>NW_023144634.1:3987774-4599322 GCF_012932325.1 Thrips palmi
CTCAAATTTCATTGTAAGGCATCCAGGGTGCAGTCGTTTAGTGTACTTAAACGCAGTTCCCATTGGCGCGGTTATTACGCGTGGTTTCGTTTTCTACCTGCACCGTGCGAATGCCTCGCTCCGCGGCCAGGGCTTTACCTGCAACAAACGAGAAAGTGGCGCGATTAGCATATCACTCGGAGGGCCCCACATGGGACACACTTCTCTCCCGCTATCCCTTTAACGGCGGAAAAATAGAATTTAAGAGGCGATCTCCGCATGTCGACTGCCGACCCCCGCGACTGCGCGAGTCACGCGACGCGACCCACCCTTGCCCCTGCCCTTCCGCGGCCGGGCCTCCGGGAGAGACGAGGACGCCCGTGGATTTCGGCAATGTTTTTCTTTTCCCGCTCGTTTTTGTCGTGGTAAATATTATTGTTGTTGTTTAAAGTCTTCTCCTTCTCTGCTCCTCGCGACTCAAGCATAGCCCTGCAGTGGAAACTAATTTCCTGTCGCAATAAATTATTCGGTACCGCTCGGGGAAGAATCCGTTTCCCCCCGGTGGCGCCTCGCCCGCCACCCTTGCCCTCGAAAAAAAAAAACTCGAAAAAATAAAACTCTTTAGCCCATATATTTTTCGCCTCACTCGTCCTCGAGTTGTTCCCGGTTTTTCCTTCTCTCTTTAATCCGACAAAATCGCTCTTCCTCCTGCAAACCGGCGTTCAGCCATCCCTCGCGGGGGCGGCGCGGGCTGGGACGGCAATCGGATTTCCTCTGCGCGTCTGTTGCCCGGGCGGGGCGGGGAGTTGTACTGCGGCTCGTTGCGGGGGAGAGACAAAGGTGCAAGGGGTGCAGGGGTGGTGGAGGGAGGGGAAGGGAGGGGGTACAGGGGGAGAGAGGGGGAGAGAGGGGAGAGGGGAGGGGGAGGGAGTGGCCGGGTAATGGTAATTACCTGCCGGTCGGTCACGCGATGCTACCCGCCCGACACAACCCCCAGCCGAGCGGTTCCGAAGAGCGTCCCGGTCGCTCCGTCTCTGTCGCACTCACGGCGGCGCTCCGCGGGGTGCGAGAGAGACGGGGCGACGCGACTACTCCTCGGAACGGCCCGGCTGGCCCCCACACAGCCGCCGCCACCCCGCCTGTCAGGGGTGCCACAGTCGCCAGGAAGATGTTGAGAATGAGACGAAGAGAGGAAGCGAAAGGACGAAAGGAACAGCGAGGTGCCTGCCTGCTTGTCCGTCTGCCTGCTGGGACCTTCGCTGCGGATGCGCAAGCGTTGCGGGTAGGATGGTCTCGCCTGCCGGGTAGGCAATACGACGCATCCGTGTCGGGCGGGTTTGCCTATCCTGCCCACTGCAGGCGCTAGGCCACCAGGCCACCCGCGAAACCTGTCAGTTCATCGCGATTCGACAACAAAAATTAAAAAAAAAACGTCGTACACTGTCAACAATATTTAAAAAAAAGTTGCCGAAGTTAAGTCGATTCCCTTGGTAGTGTTACACCGACTAAGAAAGTGTTCAGCAGCAACTTCACTAAATCTAGTTCCTGGTCGTTCTCCTAGCAGTGGAAGATTACGGCTTATCAAACAACGGACAGTTATAATGCGTAGACATACGATGATCCAGTCAGAAAATAATCGTAACAAAAACAGAAACTTTGCTTGTACCCTTACTACTGAAAAATGCCTGTAGCTCGGGTTTGTTTGTGTTAGCGTTCCTCGAATCGGGGAAGCGTGAGGGCTCGGCTGGTGCCTGCTGCGCTAGGGGGGCGGTGAAATGTTGCCAGAAGCGTATCCAGCCCCCTGTCTAAATGCATGAGGTCCTATCAAGGTCTTCCCTACGCTTTTTTACCCCCTTTCCCTTATCCCGTCGCCATTTGCATAACGACGTCGGCTGCTTTTGGAGGGACCGTCTTTCCTGTCGGGGCGAAAGCGAGACAACATCAAAACGCCCCCCTCTTTTACATCCCCGCGGCGCCATGCGGCCGTGAGGGCCATGCGGCCAAAAGGCGAAAGGGGGCCGAATTTCCATAGCGACAAAACTGGAGCAGACGCGACGCGCGCCGCCCGGCTCTGCTTCGCCGCAGCAGAAAACAATGGGAAATGCAACGCAAACCACCGAAAAAAGAGAAAGTTTTTATTAAAGTCAAAATAACTGAAACTCCACGGGAAAAAAATGATCTTTTGCCTACACATGCTCTGTCTGAGATCAAGATGGTTTCAGTCATTCAACACTGTAAAAAAATTTTCAATGGTATGTTATGGAGTCAGCTGCAACACCATAATATGGAACATTTTCACCATAATATGGCACATTTTCGCCATAATATGGTACATTTTCACCATAATTTGGAACATTTTCACCAAAATATGGAACATTTTCACCATAATATGGAGAATCTTCACTGTACAACATTTAGAGTAGTTCAGAAAACAATGCCGCGGCAAAGCGTGTTTGTTTACCCTGGTGGGCGTGCGTGCGCCGTGCGTGCGGCCCGCGTGCGTGTGCTTCGCGTGCAGCGCTGCCCGTGGGCAAGGTCGCGGTGCGCGCCGTTCAGATGCACTTATTGATTACTTTGTGGCGCCGCGTCGCGACACGCCACCGCTATTCAAATATGCGCGCGCTTTCCCCCCCCCCCACTCTCTTCCTGTGCGTGTTTCGTTTTTCCCGGCCCTTTCTTTTTTAACAGTGCCCCGTCCACTCGCGCCTGCCCTTTCGTACAGCGCAATAACTGCCGACCGGGTGGTTTATCGTCAAACGACGGAGCTGGCATTTTTTTCGTCCCGCTGAATTTAATTCCTCCTCTTGCCTGGAATAAGGCCTTTAGAAATTTTCAGACTTTTTTTTTTCGGTCCCAGCTTGCTGTTTGCGAACACAGTGCACATTTTACAGGGTTTTTTTCGCAGGGTGTAGCGGCGCCAGGCCCTGCAGGGCGCAGGAAGGCAAGACGTTCCGGGGTCGATGTTTCTGGCTGAGCCGGGCGGACTAACGCGGGGTGGCCCGGCAATAAAGGCAGGGGCGTTCGTTCTTCGCTCTTTGTCTGACACGTGCAATCTCACGCTCTCTCTCTCTCTCTCTCTCTCTCTCTCTCTCTCTCTCTCTCTCTCTCTCTCTCTCCCCTACACTCTGTCAGTCCTGCTTCTCCCTTTACTGAACGCAACTCAGCAACGTTTCTTTCGGAAATAATAATCTAAATTCTAGCAGAGAGGCACGTCACCGCGGCACTGTGTCATAAATACATCACCCCTTTTATGAACTAGGCCGCGAAGTGGACAGAGAGAGGGAGAGTGAGTGAGAGAGAGAGAGAGAGAGAGAGAGAGAGAGAGAGAGAGAAAGAGAGAGAAAGAAATTGTCGGGGCCGCGGCGATTATAAGACGCGGACTATTATAGGCCTCCTTTCAGTGGCGGGGACCCTGGAGCGGTAAAGAGCGGGCTGATTGCGGTGCTAAGTAGAGTTATAAAGCCCCCCCCCCTTTTCCCCCTCTTTCTCCTCCGCCACCCCCGCGGCGCCGCGACGCCCCGCGCTTGGCGCCATATTGCTCGAGGAAGGCGGCGCCTGCCGAAAGCGACGCGCCCACAGCATGGCCACGGCCAAGGCGTACGAGTTTCTAAAAAAAAGAAAGAAAGAAACAATGAGAGAAGAAAATAAAAATCATCAATGAACCACGTTGTGGGACCGAAGCCGTGGGCTAACGGTTGTATGAAAAATTTCATGAAGTTGCCTGAAACAAAGGTCTCTCTTCCCATCTCCCCCCCCTTTTCTCTCTCTCTCTCTCTCTCTCTCTCTCTCTCTCTCTCTCTCTCTCTCTCTCTCTCTCTCTCTCTCTCTCTCTCTCTCTGGTCTCTGACTCTGTCTGTCCTCTCTCATTTCAGAGAAAAAATTCAGAAAATGCTTTGTGATGATAAGCTAAGATTGTGACTTTGAAAAAAAAAAACAACTTGATTTTAGATGTTTGATGGTGTGGGACCCAGCACACCGTCTATCCAAACTGCCGCCACAAAATGAGTCACCCAGCGACCCAGCGCGGCCCAGAGCGGCCCCAGGCCACAGAGTCAATCAATGGGACAAGCGAGTAATATGCAAATCGAAGGTTTATCTCGGCGCGCGAACCCAGGCAGGGCAGGGCAAGGTACGGAAGGGCACGGCAGGGCACGGCACCGAAGGGCACGGCAGGGCCGTGAACCGATAAAGCCTGGTCGATAGCAATGCCACATGAGCAACCTGGCGCCGCGCGCCGCGCAAGCTGCATTATAAAAACACGGCCGGTGCTGCACTGGGAAAGTGGGAAAGAGCCGCGATTTTACTGGGTCATACTTTGTATTTGCCGCAGGTGCCTAAGAACGCTTGATGGCTAGTAAAGCTAGGCTACCTTTCTTGAGAGTCGACCGTCACACTGTGACCTCACGCTTCCAAATTATCAGAAGTATTTTGAGTATAAGTAAGCAACAAATTCTAGTTTGTTTGTTAGTAAGTCAAACGAAAGATTTTCTTCAGCAGTTAATGTATGTTCAAAATACTGTCTTCTTTGAAAGGCTAAGGTGAGAAACAGTTTGAAAGGTTTTGAGAGCGAATAAAACGGAGTTGCAAAAAGTAGTTCGGAGTCGGTCAAGGCCGGTCAAGGCTGCCGAGCTCGGCGTGGTGCAGGGTATGAACCTGGCGTCAGCCGCGTGCCGCAGCGGTACACTGGAAGTCCGATTGCAAACGGTGCTGTCCCTCTCGCACCCCAAACGCCCCAGCCACGCGTGCAAGACGGAGACAGAAGAGCGGCGCCGTTCGGACTCGCTCTGTCTCCGTCGCACTCACAGGCTCTCCGCCGGGGTGCGAGAGAGACAGAGCGACGACGAGCCGCTCGGCTGGCGTGCCGCGGCCGCTACCGTGACTGCACCACGCCGCTGTATTTTGGAGGCGAAAATGGCGCGCGCCCGCGAGAGCCACGAGAACCACGAGACGGCCAGAGCCAGAGCCACGTGTGCAACCTGTTGGCTGGTTCGTGCGGCCCTCGCCGTGTCGTGCCGCCATGCCGCCACGCTGTGGCGTGTCGACCGGCCGTGTGACGTCACGAGACACGCGTGCTTCCGTGCCGGCCAACACGTGTTGATTTCTACCCTGCCCCGAAAGAAAGGGGAGAGAGAGAGAGAGAGAGAGAGAGAGAGAGAGAGAGAGAGAGAGAGAGAGAGAGAGAGAGAGAGAGAGAGAGAGAGAGAGAGAGGCCCACACGACGGCATACGGGTGGTTGGTGGATTCAATCACGGCCAGGTAAATCCCCGGCGACATGCAAGCGCGCGGTGACGCGATCAACTCGTCGGCAGCGTCGTTAGGCCCCCTACCCCTTCCCCCTCCCCCAGAGATTGATCACGGAGCACAACGTGCAGAGCATCATGCAGCAGTCTATCGGTGTGACGAGTCAATAGGCGGACAGGCCCGCGAGGTGCGGGAGGGGGTTGCGAGAACCAGGCACAGGGAAGGCCCAGCTCTGGGAAGGGCCACTGCGGGGGTAAGCTAAGAGGAGCCAAAGCCCCGGAACGCGACCTACCACTCCGCCGGACCGACGCAGAAGTGCTACAACTCCAAACTTACCCCTCACAGACTGTGCGACTGCTTTCCTTTGTCGGCGGCCAGGCGCGTGTTTCGTTGGGGCACACTGCAAAATCCAGGCACAATCCCCGTTCGCGGCCCCGGGCCCCATAGAGCAGGCCGGGCGCAACAACGCACAATGAAACACAGGCCGACGCATCCCCCTTCCCCCCTCCCCCCTCTCTATCCACCCCGCGCCCTGAATTTGTGGGGTAATTTTTCCTCTGCGCGCGGACGGGCAGACGGGCCTCGCCCGGCCACGCCCTACGCCCTTCACTCCCTTCCTATTTCCCGCCTTTTACATTTTCCCCGTTCCATTTTCCCCTTTATGTTGTTATTGTTGTTGCTGTTTCTTTTTCTTTCCTCCACCCACGCCGCCGCGTGGTGCTCATGTTTTTCACGAAAAGTAATGCAAATGGAGTCGGGCGGCGTTTCGCCTGTCGCGGGTGGGAAGGGAGGGGAGACGAGAAGGAGGCGGCCAGACGTTCGGACGGAGTCACTCATATACTCACTCACTCACTCACTCACTCACTCACTCACTCACTCACTCACTCACTCACTCACTCACTCACTCACTCACTCACTCACTCAGTCACTCACTCACTCACTCACTCACTCACTCACTCACTCACTCACTCACTCACTCACTCACTCACTCACTCACTCACTCACTCACTCACTCACTCACTCACTCACTCACTCACTCACTCACTCATACACTCACAAATACACTCCACTCATACACTCACCCATGCACTCACTCTTACACTCGCTCATACTGTACACTAACTCATACACTCACACACTCAGCCACCCCCGCGACGCCATGAGGGGAGGGTTGGCCGGTCGCCATGGCAACTGCTGCTCCAATCCCAGCCTCCGCGTCGCGGTGCCGCCGCCGCGCAGCGCTCAGTGATTGGTCGGGGACGGAGCGAATGGTGAAGGGAAGCACCGGCTGAGGAACTCTGTGCTTGGCAGTTTTCAACTGATTTTCAAATGATTCCAAATTTTTCTAGTGTCACCGCTGGGACGCGCCCCATTGCGGACAGTGTAGGCCGAACGCGCTGAGGGCACTGAGCATCGCCTGGATGGCGGTGCGTGCATGCGCGCGCACCACGGATCGGATTGCATCACCAACGAAAATGACGGCCGGGCCAATCTGGGGCCGGCGCGCGTGCACCTGCAGACCTGCATGCAGTGGCTTTTCTTTTCTTGTTCCATTCTGCACTGACGAAAAAAACCTAGACGCGTTTTGAGATCCATAGAGTCGCTAAACAGGACTCAAACCGAACAAGCGACCCCACCAATGGATTCCTCGTTCGGAGAGCAATCTAGTGGTGGGGTCACACGTGCGTTTCCAGTCCCATTTGCGACTCTGGAGCTCAAAACGCGTCCGGGATTTCAACCACCTCCGCCGGTCTCCTGGCCCACTGTGCGTCCACTGCGCACAGCAGCGCGCCTAGAGGTGGTGCAGCGACAGCAGCGGGCGGACCACTGGACCAGGGTGCTGTGATGGATGCTGGGGCCCGCTGCCGAAAAATGAGTCTCATTACAGACGGACATGATAGCCCTGAGAGGGCAGGCCGGCTGGAGAGGGAGATTGAGGAGTGGAAGGGAGAGGGAGAGAGGGAAAGAGGGAGGCGCGGCCTTCGAGACACAGACGCGCCTGCGGCCGGGGAAAAGCATCCGACCCTAATGTCACAGATTCGCGGTGCCTTTTTTTTTCAGGATTATTTGTCCTCCTGGTTTTTTGTTCCTTGAGAAAACTTGTTTCTACGGAAACGTTGCGCTGTTGTACGCTGTTGTTATGTGGTGGTGCTGGTCCGTTTCAATGGGACGGCCGGGTGGTTTCGGAAAGGGGGGGGGGGGGGGGGGGGTGCGGATCATCGCCGCTACTCGGACACCGGGAGCATCGGCAGGGCCTGCAGGGCCCCGGGTAGAGCGGCGCCCTCTGAGAACACGAGCACCTGGGTCACTTCGGTGGAAACGGGAGATCGCAGGCGGAGGGCCGCGGCGTTCGAAAAGCGCGCCAAACGGTGGTCGCGCCACTGCCAAAGTTATCGACCGAATCAGCACTCTCCATTTCCCGCAGAGATTTGCCTTACGGTATTTGCAAGAAAAAGCAACAAAAATACGTTTCTTAAAACAAAATGTTAAGCTTGCATCAAGTGAATTGAAGTTCTCAAGTAAATTAACTTACCGCAAGTCAATTAATTTTCTTGGTAAGAAATGGCTTTTTGGGTGCGCACATCACTTCACCCACTAAATGGTATTCTAAGATGCGTTGTTTGAATTAATAAAAATTTCCGAATCATATTTTTACGTTTTAACTTTTTACCTCTCTTGGAAAAGAAACGCTTTGAAACAAAGAAAACATCATTTGATGAAATGTCCCACAACGGCTGTTATTATTTACAGGACTCATTATTCTTTTCGTCCAAGTTCATTCGGAATGTTTCCGAACCCGTGCCGGCCGTCGGCGGCCGGCCCATGGCTTCTGCCGGTGTGCGCTGTACCCAGTAGCAGCGAACCCATACAAAGCATTCACCGTTCGCGACATGATCGCATTTTTTTCGGAAGCTGGTGCCGAAATCCGAGCCGTCATGGACCGCCGAAGCTGCGTCCGCGGCGGCGGTCGGGAGGCGTTCGGTTCGGGCGAAGGAGCGGCGGCCGAAACCGACCGGCCGAGCGCGACAGAGATGGAGCGGACAGGGCTTTAGGGCGAAAACCGAGCCGAAACATGCAAAGGGATCACTTCCAAGGCGTGGCCAGGGCCGAGGGCCAAGGGCATCAAGTTCGAAGGACCAAGGTCCCTCGGGCGGCGGCCTTCCAGGTTTAGGGAGTACAAGACAATCCCTCGAGGATAGAAAGACCATTCAGGTTTCGATCGGAGGGTGCACGGGTATGGAGAGACTGTTCGCAAGTGCGAGGGGTAAAGGTCAAGAAAACAAAAGATCCGAACGTGGAATAACATGTCTAGATGTCCAGAAAATGACGAACTATTGATTTCAACACTGTACTGTCAAATATTTAAGTCAATACGACTAAAACTTATTCTTTTGACTAAGTCTTTCGTGAACAAATTAACAGAAATTACCGAAGAAATCAACCAAATTTTAGTCGGATTCACATTAACTACTTTTACAGGGAACTCATGCAGACCCTTAGGCTAAAAATTAAATATATCGAAGCCTCAAAATGTCAGTTTTTAATTTTTTCTTGAATTGACTTTTGCAGTGCCACTTTGGGCGGACTCGGTTGCACGCCGCGTTTTTGTGGTGGAGGCACGAAGAAAGGGGGCGCATGTCCTGCTCCCGTTTCAAGGCCAGCCCGAGGGCCAGCCTCACCCCTGTCGCGGTCTTCCGCAGAACTTGACCGGAAGGCGTCAACCCATCAGTTGGCCTCACCACCTGCTTCTCTGTGACTTTCGTTGGCAGAAACAAAGAGGGAACGTTACCACTCGCACCGCGCGATAACAATCGAAGGCATCAAACGTAACAGTCGGTCGTTCGTAGCAGACGACAAATCCACTCTCTTGCATTAATTACTTTTTGCAACGAAATAAAAACGACGCCTTGTTTACGCTGTTGCCATGACAACGCGACCAGCGGCCATACCACCCGCGCCGGACGTCCCAGAACGTCGCAGGCGACGCAGAGGGTGGGGGTGCACAACGACAACGGGGTACAGCACAACGAGGTGCGGCACAACGAGGTGCGGCACAACGAAGTGCGGCACAACGAGGTGCGGCACAACGAAGTGCGGCACAACGAGGTGCGGCACAACGAAGTGCGGCACAACGAAGTGCGCCACAACGAGGTGCGGCACAACGAGGTGCGGCACAACGAGGTGCGGCACAACGAGGCGCGGCACAACGAAGTGCCGCACGAGGTGCAGGATACAGGACGTAGGCGCCATAACTTTTCCAATTACAAGTTGCGACGTCCCTCTGCAACCACCAGCCGCCCCAGAGGTGTTCTATCCGATTCAAGGCAGCGCGGTGTCGTGCACGTTTGCACGTAACGCGGACGAGCGCCGCGCCCCTCACCCGGAGCGTCATCGGCCCAAGCTGCAGGCTGATTCCGCGAGTTCATTTCGTCGCTCTGTCTCTCTCGCACCTACATGGGACGACCTAGGAGTGCGAGAGAGACAGAGCGACGAAACCGACTCTCGGAAGCCTGCTGTGATGCTGTCGATAGCCCGATGCCGGGCTGGCAGCTGCCCACCCCACCCCTTTCCGTCAAATAAGGGCGAACCTACACGGTAAAAACTATTCCGTTTTCCCAGGAGGCGTATGGTAGAGACATAGGTGGTTTCCATGGAGTTCCTGGGTAAACCAGGCGCCTTTTTTTACCGTGTAGTACATGCTTCGCCCTCAAGACTGCAGTCCCAAAAAAAAAAAAAAACGAGCCATGACGAAACACTGTAAATAACCTGAAACAACAACGACGCCATATTGCACCGCGCGGGCCTCATTTAAACTTACGCGCCAAAACTGGCCGCTTTGACTAGCGAGGTGACGATATTTCAAGGCTCTGCATGATGGATTCTCAGGAAGGGGAAGCGGAGGGGCGACTGTGGCGGGGGTGGCGAGCAGGATGTGAGGGGTTGCCTGAGATGGGGGAGCGATACTGCCTTACAGTGGGGTGGGGGAGCAATGCGACATTTATATGCCTCAGTTACAGCGCGGCGAGTACGAAAATAAATAAACGGGGAGCCCAGGTGGCTGCTGAATGTAAAGAAAAAGTTGAAACGATAGCTTGGGGGAAAAGGTGGAAAAATTGCACAAAAAAGTCTATGAAACGTACGACGTAAACGAAGGCATTGTAAAATGATAAAATTGGAGAGGAAATGCTTCGTTTTATGAGGCGAAATTCTTCGTCATACGAGCAATTCTACAGAGCCTTCATTTAAGTTTTTTTTTTCTGGGTCAGAGGAAGTGAGGCAAAAGCTCGGTTTTTGGGCGAACGGCTGGTGTTGGCGGCGCGGGAATCAAGCAAAGAAACCCAATGTCATTCATTCGGCCGTCGGGCCTCGTGTCCATCCCGAGCCGAGAGACCCAGGCCGAGGCCCAGGCCCAGGCCGCCGCCGCGCTTGACCGATGCCGCAGACCATATGGTTCGGACGGAGCGCTGACGGAGCGCGGAGCGAGCCTCGCAGCTTTCTCATTCCGACTGGCAGAGATCGCAATCGCCCATGGGGATCGAGGGACGAGGGACGGCACGGAGCGCGGAAAAATTTCAATTACCGTGTGGCGAATTGAAGGAATGTACGACAAAGCGGGGGAAATTGGAAAATTACACGGAAAAACGTAGAGGCGGCGATGTGTTTGGAGACGATTTGGAGAAAGACTTTCGGGCCGACTTCGGGGCCCCCCAAGAAAAACCGAGAAGGCAAGTCTTTGGGGGGGGTCCTTTTCCGTAATAAACACCCCCGCTTCGGCTGGTGCAGGTTAGGACGGGGCTTCAAATGGGCTGCTTTTAAAACCGACGGTAAGTTTGGGTTTTTTTGACCCTTTTGGCCTATATGTGCGTTTAAATTGGAGAAAAAAATGGCCCCCCGTTCTTAACCCCATAGTTGCTCTTCTAAATGTTTAAAAAAAAAACACTTACGTCGCTCTAGAGCAGCCCATTTGAAGACCGTCACTATCTGCGACCAGCCAAGCCCGCTTTGTTGCATACCGGAGTCGGCCACAAAAACCCTGTTCTAGGGTTTCAAGGTTTTCGACTTGCCAGGCAAGCAAAACCCAGCGCGAGGAAAAGGGGGGGGGAGGCCGAACACCCGGGAAAATGCCTTAATGAGCGGTCCCTTCAAAGGTGAGGGCCCTATCTAACCAGTACAAATCACCCCGCCCCTCCCCACCGCTACCGTCCTCGTTCTGGACATGTGTGCAGGTTAGGCAGCGCGCAGGACGTATCGGACACCATCGCATTATTGCTTCGTACCACGCCCTGGCCTCAGTCCTGGCCTTAGCCCTGGCCTCAGTCCTGGATTCAGCCCTGGTTTCAGCCATGGTTTCATCCCTGGCCCTCAGCTCATGTGCTTAGCTTTGAACCGCATAGCTCTGGCCCTTACCCTTAGCATTGAACCGCATAGCTCTGGCTCTTACTTAAGCCCTTAGCTTTGCACCGCATAGCTCTAGCCCTCAGCTCAAGCCCCTTAGCTTTGAATGCATGAGCTCAGGAAGGTGAGCCGTATCTACAGTACAGTCACCCCGCCCCTCCCCACCGCTACCGTCCTCGTTCTGGACATGTGTGCAGGTTGGCAGCGCAGGACGTATTCGGACACCATCGCATATGCTTCGTACCACGCCTAGGCTTAGCCTGGCCCAGTCCTGGATTCAGCCTGTTTTCAGCCATGGTTTCACCCTGCCCTCATCATGGCTAGCTTTGAACAGCTTGGCCCTCAGCTCAGCCTTAGCTTTGAACCGCATAGCTCTGCCCTTACCTTAGCTTGACCGCATAGCTCTGGCATCTTGCTTAAGCCGCTTAGCTTTGAACCGCATAGCTCTAGCCCTCAGCTCAAGCCCCTTAGCTTTGAACTGCATAGCTCAGGCCCTCAGCTCTGGCCCTCAGCTCAAGCCCTTAGCTTTGTTGAACCGCATAGCTCTGGCCCTCAGCTCGGCCTCAACCCTGGCTGGCCCGTTTCAACGCAGCCTTGTCGGCTTGCCAGGCAACGCCCAGCACAGCACCATCGATCGAGCGAACAGGTGCAGGGCGAAACGCTTTCATTGGCCTGCCTCAACACTCGGAAAGTACGCCATATAAAGAAAACCCTCTCAACATTCAAACGGTGAGGCTTCATACTGTACAGCCGTTTTGTGGACAAGTCAAAATGTCTTCCTGTTTGTCTTTGGCGGTCCAGCCAAAATTTGGGACTCTAAACACACACTGAACACACACACACGCACAGAGAGAGAGAGAGAGAGAGAGAGACTCGCACGAGCAGATACTCAGATACCGCTAACTGCGCACACGACTGTGTACACATGCACTCCCACCGACTCACGCACACTCACACACACGCAGACTCAAACACGCACACACACGCAGGGCCTGGCGGGCCAAAGTAGCCGAAGCAGCTTGTTGTGTAACACTGCAACGGTTCCTATAGGGCAGGGATGGCGGGGCAGGAAGCCCCAGCCCTACCCGCCCCACGGATTACACGTGTAACTCGTGTAATCTCCACATATCCGTTCTGACGTTACAAACCGGCAAGTGCCACGAAGCCCCGGCCCGTCTGCTCGATCTGTTCGACGGGACGCACCGGTCTAGCGAACTTCGGTATACTGGTAGGACTGAACTGTCTTCGAACGCTTCATTCAAGGGGACTACTAGGCTTGGAGGCCTTGCGCCCTTCTAGTCTGTACTTTGATCATGAGCTCGTGCACCCTACGCAAGAGGGGCGTTTAGACTGCACGTAAGGTGAACAGACGACAGTATTACACCAGTGAATACCCCCTCATGAACCTTCGGCCACCAGTGTTTTCCAAGATCTTTCTCAAACCCCCTCAACCATTGCCACGAGGGCCAACAAATCAGACTTACCTTGAAAATAACTCTTTGTTCGGAGGTAGGAGACGGATAGCCGTAGAATTGATAGCCGGTCCAATTTTGATAGAATATTTTGTTCGAATGGTAGGAGGTTGGCTAAGGTGTCCAGCTCGGCGTTCAGTCTTTCGCGGTGCCGTTTGCTGGGGTTGCTTTTCGTAACGCCATCTTTGGGTGGTGGTTTTAAACTGGAACAGAAACAAAATGACATCATCAGAAGGTGTTCAATAACTCAGAGCCAGAGCAGAACTATTGCACACATTTTCTTTTAACGAATGTGACGAATAGCGATTGTTAAAATGTGACAAAACCGTCAATGTCACCTCTGTCTCAAGGAAGGATTCAAGTAATCCCAAAGGAATGTGATGTATCAATAATATCGTGGCACGGTTCACATTCAAAGAAGTGACGTCACCAAGTCAGTTGCCTTCGCGATTTCTCATCATGGGTGTCGGGGCGACTGCAAGTCCGCGGACGGGGTTTTCAACGGGTTCCCTGACCGAGTGACCGCTACACTGCAGTGCCTCCGGCTCCCCACGTTCATCTCTGCCGCGATTAGTCACTGGACCGTAATGTGAACCCGGACTGCCCCCGCCACACCAATAAACCCACAGAGTAAATGATATTAAGGAAATGGGCCAGATCCATCATCCCTTGGTCACGGCCGCGCCTAGATGAGGCGCCGTCTCTCTCGCCCTCGCCCGTTTCGCCAGCGGGAGCGACGAGGACGGAGCGAGCCATCCTGCAGGTGCGAAGCCAGGCCCGACTCGGGGCGGATTTGAACAAGGCCGCGGGAAGGCGCGGCTCTGCTGCAGACTGAGAGTCGTTTTCGTCGCTCTGTCTCTTTCCCACCTCTACAGGACGCAGAACGAGTGCGAGAGAGGCAGAGCGACGACAACGACTCTCGAAATCAGTCTACTGTTGCCGCTGTGGACGTCCTGCTGCAGCTCGGTGCATGCGCCCCATCATTCCAGTCAGTTTGCTGGAGGCCACTTCGCTCTTATTTCGGAGAGTGAAACTAGGGGTGACACTAGGAGTTAAACTAGGGGTATTACTAGGGGTTAAACTCGAGGAAAAACTAGGCGTTAGACAAGGGGAAAAGAAAATTATAAATCACGACCTTGGCTGCCATTAATTAGTCAATGCTCAGCCGCACCTCCGCGCAAAAAAAATAAAAGTCCCTAAATTCTGCTTGCGAATTGCCGCCGACAATGTTGTACAAAAATTATGACAGCCGTCCTGAATGCCATCACAATAATCAGGTGGCTATATCGCTCCTTCGACACAAGCTGAGACGTGGCGGTGCACCGCGTGCGCGGCCACTCGTCTCAAGTTTGGCCGCTCCGACTGTTGTTGTCTGGCGGACAGCTTACGGCATAATTAGTGCGGTCTGCTTGCTACACAAATTAATTACCCTCGCCCGCCTCGAAGCCTCCAAGCGGAAATGCACCTCTTTATGACTCTTTGTCCTGCGCGATGCGCCGAAAGACTTTTATACGGCCACATTTATATTTTAATTTCCACGTCTTCTCGGCGCCGTCTTATCTTCGATTCAGATTAACCCCTTAAGCTTAGCGCGGGCAAAATGATCGCGTAGGCGCGGCGGGGGGGCCTTTTCTTGCGACTAGAAGCGGAAAAAAGGGGGTTTTGCCCCCCTCCCCCAAGTGGTACCAACGTAATCGCCTGAAAGGTAGGCAAATAGCCATACTTTGCCCCTGCAAGTAGGCACAAAGTGCTAATTGCCCTCTGAAGGTCGCCTCTGAATCTACGACTTGTAGATCCACTAGTATGAGCAAAGAAAACGACCCGAGCGAACGGTGCTGGACCAAGCAGAGAGGCGCTGCTCCCGTTCCTCCGATTCCGATTCCCGGTCCATTCGGCTGCCAATAAACGACATTATCTTCGCATTACCATTGAAAATAAGGCCTGCTGCAGGTTTACATGCAGTCAGTGGCCTGCCAAGCCGCCGCGCCGAGGCCGAGCCGCGCACAGGCGAAGAAGGTTGAGCCGCTGCTGGCACAACACTGCCTTCCAACTCATTCCGGTTCATCGGCACTGTTCGGCTGATTACAAGAGTCGTCTTCGTCGCTCTGTCTCTATCGCACCGAGCGCCTCATGAGTGCAAGAGAGAGAGACAGAGCGACGAAAACGAATCTCGGAACCAGTCTGCTGGTGTGAGCGTCTTAACTCCAGAATACTTAGCCCTGAAAAGGTGGAACTTTTCTGACAGTGCCTCCTGTTGACCTCACACAGCAAGTCACTAGCTTTACGGACTGCCCCTGGCAATCCAAGCAGAGCAGGAGCATCAAGGCGAGGAAGGGCGCCCGGGAGGTGCTCCTGTCAGCGGGACTGACCCAACAACAACAACAACAACCGTTTTAGGCGGACCACAGGGGCAGTACTTTGCTCCGCAACGCCGCACACGCATGCCCGACACATACATTCATAAATGAACATTTTGGCCGGATTAGCTTTACAAATGCCTATTTGCACTCGTGTGTGCTTGTGTGTGTGCCCGTGTGTGCGTGTGTGTGTGGCAGTGTGAGTGCGCGCTTCTTAGAGCAGGCTTTGCGCGGGCGAGGGCCAGCAGGGCCCAGCAGGGCGCGTTGGAGTGACACCTGATAGGCGCTGCGGCGCGGCCCCCGGTTTAATAACAGCTTTTAATACTTTTAATTACACACATAGCCCGGACTATTACCATGTCCCAGGGGAGCGGCCGGTCTGCCGCGCCACCACACAGTGCCACGGCAGTGCGCAACGAGTACAGGGTGTCTCGTTTTCTCGGCTCGCCATCGATCTAGGGTTCAACGCCGGGTCGCCTCCAAAAAATAATACCTTAAAAACAGTCTCAAAATTTAAAAACACAGTTTTTAACCAGATTCCATCAAAGAAATCAGGGTACTGCCACTGAGCAAAGTCTCATAAAGGTCTTATAGAAATAGTTTTGAACCTAGCTCGATACAGCTATGTATTGTTCATTGCCATCCGCGTTTACTGTTAATTGCATAAAAACTTTGCTGCAGCAAGGTTAAAACTTTTTAATCCTCTCAAAAATTTGAACGGTCGGCATTTCACTGCTCGCTCATGAATCGATCACAACTAATGTACACCTCTGTCTTTTACCTACCCACAGCACAAACCTTTCCCTTTCCTCACCTGTGTATCAATTCGCTTCGCCGAATCGAGACCAGCACTATTACCGGGAATCGACAGCTATTAGGAAACGTTCCGACGGTGGAGGGGGCGCGGCGCATCTCCGCGAGACTTGCTCCGATAAACTGAACATGCTCTGATTCAGCTTCTCGCCGCTCGCAGCGCGGCCTTTCCACCGCCCTTGTTAACATTTTATTTTGCCTTTTTTAGGTGCCCCTACTTCGGTGCAAAGTGGCTAATGAAACAAGCGTACACCATATGGGGTGAAAGTTGCAGAGTGAGTGAGTTGCAGGCATTGTTAACATTGTCAACCGCAATTAGCAGTGCGTGGGCGACTAACACGCTCACTGTATGTATGTGTTAGTGTGTGTTCACTATGACGTCGCTGACACAATCCAGGTGAACAATTTTAGTCACTGACTGCAGTGAAAAGAAGCAGACGACGTACACACTACCACGAGTCTTCTAAATTGTATCTTACCAATGGCGTCGAAACAGAAAATTCTGAATTTAAAATTCAACAGCGTGTCAAAAAAATCCAATTTGTACCCTACCACTGCTGCCTTTAAAAAAATTCTTAACGCCTTTAGTTACGTGTCAAAAAAAAATCCTCACAGCATTGCTTAGGGAAAGCAAATACACCTTGTTCTTTTAAAAACATTTCACATTATTGAAAGAAGTTGCCAAAAAGAGTTTCCAAAAACAATATTCTCAAATTTTTAATGTCATGATCCTGAGTGGTATTATCAAATTCTTCACGTTCTTTTTCAAGCGATTCTCAAACATATCATTTCGCTTTCGCAGGTCCCTGCCTTTATCACCAGCGTCCAGCTACCGTCCTACCGTCCTCGCTGGGAAGCTTGAAGCTCCTCTATCCAATCCGCGTGGTACACATCTGTCACCCCATTACTTTAGATATGCAAGGAATGCTGCGCTCGCCCGTCCCCCGCCGCGGACACCTTCCAAAGTCCGGCACGGGGCGGGGCGGGGCGGGGCGGGGCGGGGCGGGGCGGGGCAAGGCGGCCCATTACCGTGTTAATGTGTTCTCGCTGTTCCAGCGGGCCGCGCGACTGCGACGCCACCGCGGCCCCTCCCCGCAGGTGCGACAGAGATGCCGCGAGGCGCGACAAGGACGCGCGGACGCGGCCGGCACCTTATCCGCCCGAGCCGTCGGGCCGTCGCGACGGAAGGGTTTGCAATACTGTACGATCGGCAGGGCAGATGGCACACTGCAAATCCGGCTCGAGGAACGTCAAGCTGGGACACTGACTGCAGGCAGCGCACATCCAGGCATGTGACGTCACGTTCGGTTAAACGACAGTCGTGTCACGTTCCTTTGATTTCTATTCTTTGGCTCACTACTTTCGAAGTCTATGCCACTTTCGCTTGATTTATACGTCACATCGTTTAGAGACTTCCATCGATTTCGTTTAGAATAAGATTAATAAAACAACTGCTGTGCCTTTTTGTGATGTTTTGAAACCTAACCAAATTCAACCTTGTGACTACATTTTGCCTGCAATTCCTGTTTTGGCCATAGCAGAAAAAGACCTGTGCCACCTGCTATTTTTCAAAACAAATGGCAAGATCCTGAATGGTGTATAATATATTCTACTATCTTTCCTGATAACTTGGTACACTGGTAAACTTTGTGCCGGCAGTGCAGGAGCAAGTGCAACACGCGAGTGGTCTGCACGGCGACGCCACTGTGTCATCCTGCAGTCCGATACTCAACAGTTATCCGGCGCCGCTACCGTTCGCATGCTTCGCACCGGCAGCGTGTTATCCCCTGGCTCAATATCGGCCCGCTGTCACGCCCAGCACACTGAGAGTCGTTTCCGTCGCTCCGTCTCCCTCGCACTCTCGCGGCGTCCCGCGTCGGTGCGAGAGAGACAGAGCGACGAAAACGACTCCCAGTGTGCCGCACGCCCCGTGGCGTGGGCTGCCCGGGGATCGCCCTGCCGAGCGAGGGACGTCCCTCGGATTCCGGTAACCGGGCCACTGTTCTAATATTTCATTATGTGGATCCGTTTCCCAAATTTATCGACTTTAACTTTACTCATGCATTTTTAATTTTGAGGAAAATATACGACGGCGCACCCAGAAACAAAAGTGCCCTACAGTGGACGGAGGCGACGAAAACTCTACACACTTTTTGAGCTCCAGAGTCTCTAAACAGGACTCGAACCAAACGTGTCACTCTTACAAATGGATTCTTCGTTCGGAGAGCAATCCATTGGTGGGGTCACACGTTCGGTACTAGTCCCGTTGAGTGAATCTGGAGCTCAAAACGCGTCCGGGATTTTGACCGCCTCCACCGGTCTTCTAGCCTACTGTATGCTCTCCTATTTTCACAGGGATCGCTGTTAGGAACCGTTGGCGACTCCCGCCTGCCTGGACTACTCGGCGCGGTGGGCTTTGGGGGGGGGGGGGGGGCATAGGCAAGGCAATGGGCAAAAGGCGAGCAGAAAGGATCTGGTTTTCAGTTGGTATCGTTGGCAAGCGCAATTCCCCAGCCAACTGTCAGCACCACAGCGGGTTGTCCAGCAGGCCTCCGGCTTGGCCTCCGGGGCCCCGGAGCGGCGCTGGAGGGGCTCCGGGCCCGGAGGGGGCCTGGGCGGCCTGGAGGGCCTGGAGGGGGCCGTTCACCTCAAATAAAGGCGCAACACGATCGCCTCCAAATCAGAACACGTTCGGGTGAACAAAAACCAAGTGGGTGCCTTCCTATCCACCGAAAGCACTCACAGCGTGGAAGATCGAGTTTCAGCCATTTGCCGAACCGCGCTTGGCTTTGCGGTCGCTCCTAGTGAGCCGCCGCCGCCTTTCCAGAATTTCAATTTTTTAAAAGTGTCAGTTTTGATTTATTTTATTTTTTCAAAAATTAAGTGTTGAAGTTTATGCAACAATTGTAAAGTTGAATGAAACGTACCTAGAGAAAAAAGTGACTCCTAGCATCAAAGGAAACCAAGAAGAGAAAAATTGAAACCTTTATTTCTGGGTGCAGTCTTGCTAGATCACTCAGCTAAAGATGCACTGTCAGAAAAAAGTACGGAAAAAGAACGGAACATGTCTGGTCAATAATTTGCCTGGACCGTCCGTACTTGCCAACTACGGAACGTTCCGTCCTTTTCTCAGTACCTCCGTACTATATTTTTCTGTACCATTTCCGTACAAAAGTACGGAATTTTTTACAGTGTGAAAAGCGTTAAAAATTGAGAATTGAGAATTTCCTTGAACGCGAGCTTTGGAGACAAGATTCCACGGGGTTCTTAGTCGCACAGCGTCGCGTCGAGCCTGTTTATCATCGCAATGGACACAACTAACAAGAAGGCGGAGGCGGCCCCTCCGTCTCTCTCGCGCCCCTGCGGGACGCCCCGTGAGTGCGACAGAGACAGAGCGACGAGGCGATGCTCGAGGCGGCGGCGCGGCAGCGGTAGCAACTGCAGAGGCGGCAATCGGACAAGTGGCTACCCGGCGGACACGGGCTACCGGCCGCTACCGGGACCGGGCTGCCTGCCTGCCGGCCGAGCGACTCAGGAGAGTCGTTTCGTCGCTCTGTCTCTGTCGCACTCGTGGGGCCGTCCGTAAGGGTGCGAGAGAGACAGAGCGACCAGCCGCTCGGATGCCGGGCTCGCCTCGGTCAGCACCCACTGGCCATACGCCCCGGCCGGCTTGTCACTGTGCATCAGATCGGCAGTGCACATTGAAGCGTACGGGGCCCTGGGCCGCCCCGCCCCGCCCCGCCCCGCCCCGCCCCGCCCCGCCCCGCCTCACGGTCCATTTGTCCACCACACCCGACTGGCCGGTCACGGCGGCCTGCGGGCGCAAAATAAAAATCAAAAACGACGGTTTGGGCCCATGCAATAAGGAATTGGCAAAACTTTATTGCCAAAAAATTTGCCCTGCCTTATATTATGACACGGAGAGTGGAAACGGGGAAAGGGGGAGGGGGGAGTAGCTGAGCGCGGCGCGTGCCTTTTGCAATGCAGGTAGGTAAAGTGTTGAAAATGTGCCGGTCCATTCCCGAGTACGAAGAGGAGCTGAGCCGAGCCGAGTCGAGCCGAGCCGAGCCGGTTCGGGCAGAGGAGGCTGCTGCATCAGTGCTCAATGAAGTTTATAGGCGTCGTTACACGGGTTCGGGTGTAAGGGTACGGAGAAAAACAATGAACCGAGAAAGGGGGCGGGGGAGGAGGAGTGAGAAGGTGGGGAGGGGGGGAGCTAGAGGTGTGTTCGCGTCCACGGTGCAAATGAGATTCGTACAAAAAGTGTGGAGGAGAGGCGAGAGACTTGCTTTAATTAACTCCCATGTACCGGTGTGTACACTGGTGTGTACCGGGTCAGGGGTCGGCCGGCCATCTTGATCTCGGGGTGCCGAGGTAGTACCTGTGTATAAATAGGTGTCAACACAGCAGCCGCAGACCAAGCAGCACCGCGATCCTTAGGGAGTCTCCGTCACTACCACGGCGCGTAGACACACACACACACACACACACACACACACACACACACACACACACACACAACACACACACACACACCTCAATACACATATACGGGCTCGTGCGCGCGCACACTCCAATCTCGCTCTTTCCTCTCTCTCTCACACACACACACTCATGCCAACACTCGCTCACTCACTCACACACGCACACGACACGATCAAAACAGCTAGATGTGAACCCACCGGCCGGCCGGGCCGACCTATGAGCGCCCGCGCGCCGGTGCGGTTGTGACGAGCCAGGGAAGGCCGACCCGACCGGCGTTGGAGAAAGTGGAGGAGTGCATCATCTTCTTCCTCCAAGGGGTGGGTAAAGCCGCTGGCTGATTCCAGAAAGATTCGTCTCTCTCTCTGTCTCTCTCTCTCTCTCTCTCTCTCTCTCTCTCTCTCTCTCTCTCTCTCTCTCTCTCTCTCTCTCTCTCTCTCTCTCTCTCTCTCTCCCTCTCGCACCCGCGCGAGACGCGCCATGAGTGCGAGAGAGACGGTGCAGGTCGTGGGTGTCGATCAGAGGGAGGAAGTGGCGGGCCCACACTGCAGGCGGGGCCGGGCGGGGCCCTCCCGGCGGTGACCTGGCGGCGCGCCTCGGCGCCTCGGCCGGTGTGATGATAGCAAATGTGTGTTTAATAACTGGGCCCTCGTCATTACGCGTCAATCTGGACGTCGGGACGGCGACGACGGAAGGGGAGGGGGAGGGGGAGCAGACGGCCAGAGCGCCGCGCCGGCCGAGATGACTGCAGAGATGAGGGTTTCGACAGCTGCGATGATGGCTGGCCGGCCGGCTGGCCGGGCCGCAGACTGTCCGAGGGTCGTCGCTCCGTCTCTCTCGCACTCGTGGGGCGTCCCGTGCGGGTGCGAGAGAGACAGCGCGACGACAACGACCCCCGGGATCGCAGTGTACTGGACGCGGCTGGACCGCCGCGCGCACAAAGGAAGCGCCACACACTCGGGGCATTGTCCGAAACGCAGTGCTAATCGTTCGAATGGAGCGCCGGCCGAAAGCCGAGGGCCGGGCGCCCTTTGGCGAGCGTCGCTCTCCCACACTGTGGAGACGGCGCCGGCCAAACCTTTTTCGGGTTCACCGGCCCGGGTCACGGCGTGCCCGGGCGAGGGCAGCTGGCTGAGAGAGGAGAGAGAGAGGAGAGAGGAGAGGGGAGGAGAGAGAGAGAGGAGAGAGAGAGAGAGAGAGAGAGAGAGAGAGAGAGAGAGAGAGAGAGAGAGAGAGAGAGAGAGAGAGAGAGAGAGAGAGAGAGAGAGAGAGAGAGAGAGAGAGAGAGAGAGAGAGAGAGAGAGAGAGGCGTCTTCCCCGGAGTGCCGGCCGCCGGAGGGAGCAGGGAAGTGCTGCCTCGACGTCCCCGGAAACAGACGGAGGGCCCTTGAAGCCATCGCCGGGGCCGTGCCCGGGCGGCGGGGCAGCAGACTGATTCCGAGAGTCGTTTTCGTCGCTCGGTCCCTCTCGCACCTACACGGGACGCCCCATGCGTGCGAGAGGGGCAGAGCGATGAGAAAGACTCTCGGAATCGGTGTGCAGGGCGCTTAGGGCGCCGTCGTGTGTAATGCCCCGAGCCACCTTCCGTACTCGCGCCTCTCCTGCTGCCCTCCGAGCCCGCCCAGCCCTTCCAAGACCGAGAGACGTCGCTCTCTCTCTGTCTCTCTCGCACCTATGCGGGACGCCCCACGAGTGCGAGAGAGACAGAGCGAAGAAAACGACTCTCGGAATCGGTTTGCTGGATCGGTGAACCCAGGATACGGAGGGGGCAATGTCTGTACATTTCACCTGTACTTGCAGGGACAAAGTTTGGGAACTCTACATTTCAGGCTGCCTTCCTCCTTGTGCCCAAGCAGAGGGTTCACACCACCACCCATCGATGGAGCCACGCCTGCTTAGGGAATGCAAAGCGTGAAATACATATACAGTGCGTCAAAGCAAGTTTTCGGAATCGTAAATCGGTCAGAGAGTCTGTTTCAATTTCTTCCCTTCTTCCGTCTCTCTCACACGTGTGCGGCTGGCCGTCGTGGTGCGAGAGAGACAGACTACCGCTCGTCCTCCAGCACGCAATGATTCAGGACGGTACGCGTGCCGGTCGGATGGATGCACGCATTGCACGCCTTACTTTCGCGTTGCGTGTAATGCGCCCTTTTTTCGCTGCGACAATGGGGGGCGGCCCGCCCGGGCCCGGGCGCGTAGACGCGTCGCGGCGGCGTGGCGTGCCGTAGCGGCGCATAGCTTTTAGCAGTGGGGTCGCACGGCGCCGCGACGCGTTACAGCGAACCTCGTGCCGGTGACGCATTGGCCCGCATTGTTGCCGCCCAGGTTACGCCCAAAGCCGCAAAAAGAAAAAAAAATTAAATTAGGTCTGCGAGGGGTGACAAAAAATAAATAAAAATAAACAACGAGGCAAGAATAAAACACAGGAAGAGATTTAATAAACCTGGGGGCAAAGTACGTAGTCTGACCTCCAAAGCATATCTCAGAATTCGAACGTGGTCTCTATAAGAGGTCAGAATTTTTAAAGACAGCTTCAAATGAAATAAAAGGGCTTTAAAGGAAGAATTTACACGGTTCGCGAAAACTTTTCCGGCATTTTTCGCGATGAATTTTTTTTTCCTGTTCGAAAGCGACGACATTCCGAGGCTTCATGTATCGCTGCTTCTCGCGGCAGTGTTTCTGCTGCACCGTCCGGCAGCGCCTGGCATCGCCCAAAGGCAGTGCCGCCGGCCGCGCGCCGTCGATGGTGCTCTTAGTGGGTTCCGCACCCCTAGCCGCCAAGCGAGCCGAGCGCTGGCAGGCGGGCAGGCAGGCAGGCGGGCAGGCAGAGCTGGCAGGCCCGCCGCCACCCCACCAGGTTCACCACCCATAGCTTCGTTTCCGGGGTGAACCTTGGGAGGGGTGGCGAAGGGCGGAATAAGGCGGAGACGCGTTCGCGCGCCCTTTCGTCCGTCTCCGTCTCCCCCTTGCCGGGGCCGCGGTGCGAGAGGGACGCCGCGAGGGGCGGCCGCGCGCCGCGGACGCGGGCCACCTTGTATCGCGTGCAGCGCCGCAGTATGGCCGGCCAGACCGAGCTGGCGGCCAGCACTGAAGCGCCGGGGCGGCCTTAACGCGGGCGGGGCCGCCCAGACGGGGCTGGCAGGCGGGGCGGCGTTCGAACACGAGGTCTTGGCAGCGCAGCGCGGCCGCACAGTGGGCCAGAAGACCGGTGGAGGCGGACAAAACTCCAGACGCGTTTTGAGCTCCAGAGTCGCTAAATGGGACTCGAACCGAACGTGTGACCCCACCAATGGATTGCTCTTCGAACGAGGAATCCATTGATGGGGTCACACGTCGGTTCGAGACGTATTTAGCGACTCTGGAGCTCAAAACGCATCTGGAGTTTCGGCCGCCTCCACCGGTCTTCTGGCCCACTGTGGGCCGCGGCGGCCTTCCCTCCCTCGCCAAGTCGTGCCATCTTTGTCTGGCGGCGCCCCGCCTGCCGAGCCGTTCCGAAGGGTCGCCTCGTCGCGCTGTCTCTGTCGCACTCGCGGGGCTCGGCCGGCGGGTGCGAGAGAGACAGAGCGACGTGGCGTTCCCTGAATCGCTCGGCTGCGGCGCTGGCAGCCTGCGGCCTCTGGGCGCAACGCGGCGCTACACTGCGCGCCGAGGCGAGGCGAGTCGATACCGGCGTCCGAGGCGCCCCCTCGCGGCGGCCCGCGGCTGCGTCCGGAAAAACTAACAACCCCCACAGCGTCTCGGCCCAGGCGCACCGCCGCGCCGCCGCCGCGTGCCGCATCGCCCCGTCGGACGGAGACAATTTGGAGGCAGAGTTGGGCGCCGGGGGCGCGCCGGGCCAGGGGAAGCGGTGGGCCAGGAGACCAGTGGAGGTAGCCAAAATTTCGGACTCGTTTTGAGCTCCAGAGTCGCTAACAGGGCTCGAACCGAACGTGTGACCCCACCAATGGATTCCCCGTTCGGAGAGCAATCCATTGGTGTAGGACTCTACATGTAGGACTCTACAGCGTAGGCAACGGTTCGCTTTGGACGGCTGACGACTTTGACAGTGGTGCGGCACCCTCGCCAATCCCCTGCCCCCCTCCCCCTTCCCCTCGCCGCCCCTCCAGCGGGCCGTATCAAACTGCAGCCCTGGCCGAGCGCGGCCGCTCCGCCCGCTCCGCCCGCTCATGGCGCACACATGAATTTTGATTGCGTTTTACCGCGGCTCGCGGTAATTGCCGCCCTAATTAGGCTCTGCCCGGGCTTCGGCTCCTGCTGTACAATTATTGTTGTTGCTATCAAACGTCGGGGCCGAGCCGAGCGCGACCGAGCCGAGCCGAGCCGAGCCGAGCCGAGCCGAGCCGAGCCGGGCTGACGGCGGCACGGGCCGCGGCGCTCGCAGGCGTACTGTACCGTGCGATATTCCGTGATACGCGAATTGTTTGCGCGAAACTCAACTCCGCCTTCGTGGGGATGAAAAATCGCGGTGCGAAACCGCCGCCGCGGCTTGCTTGTCCCCGCGCGCAAACCTACACTGCAAAAAAATAATTCCTGTTATTCTTTTCAAGTAGCCCAGTAGCTAAAAAAGAAGCGATTTCCAGGGAATTCCAGGAAAACTACGAAAAAAGTCTGCCGTGTACACGTTCCAAAAATTTAAAAAAAGGCGAAACGGAAAGAGGAATGCCGGTGCCGGGAATCGAACCCCGGTCGCGTGCTCTTGACCCAGGTCAACTGCAGCGCCGAGATGAGGCGCGCGCTCTGTTTGTGGTCAGGGGCCACGCCAGGCCGACGCCGGGCCGGCTCGTCACGTGACGGCGACGTGGACGGCGTCGTGCCCCGCCCCAGGGCCCCACGGCACGCCACGGCACGCCACGGCACGCCAGGATCAGCTGAGCGACGCACGCAGCGGGCCGCCGCCACGCCGCCACGCCCCACCGCACGCCACCGGGCGGGCACACTGGGCGCACGGCCGGGCCGCACGCCGCACGCTCGCACGCAAGAAAATGCATCAAAGATGCGACGCCCGGAAACGCTCTGGCGTGACACCGGCCGCACTGCCGCGGCACTGGGCCACGGCGGCGAGGACGCCGACGGCGCGGCCTCCACACTGCGAGGGTCGTTCTCGTCGCTCTGTCTCTCTCGCACTCATGGAGCGTCCCGCGTAGGTGCGAGAGAGACAGAGCGACGAAAACGATTCTCGGAGTCTGCAGCGTGTGCTTGAGACTTGGCGTCGCGCGGACGAGGACTCCGCAACTCCGCGACGTGCGTTTAGTTCTCTGCTCGGCGCCTCCCACACCCTTGACTATTTTACGCCTTGCCATGAACATAAGTCAATTATTACGGAGTTTTTAGAGCATACATGAGCTTGTGCGGAAAATATTCCGCAATTTCACGAACTGATTCCTCAGCGTCCAGCACAGCGGCTCCACTGTGTGCGGAACGGAGTTGCATCTTTTTGTGGTGGAGGGGCGAAAGAGATGCAGGGGTATCGAGTCGCGTGACGAGCACCATCAGGTCTAGTGGGCCGTGGCGTGCCCTGCCCTGCCGTGGCGTGACATGGCGTGCCGTGGATGTGCAACAAGCCTGATGTGCTGCAAAGCCTTGCAAAGCGGTGCGATGATCCCCCTTCAAAGCCTTCAAAGCCTTCAAGAGCCCAGCGATTGATGGTGCGACCCCACGGCCCCACGGGGGGCGGCCCTAAAGCCCAAAGCCGCACAGCGCGGCAGCTGACCCGACGACAGACACCTCACGGCCACCTCAGCGCATCTAATTCATCGGGCCGTACTGGGTCAGCTCATGATCATCCCTTGTGAGCCTCCCACTCATCATTGACGACAACCACTGATTGTTGGCGCGTACCAGTCACTTTCAGTGTCTAAGTCAGTGGTTCTCAACCTATAGGGTCGCGACCCCAAGCGGGGTCGCGAAATTTTTTTAAGGGGTCGCGGCGATGCTGGGGTCGTGTTTTAGGCCGATTTTAAGCAGCCACTGCGTCTGATCCGAGGCGGGCATTTTGCTCCCTCAACGGGCAATCGGTCTTTGGACCTTCCTTTAGCATGCCTTTGTTACGGAGTGCAATTATCAGTCTTAGTTTGGGAGCAGTATTGTCTCAAAGTTGGCCGAAACGCTCAGAAATGTCTATGAAAAATCGTGTTTTGGGCCGATTTTAAGCAGCCACTGCGTCTGATCCGAGGCGGGCATTTTGCTCCCTCAACGGGAATCGGTCTTTGGACCTTCCTTTAGCATGCCTTTGTTACGGAGTGCAATTATCAGTCTTAGTTTGGGAGCAGTATTGTCTCAAAGTGCCGAAACGCTCGAAATGTCTATTTAAAAACGTGTTTTGGGCGATTTTAGCGCCACTGTCTGATCGAGGCGGGCATTTTGCTCCCAACGGGCAATGGTTTGGACTTTCCCTTAGCATGCCCTTGTTACGGAGTGCAATTATCAGTCTTAGTTTGGGAGCAGTATTGTCTCAAAGTTGGTCGAACGTCAGAATGTCTAATGAAAAACGTTGTTTTGGGCGATTTTAAGCAGCCACTGCGTCTGACCGAGGCGGGCATTTGCTCCCTCAACGGGAATGGTCTTTGGACCTTCCTTTAGCATGCCTTTGTACGGAGTGCATTATCAGTCTAGTTTGGGAGCAGTATTGTCTCAAAGTTGCCGAAACGCTCAGAAATGTTATGAAAAATCGTGTTTGGCCGATTTTAAAGCACCACTGCGTCTGATCCGAGGCGGGCATTTTGCTCCCTCAAGGGCAATTGGTCTTTGGACTTCCTTTAGCATGCCTTGTTACGGAGTGCGATTGTCAGTCTAGTTTGGGAGCAGTATTGTCTCAAGTCGATCAAAACGGTCGCAAGTGTCTTTGAAAACGTTGTGACTTTTGGTCAACTTTGAGACAATACTGCTCCCAAACTAAGACTGATAATCGCACTCCGTAACAAAGGCATGCTAAAGGAAGGTCCAAAGACCAATGCCCGTTGAGGGAGCAAAATGCCCGCCTTGGATCAGACGCTGTGGCTGCTTAAAATCGGCCCAAAACACGATTTTTTATAGACATTTCTGAGCGTTTCGGCCAACTTTGAGACAATACTGCTCCCAAACTAAGACTGATAATTGCACTCCGTAACAGAGGCATGCTAAAGGAAGGTCCAAAGACCAACTGCCCGTTGAGGGAGCAAAATGCCCGCCTCAGATCAGACGCTGTGGCTGCTTAAAATCAGCCCAAAACACGATTTTTCACAGACATTTCTGAGCGTTTTGGCCAACTTTGAGACAATACTGCTCCCAAACTAAGACTGATAATTGCACTCCGTAACAAAGGCATGCTAAAGGAAGGTCCAAAGACCAACTGCCCGTTGAGGGAGCAAAATGCCCGCCTCGGATCAGACGCCGTGGCATGTTAAAGGAGGGGTCCCGTGGGGTCGCGAAATTTTTCCTGGGGGTCGCGGAAATTTTTGGCTTCAAATTTGGGGTCGCGAGCCGAGAAAGGTTGAGAGCCGCTGGTCTAAGTCGAGGGACATGCATTCGCGTAGGTTGGGTCACTACATCCTTAGTTGTTCGCGGTGCAATAGCCAAATTCTTAGTTTCTTTTTAACATAATTTTGGGTTATTTTTTGCTATTTTTGGCTAAATGAAGGTAATGTTGGGGCGCTTCAGAGCGTGATAGACGTAATAATGTCCCCATTATTGAGACTTTTGACGAAACGATGACGTCACTTTGTACAAACCACGACAAATTCTGTACAAACCAGGACACGGGACCGACACAGGTTGCACACCTCGTGGTTGGGGATTGACAAATACCTGAAACAGAGGAAGAAACCGTCCGTTAAAAATTGCGCCAAACAGTTTTGGTTGAAAGGGATTAACCTTACACACTGTAAAAATTTGTTGTCACTTCGTGGGAAAACTTTGGATAGTGAATTGTTTCATCACCTTCAAAAGGATGAAAAATTCGTAACCAATTGATTCAAACCCACTTTACATAGAAACATGGGCGTGGCAACAATGTAATGAGCTCTCGAATGGGCTGCAAGTGACATTCTTATCAGGAAAATTAGCCTTGAAATTGCCGAGACTGAAACACAAAATTTTTACGATGTATTTCATGTAACACAGCAGAGGGGACGGTGCTGCCGGGAACACCACCATTTGCCAAACTCGGCCGCGTCACCCCGCTCGATATTCATAAGGCAGCCCACCCCACTCTCGCCCCCAGCCTCCCTGGCTCAGATTGGAGCTCGCGCGGACCAATGGGGGCGCGGCACCGCGCGGCACCGCGCGGCCAGAGGGAGGGTGCGGTGGGGCAAGCAAGCCGCCCTGCGTCGTGCTGTAGGCCCAGTCTGGTGGCGCATTTCGGATCAATTTTATTGTTTCTTGTGGAGGAGTGGACTGGGAAGGGGTCCAGGGCACGCTTTGCAGTGGCAGCAGACTGCGAATATCGCTTTCGTCGCTCTGTCTCCCTCGCATCTATGAGGGACGCCCCATGAGTGCGAGAGAGACAAAGCGACGAAAACGACGCCTGCAGGGCAGAACAGTTTGGCGGCCAGCATCGCAAATATATAAACAAGTCTCAAAGTGAGACAGGCGGTGACCTTTTTTTGCCGTTCCTTGAGCTACCCTTGTCTTTCACAGCACAAGCGAGGTCCCCCGTGGTTCTCTATGGCGCTCCCCCTCCGAGCGCCCCACCCCACCCCGCCACCCGCCACCCCGCCCCGCCCTGTCGGCCGGCAAACCGGTCCCATTGGCTGCTCGAATATGAAACACGATGATAGCGATTGTGTCGTAAAGATGTACATTGCAGTTTTTCTGCCTCCTTTTTCTCCGCTGCTGTCGTTTGTTGGTTTTTCGGGGCGAGCTTCGGCCGTCGAGACGAAACCAATATTGACACAACGGTGCAGCAATTTTTAATTAAAAAATAAAATGCAAAAAAAAAAACAAATTAAAAAGAAGCTGAAATTGTTGTCATTTTTCTCCAGCAGGGGACGGCAAAGAAAAAGCACAAAACAGAATGGAACGCGCATAGTAAACCACGGAGGGTGGCAAGGGGGCTGGGAGAGGGGGAAGGGGGGGCATTCGGCGACACAGCGCCGGCGTGTCATTGTGCTCCTAGTTATGAAACAACGGCCACATAAACCTCGCGGAATTCCATACATAAAAACGACTAGATTGAAATTGATAACGGTTGGGCCGTTCAGCGCGCGCTCGCTCGGGATAGGAGTTCCATGAGCCAGCCAGTTCCGACCTGGAGAACACCGGGGGTGCATGGGGAGGGGGAGGGTCCTCCAGTCTGTGTTTCTACGAGAGAGAGAGAGAGAGAGAGAGAGAGAGAGAGAGAGAGAGAGAGAGAGAGAGAGAGAGAGAGAGAGAGAGAGAGAGAGAGAGAGTTGGGGAGGGAAAAAAAGGGGGTAATAAAAATACTTAGATAGTTTTACTACTCCTGCGATACACATACATGCACACACACTGGCGCAGGGCATAGGCCTCGCCCTTTACGATCTCGGTGTTATCGCGGGGGCCTACAGCAGGCATCCTCCCACCGCGGGCGAATCCCGCGAAGATTTACCGATTACAAAATACTTTTGTTTCGCTGTATGAATTTTTTTTTTCAAAACATTTTAGCGAGAGGCCGCATTGGTGCGTGCTTGCGCGGTTTACAACAGTCGCCCTTGTCGAGTCCTTATCAGCTTCTGCAATGTCACACAACATGGCGGTCGTATCGACACACAATGTGCTGCGTGATGCAAGTTCTTTTGTACGTTTCGTTACGTTTTTTTTTCGTCCATGGTTCGAGGGCCTCCATTTTGCAGAGAACGAACAACGGTATTTTTCCATGAAAATATGGCAGAACAATAAGCATCGTTTAGGCAAGGAAAAAAGGAAAAAAATACAGTTATTTTCAAACAACCCAGAAAAATGGTTCCTTTTTCTTATTTTCATGGTTTATGTAAAAAAATCTTGAGAGCAGAATAATTTTTTCATCAAAGAAAAAAACATGGACCTAAAAAAGTTTTTCTAAAAAAAAAAAAAAGTGTTTCTTGATCTAAGAAGTCAATTTTTTTGTATATTTAGAAAAAGTTGTTTTTGCTTTATGGAACAGATGGAAATAACAAACCCACGGCTTGTACCAGCTGCAGCACCACCGTCCCCAGTCTCACCCATCGATCGAATTCGCACCCACAGCACTGTAAGCCAGCAATGCTTATGAGACGACGCAATATCAGCGCCCATAGTTCGTATCTGTAATGTCGCCCGCCTTTATGACGAGGCACATTCGCCGGGGGCGGGGCTGGCGGGGCTGGCGGGGCTGGCGGGGCGGCTCAGATGAACGCCGGCCCCCAGAAGGGTCCCAGAGGGCCCCAGGGCGCGCGCAGGGACCCGCCAAGGGCCCAGCGTCCTGCACAATACGATCCATCGGCCTGATGGGATTGCCTTGTAGGGAAGGGCAGTATTGCACTTGCGAGTCGTCATAGCCATACACCAAAAAGTCCTCGCAGTGGCTGGGCTGGACTCGCCCCGCGCCCGCAGTCCGCCACGTGCACACCGTGTGCGTCATCCTATCAGTTTCCAATTATCAGTGACGCAAAAGACGACCGCCCCCGTGGCCGAAGAAAATAGACTATGGGTTATTGAATCGGATTTCAAATAAGAAGCGGCCGGGACCCAGCCCCAGCCCTGCTGACGAGCCAAAATAAAACACTTTAGCTTACAGTGACAACTGGCTTACGTTTCTCCAAAAATGATATTTTTCACTTTCAATTTTCGAAACTAAATATTCCTTTGACAGAAATAGAATTATTTTTTCCGATCGACAAAGTTTTGTTACTTAATTCAAGAGAAGCAATTTCCTGACCATAACTGGGACCTTTTTTCGGTAGATAAAGCAATCGGATTAAAATCAAAATAACAGATTTCTGGGAACTGTGAACCGCGAGATTCGCAAAAGCGAGAGGAAAAGGGAACACAGGAAAACACTCGGTGTCACCGGAGTTAGAGATGCACGCACTGACAACTTGCCGAAGTGCCGGGCGGCTGTTTAGCTTTAAACGTTGTTGCGCCGGGCACGCCACCGACCAGAAAATCAATTTTTGCCGACGCCTAAAAACGGTCGCAGCGTTACGTGTCGCAAGGCACCGCACACGCAACCTGCAGCTCTCTCTCTCTCTCTCTCTCTCTCTCTCTCTCTCTCTCTCTCTCTCTCTCTCTCTCTCTCTCTCTCTAGCACACACGAGACACATGAGAATCAGGCAAAATGGTATAAAAACTAGGTAAAAGAAGAGAGTTTTGTCCGTTTTTCGAACGCAGCTCTCGCGGTGAAATTGAGTCGTCAGCAACCCTAACGAGCATCAAGGCCTTTGTCACGGCTAGTGGGTTTTATGAGATGACAGCATGCAAATTGCAGCGCGGAGTCCATTCTCAAGCGTCACACACACACTATCTCACTCACACTCATACACTCGCACACTTACGCACACACCACACACACACACACACACACACACACACACACACACACACACACAAGCGGGCATGCACTTATCTCTATGGCCCCTGGCTGCCCATATCAGTTGTTTAAAGACCTGGAAATAACGAAATTAATGGTCCGGTAAAAACATGACCTGCTGCCCGCAGAGCGCGGCAGATTCAAAACTGAACCGGACCAAAAGCGACGACTTTCTGTAAATTTCTCTTCATTCGAATTCAACATCAAAAAATTAAAAATTTCGCGTTGGCTTTTGAACCAGATTTCAGCAGTGAAATCAGAGCACTAGAAATACCAAAATCGCATAGAAAATTTCAAAAATGGAAAAGAATTCAAACAGGAAATTTAAAAAAAAAACTCAAGCCGCACTAGGCTACACACTTCCTGCCTAAAAATGGAAAGAAATACAATGTCAGCAGTGACAACATTGTGAGAGTTTGGGAACGTCAAAGTCGTTCACTGCTCTGCAAGACAAACCTCCTCTGCACTTCAGAAAACAACAAAAACAAAAACAAAATATACACGGCACAGCTTTATCAAGTGGCGGTCTCTGTTCGCGCGAAACCCCTTTCCTGCTTCCGCCGCGCGGATTGGCTTAAAAACTGGAAACCCTAACCGCCTTCGCGCCGCGCCTTGTCCAGTGGGTCGGCCGACTTCCGTCAAGATTCGACGGATAGCGGCCGCCAACCCCTTCCCCTCCCCCTCCCCTCCCCCTCCCAGTGGACCGCCGCCTCGCCGCGCGCATGCGCCCGTTAGCTGAACCAGCGGCGTATAAAAATTAATAAGGTGCTTATGAATATGTATGCTTGACCGCAAGATTAATAGATGAAAACATTGTTTGGCGTCTACAAGAAATCTCGCCTTCGGACAATCCCCAAAGTGCCGAGGGATAAGTGCGCTGTGCGCTGCCGGTGGTAAGTTGTAGTACATACATACATGGGCGTATGTGTGAGTGGATGACTCTCTCTCTCTCTCTCTCTCTCTCTCTCTCTCTCTCTCTCTCTCTCTCTCTCTCTCTCTCTCTTATGTGTATGTGTGCCGTAGTAAGAGCAGTCTCTGTGAGTGTGTGTACGTGTGTGTGTGTGTGTGAGAGAGTGTGTGTGTGGTGTGTGGGAGCGAGCCAGGTTTGAAGGGCGGCCCGGACCGGACGAGACACATCCCAACCCATTGAGAGCGCCTAATTGCACGCTAATTAAATTCCAATTCAGAGTTCGCGGCCCGAGGAGGAACAACGAGAGGGAGAGAGAGGGAGAGAGAGGAGAGAGAGAGAGAGAGAGAGAGGAGGGGAAGTGGGGTCAGTGAGCAGAGAGGTGTATCCGTTATACATAAGGGGCGACGGCCAACAATAATTGAATCAAACTTTGCTGCGGTATGAGAAATTGAGGGCGCGCGTGGAGCGCGGCCAGGCCCGGCCGGTGCGGGATCTCGGCCCAGCTGCCCTCGCGATTGGTCGCCGTCGCCCACCAGAGGCCTCGCGGGCCGCGGTGGGGCGGGGCGTGGCGGGGCGGGGCGGAGGAAAGGCGGGGTGGGCGGCTGGGACCTCGGCGAGGGGCGTCCTTAGTGTAATGGGCGATCGTTTCAAAGAGCCCCGCTCACCCCGCCTTGCCCCGCCCCGCCCCGCCGCGCCTCGCGACGCCCCCCCCCTCCCTTTTCGTCTCGTGAATTGCGTCGTGACGCCATTACAACGGGCATTGATTGCCGGACGAGCGGAGCAGCGCAGCACAGCGCAGCCGAGCCACGCGTTCGGGCCGAGCCGAGCCGAGCGGGCCGGGCCGGGCGGCGGCGCTGCAGCCCCAGCATGGCAGCCTGGCTCCGCGGCTCCGCGGCGCCGACAAACTCCAAACTCCGGGCTTCAGGGATACAGCGTTGCGTAAAGGGTGACCAGCTGCAGCAAAGCCGCAGCCTCTGGGCAAGGGCGGATTCAAAGGGCGGGCAACGGACCTTTCGGCCCCTCGAGAGCCACCAGAAAGGTAGGCAAAAGACAACACTTCACCTCTGTAAGAAGGCAAAAAGAACCAATTTGACATTGCGCTCTAGCAAAGTTCTACTCAGGACGATGCCGGACCCACCCTTGCCTCTGCGGTTCGCAATCCAAACTTGTAACCCTCCCTGCTGTCTAAGAAACCGGATCCTCCGAACCCTGCAGTACGTGTGAGTCTAAAGTCCAAGAAGGCGAAGATGATGACTACGAAATACGTGGGTAATGATGATAATATTGACACGATAATGACGAGCTTAGCCTCGTCTATTCAGCCTCGTGTTGTCTACCGCGCACCCCGACGGGCCCCACCCCACCCCACCCCGCCCCCGGGCCACGCCCTCGCCCCTCCCGCGGGCGGTGGGGTCGCCGACGCCGACCACACATACACCCGCATGGTCCGCACATAATGAGCCATTTATGCCGTTATTATGTGTTCCTCTGTTTCTCCCGAACACAAACGCGCCGCGCCCCAATCGCCGCGCCGCCGAACCGCAAGCAAATTGAGTGTACAGTGTAATGGACCCTCGGGGACGGTCGGGGACGTTCCAGCCCACGCGGACACATGTCCCCATGTCTATAAGCGAGTTTACGCATTTTTTATTTTTTCCTATCGTGCGGGCACACTCTTAAAAATATTCATGAAAGAGAAAACAAAGATACGTACATTGGATTTGGTAAAGAACACTGAAAAAAGAAACACTCAAGTCTATTCGAATAAGGTTGGTTGATTTTCAAGTCAACTTCATAGTCGATTTGAATTCACACATCTAACGGTGGAACACAAAAGTTTGAGTTCAAAACTTTTGACGTGGAAACGGAGAAACGCGTTACGGTATACGTTCTCGAGATCCTACTGGGCTTTTTCTTCGTAACACGAACAACAAGCTTAGTCTTATGACAGGACAGTGGTGCAAGGTTCCAAGCGGTTCTCAGTAACATATGACAAATTCCTTTACACCTCGAACAATTTTTCTATCAATAGAAAAATCACAATTGTGATAAGTCTGCAGAGTACTATGAAATACCTCAATATGTATTAAGACCCCATGACACTTTTCAGCCGAAAGTTTGACGTGTACACCGTAAAAAGCACGCGTTTTCGACCCACAAGCCATTTTGTTTTTTCCAAATTCATTTTTTGGCTGCAGCTTGCACGGCTCTGCGAGACACACGGAGCACACGGAACTCTGCAGCGACGCGACGGCGCCCCGTCCCCTCCGTCTCCGCCACTGCAGTGCCATTGATCGCCAAGGATACTCTGCAGCCTCCCGCACAATTACGACATATTTTGAAACGCTCTTTAATTGCTGTGAGAAAGGACCGCGCCTCGGCGTGGGCCCACTGGGCGCCACTCGCGCGTTTGTGGGAAATTGCGCAACGTACGATCGAACTTACGCCTTTCCGTGGGAAGTGGCACAATCACTCTCTTCCTCGCAAGGCTTTCATGAAAAAGCAGTCGGGATGAGTGAGACGCAAGGGGGAGGGGGGGTCTGTGTGTGCACAAAGTAGTATGTATTCCGTCGCTACTTCTCTCTCTCTCTCTCTCTCTCTCTCTCTCTCTCTCTCTCTCTCTCTCTCTCTCTCTCTCTCTCTCTATCCCATCCCCCCTCGTCTGCGAGAGAGACAGGTGCAACGATAGCATAGCTAAACAGTAATCGAACGGAAGCCCTGATGAACTGTCCAGTAGCTCTGGGTGAAAAAAAAAAAAAAAAAAGGCCCTGAATTTATCATAGTTTCCTTCACCCGTACTGAGTCTTACGCTGCTTGCGAAATCTAGGCCTTTCCCGCTTAGCAGCTGAAATTGCTCGTTTCCGGTCGGCGGGGCGAAAGCGCGACCTTCAAAGTAACTCGCAAGTAACTAACACCACCTCCACCTCCTTTTTCTCGGCCGGCAACGACGCAATCGTAAAATTTACAAAGCCGCGCACAATGTCACACTGCTGATTTGGGAACGGCCGCGCCACTCTAAGAGCAGTGCGCAGTAAAAAATTTAAAAAAAGCCTACTATATGGCCTGCCGTGGAAACAAAAGGGCGGTAAGAATTTTTGGAGTAGAGAGACAAAGAATGCCACAGAGCAGACGCTGTTGATGTTGTTGCAGCAGTAACTGCAACAACAACAACGACGATGACAACAACAACAACAACAACAACAACAACAACAAAGGCGTATGAAGCTCAACAAAATTTAAAACAACAGAAAAATAATTTAATTGAAGATGAGAGCTAACCAGGCACACCACCTCAATAAAATAAATTTAAAAAAATCTTTGAACGTTGTCAAAGATTTGCCATGAATGTGAATACGGCACTGAAGGTCAATGGCACGCTCCATTCAGATTCACATTCACGGCGTTCCGATGGGTCTCGGTCACTGGGCCACGCGGCTGGCATCACGCATCGCGAGAAGTTCAAGTGAGTCCGGGCGTGCGTGCGTACAGCCTGCGTGTCTCCGGACACGCCACCACGCCGCGTGCCGTACCACACGCTCTGCATGGACGTCCGAGGGGAACGGACGGACTGTCCGGGGAGCAGTCCCTTTGCTATGTTTTTGTTGTTGTTGTTCTCGCCTTTTTATTTTGTTTATCATTAAATGTTGCTCCCCCGAGAAATTTTTGATGCACCCCGTCCCAGTTGGTGCGGGGCGGCTGACCCGCGGCCAGACGGCCAGCACGCGAGACATGCTAATGGTGAGGGTGGCGCCATGCCTCGTCAGTCTGTCTCTCTCGCACCTGGACGAGGCCCATGAGTGCGAGTGAGACAGAGGACGAGGCAAACGCCAGGCACCGAACTTTGCAATATTGCAGAAACAAAACCTTCTGGCTGTCATATGACAGCCAGAAGGTTTGTTTCTCCAATAGCGTTCTGCATGCAAACTAAAGGTAAAGCATTTCTGACCGTATTTTACGTGCAAAATGCGCTTATCGGGGAGGTCACGCAGATTAGGAATCAAAAGTTCGATCAAAAATGGGTCAGAATGCGTTATTTTCACGTGCCGTTCAATGCAGAACTAGGGTTTTTCGACACAACTCTCACAGCGCACCTCGATTCCGCAAACGACAAAAAAACTCTTCGCTTCTTCCATCCTCCCCCGTGTCTGCCCCTGCCCCCGCGGAGCTGATTCCGTTTTCGTCGCTCTGTCTCTCTCGCACCAATACGGGCACCCCATGAGTGCGAGAGAGGCAGAGCGACAGAAACGTCTCTCGGAATCTGTCTTCAGGGCCTGCCTCGAGGAATGTGCTCACGGAAAAACTATCACGAGTGCCTCCAAGCTTGCCAGGCCCCGGCGCAGGCCCCCCGCCAAGACCTTAGGTTCCGCTCTATATGTTGTTACGGGTCGCACGGCGCCGCGGCGCACAGCCCGGCACAGCCGACCGCCACCGGCCGAGCGCAGTTTATGGGCGTGAGCGCGAGTGTGTGAGTTAGTGCAACAACAATGTCAGTCATATGAGCATTGGCCATTTTCCAGCTAACAATAAGAAAAAAGTACAGGGTCGTGCACGAAACTTTTGCACCACGGTAACAAATAAAAAGTAATAATTCAAAAGGTTGACCGGGAGGCTTGTCAAGACCCTACAGGGGAATCATGACACAACTGTTGGCAAGAACGGCACAAAATTGCACATGTCAATATGTAAGTATGCCTAGAGAAAATGCATCCAACGACCGCGGAAGCCCCTGCCATTTTGGAGTCACCACGGGTATACTCCTCAGAAGAAGCCGTAGGCTGCTCGTTTTCCGGCTGACACTCATGAAAATCAATTGCAACAAAATGTGTTGTTGCTGTTTTACTTTTTGAAAAGATGTCCCTAGAAGCGACCGTAGACTCACAGACTGACAGAGACTGACACACACACACACACACACACACAGCGCCATAAGCCACCACGGTGAAATGAAACAGTCGCGACGTCCTCTTCGCTCGCTTCGCTCCGCAGTCTGAATAACGCGCGTAAAAAGGTAGTCACACTCATTAAATAGCGTAAAATTATACTTGGCAAAGGCCTCGATAGTATCTGCAGCGCGCGCAGACCGGAGGCGCGCCGAGTGCGCCGAGCCGAGCCGAGCCGAGCCACGGCGGGCGGGGCGGCGCCGAGCCGGACGGCCGGTGGGCGTCAGACGACCGGCGACGCGTGCAAAAAGCGCTCCCCGTCCTGCCGACAAGGGCCGCGTGGACTCGATCGACCGCCAGAATCAAAACAACTCGAAGCGCGTTTTCCCCCTCAAATCGGCCGAAATGGCGCCGCGCTGAATCCGATTTGGATTTACTCGCGAGAAGAATGAGTATGCATTAGATTAGCCCGCCCAGCGCACGCAGCCCGCACTCTCGACGCGTGGATGACGTGCTCGCCGTTACCTCATGAATACTGGCCCTACACCGTAGATGCGTGTCCAATATATGACAGCTTAGGCCCGCCTAATTGTAATGTTTACTCAATTAGCATGGCCGCCGCACAATACGGTGTACGTACGCGGAAGATGATCTCTCCATTTCCCATGTACTGCTCGCTGCTAAGGCTAGCAATATGTTTATGGGAGTAGTGAGTGTCTAGCGTAAGAGAGCACCCGCGTTCGTGTGTGTGAATGTGTGTGTGTGTGTGTGACTGTGCCTGTGTGAGTGTGTGTGTGTGCACTTGCTTTTCACTCGCTCTACGCGCTCGCGTTTCATCGCTCGTGTGATGGCCACAACATGCGTGTGCGCACGACCGGAGCAAAATACTACATACTGCCAGGGAATCTTGCTCTAGAACGGCGCGGCAGGCCGCCCCGGCAAAAAGTTCATGGATGCTTGCACCTGAAATTGGCATGCTGTTGCCTTGCTATTTTTTTCGTTCCGTTGTTGTTGTTGTTGTTGTTGTTGTTGTTATATTCGTTGTTAACGTTAGGTTAAGTTAAAAAAAGACGGTCTTTCAATGGAAAAAAAACAAAACGACTTCTACTAAGTTAGCTGAAAAGTAGACATAAGGTCCATCAAAGCGAGTGCACGCCGCACTTTCATTCTTGTAGACAGTTCCTCCTGAACAGGCCGTGGAAGTCACTGGAGGGCCACTGGACGGACACTGAACAGAGGACAGTCACTGAACAAGCAGTGGGGCAGTGACCTCCCTCACATCGGCCCAGCGTTGTGTCTCGCCAAGCACGAAAGCCCGAAGGAAGGGCGTCAAATGTGACATTTCATTCATTCATTCATTCATTCATTCATTCATTCATTCATTCATTCATTCATTCATTCATTCATTCATTCATTCATTCATTCATTCATTCATTCATTCATTCATTCATTCATTCATTCATTCATTCTAAGGCAGGCAATCTAGTGAAACAAAACAAAGTAGTGCAAATGCTTTGCACAACGTCGTAGTCAATAATAAACCAACTCACTTGTACTCAAACTACGCGCCAAAACCCTTTCGGGTGATATCCAGTGACGGTCAAAACAACAAAGTTCAGCCGCATACACGGTTCAAATGTCTTAAGGGGAAATTTTGGGTGAGCTAAACAATTTTGAGCGTAATCAAATGCGGTAAAAAAAAAATGTTCCACCAGCTATGTACAATTTTGTCACAAGATTTGGCAAGTAGCTCACAAAATTATTTTCAGTGGGTAACAAAATGTGACAACAAAGCCCTTTCCCTCAAGCTTTGTTTAGGTACTGTTCAGGCCCACCACCTAGGGCATTTGTGTGAGCGATATTTTTTGGTTCTAATCACTATGACATTCTTCATGAAACACTGTGACCAAAACATAAAATATCACCCTCAAATGCGCTGGTTCGCGGGCCAAATACATAAACAAACCCATACGTGCACTGTAAAAAATTCCGTACTTTTGTACGGAAATGGTACAGAAAAATATAGTACGGAGGTACGGAGAAAAGTACGGAACGTTCCGTACTTGCTCCAAACCCATGTAAATGGGTACGGAAAAAAAAGTACGGAACGTTCCGTAGTTGGCAAGTACGGACGGTCCAGGCAAATTATTGACCAGACATGTTCCGTACTTTTTCCGTACTTTTTTCTCACAGTGTGGGCTTGGAAAAAACGTCTGCTGTGCACGGCAGCACGGACCGACACCCGCGAAACACAACGTCACTACTCCACGCGCGAGCGAATCCCCATGCTGAGCACACGGCCCGAAAATCTAGAGCGGGGTATCGACACTGGCTGGCCGGTCACCGAAGTGCGGAGTGGAGCACTGCGAGGCGAGCCGCAACGCCCCGCGAGTGCCACACAGCAACACTGCTCGTCCCGCGGGGGAAACAATTAAGATTCTTTCCCGAGGCACCTCCATAATTCATGCGCAATATAACCGGAAACAAAGAGTCCCTCCGAATCGCATCACATTAGGGTCAGTAATAAAAGTGCAGCCAGAACAAGTCCCAGTGCGCGCGCCGGCGGCGCCGGGAGTCGAACCCGCGCCACGTGTGTGTCTAGGCAGCGCGCGGAACGCAGGCAGTGACAAGAAGAGCACATTGTGAAATAATAACATCTATTTTTGATTTGATTTTGCGGTAATACAGCTAGTTTCATATTTCAGGTTGACACGAAATATCCCAACCGCCAGCGGATAACGCGGCGCTGCTGGACTGGCGGTAGTGCCGGCTTCGCAAAGGATTCGCAGCCAAAATCAATAACATCTCAGCTGTTTTTCAAGTTTGAAGTGCAGTTCGAGGACTGCGCCGCTCACCGTCGAGCCCTGCGGCTGAGAAAGACTGTTTTTCCCGACAAAAAATTGAAACTAATGGCCCGGGTGGCCCGGCCGGGCCGCGGCGCCGGAGACTTTAACGATGGGGAGGCAACCCGCGGGGAAGCGCGGGCGCGGCGGGGCTGCCGGCCGGCCGGCGGATTAAAGTCGAATTAAAGTGGAGCGGCGGTGGATCGGTGTGTGATTCCGGGGCGGTTTTTCTCCCCGGTCGCCCCGGGCGCGTCTCTAGCGCGTCCATCGCGTCCCGGTGCCCCGCCGCGGTGCCGACAGCGTGCCGACAGCGTGCCGACAGTGTGCCGACAGCCGGCCGGCGTCAAGACGGACTCCCGCTACACTGCGCTAGCTTGCACTTGCTCTGCTTGTCCCGCCAGTGGCTGCGCGTGAGTTCAAAAGGGCGCTTCGCCTCCTGCACGCACCGCACACGTGCCCGCCGGCTACCGGTGACGTGGGTTCGATTCCCGGCGCCGGCCGGCATCACTTTCGCGCGGATGACACTAACCTCTTGCCGTTTCTTCGTCGCCGCTTGGTGGCGTACACCGTCCCGAGCTGGCTCATGCTGGCGGCCGAGTGCGCAGAGGCCGAGGGGGCGGCCGACGCCACCCCGCCCGCCCCCGCCGCCCCGGACGCCGCGCCCAGCGACCCCAGGACGCCGACGGTCGAGGCACCTCCGACCACCACGCCCAGGTCCGAGGGGTAGCAGGCGACGCCCCCCGGGACGCCCCCCGGGCCCCCCAGGGGGTACTCCGGGGTGGCCACCACGGCTGTGGACTGGAGCTGCGTGGTGGACGCCGTGGCTAGCGCCCGCTATCCATGGCAAGCGGCGCTCTGAAGCACTGAGGTATCCACTCACTGGCACAATCACAGCACTGCACTTTGGGTCAACAACACATCCTGGACACGTGCTTCGAAGAGGATCCACACACACACCCGCACACACTCGCGCACACGCGCACACACACACACACCCGCGCACGCCCACCTGCGCACGCACGCCACAGGGGGAAGGACACGCGCTGCACTGCGACCGGCCCGACGACTGCCGCCCGGCACGACCGCTGGCGTTCTGGCGCGGGCGCGCGCGTTGCAGGCCGAGCCTCGCCCCCCGCCCCCTCGCCCGCCCCTCCACGGCCTCCCCCACCCGGCCGACCTGGCCAATGGGGGGCCGCTGCGGCGGCGAGGGCGGGGCACGGTCTCTCCCAGCGGCCGCGTCCGAGCGGTCGGCGTCGCAGCCCCGGACGCCCACGGCGGAGCGAGGGAGCGCCGCGACGCTCGGGGACGCCCCGGACGCGGCCCCGTAGTGCCGCCGCGGACGACGCGGGGGCGCCAGGTAGCGGCGCGGACCGCGGACGCCGCTGCGACGCCAGCGCGCCGCGCGGCCGAACGGCGAACCCGGTCGGGAGAAGGGCGCGGCGGCGGCTGCGGCTCGACACGGCCCGGCTCCAGTGAATGGGTGTTCGAGTAATCGAAGGGGAAGCCCGCCGACGTTCAAATGTGGCCGCGCTCCGCGCTGTCCTTCACTCGGGAAAACTTTCTTGTCATGAGAGGATTTGCCTGGAGAGAGGCAAATTTACTTGAAGGAGAATCTATGTCGCCTTGAAGTGAAATACCCCTCACTGGTAAAACTGAAGCGTAGTTGTATGCTTCATTCAAGCATACACCTACGCTTGAAGACTTTTGTTGAGTTTTCAGAGTATGACTCACGTCTTTGAGACGCTGCGAGCTGCCAGCCGGATTCCTTTCTGCATCCCTCACCCAGTCCCGCTGCTCCGATCTCTGTTTATTCATGCAAAAGTCCTTCCAGCCCCTCCAGCCCGGACTCCGGACTTGGGTCGGCAGTTCAGTGATCGGGCGTAGCAGGCCCTTCGCGTGCTGAGCCGGCGGACTGCGATTCCGAGTGGGGGATCTCTCTGTCTCTCTCTCTTTCTATCTCTTGCACTCGGGGTCGTCCCGTAAGGTCGCGAGAGAGACAGATCGACGAGAGCACTGTTTGAATGATTCTGCTGCTTGGCGTATCAAATGAGTACAGATTCATCCCAAAACGTCATCCATTGCAGTCAAATTGAAAACCCATTGAGGGTCAATACCTTCGCGGTTGAAAATCCAAAAAACAGGAACCGATTTTGCCTACCTGATCGAAATGACTGAAATTTTGAAGATTCCCTTGAGAAGCAATGAAGAGAGTAAATTTATCAGTTCCCAATTAGTTCATAGAACTATCCAAATAGTTTTCCTCACTTCGACTTGTGATTCTTCCAAACGTTCATTTCGGCTGAGCAATTAGCACAAGGTGGTCGCTCATTTCGGAAAATCCTCTCATTTTCCCCATTATTTAGAAGCGCCTCTTTCCAGAGTATTTTACAGTGCAGGAATGCGGGCCGCCCGATCGACGTTGGTGGTTGGTCGTCGTCCAGCAGGCCGCTCCACGTTGCCTCGGACATGCCCTGGAACGAGCGGCCACCTGTCCGGCCAGCGCCTTGTGTCCTCCCATAATTGAACCGTGGTACGCCCTTTAAAAAAAGGGGGAAATATCGTAATTATCGCCCTTTACAGGTGCTTATTTTTTTGCGACACTTTTTTTTATAATATTGCAAACTTGTTGCGTTTTCTTTTGTAGTTGTGGACCACACCGAAAAACAGTGGCGCGTGCATACCAAAACCTGACGACAGAAAATTACTTTTAAAAAATTACAGAAAGATTTTCAAGCATTGCAGGCCGATTTTTCCAGGAGGGTACTATTTGCAGGTTTGGCCGCGGGGCCTCGGGCCGTACACTATTAGCCGTGACTGCTATCCGATCCATCCCTTGCCGCTCCGTCGTGAACGACACGGCCAGCGATCAATGAACAACAACAAGAACAAAAACGAAACCACCCACGACGCCCTCAACTGTCCTTCGTGATCCGACGTCACTGGAAGAAACCACGGCCGTTTACTCGCGACTATTGGGACAGAATTCAAGATCACGCGGATCACGCTTCGTTTCGGAGTGGTCACAGTGTTTCGTCCACTGTGGTTAGGAGTCTACGCTGCCAGCATACATGGTCTGTCGAAGGTCGATAAATTTCTTTGAACTAACCATGCGTTGACCCAGCAAATATATTGCAGGGTCAAGTAAATGCAGGTTCCTTTTTCTTCAATCCTTTTTCAACAACTACATTTACTGTTTAGGTTGACACTCACTGCTCACTTGGTTTGTCCCATAAACGTTTGAATGTGCGACTCCCACATCTGCGACGATTAAACAACAACGCTCGACCTCAAGAGTGCCATATCCGTGCGCGATTTTGGGGTGCAGCATCTGGCCAGCGGGGTGACCACTGGCCTGTGAGGACTGCGCCGCGCTGGTCATTGTTTGGACAGGACATCGGGGTCCTGCCTTTTGTCCGGCCGGGTGGACACGCGCCTGTGAGGTCCCCGCGCGTGCTGGGTGCCATGGGTGCCCGGGTCCTGGGTGTGGCACACGGTGTTGGCGCGGCATTCATTTCCGAGGGAAAACACAATGAAAACACACAACGGCAATAATGCAACTTGACTCTGCTGCGCAGATCTCTACCGGGGATAAACGGCTCATTTCGATAGAGGTAGAGGTCGAACTTTTTCCTGGGATCTGACCACTTGCTTTATGCGAAAATATGAAGACAAGAGTAATGTTGAAGAGGAAGAAGAGGAGGAGGAGTAAGAAGAAGAAGAAGAAGAAGAAGAAGAAGAAGAAGAAGAAGAAGAAGAAGAAGAAGAAGAAGAAGAAGAAGAAGAAGAAGAAGAAGAAGAAGAAGAAGAAGAAGGAGGAGGAGGAGCACAAGGGGGACGTGGAGGTCGTGGTCGCCTCAGGCCACCTCAGGCTGCCCCAAGGGCCTTGAGGCCCAGCCGTTCCTGGGGGGACTGGGACGTCTGCTGTATTGCCTGCTGTGCGTATGTGTGTGTGACGTCAATAAGTTATAGAGGTGCTCAAGCGGCAGCCTCCACGCTTGCAATAGCTATAGTGTGCCTGCGTTGGATTCGTGCGTCAAATGGTGTCAGTGACAGCACACACTCGTGTTTACTGATACACGGGTATGTCATCCCTGAATGTGTATTCAACAGTGGTTTATGAACTTAACTTGTCTGTTTTACAAGACATTACCAGCCTGTGACACGTGTCCTGTGACAATATTTTGATTCACAGCCATGCAGCTCCGAGCTTCCGTACAATTTTTACAATTTTTAGCCGTTCTCTAAAGTAAAGTTCTCCTGCTGCCAGATAAATCAGGCGCCTATCCTTGGTAATCGGTGTTATTATTGCCCCCTCCCCCTGTCCCTCTGTGGGAAAAAGATAGAAATGTGAGAAGTAAAGGCCGCCAAGAAGCAAGGAAAACCGAAATTTTAGATCCTGGAAGTAATAAATGCCATTAAAACCGACAACAGTCAGCGAGCGAGCCAAGGCAATAACTAAATTTCGTCATCAACGTTTGTTTATGGCCGGATATGAAATGATCCTTGGAGTGCGTCTAGCGGCAGTCCCAGCCACCATGCGAAAATCCACAACAAGAGAGTGACGTGGGGGAGTGCACGCTTATATCGTGAGATTCAGCAGCTAGAAAAGACATTGTCCGAGTGCCACTAAACTCGCACACGTCACACAAGAATACAAACAGCAAAAGGGGCACTTTTGTCCATTGTCTTAAGAAGGAAGGCAAGCCCAAAGTACAGGCGTCGCGAAAAGGGGTGAAACCCTCAGTGAGAAGTCAAATGCGTCGCAGTGTTCTGTGTGGATAGCTCCTTTTCGAGCGTGTCACAAAACACAAATGCAAAGGCACGGGCGGCTGCCTAAATAAATTACAGTGGCGTGTGTAGCAGCAGCGAGTGGTGCGAATGAGATGAGTCGGCACTGATTCTCATTCATTTATTTTTTGGCTTCTACTTTCGAGTTTCAGGCGAGCACCGTTTTCCGCTTGTTGCATGACCAAGCGCATCCTTTCAATGAAAAAAAGACGAGAGATACGACTACGACACGGTATTGATGTTGTTTTGATTTTCGACAGTCCAACACCCGCATTCTTCGCGCAGCACTGTGAGGAGTGTATCGCGAAACGATCTCAAAGTGTTCCATTCCGAAATGAAAATTGGAAGCGGATCCCCCGTCATTACAGTGCACTTGCAGCAAGGGCGGTGGGCGGCCGACGCCGATTTCAAACGCTGTCTCTCTCGCACTCGTGGGGCGTCGCGCATCGGTGCGAGGGAGACAGCGGCATCAGCCTGCAGGCGGACCTATTCGGACTGCGAAGGAGGGGCCTGGGCGTCGCGGCGCGTCGCTGGCAGTGGCCGAGGCCAGGGCCGCGGGTTGGCGTGTTCTCAATAATGTTCGCCTATCAGTGGATCTAATAATTTCCCACGCTAAATGAGCGCCCCTACAGTCGTAGCGAAAGATCCCGTTGCCGGATAAAAGTTGGAGCCCCGCGCCGCGCCCCGCGGCCGCAGGCAAGCCAACATGGACGGATCTGGCAACCACCGCGCCGCGTAGCGCCTGGCGCAGCATGGCGCACAGGCCTATTTTCCGCACATTTTGACCCGGACGCAAGCTAGCAGTGCCATGCAACTACACTGAAAAAAAAAAAACCATCAAACTTTAAAGGAAAAAAGAAGATTCAAAACTTTTTATTCAGCTACTCCGATGTTTCGATTAGTATTATTTCATCATCTTCAAAATTTGACGTGGTGAATTTTGAAATTGGTAAAATAATTACGCAAGATATCTACATGATTCAAATTTTGGACTCAATGAAACATTTACGTGTACTACAGTAACGTGAGAAATTTTTGTATCGATGAAATATGTGAATATGTAAACAAAGCAAGTCCAATTTTTAAATTTACGTTTCATTAGTCAATTCCTTCTTTTCCATTATTTTTCTTCACTGTTCTTTGTTTTCTTCCTCCTTCTCCGGCAGCAGCCAATGGCGCCGCTGCCCATTAATCCCAGCTTCATTATTCCGACTAACTGCCGCCTTACAGTGGCGTTGCGGGCCTCGCGGTGGCGCAGTGTAGTGGCGGCCATGGCTGTCGGGGGCGGGCCAGCCGGTGGGCGGGGCGTGGCGGGGCGGGGCGTGGCGGGGCGTGGCGGAGTGGGCCGAGGCCTGCTGGCTGGGCCGGGCCTCCGCCAGGGTCGCGTCCGAGGCGACCGGGCCGTTAGGCAGGGCGGCCATGGACTGGCCTCGAGGCGCAGCCTTTCGGAGGCCCTCCCGTCGGCCGGCTGCTTCTGTTGATTATCTTGTTTCCCACTGTAGGGGAGCCGAGCCGGCCTCGGTGGGGGAGCGAGCCAAAGGGGGCGGAAAATGTCACCGAAACTCCGCCACCTTCCCTGATAACATTTTCCGCGCGGAGCGCGCCGCGGGTTACACTATTTTTAGAGCGAACCTTGACAACTCTGCCGTCCGTCAAAAACTACCTTCTCACGGTCACCATGATTGCGCATTGTTGCATCCGCCTTCGCTGCAATCCGCGGCTTTTTTTCGCGCTCGCGGTCGCTCCGCTCTGAAATTTCAGGCGCTCTGTTCGTGACGCGAAATCGGCCCAGCGCTCCCAGGCAATTAAAAAGCGCAGGGGCGTAGCAGTGTGCTGTGCCCACACTGTGCCCACGTAGGCCGGTCGACGTCAGAGGGCTGCTGAGGTATACGGCCCGCTGCCTCTAGCCTCGCAGCGATAGCATCTTAGCAGCGCCGTGAACGCCGAAGGAGCGCTTCAAGCAGAATAATTAGATCAAAGCGGCACTTTTTATTCGCTGGCGAGGGGAGGGGGAGGGGGAAGGGCAGACCGAACAGTCTGCTTCATGTTTTCTCCTGACGAGCTCCTTCCGACGCCCCGATGCCTCCCCGACAGCCAAGTCACGCCACGCGACGCGCGAGTTCGCAAAATGCTCGCCTTGCAATTAATTTTGAAAAAAAAAGAGGGCTAGGTTGGAGACTTAAAAGTGCAAAATTCTTTTCATTTCAATAATTCTGTTTTGGAAAAAATTGTAGATTACCCCCCAGAAAAAACAAATTCGAATAGGTACTTTCAACGAACTTGGAACCGTGCGCTGAAGCTCTGAAAGACACACACTCGAGTGCTGCTTTCAGCGGTCGAGACGTTCGAGATCTCGAAGCTCCGAGCCGGCCCCACCTTCCGCGGGTGGCCACGCGGCCCGCACGCAATGTCACTGGGCCCGCTCCATTCCGCAGATGAAGTGCCTCATTGCATGGCCACCGCCATAACTCTTTCGAAATTAAACTCGGAATGATTCGTCCTCGTTGGATGGTCGGAGCGAAGGCGGAGGACGCGGGACTTGACGAAACACAGAATCGGTTACCGCATTCAAGCGATCATAGGGTGCCCAGCGGTTACACTTTTACACTTAGTATCTATGAACAAAATAAAAAGTCCTCAGAAGAAAATTGCACAAATATGACCGTAGTTGAATTCTTTGCGCTTCGTTACACAGAAACTGAATACTTGAGGGTGCAAAGGTATCAATCGTTGCTGTTGCGGGGTCAATGAACTACATGTATTTCAGTGAAACCAAACGCAGAACACTGTCCCGGGCCAAGAATTGTTTTACCGATTTTTCATTTTAATTTCTTTTATGGTTGGTTCCGGGCCATCAAATTTGGGACCTGATCAGCACTGTCGTCATAGAGCGGCCTGGCGTCGGGTTTGGCTGGCTCTACTAGAGGCCCCGCGTATGGGCCAATAAACTCCAGGACGAGCCTGGCAGCGTGCAATCCGCCTCGCAAATTTATGCCGAGAAGAAATTAAAAACTCGTCGGTTTCCAGTTCTTGGGCCGCTTCGCCGAGAAGCCATGCGCCCTGGATGCAGGACGGCAGTGGACGGGACGAGCGCCTCCGGGCGGGCCTGTCCTGTTCCCGCCCTGGCCGGAGCCTCAGTCTCCGGGACCGGGGCGCTCGGCTACGGGCCTGTAGGCTGACTCTCTCTCTCTCTCTCTCTCTCTCTCTCTCTCTCTCTCTCTCTCTCTCTCTCTCTCTCTCTCTCTCTCTCTCTCTCTCTCTCTCCATTGGTGTTCCGTGAGCTTGCGAGAGAGACAGATGCCTCTCGGAATCAGCCCGCCGGCCGGCGATCTGTAATCCGACCGCACCGGCTGTCAGTCAAACTTTGCGGCGCCAAAGGGAACCCACACGGAAATTAGACTAATGACGGAAACTATTGCGCTGCACTTATTTCCCGTAATGATCGGCCGAGTCAACATTTAATGCCCCGATTGCGGTTCGTCGGCAGTGGTGCCAACACCGTGCCAACCCAGACAGGGAAAGGCTGCGCAGACTGCGCTGCACAGCGACCACGGCTCCGGACTGACCGACGCCGGAACGAGGACGGGCTCATAGCAGAAAAAAATCACATCCGTTTTATCAAGTACGCTAGTGGTATTTGTTGTTTGTTTGGACTAAAATGTCTACCGGGCGAGCTATCAGAATAATATGTGAAAGTTGTCTCAAAAATTGCCAACACTATTCCAGATCCAAAGTGAGCTCAGTATTGCTCAGCCCAAGGTATGAAGGCCAGTGTGCACTGACACTGAACACCCTTTGGATTACTAGTAGTGGTTAGTGAATTAACTTTTCTGTGGTCACACATCTATACCATATTTGTATGCAAGAATAAGTGTTGATGTTCTCTTCTCGCAGTGCAACCTGAGCAGCCCTATGGTTTCGATTCGGACCGGAAAGGGCGGAAATAGCATCCCGCCGTCATTTCCGGGCCCCTGCGGTGTCACTGCACTGCAGCTACTTTTCTCCCTTTTGTTTTTGTTGTTGTTTTCCAGCTGCGGCCGCCATCTTGGCCCCGCCCGTTTGGCGCCGAGCTTGCGGGGGGGCGGACTCGATAAGCCGCACGCTAACCCCACGCCACTGTGAAGAGACGCTTCGTTGTTTCTGTCTCTCTCGCACTCGTGGGGAATGCCCCAGAGGTGCGAGAGAGAGAGACAGAGCCAAAGGCACCGGTGACTTTTCGGAATGGGCGCGCAGGGGGAGTGTTGGGCTGCTCAGCAAACTCTGGCGAAAGGGAGGGAGGCAAGGAAAACACGATATAGAATGCAACCCCCAAATTTTGTGGCTTCTCGGTCGATACAGCCCGCCGTGGGAGCATGGCGGCCGGTTCCTCTATACGCACTCACACACACGCACACACACACACTCTCTCTCTCCCCCCCCCCCCCCCCCCACCACACACACACACCACACCCCACCTCTAACTCCTAAACTCACATGTGGAAACGAATGGGTGGAATTCCCTTTGGTGAAGGTATGGGAACCAAAAGTCTGGCAACTCCACCAATGACAACGAGGAAAAGAGAAGCCCTCCAAAAAAAAAAGAGGTCCTGGGGTGCCGTCGTTGTGTGTGAATTTCTTTGAGAAAACAATCGAGAAAGACGGTTTATTTAATGACAGGGGATTTCTTTACGTAACAAAGAAACATTTTCTTAAATCCAAAGGATTCACGTAAAGAAAAAGTGTTTATACCTAAATTGAATTGAATTAGATGAAACGTGTTTTCAGGTGCAAGCAAAAATCACTGTGAATTTCAGTGTACAAATGCAACGAATTTCAGGCAAATATCGATGAATTTCTGGCAAAACTGCTGAATTTTGAAAAGAACTTCGATGAACTTCACTAAATTTTGATGAACTTCAATGTATTTTAGTGAACTTTACATGCTTGATGAATTTTGGTGTACAAATTTGGCTGCAGTTATTTCCCCTCGGCCAGGTGAACTGGGCGTAACTCTTCGGCGTAACTCGCTCTTCCACCAAATGAACGACAGTCCGGCGCTACACTCGGCGCGGGGGAAGTGTTTCGGCGTGGCGCCTTGCCGCCTATGATCGATCACTCATTTGCAGGATCGATTCTGATTAATTGGCGATCATCAGTGTCCGTCGGGGTAAATAAGGCGGATTCTGTTTTTCTGTGAGTCCCGCTCGGGGCCCCGGGGCGTCTGGCCCCGCCACGCCCCGCCACGCCCCGCCACGCCCCGCCACGCCCCGCCAGCTCGCTGGCTAGGCGCGACGGAGTCAGGGAGGAAAATGAGGGGGGAGGGGGAGGGGAGGGTGACGGCCAATTTTCAAATCAACTTTTGACAGGCTCCCATCAAAGACGAAGAGCCGATCGGATCGACGCCGGCCTGTCAATTACTGACTGCTCTACAGCGCCGAGCGGCCCAACCTGAAAGCCTGGAACAGCCGAGCGGTCCGAAGAAGCGTTCCGTCCCTCTCGCACCCGTGCAGGACTATGCAGGACGCCCCGCGAGTGCGACGGAGACAGAGAAACGACTCTCTCGAATCGGTCTGCAGGCCTGGATCCGGGGAGAGCCAGGCGGACCAGGCGGAGCAGTGCGAGGCACCTCCAGGAAAGGGGCACACCGAGCTCGCCGCATTCAAACTCACAACTTTAGAGGACGCCACGAAAACATAACACAGTTTCAAAATAAACTCTGCAGGAAATTTAAATTTCAATGTTTTTGACCGCAAAGAAAGGCACGACAAAAGTATGTCACGTTCTCGCGTGTCCGCTGCAAGGTCCTAACTGTTTAGTCGCACAGTTGCCGTCGCGGTCTGCACTCCAGCCCGACTCCAGCTGGTTCCAGCGACACGCGTTCGCGTCGCGCTGGCTGTGTGTTCCGTGTCGGTGCCAGCGCGGCCGTTCCAGAATGACAACAGTCGGACAGGAGTGTACTCTCTTGAGCCTAAGGGTCCGTGTCACACTCGTAAAAACGTTAAAAGAAATGTGCTTCACCGCGTTGCTGCGAAAAATATTGCCATGCACTCTGCCCGACTTTGCCAGATTGAAAGCGTGCTCAAGGCTTCTGGGGTGGGATTTTCAGTAAAATACAGGAGACACCTTGGACACAACAGGAGTTGTTAAGGCACACTTTGGAGTATAGTTGCGTACAGACACACCTTAGTCCAGTTTCAAACGACAAACATTTCTAGCAGAGTGAAGAATCTGCGAACTCCCCCTTCAGGCAAAAGAAGAAAGAAGTCAAGTCAGCCGGTATTGGAACCGAGGCCCGCTGCCGGCGTCGACCCTCAAACCGGCACGTCCTCCACAAAACGCTAGGACCGCCGCGAACCGCCGCCATGCCGCTGTGTCCTCCCTCCCACGTACACTTCCTGGGAACACAAATTGCAGGCCAGGCCGCTTATTTCAAACAATTACGGCAATACGCAAGTATAGACGTTCCCATCAATTTGGACTAAGACGGGATGGCCCGAAGCAGGGAGGGGGGAGGTATCGGGTTTGTCCGCGAGAGTCAGACAAAAGGGCTGGAGCATCTGTTTACAAACAATAGTACTTGTGTATGTTGAATAAGTAGCATAGACTAACTTCAATTTTTAAATCAAGGTTACAATCACCGGCAAGATTTCTGGCAAGGACTCCTCCAGAGATAAACGCCGAATTTGGCACTCTGGATGGAGCTCCGCGAGGAAACTTCCCAACGGAATCGCAAGGCCGTGCCGCATACACATTGCTGAAACAGGGACGGAACACGCTTTTGGCGTGAAAAGCGGCAGAGTGGTCTCCGAGTTGAGGAAGAGCTGCGACAGATAAAGTGGAAAACAACCCTCATCCTGCTGAAAGGAATAAGGAGATCGGAATACACATCAAGAAGTCCAAAAGCTCTGCGCGACGGTGATGGACCTTATTTTGCAAGGAGGGAACGCGACAACAATTTCAAATTTCCTATTCAGAACTTGTAACAGCAATTTATCCCCGCACATTTAGGCGGAAAGCACATGCGTTTTTGTACGCTTCAGAAGGGCACACGGCCTGTCGGTCTGTGTTCAATGACTTTCGAGCGGGCGGTGCGATGTCTCCGAACCACAGAGCACGCTCGGCCAAGGCTGAGGCGCCTCTCCTGCACCTTGCGAGGTTGCGGGGTGGCGTGGCCGAGCGTAGCGTGGCCGAGCGTGCGCTACTAATGTGAGCATGGCTGGGCAGACGTGCTAAAACGTCGATGTCACGTCATGGCGTGATGTGATAAAGTTCGCCGGCGGTGCGTGCGCGTGCGTCGTGTGAGAAACGAATGGGCCGTGACACGAGGCATGGCGCGCCGTGGCGTGGCGGGGAAGAGCACGAAGACGTGCGGCTACAAATGTTGGCCTTTTTCGTCAAGGGGTGTTTGTTTTTCCTATTTTATTTCAGTTTTCACCAATTAGTTGGAAATTTAAAGCACGATAAGCTGTACGAGGGTCATTGGACTGTCAAAAAGTCGTGAAAATTTCCAGAGAAATTGTCTTAAGTCTTTGGGGACAAAAATACGGAATGTATACGTTTTAACTTCTTTTTATCACTTCCTGTCAGCTGCTAGCTGGTAGTGTTACCGATTTGAACTTTGCAAACTTTAAATTTGCAACACAGAGCTTTAGTACTTACACTTTCCCGGAAGTTCCTCCAGAATTTCCCAAACTTTCTTAGCAGTTCATTAGTACAGAAAGACTTTCCCATATTTTCAACGAATTCAATTGACTTTCCTCGGACAATTGTTGTCTTTCTTCTTTTTTCGAGCAAAAACAAACCAACTGACGACCGCGCGTCCTTGGCAGCTAATTGCGGCACGGCCAGGCACGGCCACACATGTGGTTAAATCCGTTGGTTCGAAACTGAATTGCCAAGGCGGCGTTGATGCGGAAGCGCAGTGTCTGCAATTTGCGTTCGACAAGCAAGCAAGCGTCATGACGGCGAGCCGCAGGAATCCGCTTCAGGGTCGGGGCACTGGCAGCGGTGCCACTGTGGTCTGTGGCCGCCATTCGGGGCCGATTTCATCCAGTCGAAAAATGGCAGTCCAAAACGGAGTGAAATCGAAATTCAGAGCCAATTTTGAGACCAAAACTGTTTTCATTGGACCTTAATCGATGTCGACATTAGTACCGTTGATGAACTGCAGATGACGACTGCACGGGAGGATCGAGGCAACTTTATTTGATTTTCTGTTTATGCAACTAAGGTCTGCGCTGCGCGGGGTGATTGAAATTAAAATCCTGCCTGTTTTAAAACGGAGTGTAGTGCTAGAAACAAATCAAGCCCGGCGAACGCCTTGGCATTCACGCGCGGTGTTCACGTAGGAGGCCCGTTCAGACGCCAATCCGACCCCGGCCGCGGAGCCCGGCACTACTTGGGCGCTGGGAAAATAATTCGTTTAAACCTCGAGCTAAAGACTTAAGTTCGAGTGGATCGAATCTCCAGGGAAAAGTACGTATACTTACCTTGTCATGCCTTTCGGAGTGTGTAGCCCCGGGCTACCGCTGCTTCGCTGCTTCGATCGGCCGGACCGTCCCCGGTTAGTCGGTTCCTCGACCCCAGCGAGGCCCAGCAAGGCCCAGCGAGGCCCTTCAGGGCTTTTCTGGGCCTTCAAGGGACCACGCCACCCGGACACCCCCGCCTCCCTTCCCTTTGCCGCAGTGCCGCTATACACACTAAACGCCACTGGACGGGACTTTTTCCTTTTGTTTTGGTCCCACGAATGTTGCAATCAGTTTGAGCGCATCAGACGCCATGGCGTCATTCTGTTCCGCACGGCGACGATGTCTGATGTTTGCCCAGCAAGAATTAAGGGCTAGAAAGGGCTAGAAAGGGCTAGAAAGGACGTCGATTCAACGTAAAAATCCATCGATTGGTTGAACCGATGTCGTTTTGTACCACAAATTCGCGTCAAGGGGGCGTCTTGCAAAGTTATTTAGTCAGTATCGCCGAAATAATCGAAAATTCGACCACCGTCGGATGTGCTTTTGTGTCGCTCTTTCAACAAAAATGTGTTTTCCCCTTTATTTTCCTGCTACGTTCACAAGACGACAGGATTTTCTGCAGTATCTTCCATTCCCCACAGACTGAGATCATTCATCCAAGATTCAAATTCCCGAATCCACTATAGTAAATGTTTTAATCGGGCCCTTGGTTCCCCCGAGCCGGCGCGCCGTGGCCGTCCCAAGGTTCGCGGACGGGCCATGTTTTATGGAGAGATTGAGATTAACTCTTTGGCGACCGCGCGCACGCCGCACGCGAGTTGCCTTTTCCAATCGAAAGCCGATGAGATCGCGACCAAGTTTAGCCGGGCCGTACAAAAAGTCACATGCCCACTAGGAGGGCGCCCCTACCACCCAGGCCGGCCAGACCGGGCTGGCAGCGTCGCCAGGCTGTGGGCCGGGCGGTCGGACGGCAGGCAGACGGACAGACCGGCGGCCCATGATGGCCCCACCCCGCCATTATCCGCACGCGATGCCCGGCGAGGCTCATGGCGGATAGGACCGCGCCATGGCTGTCCCTCTCTCTCTCTCTCTCTCTCTCTCTCTCTCTCTCTCTCTCTCTCTCTCTCTCTCTCTCTCTCTCTCTCTCTCTCTCTCTCTCTCTCTCTCTCTCTCTCTCTCATGCTTTTAGGTATAGTGGAGTCGCAGCTGTCAGGACGGCAACTTTGCTAAATTGAGATAAATAGTTGGCCAAGGCGACAATATTCTTAGAACGTATTGCCCCTGGAGAGGGTTAAACAGGGTCAGATGAGACGTTTTTGAAAGATGAAGGCTATCTCAAGGAATCTTAAGATTGGTGAAGATTGATGACATAAGATACAAACGTTTGCACCATTTTCCCCCACATAACGATGAAGTTCCCACCGAAGGCTAGCATATGCAGCTTTTCATAAGGAAGGGTGTGACTTTCAGTCTATGGTAAATCTACGGTGAATCACGTCTGCTGCCGTCACTTTTTGCACTTTCAGAGCCAAAATGTAGCTTTTCGCCAACCTTTCACGCAGCTATCTGGGGGCAAGGGGAGGGGAAGGGGGCATGTGTCCTTCTCCCGCCCCCTCTCTGGATCCGCGCTTATGCCGCAGCGACAGTGTGGGAGCATCAAAATTGCCGATGTGACGATAATTGTTTTCGTTTGCAGAAGCAGCAAAGGCCGCGATGCCCAGCGCACAGTGTGTCGGTCATCACGCATTCATTCAGCACGTGCTAACGAGTCAGGCCTAATTGCAGCAATTACTCCAGCATCAGATTCATGAAAACTTTTTCGCGTGCCTCGTAGGTAGAATCAGCATTCACGATCTGGAGGCCGAGCGGAGGAAACTTCTTCCAACAGTGCACCGCCGCCGCGGCGGCGTTCCCCGGAGAATATTAAATGAAAATAAATTAAGAGTGGAAATATGATAAACGCGCAGCACTGGCGGCCAGGCCGGCTGAATCATGAGGGAAGAAGGCAGGGAGGGACCTCCGATTAAAAGGAACAGGTCTTTAGCTGTTCACAAAGCATGCGTGATCGAGCCAGCCAACCACGCCGCCCAGCAGCTCCTGGCGCATATAACAACTGGGGGTCATTATTTTACAGAAACCCACAGCGCGAGATATTCATAAGAGCCGCCGCAACGGGCAGCCCCCCCCCCTTTTCCTCTCTGACACTCCCCTCCCCTCCCCCCTGCCTCTGCCCAGATCGGCCCGGAGCGCGTTATTAGGGGCTGGTTCTACCTTTCACTCCACTGATCGTAATCTCCATGCGGCTAAAGCCCCTCCCCCCCCCCTTTCGACCCCTCCCCCCTCACACCCTCTATCTGCAAGGGACTCAAAACTACTGCGCCACGAGGATATTTTACAGTAGTTTTTCCCTATCTGTACTACCGTGTACCACTGCCATTCTAAATACAATCGTGTTTTTCTTTTCTTTTTTTTCGAGTTTGGTGTGCATTTTAAAAGTCATACAGTGAAAGGTGACGCATGACACGGCGGTGCAGCTGATTTTGTAACTTGCCACTTATAATTTACAGCAGCAGATATTTTAATTTTGTCAAATTCGTATGGTGAAGAACATCTCCACCAGAAAAATGTCGGTGCAGCATCTCACCTCACAGCCCCCAGTGCGACAAAGGGTGGGGAAATGATGCACCAAGGACTCGCGATAATTGTCCGCCTCAAGAACAAACATCGATACTGCCGACGCGACCTTGACGAGGCCAGCCCGACGAGGAGAGGAAAGACACGAAGTGACTCGACGGAATAGGAAACGAAGCTATGCAGCGCCATGAATGTCACGAAACGCCGATGACTCATGGCCGCTGCAGCCCGCCCCCAATATTTAGTGGCGGCCCCTAGACGCTTTTAATTGTTTCATTGAACATGGCGTCGGGTAATTGAGCGTCGGCCTGGCGTCGCGGCGCCGAGCCGCCATGGGCCGCCATGGGCCGCAATAGCCATGGGAGGGGCTGGCTGCCAGCACGGGCTGGGCTGCCGCGCCGCCGGCAGTGGGGAGAACTCGACGCGCGTCACTACACTGCTCGCTGGCCATTTCAAAGATGCATGGTGTTTGGTTGCTTCTACGCCGTATTTTACGTAAATTTTTGGACTGAAGAAGTATGCGATTTAAATCGGAGTTCCCTCTTGGCACACTTGTGCTTTCAAAACTTCTCCAAATTTCTACAAGGCTGTGTTTGCGAAAGTGTTTTTGATTCATCAGTTTGTCTATTCATTTGGAAGACTTCATAAAAATGCAGATTTTCCAAATTTTCCTAAGACTTTTCGAAGTTGTGTTTCTTTTAATTTTCCGGAATTTGAAGCAGCTTGTGGACGAGAAACCACCGCTTAGTGCCCCAACTGTTTGAAATTCAGCACGACCTGTTCAGAAGTACTTCCCCACAAAAAAAAATCGTCGGTTCGGGGTAAATAAAGATGAGAAGAAAGCAGACAAAAAAAAAGAAACGACAAAAAAGAACAAGAATCGATTTTAGCGTTCGGATACACAACACATCATTTCGACGAGCCAATTCTCATCGGGGACGCGGCGGTTTGGGCCGTGATGATGGTGCGTCGCAGCGAGGGCGGCAATCCTCGCGATAAGGCGACAACTAGCACACATCGCAAACATTACATGAATCGATGGAAACGCAATCGCAACACGGCAGGCGTCCCGCACGGCAACGAGGCGGGTCGATGCCAACTCTGATTTCCAGATGGGTGCCAACAACGACAGTCACTCATTTTTCAAGATAAAATTTACCATTTTTAGAAACACTTTTAATTTTTATTGATTTTTACTTGTTTTTGTTTGGAATTTTCCCTCGGAGCCGCACGCAGCCCGCAGACTTTATTTGGCCCATGACGCCCTATTAAAAAAGGCGCTGCTCGCCTTGGGCCAATGGGCTGCCGTCCCCTCCCTCGTCTCGTCAAAGTGACGCATTGTTGTTGCTGTTTTTGTTCTTGAGGTTGTTGTTGCCCAGCCCATGACACGGGCCTGCCGGCCTGCCTGGCCACGAGGAATGCCGATGAAATGACGGAACAGCGTGCCGCGCCTTTGGCAGCCACGCGCCAAATCGGACCCAAATGAAAAAAAAATACAAACATGTAGATTTTCAAAGCGATTTCTCATAATGTCCATTGTGAAAGGCGCATGTGCACTCTGGTAACATAAAGTCATGAATTTTAAACGCATTGCGGCTGGAAAGTCATTTCAGCAACTTTTGTGACTTTTGGAAAGCCATGAATTTTAGGTCTTAAAACCTATGTTGCTTTTACGCTCTTTGAAGGGCATCGATCATTCATGCCGCAAAATTATGGATAGGGCCACTTAAATTCACGCCCTGAAAGAGCTTAAAATTAATGCCTTGGCGTGTCAGCATCCCTTTGTAAATTTAAAGAGGAACATGCAATGGGCTTTCTGAATTTTCGTGTTGGTGATCAAAAATATGATGAGCGTCCACGTTCTCTTTGGTCGATTTTCCGAACTGTAGTCCTCACAAGAGGCGGAACAGAACCAGTGGACCGCGGGTAGGCGTGGAGGCTTTAGGACTCGAGGAATTGAGGCGAGGGGGAGGGGCGGTGGTGGGAGGGGGGGGGGAAGCGGAAAACCAGAGGGAGATTCGATGCCGTGGAAGGAGAGACGAGTAACTGGAAGGCATCCGAGCCGCGCCAGTTGCTAGACTGCACGATCCTGCCCTGAATCAAAGATGGAGTGAGCGTCGCTTCCAGGATTCATCATTATTCCACCCTCCGGGAAATCGTGACGAGTATCCTTTTGGGAAGCCCGGCCTCACCCACAACACGGCCAGATCAATGTCTTTAAATTTCTATGCGCAAACGAAATGTTCTGAGGCAGCGACCCGACTACGGTCTCCTTGAATTAACGAAAACCGGTTGATGATGGTTGAATTCCTTTGAGCTAAAGTCGCTTAGGCGTGTACCGTTCATAAAATCATGCATTGAGACCAAAGAACGAAATGAACATACACGCTTAGTGTTCATGTACAATTTTGTACGTGGTGCTGCATGATTTTAAACTTGTGTAACGATTTTCATAAAATTGTGCTCAAATTTGCATACATTTATGACTTTTGACGCATACTGCTTTGCAAATACCACGTATGCACAAAAGTGTGCAAGTTACACGTGCAAAATTTTTCTTAAAGATTTAGTGTGTCGACAACAAAAAGTTTTCCGGTGTGAATGCGCCTGGAGGGTTTCAAGTCTCATCGACTCCTTGAAAAAAAAAAAACCAACTCCTGCTGTTTTCACGCCTTTTTTCCTTTCTTTTTTGGCCGTCCTGTTCGGCGCGAAAACGGCGCGCAGGTTTCGAGGCGAGAGGGGCGAGGGCCGTGGTGACAAAATGACACCAATCACGCTGAGGAATGGCTCGGAATGGAACCGCTCGGCTCAGCGCGGCTCAGCTCGGCTCGACACAAAACTAGCGGTCGCAGCACGCACGGCGGCACGGCGCGGCCCGAGGTATGGCCCGGGCCACCTCCGCAACCCACGGCAAAAAAGAAGAAAAAGAGACAAAACCACGGGTGGAAAATATCAACAAATCGGTGGAAACAATCAAAAAATCGCCTGTCACGGCGAACGCCTGCGAGGTAGGCAGCGCGAGCGCTCCGCTGTAGGCAAAGCACACGAGTTGCCTACCTCGCAGGCGCCCGGCCGCTCCGCTGCCTTTTAGGGCACAAGACTCTCCGCTCGAGAGATCGAAGCTTCTCGACCAAACGCGTCATCTCTCAACACCTGCCGCGCAAGCCAGTGGAAACATCAAAACGACAAAGCAGAGGAGGAAATAGGGTCGCTGGTTCGGTTTCTCTTCGGCGTCCGAAACGCGGCCGCGTTTCTGCCAGGCGGTGAATTCGAACCGCAGCCTTTTCGATGTCGGAATGCCGTCTCGTCCCAAGGCAAGCCGGCTGCGGATCGGGCTGCGGACCCGAAGGCCGAGGGGCCGAAGGACAGGGATTCACACCGACCGACTATTACCCGGCAAGAGTCTACGGCCTTCGGGGCGACAAGAAACTCGCCCGTCGGAAGCATGAAAAAAATTACACTGTGAAAACAGCCTTACAATGAACATTTTTGGGCCCAAAAAGGGACATAGACTGGCATAGACCTTTGACTTTGGCTTCGATAATAACGTGGTATTCAGGGTGCACACTAGTTTCCCTCATACAACTTTTGTAAGTGGTCGCACAATTGACATGCGTGCTATTTCGTACAAATTTGTGCACAATTCTGCACGAATTCGTGCGAACAAATTTTTACGAAAAAGTTCGCAAGCTCAAAATTGTGTGGGACTACTAGCAAAAAAGGACAAAATAAATTCAGTGTGTGCTCGACATACCTTGAAATTGAACTTCAAAATTAGACATGTGCTGTCTTCCAAACTTGGAAGGCTTTTAAAATTTTGTAAATATCCAGGAGCGCAAAAAAAAAAAAAAAACGTGCCGCAGATTGGAGTGTATTCCGTAAAAAAAAGACACTCATTCATTTGGCACTGCAGTGGGCCCGCAAGACGGGACGACACGGAACGGCCGGCGTACCCCGGCCCGATTTCGCGTGTAGGTAACAAATTACCAAAATCCAGACGAGGCAAGACAATCCCGGTTGCGGCAGGTCATCTCGATGACGTGACAAACATGCAGCAGCAGCGCACGCGCGCACGCGAGAGTAGCATCTGTGTGTGTGCGTGCGTCTGGCGTGCGTGCCGTGCGGGACACGCGCGCCAATGCCATCACCTCACACCTCACTGCATGCGACTATGAAAAATTCCGAGTTGAATGGGGAATGGAGAAAGGGTGGTGCGAGCGCCTCCCGACGGCTTACTTTAGCATGTCCGGTGTCTTGGCGCGGCAGCGACCGATTGGAGACATGACACACGCCAGGGGGTGGCAACAGCTAGTGCGCGCGTGAAGCTATGCGCGCCGCTCGGGCCGGCAAGGAGCGGCTGGGCGGCTGGGCCGCGCGGCCGAACCAAATTAAACAGAACTTTGTCAAAACTGCATCGAACTGAGTAAACGAGGTCATTTTTAGATTCTACGCAAAATTTCCTATCCGTGAGTGACAATGGAATGGACTTTTGGATATGTGAAACAGTTCTAAAATCAATTTGAAAACCAAATTTACGGCACCAGACAGCCGACTTGAAGTTTCCCTTTCACTAAAAAAGCTATTTCCGTTCGTTTTAGGTCCATACATACAGCGAGCCGATTGTTGGCCACTATTTTCCGGGTTGCGTGGTACACTTGGAACGCCAATACGACTTCTGTAGCAGAAATGCCGATCCAAAAACTAATTTCCATTTTTGGTCCAAAATTGTATTTTGCAACTTTGGAGGTTAAAAGCACAGTTTGAAATAGGTTTCTCAGCATTGTCAACCTCACTAAGCAACCCAGAATTCAATTCTCTATCGCCCTGCTGTGTTGGATTTGCAAAAGGAGGTCAAACTTCTAATTGAAACGAAAAGGCCCGAAGCGCTGCAAAACCGCCAAAACAGTTCAAGTATTTTGTGGAGCTTAATGTGTGAAAACTATTTCTCAGATTGTAAATCCAACCACACCACCTTGTAGGCCAGTCAATTCTACAGCTCCATTGTAAGTTTCATCGCAATCGGAGACCAAAAGTGAAGGCGGCAGAATATATTTAAAGTTAGCTGCAAAAATCTGCCGCAGCGATTTCTCATACTTGCGCCCGCTCGACCAATCAACCAAACTGATGGGATTTACAATTATTATAGCTGTCTTTACTCTTGGTCTCCGATTGCGATGAAACTTACAATGGAGCTGTAGAATTGACTGGCCTACAAGGTGGTGTGGTTGGATTTACAATCTGAGAAATAGTTTTCACACATTAAGCTCCACAAAATACTTGAACTGTTTTGGCGGTTTTGCAGCGCTTCGGGCCTTTTCGTTTCAATTAGAAGTTTGACCTCCTTTTGCAAATCCAACACAGCAGGGCGATAGAGAATTGAATTCTGGGTTGCTTAGTGAGGTTGACAATGCTGAGAAACCTATTTCAAACTGTGCTTTTAACCTCCAAAGTTGCAAAATACAATTTTGGACCAAAAATGGAAATTAGTTTTTGGATCGGCATTTCTGCTACAGAAGTCGTATTGGCGTTCCAAGTGTACCACGCACCCGGAAAATAGTGGCCAACAATCGGCTCGCTGTATGTATGGACCTAAAACGAACGGAAATAGCTTTTTTAGTGAAAGGGAAACTTCAAGTCGGCTGTCTGGTGCCGTAAATTTGGTTTTCAAATTGATTTTAGAACTGTTTCACATATCCAAAAGTCCATTCCATTGTCACTCACGGATAGGAAATTTTGCGTAGAATCTAAAAATGACCTCGTTTACTCAGTTCGATGCAGTTTTGACAAAGTTCTGTTAATTTGGTTCGGCCGCGCGGCCCAGCCGCCCAGCCGCTCCTTGCCGGCCTGAGCGGCGCGCATAGCTTCACGCGCGCACTAGGCTGTTGCCACCCCCTGCACACGCAGACCCGAGGTGGCGAGAGGTGTGAAGCATGCCATGCATGTTGTTGTTGACCCCGCCGGACTGAAAGCACCACTGAAAAGTGAAGGCTGAGAATTCTTGCCAAAATTTTGGCGAGAAATATTTCTCTCCGTCTTGTGGTCAAAAACCTCAGCAAATTTTGACAGGAATTGTTCTACCACCCTACAAAACGTAGCGAAAGATCCTCACCACTTCGAAACGAGAATTCTGATTCTCACCACTGCGAAGGCGAGAATCTCCATTCCCACCACACAAAGGTGATAATTTCTTTCGACTCCTGGACTCCTCACCCTTAATTTATCAGTCATATCAGCAGTTTTTATATTTTTCTGTGAAAATGTAGGCGTTTGTCGGTTTGTCCCCAGCCGCCCGCGAGGTGCTATTCGGCAACAACGCCAAGCAGCGACGCGTCCCGGCAGGCCGAACCAGCTGAGCCCAGCTCCCCATAGGTCGGTGCGTGACGCCGGGACGCCGGCGGGCAGATTCCGAACCGTGCTGTCTCTCTCGCACCCACACGGGGCGCCCGCATGAGCGCGAGAGAGACAGAGCGACGAAAGCGCTGTTCGGCATCAGGAGGCCCGGACACAGGATGTGGTTCATTACTGAGGGATGGGTCCTCGGTGTGGCCACAGCAAGGCGGGGCAGGGCCGAGCAGATCCAGTGGGGTGTAAGAAGAACTAGAGCCAATTCGAAACAAAACATGATTTTTATACATTATACACATTTTGTAAACTGAGTTATCCTGGAACGATTCCTTTAAAAATTAATCGTTTTGTTTTCCACCGAGCACACATTTCTGTTTATTCCTTCGCCCATGTAGTCTACCATGCACGCACTTTATTTTGTACAGATGGGTACGAAACTTTTGCAAGCAAATTCTGTACGAAAAGTTTCGTGGACTATGCGCAGCCACGTACAAGAGTGCACAAATACGCTCACCGTAACAAGGGCCGCGAGTACCAAAATCGCAGCGAAATTGGAAAGTTTAGCGGCAAAAAGAAGAGTGGCGTCTGGCCACCATGACGCGGTTCTCGGCGGCGCTGCGGCGCGGAGCGCATCGCGCCGCCATGCGCGCAGCCCGGCGCAGCCAAGCCATCCCCGCGCCTGCAGCCCTGCCGCGCCCAGCCCGCCGTGGTTATTAAAAGAGCCGCCAGAGTGCGTCGCGTCGTCGCACTTCACGCTGACGTCACTCTCGGCCGGAATGCCGACCGGGAGTTTCGACGGGAGTTTCGCCGGATTTTCAGTCAGAACTTCGACCTGCTTTTGACCGAAGCATTCCATTGAAATTTCAACCCGACTTGGCCAGAGAGATCTGACTGGAGTTTTCTTTCAAGTTCCAACCGGAATTCCGACCGGAGTTTCGGCCGGAGTTTCAACCGGAATTTCGACCGGAGTTTTAACCGGAGTTCCAACCGGAATTTTGGCCGGAATTTGACCGAAGTTGGCATTGGACTTTGGATTTGGCCTGACTGGAGTTTTGACTTGGCTTTTGATTCGGGTTTCGACCGTAGTTTGATCAAAGTTTCCATCGAAATAACGACCCAATCGGACCGAAGTTATTTAAAAACTTCGACCCAGCTGGACCGGAGCTGATGGAAGTTTCAACAGAGTTCCACCCGAGTTTGGGCTGGTCTTTCCTAGGCCAGATGATGGATCCTTGGTGGAATTCGTCCCAAGTGAAGTTTGGATAAGACCGGAGTTTAGAGCGGTATTCCAACCGGAGTCGGTTGGAGTGAGTCTCTGGGACGAGGACAACAGCACTGTATGCAGCGACGCGGCTTGTCTCGCCAATTACACGCCGCTGAGAACTCACTGAGGTTCCGTCCCACAAACAGCGCGGCAACGCCGGCACCCGAAAAAAAATGCAGAAAAAAAAGGGAGAGACTGCACCGCACTGATGCGAAATGATTATGGAGATTATCGTTCGAGATAAAAAGAACAAGGATTCTGCTGCTGTGCTGCACCTAACTGCAGCTACAGGGTGGAAACGGAACTCACCCACAGAATACGCCATTTCCTAAATGGTTTTGCTGCAGTTAGGATTCTTCGCAAAATGCCATATTTTCTCAAAATTGGCAGCAAATTTAGGGAACTTGGGGAAACTGCGGAGCAGGAAGGCCAGGTTCGAAAATGAAACGCACAACACAAACTTTGCGGAAGCCCCAAGGATCCACATACTAGTTGGAGCAGAGTTAAATGTAGAGTGAAACTGCTAGCAAATGTCTATGATATTGTGCGGGGCAGCCTGGCCGAAAATTAGAGTGTACTTCTTGCCGCATTTTAGGCATTTTTACTGCATGCCGCTTGGAGGGTCCAACTCCGGGTTGGCTCTTACTGTAGTCGTAGTCAACCACCGGACAGCCTGCACAGTAGTTGTCACAGACTTGAGTTTACTGCAGCGTTTGAAGTGTAGCCCTTCGAGCCGAAGGCTGCAAGCCAACACAGTTGCCTCGGGCGACGCCGCTATACACTTTATTAAAACAACCCTACGGCCCCTTTTAGGCCCTGCAGCCTTGCAGCCTGCAGTCTGTCTGTCCTTTCGTCCGTCCGTCTGTCTGCCGCAGTCTGGTCGGTCCGGCTGTCTGTCGTCGCCTGTCAGTCACCTGGGCCGCCCGAGCCTGCCCGCCCGGACACGGGTAGGGCCACAGAGCCGCAGCGTGGAGCCGCAGAGTGGCAGGTAAGGGTAATTACTGTCCCACAATTAGGGGTAATGGGCGTGGGGTAATGCCCCTAGTGGCAACACCGCCCGATGCATTTCTGTATGCATTTCGGTATGCATTTCGTGTCACCCACCCCCATGCAATATGCCACTGCCACGGCTCGCGTGCGGCCGCGGTCATTTCATCTAATTAAAGCATTTTATGCAGGCGCCCAGATATCTTTCGATAAGATTCGACTGATTCACAGTTCATTTCGCCAATTCCATAAAGTTGAATGAAGGTTTTTTCTGCAAAAACATGTTTTAATGTGTCTACTGCAACTGGTTTTGAATGAATGTTGTGGTGCGTTAGTAATACTTAGTGATGAAAATGTACTTTTCTCCGAAAGGCCTTAAATATGACTTTTGTAAGGTTTCGAGATGTCCCCGTGCCGCGGCGCGGTTTCCTTTGCAGTGTGCCAGGACGGCAGGACCCGCGGCGCAGCTGAAGACTCTAAAGACCGGACAAGCTCCACTTTTCCGCCCACGTTGCGGCCAGGCCCGGCCCAGCCCGGCCCAGCCCGGCCCAGCCACGACGGCGACGCCGTGACGTCCTCCCCGCCCCGCTCCGCCAACATCGACGCATCTCCGCGACAACGGGCCGCAGATACACTGTTTGCTGCCGGCCGTCGTCCGGCTGGGCGAGGCTGCAGACTCACTCCGAGAGTCGTTTTCGTCGCTCTGTCTCTCTCGCACCTAAACGGAATGCCTCACGAGTGCGAGAGAGACAGAGCGACGAAAACGACTCTGCCGGCGAGGCTGGGCGGGCCGCGGGAATCAAGTCAATCTCGGCGTCCCGCTCTGCTATTCGGACCGATCCGGTATAGCTTCGGGGCGCGATCGGGGCGGCGTACGAGGGGCGCGGCCCGGGGACGCGAACGCAGCCGCGACCCACACTTTACACGTCTCAGTCCAATCGTGGCGAAAAAAAATCGCTGAAGACTTTGGTTAAGACTGCAGGTGCCGTCGCAACATCCGGAATTCCCGCCCTTCTAAACCACTCTTATCGACTTATTGTCGGTGGCTCGCAGTGAAATTCGGCATCGGTGGTCGAAGTTTGAGCACCTGTCAAAAAATCCTCTCTGAAAATGAAACTTTGCCCCTTTTCGGCGACTCGGAATGCGAGAAATTCGTTCGCAGGCCGTCGAGAGGCCGAGTGTGATTGCAGCCCGGCTGGGCCTGGCGGGCCTGGCAGTTTTTACTTTGCCCTGCTTCTGGGAGGAGTGGGGGTTAATCCCCGCGTAATTCGTGTGAATATCATAACAGTCGTAGAAAAGAGCGGCAAGAGCGAACCCACCCCAGTCTCTCTCTCGCACTCAGGGGGCGTCCCATACACGTGCGAGAGAGACAGAGCGACGAAAACGCCTCTCGGAATGCAGGCGGGAAAGGACTGAAAGCAGAGATGGGAGTGGGACGTCCTTTCTTCTCACAGACGTGCAGCGTGCACAGTGTAGGTACCACAAAGGCCGACCCGGTGGTGTGAATAGTGCGGCAGGGCCGCCCTGGACCTGGCCTGATGTGCCAGGCAGCGCTTCGCCTTCTAATTCCCTTCTCTCCTTTGGCGGGAAAGGAGAAAAAACAAAAACAAAAGCAAGCACACAATTTACTCCGAAATATGTTTCATAATAGCCTTGGGCTGGGCGGCTGATAGCGTCAAGCCTGCGAGCGTGTGTGTGTGAATGTTTCAGTGCGAGTGTGTGTTTGTGTGTGTATGCACGGAGTGTGAGAGTGTGTGTCTGCCGCCGCAGCTACAACGCCGGCCGGGGTGCGTTCGGAGAGCGCCGACCGTCCTGCTCCGACTCAAGGAGGCCGTAGGGAAGGACCAGAGCACGGCCCGTTTCACACGCAGCCCCTGGGTATCAACATCCATCCAATTCCCGGAATCGAGGCGAGTGTAAATGGCGCGCGCTTTCAACCGCGCGTGGGTTGGCTGGGCCGGCCTTTGGCTGGCCGGGCGCGCGCTGCCATTGGCTGGCGTCGGGCGACGCCGGCCCCGCCCCCCGCCCCCCCTCCCTCGGGTCCATCCAGTGCGTCCCCACCCCGACGCGCTGCTCCTCGCTCCCAGGAGTCGGCCAGGCTGAGGCCAGGCTGCGGCCAGGCCCGCGCTCCTTCCCCGAAAATGCGGAATCGAATATGACATTGCTGCAGTGGTGGGGGCAGAAATTTTGAAAGGGGGTGGGAGTCAAGCCACGCTTTTACCCTGCCTTCTGTTAAGGGGAATGTACCATGTATCACAATTTGCCCATCTGTCAAGTGCTTGTTTAGCATAGCAACATCCCCCCCCTCCCCCAGAGCACGCCACTGCTTTGCTGCTAAAGCCATGGTTGAAATCAAAATAGGGCATGCCCTGCAGAGGATTTCGTTTTCTATGTTGGCTCTCCCGTCAGCCGGATTATTGTTTTGGTTTTGTTGTGATTTTGCGAAACATCTCGGCGTTGGTTTAGAATAGAAGACATTCGGCGACACGTTAGATTCTCAGCTTCCCTTAGAGAAGGGAGTCTAAGCTCACGTTAGAGTCAGTCCGTGTGTTTTCACGGCTGTTTGAGGTGGCGGTCCTTCAACTGCTCCAGCAACACCAGCTCCATCTCTTGGGAAAATATGACACTGCTCCGGCGCGGCCCCACTTCCCCCCTCCCCCTGACACACACCACGTAGTTTACATGCTTCCAAGCGAAAACGCTCGTCTATGGAAGGATAACGCAGGAGCGTGATTTATCCGAGACACATTTTCTTCAACGAGCTTTGCATACTTTATATTCATAATCGGAACGTAACCGAAGATTCTTCTGGTTTCTGCGGCCAGTGTTTAAAAAACCGCGCCTTTTGTATGGACCTGTGAATAATCATGCCACTATTCACAGTCACTGCAGCCCGGCTCTGCCAACTCTCACACAACAAAACTCTTTCAACGCGTTCTTTTTCTTTCCTTAATCACTTAATGGTGAAAGGCGTGTTTCAATATTATTTTCTAACTGACAGTTATTAAATTTCTTGTAAAATAACAACCGTCAGTAACTTTTGGATTTCTTCGGTTCTCTTTGTTTTTATCGTCTGAGCCGTTCATTTGCGCGCGCAATCGTTATCCACCTTTCGATTTAGCAGGTTTGAACGTGTCTGTTGTCTTTGTGAAAACGTCTATGCGATTTCGGATTTTACGTGATACTTCGTTGTTTGATCTTGACCAATATCGCCTTATATATCCTGCCTCCTATTCGTCACAATGCCAACCGACCTATCGATCCAATACTCTGAAAATACTACGATGACAAGTACGAATACAGGTTAGTTCATCGTGTACCGGACCTTCCAAATCAAAACAATACCCTCCTTTCACTGGTTTTTGATCTTTCTTACCCTAAGTATCTATCATTTCGTCCTCTCGTCAACCTGTGTTCATCATCCTTTTATGATTTGTGACATGTGGTAAACTGTTTTCTTTCGTTTCCAGACATGTCATCGTGACTCCTGACTTGGCTAAGAAAGTACCCAAGTCGCATTTGATGAACGAGTCTGAGTGGAGAAACTTGGGAGTTCAGCAAAGTCCTGGTTGGGTTCATTACATGATGCATACTCCAGGTAGTTATCATTGTCTAAATGGCATGTGGACTAACGTGTTAAAATGTATGCCTTCTTCAACCTTACGCTCTGTGTTTCAGAACCTCACGTGCTACTGTTCAGGCGACTCCGCACAGATCCTGCACCAGTTCCAGCTCCTCGGTTAATGGCTGCAAGAGTGGCGGTGAATTGAAGTGACTTGTAATGCACACAGGCAATGGTGATTTTCAAAGATTTCTTTGTGCCATAATGTGGTTGAGATTTGAAGGCTTTTTTTTCTTTGGCATGTTCTACAAGTCTTCAAATCTAATGGCCGAATCAGTATCATAGTTGGCAATATCTATATTCCAATGATGCAGTCAAAAATTCTTTCAGTTTCAAGGTAACTACATTTTCCAATCAGATCTGTAATATATATATAAAGGCAGTAAGTTCATTACTTTGCCATCTAGCAATCTTGGCGATTCTTTTGTTCTATTTCAAAATACAATGTTTTAAAAATCTGGATGCTGTTCTTACATAAACCTTTGATTTCTTTTTATATCACCTTCAAGGAAGTTTTATATTCTCTTGTATATGAAAATGTGCTTGAAGAACAGGGGTTTGACTGTTAAAGCAAAGGAAGGGTCAAACATTGGTGCTCTTTTGAAAATCAATATTTAATAATCAGGGCACATGTAAGTAGGGTTTCATTCTTAAATACCAAATAGCACATTACATCTGTTCGTCAAATTGATTATTTTTTTTCTTTTGGTTTTGATTTGTCTAAATTAATTTACACACTTTATGTACAAGAAAGTCAACATGTAACTTCTTATAAGAAAAAGTGACACTATAACAAAAAGAAAAACTTAAATAAAAATTACAGTCTTACATATTAAGTCGTAGACAAAACCAAATAAATTTGGCAGTATGACAGCCTGAGCTCATAAATATGAGGGAAGTTTGACATGTTTAAAAACTAGATGGTCATTCAGCCGAATTTTCCCTTAGAATTTCAATTAGTTTATTACCTATAACACCATGTGGAGTTGGAGCTCCAAAACCTATCAAAATATACTGCTTTACCCTCAAAACAATTTTCTATGAAACCTCAATCACATGGAAAACCAAGCATCATCATTGGCATACAAATGCTAACTTTTACCATAAAAAATATGACAATTGTTGAAAAACAATTCTCAGTATGCATAGGCAAAAGGAAAGTAGTTATTTTACTGAATCAAAGCTGTCCTTTTTTTTGGTCCCCTTCACTAAAGTGATAATGGTAATCTATGTTAACATTAAACTCTTTTGAAGAAAACACTCCTATGAATCAGTTTCATACAAAAAAAAAAGTGTAGAGATTTTTTCATTTGCACTTAAAAACAGGATAGTCTCTGATAAATCATAAAGTGAAGCAATATTATAAGCAGCAAGCTTTCCAGAAAAGAAAAAATTCAAAATGAAAAGCAAAACATACAATGAAATTATAGTAAATATCAGCAGTCTCACAAAAGTTCAGCACAAAAATCTTGTTAGAAAAAGCAAACGAAACAAAATCTCTAGTTTCTAAATCAGCTTTCTTTAGAGAATAGAATGACAGCTCTTCTACGTTCAAGTAAGAAAATCTTTTGTATTTTGGACGGAGAGCCAATTACTAGCTATTTTGAGACATCATACTTCAATTTGTTCAGTTACATCAAAGATGCATTAAACAAAACAAATTAAACCACATAAGTAACACAACATAAAGAAAAACAAATAATAAGTTGGTTTGCTCAACACGTTACTATCAATGACGCTGACTGTTGACAGAAACTCATCATTGCAGGTCAAATTACTTGCTGCAAAGTGCACAGAAGTATGTATACCAAATTCTGAACCACTTCAGAAATCCACTGAATACAAAAAGTCTTTTAGTACCAGTTTTCTTGAGAATTGTACAACAAGTGACAGAACCAAAGACAATTGTCATTGGTCACGATGGGAAAATTTGGTTTTAATCTGCAATCATGGAACCAGCCATGACAGATTCAGCAGGTGATTGAAGAATGCATTGAAAACCCAATCTGGCTTCCAAACCCAGTAACTTTTTAACAGTAACATTGAAACTTTTACAATAACAAAAACTAATTTATGTATGAAATGAGCACTGACAGTTGTAGTATAAAGATGGAGTATGAAATCACATGTAAATTATTTACGACCTTTACTTAGATCAGCAGCCTCTGTCATAACATTTCGAGACTGAGGTGGAATCGTCACTTGCGGGTCTGATACAGTCATGGGAAATTGTAGTCTCATAAATGGTGCTTGCCGCAATCCAGTTGATGAGGCTTGGGAAGAAGAAGTTGCAGTAGATCCTATAAAACGAACAAACAGAATAAGTGATAAACATCAAAGATCCAACTAAATCCAACAGATTAAGATCATACAAAAACAAAAAAGTATTACCATTTGCTTCATTATGGGATTGAAATTGTAAGCCAGGTGATAACAATATCATATTTGACATGTTATTGGGAGCATAAACCAATCCTTGAGCAGTCTGAATCATAACTCCTGCTGGGTAAGGCGCTGGAAGTACAGAAATACAGTTAGTTTTTGAGATCACCCCTGTGATTCAAAAGTAATTGAAAAAACAATACACGAGACCGTCCATAAACCAAAAACAAAATTACAAGAACTTACTAGATATTATTGAGGATGAAGACGTAGCCAAAGTTGATGAGGTTGAAGTGGATGTCTGCTGATGAGCTTCAGGGGCATTCGAAGATTCCAGCACTCCTCCACTGCCTCCTTGCTGAAGAGCTTTTCGGATACCTACACACATGCAAACATTTTTTCATTAGTCGAGAGACGCAAACATCTGCACATAAGTCTTGTTGCTAGTGTCCCTTAGCGATTGGTGTTTCAAGTCCTACTTCCTCTCTACCCTGAGTCACATCAAAGCCAGTGCCTTTTATCCCTCTACTAAGTGTGCCGCCTTGCAGCCATGCACGCCCGCAAACCACAGGCGTACGATGGGTTGCCTATGCCTCAAGGCGTTTCGAGACCGCGCATGAGAATTAACACAAAGCCAAAGGCACCTAAAGACGGAGAAGGAAAAATCGAATGAAAGCCGTTGCGGGAAAAACGGCAACAGGCTGCTCAGTGTTCACGGGACGATAGAGAAAATCCTACTTGCTTTGAGCATGCTGGTGGACCTGTGGGCTGTGAATACCCCACGCCGCACGAGACTCCGCGCGCGGCGTATCGGCAGGGGCACTCGCGGCCTGAGGAATACCCCGCGCGCCGGAGAGACTCGACAGCGCGGCAGACGCAGTCGCTTCCATCGGCTTGTCTCTCTCGCACCTACAGGCAACGCACCATGAGTGCGAGAGAGACAGACGACTCTCGGAGGCAGTCTGCAGCGGCCGGGGTATCGACGGCGTCGTCGACGGCGCACAGTGGGCCAGAAGACCGGTGGAGGCGGCCAAAACTCTAAACGCGTTTTGAGCTCCAGAGTCGCGAAGCAGGCCTCGAACTGAACGTGTGACCCCACCAATGGATTCCTCGTTCGGAGAGCAATCCATTGGTGGGGTCACACGTTCGATTCGAGTCCCATTTAGCGACTCTGGGGCTCGAAACGCGTCTAGAGTTTTGGCCGCCTCCGCCGGTCTTCTGGCCCACTGTGCGGCGGAGGCGGAGCGGGCGGAACCCACCTGTGCGGAGCACGTCGGTGAGAACTTGGCGGGCGGCGCTTGCGGTTCGGGCGAGAGGGCGCGCGGGGACTCCTGCCCCGAGGACTCGCCGCCGCTCAGGTCGCCGTCGTCCACGGACCGCGGCGAGGGCAGGGCGTCGTCGGACTCCTGCAACAGAAGAGAGGATGACGTCAGCAGATTCCAAAGTTTGAACTCAAACAGAACAAGTGTTTGCTGTGGTTGCAGCGAGGGCTTAAGGTGGGGGGAGTGCGTGCTTCCGCCGCCCTCGGATTGCTCTCCGAACGAGGAATCCATTGGTGGGGTCACACGTTCGGTTCGAGTACTGTTTGGCGACTCTGGGGCTCAAAACGCGTCTCGACTTTTGTCCGCTTCCACCGGTCTTCTGGCCCACTGTGCCGCGGTGTAGCAGCGCCATTGAAGGCGCCTGCCTCATGCACAAGGATCGCTTCGTCGCTCTGTCTCTCTCGCACCCCTGCGTGACGCCCCATGGGAGCGAGAGAGACAGAGGCGGCCGGGCAGGGCAGGGCAGAGCCGGGCAGGGCTCCCCTTCCCTTCGTTCGGTTCCCACAGAGGCGCGGTGCTCGCGGTGTCGGCAGGCCGTGCCTTTGCGCGGTGCACTGCAGACTCAGAGTCGGTTTCGTCGCTCTGTCTCTCTCGCACTCATGGGGCGTCCCCCGTAGGTGCGAGAGAGACAGAGCGGCGGAAACGACTCTCGGAATGAGTCTGCTGGGGCGGTGCTGGCAACCGCGGCAACGGGTTGGGGCCTTAGACCCAATTGGACGCCCTGGGAAGGTGCCGGAGAGGTGCCGCTGCCGGTCGCCATCTTGCCGCGCAGCCGCGGTCTGGGCTGACCGACGGGCTGGCCAATGAGGCGGGTACACTGTAAGCCAGACTCACCGACAAAAAGCAACCAGGGCAACAACAAAATAGCCGTCGTCCACACTGGAATATAACCAACGAGTTCCACCCCCCCCCCCCCCCAAAAAAAAAATAATAATCAGAGAGAAAATGGCAGAAAATTGCACCTATGCACCAATTGCGAAGCTCATAGCTCGTTCACAGTCCCGCATTTCTGAGGTGTCCAGGTCGCATAGGTGTATGAGAGAAGACTCTCGGAATCAGTCCCCAGGTTGACCACACTGCGAAGGGCGCCTGGCGCCTGGCGCGTCAAACGGCACCCCCTTTGGGGCCTGCAGACTGATTCCGAGAGTCGTTTTCGTGGCTCTGTCTCTCTCGGTCTTATGGGGCGTCCCGTGTAGGTGTGAGAGACAGAGCGACGAAGTGACTTTCGGACTTGAGCGCCCCGTGGACACGCCGAACGGAACACGGCGCCGAATGGGGCACGTCCCCGCGTGCGGTCGACCGCCAACCGCGCCGCGACGCGCCGCGACGCACAGTGGGCCCTGCAGCGCACATCGCAGTCGTCGGGCTGTCTCTCCAGCACTCGCGGGGCCTCCCGGATGGGTGCGAGAGAGACAGCGGGCAGTTCAGGCGTCCACGGCGTCATCGTCACCCATACCCAGACGACACATACAGTGGCAGTGTAAAGGCCTGCGCTTCGATAGGAGGTCAGTCTCACTCGATTCCGCAGGTACTAGGCAACCCTTCCAACTCGATAGGGCTGTACAGTGGACCAGAAGACCGGTATAGGCGCCCAAAACTCTAGACGCGTTTTGAGCTCCGGACGCTAAATGGGACTCGAACCGAACGTGTGACCCCACCAATGGATTCCTCGTTCGGAGAGCAATCCATTGGTGGGGTCACACGTTCGGTTCGAGACCGATTTAGCGACTCTGGAGCTCAAAACGCGTTTGGGATTTTGGCCGTCTCCACCGGTCTTCTGGCCCACTGTGGGTTGCCTACCAACCCCAGCAGCCGCAGGCAACCCTTCGCCTCGCCTCGCCTTGGCGGTTTGTTTTTGCCGCTCGGTCTGGCGGCCTGGCTGCTTGCGGTCCTGGGGACGGCCGGGGAGTGGCCGCGCCGTTGCAGCGCTGCAGCGGCCGGCAAAGCGACGCAACGCAGGCAAGGCAGGCAAGACAGCGGACTGATTCCGAGGGTCCTTTTCGTCGCTCCGTCTCTCTCGCACTTGCAGGGCCTCCCGTCCGGGTGCGAGAGAGACCGAGCGACGAAAACGACTCTCGGAATCGGTCCGCAGGCAACGCGAGGCAACGCGAGGGACACTCTGTTCACACAGTGCTGTGAGCAGAATAGTAATGCCGGTCCAGCGCGGCCGCGTCCGCGCCGTCCAGCGACCAGTGCACAGTGGGCCAGAGGACCGGTGCAGGCGGCCAAAACTCTGGACGCGTTTTGAGCTCCAGAGTCGCTAAGAAGGACTCGAACCGAGCGTGTGACCCCACCAATGGACTCCTCGTTCGGAGAGCAATCCATTGGTGGGGTCACACGTTCGGTTCCAGTCCCATTTGGCGACTCTGGATCTCAAAACGCGTCTGGAGCTTTGGCCGCCTCCACCGGTCCTCTGGCCCACTGTGCAGTGCACTGCCGCAACCGCCGCGCGGTTTTCAGCAAGGTCCGCATTAGCGGCGGACAAAGTAGTTCCAGCGGGGGGCGGGCCAGAACACGGCGGCCGGGGGGAAAAAGGAGTTTGCAAGAGTTTCATTAGACGCGGCCGGGCTTTTTCTCCGGGCCGCGCTGCAGGTGACATCACCAGCAGACGGATTCCGGGAGGCGTTTGCGTCGCTCTGTCTCTCTCGCACTCGTGGCGCCTCCCCTGCGCGTGCGAGAGAGACAGCGCCACTTTCGGAGTCAGTCTCTGCAGGGCCCCTCGACAAGTCGACATCCATCAAGTGCATCAGGTCGGCCGAGCCGATGCAACGATCACAATCGCCACGGCGCGCCACCGCCTGTCGTGTCCGTCAAAAAACGCCGCGCTTGACGGCCAAGGAGCGCCGCCGCGCCGCGCCGGTCTAGTTCGGCCGATCGTTATGAATCCGTAATCGGCAACAAGGACGCGACGCCGAGGAGCGAGGATTCTCTTTGGAATCATTTCAAAATGTGTAACAACGTCGCAGGCCTGCCTGATTTCTTCGAGAAAATGACCACCGTGGTGGGTCGCACCGCGCTTGCAGAGGTGGGGCCGGAGAGGGAGGGGTAGGAGGGAGAGAGAGGCAGAGAGAGAGAGAGAGAGAGAGAGAGAGAGAGAGAGAGAGAGAGAGAGAGAGAGAGAGGAGAAAAAAGTTCCATGCCGCACGGGCTGCGTGGCGGGGCGTTTCCATACGTGTTTCTGCGCGGTTCGCAGAAACGCAGCCGCGGCGACGGCGTCTCCCAGTACTGTGCATTAAAAACGACTCGGGGACGCCGAGGCTCGCCCAGGCTCAATCTGTGAGGGAGACCGCGTGACTCGAATTAACTGGAGCTTATTTCTCCCTCCCCGTCGTGCCCCTCCCCCTAGAAACGACGACAAAATCTCGTCGTTCTCGGTACGAGAAGTAAACCGCTTTTGCATAATCAAATGGGACGTAATTGAAGTGAGCATCAATTTGAGACGGTGGCGCAACCAAGGTGCCTTTCCTTGATCAGAGGGAAGTCCCGCCCGCCTGACGATTCCGGAGCGCTCCCCCCCCCCCTCTCTCTCTCTCGCTCGCTCGCACCCCGACGGGGCACCTCGTGAGTGCGAGAGAGACAGAGCGAGTCTGCCGGCCGAGCCGTGCCGAGGTGTGGGCCGCGGCGCCGTGTGAACCTCCTGCCCATCTCGGCCCATATCGGGACAGTGCCCGATGGCTAATAGCGGCTAAACCGGAGCCGGGGACCTCTGGGGCCGCCGGGGCCGCTGGGGCCGCGCAGGGGGCGGGGGGAAGGAGGGGAAGGGGGGAGAACACAGGCGTCAACGCGGTGGCCAAAACAACCTGGCGGACAACTCAATAACAACAAGAATCCAGGTGCGGATCCAGGGCGACGACGACGACTGAAAGATAGGCACCATTCGCATTGCCCTACCCATGAAAATAGTTGAGCTTTGATGAAGATGCCCTCCACTTTAGAAGCGATGAAAATGTGATCCTTGGCTTTGATATCAATTTGATCATCATTTAATGGCAAAAACAACAATTTTTCAGAGACTGCGCGGCGCGAGGTCCTCGACAAACGCGACCGTGCGGATATCAGAGTGACTGCGAACCGCGCTGTCGTCGCTCTGTCTCTCTCGCACTCACGCGGCGTGCGGGGCGGTGCGAGAGAGACAGAGCGCCCACCCCCTCGGCGGGGTGCGGGCCGCCGGGCCAATCAGGGTCCACTTTGAACGGCGGCGCGCGGAGGCGGCGCGTCGCCTTGCACGCCTTGGAGAGCGTGATGAACAACGTTTTCATCGCTTCCTTCCTAAATTGCTTTGATTAGCTGAGCGCGGCTCGGGGCTGGACGCGCGAGTGGCGAGGGAGGGGGGAGGGGAGGGGGAAGGGGTCCGAACCACATTACCCGTTCACATCATCATCCGGCGTCCTCTTCGCACGACCAACGCGTCCAACACCGTCCGACCGCCGCGGAGCGACAGAGACGACGCCGTGCAGACTCATTCCGAGAGTCGTCGCTCTCGCACTCATGGGGCGTCTCGGAGTCAGTGGACGGCGTGGACGGTGGGAAGCGCGGCGGCGCGGTGCTGCAGTCTCATCCCTCGCCCTGTCTCTCTCGCACCCTTGCGGGCCTTGCCGGCCTTGCGGGACGAGCCACGAGTGCGAGAGAGACAGAGCGTCCGGTGCAGCGAATTAGGGACGACCCTCACGTCATCGCGATGCATCGGCCGGCTAATTCGCATTCGCCGGCCGGCCGGCCGAAGCAGTCAGTCCAATATCCGGAGTGAGATCCGGAGGGGCCGATCGGCGGGCTGCGCGCCTCTTGGCTGGAGGAGCCTCGGTTGCTTTCCAAGATTCAAAGATTTCAAAAGTTTAAAAAAATGCATTTACAGAGCGAAAGAAAATAGAGAAAAAGAAAAAACATAGAACTTTTTGAACTTAAACTAGGGGTTAAGTATGCATTTTGAAGATTTTACTCGCCACACAGTTAGGTTTTCCAAAAATAAATTTAAAAAATCTAAATTTTTATTCAACCTCAGTCAGTGCTTGAAAGTGGCGAGTGGTGTTGGCGCCCTCGTGGGGCCCACAGGAGTGCCAAACTTCGTCATCCTCAGAGCGCTCTCCGGGGCCGCGGGGACCAATTCGGGCGTTCAAAATGGAGTGTCAGTGGCGAGGAAACTCCGCCAATACCAGACAATTCGCAGTGAACGAAGAGCACGGTTCGGCGAGGCGCGACTCCCACGCCCGCTGGCCGCTCCACTCGGGACACCGCGGATGTCAAAACTGGATGCGCCAAACACGAAGGCGGTGGCGAACCACAGAAAGCGCCGAAGTCGCGCAGTACGTCGAGCACTGCTTTCGTCGCTGTCTCTCTCGCACCCTCACGGGACGCTCTGCGAGTGCGAAAGAGACAGAGCGACGAGAGCAGTGCTCTGAATCTGTCTACAGTGGAGCGCCGACGCCGTCGAGAACCGCAGCGCAAAACCCCTTGACGGCACGTGGCTTTCACCCCAAGGGCTGGAGCGCGGACCGGGAAACACTTTCACCAAAAACAGCGGACAGCAGACTCTCAAATTCGAAAGAAAAATGGCGCGAGAGAGACAGAGCGACGGAAACGGACTCCCGGAGTCGGTCTAGCACCTGACCCGCTAACCTCGCGGGGGGCTCACACGGCAGGGCGGCGCGCCGCGCGGGGCGACACCACACCATCAGCAGAGTTACACAAAAGCGCCGCCCGGCCGGTCGCTCGCAGCGCCTCGCAGCGCGGCACCAAAGTGACCACAAAACCGCCACCTTATATTCCCATCACGAGATGACTTCCCAAAAAGGGCGGACGGACGCGGGCAGCGCCGGGCGGGGGGGCGGGGCGGGGGGGCGGGGCGGGGCGCTGGGGGCCCCGACGGGGCGCACAGACAGCGCGGAGCCCATCTACACTGGTCATCATCACCTCCCCCCTCCCCCTTTTCCTGTCAGTGCGCGGGAAAAGCTCACGCCGTGAATGCAGAACGTTTAGCTGACCAGAGCCGACGCGCGCAGACACTGTCGTCTGCCGAAGGCGATTTGCGGACGGCACACTGCGAAAAACGAAAAGTGTGTCCGGGTTCCCCAGGCCCGGCCCACCGGGGAAAAATGACCTCTTTTTCCAGGTGGGCATGGGAAACCCGGACACTGGTTTCGTTGTGGCTAACTACCCCTGGACCCGCACCTGCTTAAGTCTGAGGACTCCGAAGCGAAGCGCCCCTGCGGCGTCGCCGCGGTCCTGTACTTGTCGAACCGGCGCGCGAAACTAGACCGCGCTTCCGGTGTAGCGGACAGATCCCGACAAGTTGTTCGGTCGCGCCGTCTCTGTCGCACTCACGGGACGTATGCCCACAACTACGGAACGTTCCGTACTTTTTTTTCCGTGCCCATTTACATGGGTTCATATAGTACGGAACGTTGCGTAATTTTCTCCGTACCTCCGTACTATATTTTTCTGTACCATTTTCGTACAAAAGTACGGAATTTTTTACAGTGCGTGCCGTGCGGGTGCGAGAGAGACAGAGAGCTGCTGCACCGCTTCCGGTCCATCCGCGGGCACACTGCGGCACGCTGCGGCACGCTGCGGCGGGGCGTCCGGTGGGGCCTGGGAATCGACTTCGAGACATCGACGCCGCCGAGAGTCTCGCCGAGACACACACTCGGGCAAGGCAGGCAGGGGCAGGGCGTCGCCATCATCCGCCGCGCGCGGTTATGAGAACTTCCCCGGTCCTCTCGGGGCGGCTCTGTCCGGAACTTCACCCCCCCCCCTCCTCTCTCTCTCTCCTCTCTCTCTCTCTCTCTCTCTCTCTCTCTCTCTCTCTCTCTCTCTCTCTCTCTCTCTCTCTCTCTCTCAGGCAGACCGGGCTGACCACAGCGCACGCAGCGACCACACCGCAGGCTGCTAATTCATTCCATTCATTCGTCCATTCATTCGCCTCCAAACTCATTCACCGACCGACACCCATTCATTAAGGGCCTCTCTGTGCAGCGCCGCGCGCCGCTTCCTGCCGCCGCCGCCAGGGCGCGCTGCCGGCGCGAAGCCCAAACCGGGAGCCCTGAATCATAGCTCGAGTGTGTGTGTTAGTGTGTAGTGCAGGAGCGTCTGTGTGTGCTGGTGTGTGTGTAGTGTAGAATGTGTGAGTGGGCGAGCGTTCGCGTTCCCGTGCGCTGACTGGCGACTAGAAATACGCCCCGAACGGTCCAAGTCGGTCCAAGTTTATTTTCGGCCAAAAAGGGAGCAATCCGTTTTTTAGCCGTGCCGGTCGGTGCGAGCGTCGAGTCGGCTTGCCGGTGGTCGCGTGGACCACCGCCAGGAGTACGAGGCGCACAGTGGGCCAGAAGACCGGTGGAGGCGACCAAAACTCTAGACGCGTTTTGAGCCCCAGAGTCGCTAAACAGGATGCGAACCGAGCGTGTGACCCCACCGATGGATTCCTCGTTCGGAGAGCAATCCATTGGTGGGGTCACACGTTCGGTTCGAGTCCCGTTTAGCGACCCTGGAGCTCAAAACGCGTCTCGTGTTTTGGCCGCCTCCACCGGTTTTCTGGCCCACTGCGCGGCGGACGCGACGCGTGCCCCCGTGACAGCGCGGACGGAGGAGTCCGTCCCACCAGGACGAGGATCTAGTCCACCACGAGGAAGCGACGCAAAGCACAGCGAAACGACCGCCAAAAGTTTCGCGCTGCCGGCGGCAGCAGCACGTTTGAAGCGCCGAACGCCGCGCCACGCCTGGCGGCTCAAAAAGCCAACTCTCCGTCTCTGTCGCACTCACGGCGCGTCCCGTAGGGGTGTGAGAGAGACAGAGCGACGATGCAGCGACGCGGCGCCGCGGCAGCCCGGCGGATGTCACGTGGTGCGGCAACGGGACGGCGGTACACTGCTTCCCGTTGGCGGCGCCGCGTTCGCAGAGGGCAGGGCTTCCGCTTCCCCTCGCAGCGCGCTCTGTCTCTCTCGCGCTCATGGGGCGTCCCGTGTGGGTGCGAGAGAGACAGAGCGACGAAGGCGACTCTAAGTCTGCAGTGTCGCAGGCACATCGGCCGGGCAACGGTCCCCGTCGGCCAAAATGACTAAATGCAGCCCCACGCCTTGGACGCGTCCGCCCACCACGACTTGGTGACCCACGAGCCGTACGGCCAGGGACTGTGACTGGACAGTCGCCGTCGGTTCTTCCTCTTCCTGGTCACCCAGGTCTTGATCCAGGTGGAGCGAAGCGCACACACACATAGAAGCCACACACATACATACACACTTGCTTGCACTGACGCACACAGACAAACACTTGCACACACAACCACACACGCGCGCGCGCTTGCACTGACGGACACAGACACACACACACAGGACGCATTTTCGGCCCGAAATAGCATTCTGTTGTGGGAGGAGGGCGACCTGTGCCGCGCCTTTGGTCCGCTCATCCCAAGGAGGCCACGGCGGCGAGGGCGGCAAGGCGGTGGCAAGGCGACGGCAGGTGGCGGGGGTAGAGGCGCCGGGGGTATTTTCGGAACGTAAAAGGCCCACAGCTGCCTCGCAGCGTAAGGCTCGGCACCAGACTCCCGAGTCGTCGCTCTGTCTCTCTCGCACCCATACGGCGTCCGCTATGGGAGCGAGGGAGACGGAGCGACGAGTGGCGGAGTCGGTCCGCAGCGCAGTCGCGCGACGCGACCCACAGCAGCGATGGGCTAGCTGGTTTGCTCATTCCGCGCAGTGGCGTTCCGCGTCCCTCTGTCGCACCTACACTGAAAAACCAAGCGTGGGTCTTGGCGTGGGTGCCATTTTGAGCGCATCAGTTGGTGCGCTTGGTGTTTGGTGCGTTTGGTGTGGTCATTGCATGGAAACACCACACCAAACGTGGTCTAGACCACACGAAACGTGGCCAAACGTACCACACCAAGTGATGCGGTCAAAATGGCACCCATTTGACCACACCAGTGGTGCGGTCTAGACCACGTTTGGTTTTTCAGTGTAGACGCCTAGAGCCGCGCGCAGGGTCCGCGGGACACCCGCGGCCTGCTGCGCTCTGGCGGCGGCGGTCGGAACCATCCAGACGCACTACACGGCGGGGCCCCCGCCGCCCCTCGCGCTGTCACAGCGGCCGCTCCGCAGGTGCGGCGTAGAGATGGGTGGCCAGCCCGTCCGTGGACCGATTCCGAACATCGTCGCTCCGTCTCTCTCGTAGCTCCACCAACGGCCCGCGAGCCTGAGAGAGAGAGAGAGAGAGAGAGAGAGAGAGAGAGAGAGAGAGAGAGAGAGAGAGAGAGAGAGAGAGAGAGAGAGAGAGAGAGAAGAGAGCGACGACATCGCTATGCGGGACCGCTCTGCTCACGGCAAAAACAGTGTCTAGGTTTCACAGGCCCACCCTGGAAAAGTAACATCTTTTTTTCTGGGTATGGGTTCTTTTTTTCGTATTTGGAGAAATATATTTTCGTACCTGGCCAACTATTCCGTATTTGGATTCGGACTGGTCAATTCCGAACCCTCGGTCCCCCGTAGATTCTTCACGCTGTGAACTTGGCACGAGTGGCGCAATGCACCGCACTGCACGTGCAATGCCGTAGCCACACATCGCCCCGAAATGCCCTATGCGTATGCATGCACTTCAAGTGCGATGCAAAAGCATTGCACCGATTGGTGCGTGATGACAACAGGCTCCGACCACTGCACCAATCGACGCTGCGACCACAGCGTTTGGAATCCCAGCGAAACCGTTTTCGGCTTTTGCATTTCCGGCCGGGAACAGAAACGGGAGGGAATATAAACAACGAGTGTGCTGTCACTCCCTCTCATTTGCACAATAAGCAATATATCAGCGGCAGAATGTTGCGATAAAACAGTCGCGCTAATTTCCGACCGGCGAGCCTATACGGCTCCATTACCCAGCCAGTGCGTGCTCGCGGCCCTCCGCTAATGATGCCCTGCGCTCTCCTTCGCGGAAATTCCCTTCCCGCCATTTTTACAAAATAAAATTGCGCGCGCGCGCACTTTCATATTATTTCGCAATAATGACATCGTGCATAAACATAACGCGCGGGTCCTTTGCCGCGGCGGTGCGTTGCAGTCCGCGGGGCGGTCTCGCTCCGTCTCTCTCGCACCTGTGCGGAGCGCCCCGCCCGTGCGAGAGAGACAGAGAGACGCGCAGGCCGTGCGCCGCTTATACGGCGTTCGTTCTAGCCTAAATGGCACTCTTTGTTGCCGTCGTGTTCCATTGTCCACGCGCCGCTCATTGCATTTTGCAAACTCAATGAAGTCCTCATGTGACGCCGCGGGAAAAGGCTTTATTTTCGAAGGGGCAGCTACACTGGCGGAAGCAAGGCGTGGCTGCAGAGGTTCATTCAAGCTTACGATCACGCTTTCAGCGCAGAAAACCACGCGGATAGGCGGAAAAATTGTGCGAAAAGCTCGCCTCTGCAAGACTGACTGCAAAGCCTTCAAACAAATATTGCACACTGAGAAAACCTCTTACAAACTACTCCTGGCCTTGCAAAGAAAAGCAACTTTGCATGCTAAAAATACTTCGTAAGGCTTTAAGCGTGCACAGACACTTAATGTGGACTTTTCACTTTTTTGCAGTTTTGAATCAATCTATCCCAGGTAATTCGTTTCAAACTCTCCTGCATTCTTTACTAGTCCCTCTATTTACTGAAACGGCCGAAGATGCTTCTTGTTAAACGCAACCAACAACCAGAGGCCTTACACGCGCCTGAGCACCTTGCAACACACAGCCTCCCGGCCAACGTAAAAATGCATCAGCCACAGCAACACACGTTGCGGGGAGGCAAAGTAAGAAAAATGAGAATTAAATTCCTTAGAATGCCAAGATGGTGACAAGACTCCAGCCTGGGTTTCATCGAACGTTTGTAAAAAAATTATGGCACTCGAATGACAAGTTTTGAAATTTCTCGACACTTGATTGGGCTTGTGAATTAGGCGCCCGAATTTGTACAAAAATCACATTTGCGCAAAATTTTGTGAGACCACGTAAGATTTTGTAGTTAGAATTTGGCGAGGAGCGAAATTCAAAGAGGTTCAAGCATCGATAATAGATCGATACATCGATATATCGATCCCTCATCCGCGCGCACAGACGGTGGGTGAAAGTTTCGGCGCCATGGATGATTGTTTCTGGACGGCGTGACGAATGGACTGCCAAATTAGCAGTGTACGCCGCGCCTCGCCGCTTTCCGCCGAGGAGAATACACTGCGATTGTAATTAAACACACTCGCCGTGTTCGGCAACATCTTGTTAATTAGCGCTGCATTTTTCCACCCCGGCCGGCCCGCCCCCGCGACACGCATAGGCGCAGTGTAGACAGTGTAGGCGCCACGGAGGGCCGTGGGAAAAGACGCGAATCGAGCATAGCTACGCGGTAACTGCTTTTAAACAAATTTGTGCACGCGGCGTACCACAGATTTATCCACACGTAAATTTTTATCGTACCAATTTGAGAGTTAAATCGCACCAATTCCAGCGAAGTTTCTCTCAAATTTGTAAGGAAAGACGCATAAGCAAAGTAACGTGAGACCACTTACAAAAATTATACAAAAAAATTCAGTGTAAAAGTCCTTTTTTTTACGAAAATTTGAAATTGTTTGGACCACAAATAACCCTCTGCTCTTTGGGTGAAACATGACATCAAAGTTAAATGTTTGCTAGCATACTAATTTTTTCCACAAACGCAATTATTCCGTCTGTAAAACGGTTTCTTTCTATTTTCGATTTTCTGAAGGAAAATCTTGGAAAGGGGAGAACATTAAGAGACATGGCGCCTGGCGGGTAGGCAGTCCCGTTACACCCGGCTGCTTTGGGGTGTTGCCTATCCTCCGTTCCGCAGGCGCTACCATTCCTACCCCACAAACACTGACAAAGTCCTCTCGGAGCTAGCGGTTTCAAAAGCCAACGAGCGTGTTAGAATTCATGCTCCCTTACAAACAGTGCAACGACAAACCGTTTGTTGGAGCCCGTAAGCCCCAGCTATAGAATCGGGACGCACGCACACAAACACGCGCAGAGAGAGAGAGAGAGAGAGAGAGAGAGAGAGAGAGAGAGAGAGAGAGAGAGAGAGAGAGAGAGAGACGAACACAAGTCGTAGGGAAGATTCCCCGACAAACCATCGGCCAGCTAGAAGCAGCAAATAGCCCGGCCATACAGGTGCCGGCCTGACGGCCCCAGCCGCCCTAGCGCCTCGGACACACAGGTGCAGAGGCTCTCTCTCTCTCTCTCTCTCTCTCTCTCTCTCTCTCTCTCTCCCTCTCGCTCTCTCGCACACATACATACACGGCAGCAACACAACCGAGTAATTAGACTCGGAGTATTTACAGCGAAGGGCCCCGTCGGCAGCACACTCGCCAAAGGGCCACCTCCTGAATGCGAGTCCGCACGGCACACGGTCCAGCCGAGCCGTTTCGTCGCTCCGTCTCTCTCGCACTCACGGGGCTCCCCATGTGGGTGCGAGAGCGACAGAGCGCGGCGGTCCGGGTGGCGCGCCGTGATAGCGCCGCGATAGCGGCCTATTCATGTGTTCATCGCGGACCGCGCGGTCATTTGTATCCGCACACACGGACCGGATCGCAGCGCGTCGCAGGCCGTCTCTCTCGCACTCGCGGGGCGCCCCGCTGGGGTGCGAGAGAGACGGAGCGACGAACGCGCGGTGCGGACGCAGCCCCCGCAGCGCACGTGTGAAAGCGCAAGTTTTTCTGCGCGCCGCCACGCCACCGCTAACTCCGCGCGACATGTGAATGCAAGATGTGCGGTTTGCAGTGGCCACGCAGTGGCAGTCCAGTTGGCCGGGGAGGGCCGCCCGAGGCGTCCAAAGCTACCGACACTACACTCTAAGGGCGGTGATATTCCCACCCTTCCACACTGGCAAAACTTGATCATCGTGCGGTATTACCCTCCGTTTCCAAGCGTTATCCGTTTGCGCTTACAACAAGCGTCACGGGCTCATACACCACTACGTAAATGCTTAAAAAAGTTTCTTGTCTAGGCTTCATACAAGGGGTAACCAACTATAGATTTTCATGTACACTGATTATATTTAGAGTATGATTACATGTGATTTCTTTTGATTATTTTAGTATTTATCACTGATTATAGGAGGTTATTATGTTGATTATTGGGAAATATTGGGGATTATTTGAGCGCGACCTCAGAAAGCTGTTAAAGTGTCGAAATTCAGAGTGACTTTGGGCAGCCACTGCGTCAAATTTAGTTGCGGTCATGGGCCTTCCTCGACGCTACTATTCTGAAGACCTACTCTTCATGCCCCGCCCGGGAAGGCTTTGACCGCTGATAGTTTGGGAGCAGTGGTCTCGCAAAAATGGTCAAATGTGAAGAATTTCAGAAAATCACCGTTTTTGCTGACTTTGAGGGGCCCTGCGTCCAATTTAGTTGCGGTCAAGGCCTCCTCGACGCCTTACTATTCTGAAGGGCCTACTCTTTCATGCCCCCCTCGGGAAAGCTTTGACCGCTGATAGTTTGGGAGCAGTGGTCTCCAAAAATGGTCAAAAGGATGATTAGAATCCCGTTTGCGATTTGAGCGGCACTGCGTCCAAATTAGTTGCGGTCAAAGGCCTCCCTGACGCTACTATTCTGAAGGGCCACTCTTTCATGCCCGCCTCGGGAAGGCTTTGACCGCTGAATTGGGAGCATGGTCTCGCAAAAATGGTTAAAGTGATTGAATCCCCGAAAGTATGATTGTCATTTCATTGGATGATGTTGATTATTTCACTGATTACCAACTAGACGTGCAATGAATATCTTGTGTTGGGTACCCCTTGGCTTCATATTTCAAGCGTGACGTCTTCAAACGTAACTTGATGCTTACAGTTACACTTTAGGTACCAGCACGGCAGTGCACAAGTTTGACCCGCTTTGCAAAATCTTTTTTGTGCACGGCCAATAGATTTAGAGTGTACCGGACCGACGCACTTTACGCTAGAGATTTTGAAAAATTGATCATTTTCCGTGACGGGCCATCTGTTTGGGAAACCGAACGACCGCCGTCTTTTCAACAGAACGGGCCGAAACCTCTCAAACGGGAAAGCTGCTGTTTTTGTCCGCAGCGAGACGACGGCAAGGAGCAAGCACCCTGTGCGGCGTTGCCCCACCGATTCTGAAAACCTCTTTCGTCGCTCCGTCTCTCTCGCACTCACGGGGCCTCTCGTGTGAGTGCGACAGAGACGGAGCGATGAGACGCCGTGCGCAGAATCGGGCGGCTGCCTCGCACACGCGCCGCCCGAACACGCCGCGAGACCATGCATTTGCAACAAGATGCGAATCTGTTGTCCACCTCGGACGGCGGAGGGGGGGAGGGGGCACCCTTTGGGTGCGCTGTCCAGCGCTGTCCCACACGCACGCCGCCGCGCGCACACTGTGCCACAGGCGGCGCTTTGATACATTTGCGCGTATCGCCGTCGGATCACCCGCATTCAGCAGCACGCTGGTGCCGCTCTGTCTCTCTCGCACCCGTGCGGGACGCCCCGCCAGTGCGAGAGAGACAGAGCGGTGCGGACGGGCGGACACGCGAACACGGGCAGACGGCCGGGCGGCCCGGGCCGCCAGATAGAAACGCACACGGTCCCCGGAGAAGGCCTCATTAAGGTCCTCGCGGAGGTCTGCATCTCGCCGAGGGGGACGCCCTGCAAGATCAAACGCAGCACACGCTTGTTAGCGTCCACACCCTAAATGTCTCACGGTGAAAGGCTGCACCAACGCATTATTGAGGAGGGTTTTTCCAAAATACGAAAGAGATTTCGACAAATTTTCGTGAGGTTCGATGAATTTTCAGGGGTAATGTAATTACGACCTAACAGAGCTGCAAGATAATGTAACAAAGTCAGCTGCACCACAGTAAAATAGGTCATTTTCAAAATATGACGGAGAATCGTCTTCACCATTAGACTTACAGAGAGTACATGCTAATGCACTACAAGTGACGAGTGCATGTAGACTCAATAAAGAGCGTGCACTGTGTTGAGCTTCGAGAGCATCTTTCTTGGCTCTCGTGATTTCAGTTCTACAATTTCAGTTATCAAAATTCCAGGTTTCCAAATTTTAGTTTTCAAAGCTTCAGTTTTCAAAATTCTAGTTTCTAAAACTTTATTTCTAAAATTTTACTTTCTAGAATTCCGGTTTCTTAAATTTTAGTGTCTAAAATTCGAACTCTCCAGTTCCTAAACTTCCACTGTCTAAAAGTTCAGTTTCTAAAATATCAATTTCAAAAATTCGCGATTCGCGTCAGTGTTTTTTTTCCTTTTTCGGCACATTGCACTCCTGCAGGCGGCAGGCGGGTTGCCGGCGGCCACGCGCCCGGCCGGCGCGACGCGCGACGTGTGTGCTGCCTGCTGCCGCCGCCGATTACATACTGATGGCCCGGAAGGCAACGCCTGGGCAGCGCCGCGGCCGAGCCATTCAGAAGAGTCTGCCGCTCTGCCTCTCTCGCACCGAAGTGGGGAGCCCCGTGAGTGCGAGAGAGACAGAGCGACGAACGGCTCGGCAGGAAGGCGCCACGGCAGCGGGCGAGGCGCGGCAAGGCGCGGCAAGGCGCACGAGCGGGCACGAGCCCTGGACGTGCGTGGGCCCCTAATCCAGCCTAGCAGTCAGGCGGCACGTGCTTTCGTCGCTCCGTCTCTCTCGCACTCATGGGGCGGTCCGCAGAGGTGCGAGAGAGACAGAGCGACACTGTACTCGGAGTCAGCCGGCCGCCGCCTCCATCCGGCGCCACGCGGTCACCCGGACGGAGGCCCGCGATGCTCGGTGTCGGGACTCTTTTTGACAGTCATTCGGAAATCGGCACCATTTCAGGCGAGCCGCTCCACTCGAAAAACAAGGACGGAAAAGTAAGTCGTCTAGTCCACAAGTCTAGTCCAAAAACTTGGCTGGACGCCCCAAGTAGCTCACTACGAAAACGTTGCCTCGTTATTTCCTATATTTGTTTACATAACAGGTTCCTCCAATGTTCCAACTTTCAGTAAATTTTCAATTAATTTTTTTAAAATGATGTTTACGTGGATTTTTTTTGGCGGCCTCGTATGACGTATGATTTCATCGTATTACGCATGAATTTTATTGCAGTACGTATGTTATTTCAACGTATGTTACGATGACCCTTTAAGAATCTGAGCGTGCCTCCGAGGCCGCGACCCAGCTGGGACCTGCGGCCTGTGCCAGAGGCTGGAGGCAGGGCCGGTGCCTCGTCGGTCGGCCTACAACAGCCATTTTGAGAGCTCTGCCTCCAGCGACGTCGCATCTCGGATCAAAAGAGTCCGCCAAAAGAGTGGCGTCGAAACTCTGCGAAGCCCTCAGGCCGCTGCGCCAGGCGGCTGCAGGACAACGGCGTCCTTCTACGGAGAGCCTCTCGTGCGATATCGACGCGACATCGGCGAGCCTCCTAGGTGGCCACCGCGGTGCGCAGCGGGGCGCGGCGGGGCGGCAGGCAAACCAAAATAATTGGGAAACTATGGCAGTCATACAAATGAGGGACGCAATCAGCGGAATGCGCCACGACACTGCGAGGCACAGCGTGGCACGGCGTGCGTGCGCCTCCATGTCATTTTATTTCTCCATTAGAGCGCGGCCTCCTTCAAGTAGAAAAAGAAGAAGTAAACAACGAGGAGGACAGAGGGGGGAGGGAGAGAGAGAGAGAGAGAGAGAGAGAGAGAGAGAGAGAGAGAGAGAGAGAGAGAGAGAGAGAGAGAGAGAGAGAGAGAGAGAGGGAGAGAGAGAGACTGGAGAAGAGACACAGGCGGACCGAAACTTCTCATTTTTTCCTCGCTCAGTTGGCAGTGCCTCGGCAGTGCCGTGCCAGTGCCGTGCCGATCCGAACAGCATTCCGCGCCTCAAAGCAAAGCTAAGCGCTGCCGGGCTATTAGCAGCGTGCTCCATAATGCATGAAGGGCGATGAAGGCCGGCCGGCGTACTGGCCGCACTGGCCGCACTGGCCACTGGGTGTGTTCCCTTCCCGCCCAAACGGCAGCATAGCGAGCGTAGCGGCCTTCCCGCCCGGATGCAGTTGGAACGCACCCCGCAGTCTGACCACCGCCCGAATGTCATTGCAGGCGTCGGGCCAGGGCCAGACTGGGACACCTTCGAAAATCAGAGGAAAATCAGAGACTCCATAAATCCGTGGGCCGTCGGCTCTCGCCGAGCTAGCGAGCCGCGGCCGCCATTACACGGCTAAATGTTAAACAAGGGAGTTTCTTCGCCTTCAACGACGACTGCGCGCGCCTCGGACAACCCGTCCGTCAGGGCGACCGTGTCGGAGCGATTGCAAGCATCAGCGCACCCAGCACACCCTGGCAACCGGCACTGCACGCCCTTGCAACCAGCACGGCATGCGCCCTAGCAACCGGCACTGCACGCCCTTGCAACCAGCACGGCATGCGCCCTAGCAACCTGCACTGCACGCCCAAGCAACAAGCACTGCACGCCCATGCAACAAGCACTGCACGCCCTCGCAATCAGAACTGCGTGACCTTGCAACCAGCACTGCGCACCCGAGCAATCAGCACTGGCAACCAGAATTGCACACATCACCAGTATCACTTCGAAAATTTTGGTTGCCACTTGTTGACTAAAAATCTGATTTTCGTTACAGGACGATGCCCCCCCGAACATGGCACCCTTGCAATCGGATCCCTGCACTGCAAGGAGCGTTGCACGCTCCAAGTTGCGCAACGTTTGGCCGCGTGATTTGATCGCGAGGCGGTCCACTGGGAAGGCCCTCGCAGGCTGACATGAGCAACCCTCCGCGGACGCTGCCCAGAGGCAGCAGGCTCACTCCGAACAGTGGGCGCCCTCCTTGTCTCTCTCGCACTCACGGGGCGTGCCGTAGGGGTGCGAGAGAGGAAGAGCGACGAAAGCGCTTAGTCGGGAACCAGCCTGCCGGGCAGAGGCTAACCAGAGGCCAGATGCTGCTGTCCTGTCCACCACACTATCACGCGGACAAAAGGACCGATGTATCTATCCATCCATCCATCCAGGCTGTGTCCGCGCAAACAAAACGACAGGCGCTTCGCCTTCGCAGGCGGGCCGCACTGTGAGTCATCGCGAGGCATTCAGGGGAAAGAATCCGCTAGGCCAGTGGTTCTCAACCTTAGGGTCGAAATTTTTTTAAGGGGTCGCGGCGATGCTGGGGTCGTGTTTTAGGCCGATTTTAAGCAGCCACTGCGTCTGATCCGAGGCGGGCATTTTGCTCCCTCAACGGGCAATCGGTCTTTGGACCTTCCTTCAGCATGCCTTTGTTACGGAGTGCAATTATCAGTCTTAGTTTGGGAGCAGTATTGTCTCAAAGTTGGCCGAAACGCTCGGAAATGTCTATGAAAAATCGTGTTTTGGGCCGATTTTAAGCAGCCACTGCGTCTGATCCGAGGCGGGCATTTTGCTCCCTCAACAGGCAATCGGTCTTTGGACCTTCCTTTAGCATGCCTTTGTTACGGAGTGCAATTATCAGTCTTAGTTTGGGAGCAGTATTGTCTCAAAGTTGGCAGAAACGCTCAGAAATGTCTATGAAAAATCGTGTTTTGGGCCGATTTTAAGCAGCCACTGCGTCTGATCCGAGGCGGGCATTTTGCTCCCTCAACGGGCAATGGGTCTTTGGACCTTCTTTTAGCATGCCTTTGTTACGGAGTGCAATTATCAGTCTTAGTTTGGGAGCAGTATTGTCTCAAAGTTGGCCGAAACGCTCAGAAATGTCTATGAAAAATCGTGTTTTGGGCCGATTTTAAGCAGCCACTGCGTCTGATCCGAGGCGGGCATTTTGCTCCCTCAACGGGCAATTGGTCTTTGGACCTTCCTTTAGCATGCCTTTGTTACGGAGTGCGATTGTCAGTCTTAGTTTGGGAGCAGTATTGTCTCAAAGTCGATCAAAACGGTCGCAATTGTCTTTGAAAAATCGTTGTGATTATTTTGGTCAACTTTGAGACAATACTTCTCCCAAACTAAGACTGATAATCGCACTCCGTAACAAAGGCATGCTAAAGGAAGGTCCAAAGACCAATTGCCCGTTGAGGGAGCAAAATGCCCGCCTCGGATCAGACGCAGTGGCTGCTTAAAATCGGCCCAAAACACGATTTTTCATAGACATTTCTGAGCGTTTCGGCCAACTTTGAGACAATACTGCTCCCAAACTAAGACTGATAATTGCACTCCGTAACAAAGGCATGCTAAAGGAAGGTCCAAAGACCAACTGCCCGTTGAGGGAGCAAAATGCCCGCCTCGGATCAGACGCTGTGGCTGCTTAAAATCGGCCCAAAACACGATTTTTCATAGACATTTCTGAGCGTTTCGGCCAACTTTGAGACAATACTGCTCTCAAACTAAGACTGATAATTGCACTCCGTAACAAAGGCATGCTAAAGGAAGGTCCAAAGACCAACTGCCCGTTGAGGGAGCAAAATGCCCGCCTCAGGTCAGACGCAGTGGCTGCTTAAAATCGGCCCAAAACACGATTTTTCATAGACATTTCTGAGCGTTTCGGCCAACTTTGAGACAATACTGCTCCCAAACTAAGACTGATAATTGCACTCCGTAACAAAGGCATGCTAAAGGAAGGTCCGAAGTCCAACTGCCCGTTGAGGGAGCAAAATGCCCGCCTCGGATCAGACGCTGTGGCTGCTTAAAATCAGCCCAAAACACGATTTTTCATAGACATTTCTGAGCGTTTTGACCAACTTTGAGACAATACTGCTCCCAAACTAAGACTGATAATTGCACTCCGTAACAAAGGCATGCTAAAGGAAGGTCCAGAGACCAGTTGCCCGTTGAGGGAGCAAAATGCCCGCCTCGGATCAGACGCCGTGGCATGTTAAAGGAGGGGTCCCGTGGGGTCGCGAAATTTTTCCTGGGGGTCGCGGAAATTTTTGGCTTCAAATTTGGGGTCGCGAGCCGAGAAAGGTTGAGAACCGCTGCGCTAGGCAGATAACGAGGCGGCCGATCGCGTGCAGGCAGGGTTGCCTACACTGCAGGCTGGACAGCGTCTTTGTCGCTCCCGTATAGGGGTGAGAAAGAGTGGGGGAGAGAAAGAGAGAGAGAGAGAGAGAGAGGGAGAGAGAGAGAGAGAGAGAGAGAGAGAGAGAGAGAGAGAGAGAGAGAGAGAGAGAGAGAGAGCTACCCTGCCTTCGTTAGGGGCTGAGCGGGATTGCCTACCCTGCCTTCGTAAGGCGCTGCCTTCGCCTCTCGATCGCATCCTAGCTCTCATTAAGGCTTCCCTCACGCGGGCAATTCATCAATTCCATCCCCGAGCTGGCTGGGCCCCGCGCGACAGCACAACAAACTGCCGCGAAGGGGCAGAAGGCAGAACCTCGTTGCATTTTAAAAGCTCGGCCTGTCCGACGTCTGTCTGTCTGTCTGTCTGTCTGTCTGTCTGTCTGTCTGTCTGTCTGCCTGTCTGTCCGTCCGCGTTCCAGCATCTCGCGTTGCGCGTCACCGGCCGGCGCTGCCAGTGCCACAGCGAGAAGATATTCAGTCGCGGGGAGCTGTGTGGGGGTGCCTCGCTGCGCTCGCTCCGTATGGAGTGACGTTCGCTCTGCCCTATTAGTTGCAGTGAATCCTCTTAATCTGACTGGCCGGCGGACGGACAGACGGACGGGCGGACAGACAGACAGACCGGCGGCAGGTAGACGGACAGATGTCAGGGCGACGACGCTGCGCATGCGCGCCGCGCAGCGCCGGCCTGAAACGTTTGAATAACGCGCGCGCCGCGAAAAACAAATGACAGTAGCGTGGCGAGGCCGCGTCCGAGCGGCGACGTCCCTCCGTCTCTCTCGCACCCGCATGAACCGCCCCGCGAGTGCGAGAGAGACAGAGCGTTCGCCATGGGCGGCATAACGAGCAGGCCGTCCGTCTCCAACGCGTCTGCACGTCAGCGGGTACACTCGACCAAGCGCGCCCGGTTTCACCTAACCTGCGTCCTTGCTTTTGTTTCTTCGCCTTTCTTTCCACTTTGCGCACCCTTGTTGTTTTTCGACTACGCGCCCTTGTTTATGGTCTTCCGAGGGGGCAACTACAGGCGATGTTTCGGGACACAAGATTTCTTCGGACAAGAGATTTCATCGGATTTCGTATATTTGTAAGCCTGAAATCTGCCTGTTTTTGGCCTTTTTGAGGGGGAAGATTTCGGATTTTCCAGAGATTTCTGGGGCTCCAGGGACACAGGATTTCTCGAGTGGTTGCCCCCTCGTGGTCTTCTTTTTTGACTTCGCACCCTCCCTTTTTATTCTACACCAGGCACTTTTGTTGGTCTTTTAGGACTTTGCGAGCCGTTGTTGTTTTTTCGACTTAACGTGCCGCTGTTTTTATTTTTCGACTTAGATGGTCCTTTTTTTCCGGACCGCACGCTCTTGTCGTTTTCTTACGACTTGGCGCGCCCCTGCTGTTTTTCATCGACTTCGCGCGTGCGCCCGGAGCCGAATAAAACTATTTATCCACCGCGGATGGATGTTGTTGTTGTTGTTAATGTTGTTGTCGTTGCCGTCGTCTTACAGCGATGACAATGGCCCGGAGATTATCAAACTTGATACATCATTTATTTCGGACGCGCGGCGCCGCGGCGACACACGCCATTTGAATGAGCGATGGACGCGTGAGTCACGGCGAAGAGACGGGCAGCTCTCCGTCTCTCTCGCACTTCATGCCCCGCACAGGTGAGAGAGAGAGAGAGAGAGAGAGAGAGAGAGAGAGAGAGAGAGAGAGAGAGAGAGAGAGAGAGAGAGAGAGAGAGACGCTAGAGCGACGAAACACTTCTCTCATGTTCGGTTCGGAATCAGCCCGCCAAGTGTCACGGGGCAGACGCTACAGTGTAGCAGCGTCGCATCTCGCTTCGAGCAAATGACCGCCGCAGTGCAGTGCCCCGCTAAGAGCTGCAGGCGTATTTGCCCATGTGGCTCGCCAAGTGTGTGTGTGTGTGTGTTAGAGAGATAGGGTCAGTGCACTATGCGCTTCGCGGCGTGCGATGCACACTACTATATTTACGTAGATTCAAGAGATCCACACTTTGTTGGTGCCATACGACGCTGGCTGCTGGAGCAACTGGGACTGTGCGGGGAAAGGGGGGGGGGAGCAGGGGGTGCAAAAGGAAGGGGGGGGGGGAAGGACAAGGCCTTCGGTTTATGACCCACACGGCCGCACGCGGCGCCATTGTTTGGCTATCTTCTTCTTAGCCAATTAAAAGGCCAACGCTAAGTGCAAGTCTTTCGCCGCTGCCGCCCTTTTCCCTTCGGTTCGTTCGCTCGGATGAAATTTGTTAGCCTGACACGCCGCCGCCGTGGACTTGCGTCTTTTTGCACCCCTTGAATTTCCATTATTATCGAAAAAAAAATATTGGCTTAAAAAGTGAGGAAAAAACGCGCGTGTCGCGTTGGCCGGTGGCGAGTACAGGGAAGGCAAAAAAAAAAAAAATTGTCATGTGCAGAGCGAGAGGCCCCCGCCGGCCGGACCCTGGGCTGTGCGGCAGTGCCGCTGGAAACCCGTGCCATAACTCACCCATCGAAAAGAAAGCCGAGACCCAAGTTCCAATACGTACCTGCAACAACGGAAAAAAGGCAAAAGTTATAGAGCGAGTCGCAACGCTACAGTGTGGCGTGCCGTGGCATGGCGTGGCTTGCAGTGCCGTGGCGTGCAGTGCCTCAGCAAAACGGCCATAAAGCATCGACAACAAACAAACAATACGGCCTGCAGATTAGCCGCTACGCCAGCAATTAAGTCGACCGCTACATGACACATGACCGGGCAGAGTCCGCGCGGAGACAGTGCGCCAGAGGGAGTGAGCAGCACACGGAGAGGGAGAGAGAGAGAGGGCGCAGTAACGGACTGGACAGGGTCAAGTTAAAAGTCTGCGAGGTGAAAAGAAACAAAATGGTTCCGTGTAAATCCTTCTAACAAACAACTCACTGTGTTGTCTTTTCGATAGCATAGTGCCTATTTAAGATCCTAAAAGTATTGAAGAAACCTGCGACGCCTCAGAATTCTCAGAACATCAGAATTCGCTGAAAACGAATTTAATCATAGTTCGACAACACAAATAAAAAGTTTACAAAGGCTGCTACACTTTTAAAAAATTCCGTACTTTTGTACGGAAAATGTACAGACGTACATCATCAACAACAACAACAACAACAACAACAACAACAAAAACAGCTTTTTTTGGAAAGTTTTGACCCGCATCGCTGAGTGTGCGCGTCTCTGAGCGCATTGAATGCAGGACCTGTTGTTGCATCGGACCGCCGCCGCGCTGTGGCATGGCGTGGCGCGGCATGGCGTGGCGTGGCATGGCGTGGCGTGGCGTGCCACAAGGCGGAGGTAACGAAGCACCCACGGGGCCTGCGGCAGCCTGCGGCAGCCTGCGGTGCCACAGCTGACGGCCGGCTGACGGCCAAAGCGACGCCGAGCGACGCGGCGACGCGCGCTGACGCGACGCGCCTCGGCGGACGGACGCGCTGCGGACGGAGACGGCCTGCCGGCCGGTCGGACGGCTGACGCGTTCCAGATGCATCCGCGGGGACCCAGTGCAGTGGACGGGCACGCCACGCCACGCCATGCCGACGCAGGGAGGGCGATTGGCACATATTCTGCACACAAACGGCATCTCCGCCGTCCCCTGCCCCCGCCCCGCCCCGCTCGCTGCACTGCAGGCTGCCTCTCTCTCTCTGTCTCTCTCTCGCAACCACGGGACGCCGCTCGAGTGCGAGAGAGACAGAGAGCGCCGTTCGGAACCGCTCCGCTGCGCGGTGCTGCGCGGTCGGGTGACTAACGCTGTCCCGGCCCGCGTGTGCCCAATGACCTGACTCTCACTTGACCAAATAATTGACCAATGGAGTTTGCTAACGAGACAGGCGCACCGTGTTAGTGTCCAGCAGACTCACTAACGTCGGCCGCTCCACTCGCAAAAATCTGGCGCGCACGGTGAGATGTTTTTTTCTGGAAGCCCGGCTGCTTAGTAGTAGAATAGGAGGCCTTGGGGTTTTAACTTGTGCGTCTCGGGTCAAAAATAACGACGATTTTGCTCATTTTGGGTTTAAGTTTGTCTTATTCGACTCGTTCCCGAACCCAATGGAATAAGCAGGGCTTCGATTCGATTGATAGAAATGTAGGTTTCCATTCATAGAAAAATTTTGAGATTCGATTGGAAGAAATTTTTTAAGATTTGAATCGAAGAAATATTTTAAAATTCGATTCAAGAAAACTTTTCAGATTCTATTCAAAGCATTTTTTTCCACATTCCATTCCACGAAATTTGTTTCAGATTTGATTCAAAGTAATTTGATTCAGATTCGACTCTAGGAAATTGGTTTCAGATTCGATTCCAAGAATTTTTAAAAAATTTCGACACAAGGAATTTTTTGTAGGATTTGATTCAAGGATTTTTTTTTTAGATAATTTGATTCGAGATTGGCAGACCACTACTGTGGGTGTCTATACTCTCCACGCCGCTACAGTGTAGCGTACGAGTGTAAACGCATCGGCCGACACGTCGCACACGCCGCGGCCTCCCCGAGGATGGCGCCACGGTCGGACACGCGTGGACACGCCAAAGGCGAAGCGGCCTGCACGCGTGCCACGTGCGTGGGTGGCCCCAAGGGGGCCCGGCCCGCGGCCAGTTCGCTCCGTCTCTCTCGCACCCCGACGGGCCGCCCCACGAGTGCGAGAGAGACGGAGCGACGGCCAGGTAGGGGCTGCGCGGCTCGTGCGGAATGCATGGCAACGCGCTCGCCCGTTTTATGGCCACGGCGCCCGGAGTATTTGCGTATGTCCGCCTGTAGGAACACGTACACACACGCGCACGTACACACACACACACGCACACACACACACACACACACAAAAGCGGATCCGCATACTTCGCCGTGAGGCTAATCCATCCGAGGGTTCGAAAATAATTTAATCATACGTGAAATGACTGAGTGAGGCATTGGGAGGGTGAGTCCGCACCATATCGGAGCCAGACGAGACGCGTTTGAAAACAAAAACAACACGCTTAAAAGATTGGTTTGTTGGGGTTTGTCAGGAAATGTGACGTTCTCAGGGTGGATATGGCACACTCTAAAATCTCGACAAACAGCATCAAAAATTGTGAGCAATTTTACGAAGCACTTTGGCCGTCAGCACAAAATACTTCGTGGGCATTTCTTCTTATGACAAGTACAGAGTTCGCTTCTTGAATATGACAAGTCTTCGAAATGGTTTCAACAACTCCCCCCCCCCTTCCCCTAGAAAAGTTTCTTGAACCAAAATAATTGACTGGAATTTAGCGAATTTATTTCAAACAGTGAAGTTCATTCGCTTGATGCAGGTACGTACGTTATCTTGGTTCATGAAACATCACCGAAAATTTAAGTGCGTTCTGACTGAGTGTAAAAATTGAGCACTCAAATGTCACACTTCAGTTTTTTTTTTTGAGGGGGGGGCGAAATAGTTGTGTTTACGAATTAGCTAGCCTGGATTCACCCAGTTCGGGGAAGGGACGCGGTGTGGCGGGCATTCCCGAGCGCGTTCCGAGAGGCACCGCCTTGCCGCCTTGTCGCCGAGGTGTCGCGGCTCGCGCATGCCGATCGGGCTGGTTTGTCAAGGCGGTGCCTCAAGGCGGTGCCTCCACTGGACAGGGTAATTGGCCTGCGCGTCTCATTCCACCGCCTTCTCCGAGAGTCACCCTGTCTCTCTCGCACCTCTACGGGAAGCTCCGCGAGGACGAGAGAGAGAGAGAGAGAGAGAGGTACGAAAACGACAGTCAGTCCACAGCCACGCCCCGCGCAGTCATTTGAATCGGTGCGTTCCTCGCGCGCCTCGCCGCCAGCGTGGTGACAAACCAGCCAGGAGCGACAATGTAAGTTTTTGCTTTGCGACATTGGAAGATTAAATCAATAAACCGCTATTATCGATTACATTTTTAAAAACTGTCTTGCTGGAAAGCGCCTGCGAATCCCAGGGTAGGCACCACTGCAACACAGTGCCGCGTGGCGGGATTGCCTGCCAACAGGGGCCCGCAGTGAACAGTGGGCCAGAAGACAAGGCCAAAATTCTAGACGCGTTTTGAGCTCCAGAGTCGCTAAACAGGACTCGAACCGAACGTGTGACCCCACCAACAGATACCTCGTTCAGAGAGCAATCCATTTGCAGGTCCACACGTTCGGTTCGAGGTTCGGTTCGAGTCCCTTTTAGTGACTCTGGAGCTCAAAACGCGTCCGGGATTTTGACCGCCTCCAGCGATCCCAGTGCACACAACAAACCTAGCTGTTCCAAGTCCAGCAGAGAATCCGTCACGCCGGTCACCAACACCGCAAAGCTCTTCCACAGAGTCCACGCGAGCCGTCAAAAAGAAGCCGTCAGCAAATATGTACCATTTCATCTCGGCAGAAACATTTCAATAGAAAAAGTGGTCGGCCTCGAGCGCCGCAGCGGCGTGCACTGGTCGTCTCTTTCTCCACGGCGACACAGAGACGAAACACGCGCTTCCAAATAATGCGCATGTTGCGTATTTACACACGTCACGGCTGTGGCGTCTGGACGAGAGTCTAGTCAGCAACAAGATCAATCCTTGTATGGATTCGCGCCCGGCTGCGCTGGGCTGCGCTAGGCTGTGCTAGGCCGAGCTGGGCGACGCAGCAGAGGAGTGGGGACGCCTGGGGACACAAGAAACGCACGGGAAAAACGCTGCGCAAGAATTTCGGTTTGAAATTCGAGTTGCATTGCGATGCGGGTGTCGTCGGAGAAAGGACTCCACGGCGAGTCACGTCGACAATGTTCGCACACACTGGAAACCTTACAAAGTATTTCAGGCTTGACAAAGAAAATCAGCTTGTTACAACAAAGTGTCTTGAGCGTACATAAGCTTACATGCAAAATACTTCGTAATTTACGAACTATTCCTTCGTATATCAGTAAATTAACTAGGTTGCACTGTGTGTGCTCAAAATACTATTCGCAATGTTTTAAGCATGCATTCTCCGAATGTTGAAATTATGAAAGCGCAATTTAAGTTCCTCATACTGCAGCAAGTGTTCTACGTCAGGTATGAAAATGAGAAAATCACCGATTCACCCATACAAAAAAGGAGATTGTTTGCCTCGACAAAGCTTTACCGCTTTGCTTCTAAAATTTATAAAATTTGTGAACAACTAACGTCGTCTTATGACCGTGGAGCCACAGTTAGAATGTTAAATACAAAGCCCTAAAAACAGGGTAATTTTTGGCATTTTTTTAGACATCACATTCAGATTCACTGTCCGATTCTCCATGCCGGCGCGCCTCTGTCGAGATCGCCGCGGCTCCACGGCCCGTCGGGCTGCGTCCGGAAAACCCGTTCCGCGCCGCGCGTCTCGACAGTGGAGGGGACGCGCCGGCCAATGGGAAGGCTCGGCCGCGAGCGCGGCGGGGGCGCGCCGACCAATGGCGTGCGGCCGCGGAGCGAGAGAGACGGACAGCCCCTTCTGGAGCCCCTCCGCGGCCCGCTGGAGGAGGGGGGTGGGGGGCGGCGGGGTCCGAGTCGCGCCCGCGCGTCAGTGCCCGCCGACCGGCCCCCGGAGCAACATCGCGCCGTCGCGGCAGCGCTGGGCCGCGGCCGGCGAGGCACGACGTCGAGACGACCGCGACCACCGCGGGACGCCGCCAGCGCCTCCACCGCCTCCACCGCCGCCGCCACGTGACCCAACCACCGCCGCCGCCGCCGACAGCACCCACCACCAGCACACAGTGAGTACCCCTTCGACACCCCTTGCCTTTGTTTTGCCGCGGTGATCCTGGACCCTACGAGGCACTGTAGGTGACCCTCTAGTGTGCGATCCCCGCATTGCCGCGCGACGGTCCCAGTCAAACGTCTGAACAGGTGCGTTCGGAGTTTGTAGTTTGAGATTTGGTTGAGTTGTAGGTTGACAACCAAAATCAATGAATCCTCTTATAAATCTGACTTGCAGGCTGATTTACCTGCAGGCAAACGGGGGTCTGTCTCTCTCGCACTCATTCGGGGGAGTCAGATAGAGGGGGAAAGAGGGGGAGAGGGGGAGAGGGAGAGAGAGAGAGAGAGAGAGAGAGAGAGAGAGAGAGAGAGAGAGAGAGAGAGAGAGAGAGAGAGAGAGAGAATGAATCAGAGACCAAGTGCCACATGGACATTGCGCGGGCATGCGAGAGTGTGCCACCGAAGGGCTCCGCGGGGTGGTGGGGCGGCGGGGCGAGGGAGGGGTAGAGGGGCGCGGAGGTCCGGGTGCATGCAGCGCGTGCGAGAGAGTGAGAGAGACTGAGAGAGCGCGGCGCGGCGGCGCGGCGGTCCCGCGGCGACACAAAGACGCCCCGTTTCCCGGCGAGGGGGACGTCCCCCCGGGCCGAGCCGCACCTCTGGGAAAACTTCACGGCGAGCCCGACCGGAAAAGCTTGGGGGCGGCGGGGTGGCTCCGCGGGGGGCGGCGCTAGGGGCGGCGGCAGTCGCAGGTGGCGGCGCGGCGCCGCGGGGCGGGGGGCGGAGGGGCGGTGTGGGCAGCAACCTGCTGGCCCCTGCTCCCGCTCGCCTCGCCGCGCCTCGCCTCGGCTCACGGCATACATGAGGGGACCGCAGGGGACCGCCCGCGTGCCCCTTGGCAATAAAGTACCCACGGCCGGCCGGCCCGCCAGGCGGCAGCACACTGGCAAACGGGGTCGTTGCTTTTTTAGTTTTTTCCTTCGGCCCTCCAGCTTCACGCGGATGCGCTGCGCAGTTCGGGTAGGCGGCCATTACGCCTTTGCAGTGTGTCCGGCAGCCAGCGCTCTCTCTCTCTCTCTCTCTCTCTCTCTCTCTCTCTCTCTCTCTCTCTCTCTCTCTCTCTCTCTCTCTCTCTCTCTCTCTCTCTCTCTCCAGAACGACACGCCGTTTGAGCAGCGATAACGGACAAACTGACCGCGTCCCGATCGTCATCGATTTGGCGCGGATCAAACTCATTAGCGAAGATGGCGCCTTTTTATACGTCTTGTCGCCACACTGTAATGACCCTGCGAGATAAAAAAAAAGGTCACCGCCCCTTGTTTTACGGTCCTCGTTCGCAGCGCGGCGCCGTCGAACTGAAACCGATACGATTCCGCGATGACTTTCAAGCGGTCCGCCGCGAGGCTTTGGCTTGAATCGTGCGGCGTGTATTTTGGCGGGATTCTCAACCGAGCGGCCCACACTGGGAGAAATGAGTACCGAAAAAGTTCGGAACTAGTCTGGTCACCAATTTGTCCAGACCAGGAGTAGCAACCAACTATGGAGCTTTTGTACCAACTTTACATGAGTTCATATCGAAGAAGGACGAACGTTCTGCACCTTTTCCCGTACTTCCATGCAGTATTCCTCTGTGCACTTTCCGCACGAAAGTACGAATTTTTTTTTCCACAGTGGCCGCGGCCGGGCGTCGAACCCTGGCCACTGCCGGCCACTGCGCAGAAACAAAAGCCGGGCATAATTGGCGCGGCGGGGCAAGCGGTATGGATATGATTAGAGGCGAGTTGATACACTGCGCGGAGAGACAGAGACTTGAACGCCCGAGCAACACCGAAGAGGCGCGTTGCACTTCCCGGCACAGGCGGAGGGAATCTTCGGACGCGTTTCTTTCATTTCGTCGCTCTGTCTCTCTCGCACTCATGGGGCGTCCCGTAGGGGTGCGAGAGAGACAGAGCGAGTGAGGGGAAACCTTCGATGGGGAGCTAGGGCGGTCAGGCCAGCGCGCGCTGCTGTGGCGCTGTGACCTCTCGAGTAAAAGGTGACTCGATCAGAAACTGCAACCCGAGCCGTCAATGAGTGATTCATGTCGCATTGCAACGCGATGCCGGGGACTCTGTGCGAGAGAGAGAGGGAGAGAGAGAGAGAGAGAGAGAGAGAGAGAGAGAGAGAGAGAGAGAGAGAGAGAGAGAGAGAGAGAGAGAGAGAGAGAGAGAGAGGGAGGGCGCTGGCCCCGGGTCACGGCGCTAGACACGTGTCTAACCGCGACGTTGCGCAAACGACTGTCACGTGGTTATTTCGTCCTCTCCAATCAGGACTGCGAGTTCGACAGCTGTTCGACCGGGCCAGGGCCAGCTGCGCGCAGTCCGCCCAGCACTAGTTTGAGGACCCAATCGGACGCGCTGGAGGTGCCGAACCGAGTACCGAACACCCCGACGGAGCGCCTCTGACAAGTGCACTGGCGGGAAGGTCCGCACTGCAAGTGGAGCTTTCGTCGCTCTGTCTCTCTCGCACGCCTGTGGCACTGCGTGGGGGTGCGAGAGAGACAGCGCTGGTCGTTCGGCGCCGGCCTGCAGCTGCCCGCTGCGTCGGCACTCTGGGTGAAAGCAGCTGGGCCCTGCACCGCCCTGCACCGCACAGTGGGCCAGAAGACCGGTGGAGGCGGACGAAACTCTAGACGCGTTCTGTGCTCTACAGTCGCTAAGTGGGACTCGAACCGACCGTGTGACCCCACCAATGGATTGCTCTCCGAACGAGGAATCCATTGGTGGGGTCACACGTTCGGTTCGAGGCCTGTTTAGCGACTCTGGAGCTCAAAACGCGTCAAGAGTTACGTCCGCCTCCATCGGTCTTCTGGCCCACTGTGCACCACCCTGCAGTGCCGCGCCGCCAAAGCGCCTCTTCTCAGAATGAACCGCGGCCCGGCCGCGTCCGGAAGCACGCCACCGCGTGTGTGGCACTGTCGCTGTCTCTCTCGCACACTTACGGGACGCCCCACGAGTGCGAGAGACAGAGCGACGAAAGCGACTCTCAGTCTGCTGCACTGCAAGCCAGACGCGAGGAAAGCGCTGACAGTGTGCGGACAGTCGCATTAGGCGGGTGCAGCGCCTGCCATGCTCACAGTGCAGGTGCGGGCGGCGCGGCGCGCCGACGCCAGCAATTTCTGCGAAGCCGACACTAGCGCCGCCGACACGAGAAGGCCGAGGTCAGAGTCCACGTCAAACGCGTTCGGAAAGCGGACGGGCAGCGACGGCGGGGCTTACGGTGTGGAGGCGCGGCGCCGAGCGATGGCTTTATTTATGTCTCGTTAGCGGGGCCCTGCGGACTGATTCCGGACAGCGCGCTCTCTGTCTCTCTCGCACCCCTGTGAGACGCCCCTGTCTACCAGAGAGAGAGAGAGAGAGAGAGAGAGAGAGAGAGAGAGAGAGAGAGAGAGAGAGAGAGAGAGAGAGAGAGAGAGATGTTCGGCCTGCACCGTGATACGAGACGCGTCAAAAAGCAACAAGGCGCTGATATACGGCGACAGTGTTGTCACGTCCGCCTCAGGAGGATGGCGCGCGAATTTTAAAATCCCCTCGCGGCGATCATAAATTCCGCCGCGCTTTGCGATGTCCCTTCCTTTTTTTATATTCATGAAAAAATAATATTTGCTCGGGAAAATCGGAATAATGCCTTTGTGTGTGTGTGTGTGTGTGTGTGTGTGTGTGTGTGTGTGTGTGTGAGGGCTAGCGTCTGTGTGTGAGTGCGAGCGTGTGCGCAGGTCGGACACAAAGGCTCATGCGTTCGCGAGTGGCGCTCGGATCAAAGCGAACCCCCTCCTCCTTTTTTTCTCGGTTATATCGGCCTCAAGTCGTCCGCCCACGGGTGGCCACGCCCCGCCCCGCCCCGCCCCGCCCCCCCCGCCCCGCCCGCCCCCCCCGCCCCGCCCCGCCGCTGGACAATGCCGATGACCCGCGTCGCTACCGCCTTTGCACCTCGCTGCGGCACGGCCGGACAGACGGACAGGCAGACAGACAGACAGACAGACAGACAGACAGTGACAGACCGACGGGGCTGTCAACAGAGGCGGGGTGGCTCGGACAGGTGGTCAGATGGTCGGTCGCAAGGGCGCAGGGTCGGAACCAGGGCCTCCGACGGGGGCCCCGGAAATCACAACACAGCCGACGCGGCCAGATGGCGGCGGCAGGCGGGCACCAGTCGGAGCACACGGGGAAGCCAAGCGGACCATCCCGCCAACCGCCGGCCAAATCACCGGGCGAAAAGGGCAGGGTGGTTGGGAAACTGCACGAAAACCCATTCCGCAAATTTGGTCAAAGTTCGTCCGGCCGAACGCACGGGGAAGGGCGGCCAGATGGCCGGTGGCGGAGGCGGCCCTGCCGGGCCCTGCCCTGCCCGTCCAGATGGTCGCATAGGCAGTGGAGGAGTCGGCCGGTCGCGACTATTGTCAGACTGGACCACCGGCACAGCGGCGGTGCGGCAGCGCCGGGCAGCGACGATATTTGCAATCCGTCTACTTTGTCTTCTTCCGCTCGGCCCGCACGCCTCGCGCACGCCGACCGCTGCCCGCTCAAGCCGCTCTGTCCAGCCCGCCTCAGAGAGCGCTATTTTCAAGTCGCAACGCGGAGCCGCCCGGAATGGCAATGACCCGCGCTGCAGCGCGTGCATTTTCCGGCGTCGGAAGTAAAGAGTCGTCATTTTCCGGCAGGGCAAATAGTTGGGCATTTTCCGGCGAGGAAATACCTTTTTCGGCGTGGAAATGGTCCTTATTTTCCGGCGTAGCTAATGGTTCTAGATTTATTTCTCGTGTGAAAAGTAATCCTAATTTTCCGGAGTGAAAATGGCTTGACTTTTCCGGCTTGAAAAATGAGTCGGGTCCGAATTTTCCGGAGTGAAAAACGGTCCCAATCCGAATATTTCGGTGGGGGAATCATCGGTCTGAGTTTTACGGCGTGCAAAACGGTCTGGTCTTAATTTTCCGGCGTGCGAAACGGTCCGTCTTTCCCGGCGTGGAAAATGGTCCGGGGAACGCGACTGGGGAACCGCTTGCATTCCAGAGGTCAAAGTGTGCGGCGTTCTCACACGGACGGACTGGCCGGCCGGCGCCGCGGCCACTGCAAGTCTGGCTGCAGGTCTGGCTGGAGCACTGGAAGGCCCTGGAAGCTCCAGTGCAGATCCAGCTTTACGGCTCGGGGCGATAGCAAGACAATACGCCACACTGCGAGGAGGCGAATGGTCAATTACGCCCGGCTGCGCCAGGCCCTGTAGGGCTCGGGCCGGCTAGTCGGGCTTGCAGTGGGGGCCCGCCGGCAGCACGCGGCGCCTCTACGGTCTAGCCGGCCACCGCGCACGCCGCCGCCGAGGCGCCCGGCACTGCCAACAAACCGCCAAACCGGGACGCCACCACTGACAAAAATGATTATCATTTTATTTTTCTATTTTTGCGTTTAGGTGTGTACATAAATGTATCATCTGCTCAAAAAAAAAAAAAAAAAAGGTTGTCACTTGATGACAGTATCAAGCTTATTTTCTTAAGTGTCATCAAACCATTTTCGCTACCTTGCATAACATGGGCGATCTGTGAAAACTAAGTCATTATTTCCAAGTGGTAAGAACGTCATCAATTTCATTATGGAACTGCTTGGCATCAATACCGATTTTTGACATTGATTCAAAAGCGTTTCTACTATCACCAACGGATTTTTCTTTCTTCGAATGCCACGTTTGTCTGGGCGGTTGACGAGGCGTGTGGAATCTCCGTCGACTTTGTGGACCTCTCTGCGGAGGCTTCCCGGATTCCTCTGTCCAATGAGACGGGCGGCTCGCGATTGAAAGCGAGCGACGTCGCGTGCGTGGCTCCGTCTCTCTCGCACCCCGGCGGGGCGCCCGGGCCGCCCCACGCGCGCGACAGAGACAGACGGTGTGTGGCGAGCGTGTAAAGTCGCAGCGCCAACAAAGCGTCTCCCCGCGCATGCGCGCCGCGCCGCCCAACCACACTTAAGGCACTTTACAACTTAAATACCCGTTGAAGCGGCAAAGTACGCCGAGGCCGGCTGGGCTGGCCGGGCCTGGCTCACGGCATACAGCAGTACAAAGTTACGACGGGGCTCTTCTGGCCGGTTCATTTCAGGCAGCGGTTTACCTGGACAAAAAAAACACTCCGACACCGTGCGGGGGCTGCAAGCTTCATCTAGCCGCGATAGAACAGATTTCAAAGACCGTTGCACAGTGGGCCAGAAGACCGGTGAAGGCGGCCGAAGTTCAAGACGCGTTTTGAGCTCCATAGTCGCGCTGAATGTTACTCGAGCAGAAAGTGTGACCCCACCAACGGATTGCTCTCCGAACGAGGAATCCATTGGTAGGAACACATGCTCCGTTCGAGGCCTGTTTAGCGACTCATGATGAAATGTTTCGAACTAACGTGAGTAATCAGTAACCTTTAAGGGCTTAGGCTAGCGCCTGTGAAGCAGCAGATAGGCAATCCCGCAACACGTCCTAGTGCAACGGGACTGCCTACCCACAAGGCGCTCTCGCCTCCAGGGCAAAAAGTGCCAGAGAAGTGAGTTTTTGAAACAAGTGATAATCTTGACGCTAGCAAGAATATTGCTTTGAAGCAGTGGCTTTTGCGCTCTCTTCCAGTGCAGGCTGGCAAGCTGCGGGAACTTTTTAGTTTCAAGAACATACTTTTCGGAGCGTGACTCTTCCAATTTTTAGTATCCATCTCGAAAACGGCATGAGTACATGCGCTATATGCAGAACAAAAGTAAAGTCGAAATTTGAATTTTGAACGGAGTGTGTTTCCAGTGTAACGGCTGTAACACTCGCCGTTTTCGAGATATCGACACCTGAAGTTGGAGTCGCGGCCTCGCTCTGGCCGATGGCTGCTGCCCTATCGCCTTGGCAGTGCACCGGCCGTGCATTAAGAGACGCGAGAGAGATGCCCGTTTTGTCGCGCCGTCCCTCAATCTGGTGCGCGCGCCTCGCGTGTACACTGCGCACTCATTCCGAGAGTCCCTCTGTCTCTCTCGCACCTCTACGGGACGGCCCGCGAGTGCGAGAGAGACAGAGTGGCTCTTGGAATCGGTCCGCTGGGCGCGTTGCCACGCCGACCACGACACTGGATAAGCCGCCAAAGCGCGGCGCCGTTCGAAAAACAGGTCGTAATCGTCGCGGCGGCGCGGCACAGTGGGTCAGAAGACGGTGGAGGCGGACAACACTCCAGACGCGTTTTGAGCTCCAGAGTCGCTAAATGGGACTCGAACCGAACGTGTGACCCCACCAATGGATTCCTCGTTCGGAGAGCAATCCATTGGTGGGGTCACACGTTCGGTTCGAGGCCCATTTAGCGACGCTGGAGCTCAAAACGCGTCCGGAATTTTGACCGCCTCCACCGGTCTTCTGGCCCACTGTGCGAGGCGGCGCGGCGGCACGCGCCCCAAGGCGGCGGCGTCATGCCGTCTCTCTCGCACCTCCTCGGCGCGGCCCGCGAGTGCGAGGGAGACAGAGCGACGAGGCGCCGTCGTGGGCACCGCGCGGCCAAATGAAAAACTCGCCGCTCGATTAAGCCGACAAAAACGCAGCGCCGCTTCACTTAGCGGCCGGACGGCCACTGCACTGTCTACTTGCAGTATGCACGCACGCACCGCGACGCACCGCGACGCGCCGCGGACAAACTCGACACCGGCGGCGCGAGCTTGGCGTCGAACGCGAGCCGAATAACCGCGGCGTCGCTCTGTCTCCCTCGCACTCACGGGGCGTCCCGCCAGGGTGCGAGAGAGACGGCGACAGTGCCCGGCCGGGATCAGCCTGCACGCCGGAGCCGCAAAAGTCGCACTGCTGTCTCTCTCGCACTCCAGGGCCGTTCCCTGTGGGTGCGAGAGAGACAGAGCGAGGCGGGACGGCGCGGGACGGCGGGCACGTCACCGAGAAATTCCGCGGAAACTGAAACTAACCGATGCTTGACGCGTACCGTCGATCCCACAGAAAGGTCACACGGGAGCAAGGGACCGAATGGGGAGAGGGGGGGGGGAGGTATACGGCACGGACAGCAGAGAAATGCTACGAATCGTGTGCTGAGTGACATCTGACGGTAAATAAAGACAAGCGGACGGACGGCGGTCGCCGCGGCGCAAGAGAGGGGCGGGGCGGGGCGGGGCGGGGCGGGCCGCGCCGTGGGAACTCTAGTCCCTACACTGCGTACGCGCCGCGCACTCTGGAGTAGCCCAGCGTCCGTCCGCATGGGTCAGGCCTGGTCAGGCCTGGTCAGACCTGGTCGCAGCCACTGACCGGAGCGCCTCCGAAAAAAGAGGACAGGACAACGCCGATAGACGCTCCTGCCTCTGCTGCGACGCAGCCGCGCTCCGGACCCGGCCTCTTTGCAGGACAGGTCTGACTCAGATTGGGAGAGGGGGGAGGGGTGGGGGTAGGAGGTCCACCGGCCGAGACAATGCGAAATCTGAAATCAAGTTGCGCGCCGCGACTCAACGATCCTTATTGATTCCCGGGAAATGCAGCAAACGCACTCACACTCACACACTGTCACACATACACACACACACATATATATACGTACACACACACGCACACACACACACACGACGTTCCTCTCTTGATTAAAATGTCGTTAGAGGATCGTCAAAAAATGGTAATCCAAAAAAAGGGACGGCCAAAAAAAGGGCAATAACGCAATAATTTGGCATGTTTTATTTGTAATTATTTTTATTTTTTTTTCGACCATCGACCACCTTTACTTGTGATGGGTCCGTCGAGCGGCGTCCCAGTTGTCGAGGCGCCTACAAGTCGCACGGCCTTCCAAACGAGTCCACGAAAAAGGGCTTTGGCGGCGGCGCGGCGTCGTCACCTCCGACTCATTACTGAAATCACAAGGCCTGGCCGCCAGGAGGCTGATTCCGAGAGTGGCTTTCGTCGCTCTGTCTCTCTCACGCTGACACGGCACGCCCCATGAGTGCGAGAGAGACAGCGCGACGAAAAGGACCCTCGGACTCGGCCTGCCGGCCCGCGAGGCGGCTTGGCCTAACAAGCAATCGACACTCGCTCTCACGTAATTTGACTCCAATCATGGTCATTGGCGCGACCCGTAAAGAGCTGATACGATTAGGACCAGATGGCGTGTCAAAACGGAGGGCAGGAGACGGGGCGCCGTACAAGGCGTGTCAACGAGGAGCCTCATCCTCCAGGACCTCGCCCAGGACACGCTCCAGCAGGAGGAAGCGTCGTCCGGAGCTCCAGGGTCATGTTCAGGATAAGGTTCGGGGTGAGGTTCAGGGTGAGGCTCGGGGTGAGGCTCAGGGTGAGGTTCAAGATGAGGTTCGGGATGAGGCTCAGGGTGAGGTTCAGGGTGAGGTTCGTTCAGGATGGAGGTTCAGGATGCAGTTCGGCATGAGGTTCCGAGGGAGTTTCAGGGTTCAGAGTGAAGTATCTGGGTTGGGGTCTCGAGATTGAGTTTCAGGGCGAGGTTCAGAAATGACCAAGCATCAGACAGCTAACTTCACTCGAGAACAATTCAAACTCATGTCCCTCTGACGTCTAAAATATCTATATTTGCCAATCAGATTTTTATTTTAGTTGACTCTTGCAATGAATGCGTACGCCTTGTCACAACAGCACCGCTCACGATACACACATTAACCCCTTAAGTTAGATTTCTTGTCAAGTTGGCACTCGCCGCCTCCGGAACTCTTTCCAGGACTCGCTCCGGGGTGTCCGGCTCCTTCTCCTTCTCGTTACGCGGTGAGGTAGCGCGACTAGAGTGTCCAGGTGGCGGGGCGTGGCGGCGGGCAGAGAGTCGGCTCTGCGCTTTGACTTACGACATGTTGACCGAAACAAATAGCCGCATTCGCTTCACAGCGTAGGAGCGTCGCCGCTTCCACTCGGTGATGACAAAGACAGACGTCTCGTCGACGGTACCGCTTTTTTTCGGACTTATTTCTTTCATTAAGATTTTTTTAATGCATCACTTTGGTGTTTGCAGCTTATGGTGTTTTGGTGGCTTTAGATACCACGTTTAGGTATCCTGGGAGTTCTCATTGTAACATGTCACTTAAAGGCAATCTCAAGGATAATTTTTCTTACAAAAATTATCAAACTAGTGGATGACATTGTAGTCGCCGCCTAAGCAATATGTGATCAATTTAAGATATGAAATGGCCCTCACTTTAAAGTGACGAAAACGTCATCGATGATTTTGACACTAAAAGACGACACACTTTTTTTACAGTGCTGTGGCGTGACAGCCCACAGCAGTGTTTTGTAAAGTGCGGTGAACGATTATTCAGACCGAGAAAAACTTTGTCTTCTTGTGTGTAAAAGAAATATTTCCACTTCGACATTTCTTTATTTTTTTCAACGGGGTCCGCGTCTTCAATTCCGCGGCAGTGTACGTCGAATCCGAGTGCGGATGCTTGACCCGCGGACCGCGACCGGCCGGGGTGGGGGGAGGGGGGAGGGGGCTGACCAATGGCAGCACGGCGGGGTCAGGTGGCCAGGCCGCCCAACGCAGGCTCGTTCCGAAACGAGTACAAATGACCGGGGAGGGGGAGGGGGGCAGTTCACGGAAGAGCGCGCACGCAGCACCGCCAAACAAATGCTTAAGGCAGCGGCTCTCAACCTTTCTCGGCTCGCGACCCCAAATTTGAAGCCAAAAATTTCCGCGACCCCCAGGAAAAATTTCGCGACCCCACGGGACCCCTCCTTTAACATGCCACGGCGTCTGATCCGAGGCGGGCATTTTGCTCCCTCAACGGGCAGTTGGTCTTTGGACCTTCCTTTAGAATGCCTTTGTTACGGAGTGCAATTATCAGTCTTAGTTTGGGAGCAGTATTGTCTCAAAGTTGGCCGAAACGGTCAGCTGTGTCTTTGAAAAATCGTGTTTTGGGCCGATTTTAAGCAGCCACTGCGTCTGATCCGAGGCGGGCATTTTGCTCCCTCAACGGGCAATTGGTCTTTGGACCTTCCTTTAGCATGCCTTTGTTACGGAGTGCAATTATCAGTCTTAGTTTGGGAGCAGTATTGTCTCAAAGTTGGCCGAAACGCTCAGAAATGTCTATGAAAAACCGTGTTTTGGGCCGATTTTAAGCAGCCACAGCGTCTGATCCAAGGCGGGCATTTTGCTCCCTCAACGGGCAATTGGTCTTTGGACCTTTCTTTAGCATGCCTTTGTTACGGAGTGCGATTATCAGTCTTAGTTTGGGAGCAGTATTGTCTCAAAGTTGACCAAAATAGTCACAACGGTTTTTCAAAGACACTTGCGACCGTTTTGATCGACTTTGAGACAATACTGCTCCCAAACTAAGACTGACAATCGCACTCCGTAACAAAGGCATGCTAAAGGAAGGTCCAAAGACCAATTGCCCGTTGAGGGAGCAAAATGCCCGCCTCGGATCAGACGCAGTGGCTGCTTAAAATCGGCCCAAACACGATTTTCATAGGCATTTCTGAGCGTTTCGGCCAACTTTGAGACAATACTGCTCCCAAACTAAGACTGATAATTGCACTCCGTAACAAAGGCATGCTAAAGGAAGGTCCAAAGACCGATTGCCCGTTGAGGGAGCAAAATGCCCGCCTCGGATCAGACGCAGTGGCTGCTTAAAATCGGCCTAAAACACGACCCCAGCATCGCCGCGACCCCTTAAAAAAATTTCGCGACCCCGCTTGGGGTCGCGACCCTAAGGTTGAGAACCACTGGCTTAAGGTGCACCGGATGTCTTCAGTAAATTCTTCAGCGGTTTTGATTATTTCCAGATAGAAACGCTCAAATAATTTCTCTCTATTTATTTGACTGACTTTACTTTTTCAGGCTGCGCAACTTTATCAATTCCAAAAAAAAAAATTGTTACTGTGGCTTTTTAAAAAGAAACCTGAATGGAGATTATTTTTAACTCAATTTTTTTTCTTGTCTTCGCCATGGACTGAAATGTAAAATCTTGTCCGCCCGGCCGCCGCGGCCCGTAAGCCGCTACCGCTGTCAGCTCGGCCTAGTGCACGCGGGCTTGGCGAGGTTCGCGGGCTCCGCGGGCCGCGCAGAGGCCCGGCCTGTCCCTCGGCCTGTCCGCGGCCGGACAGCGCCTGGACAGCGACAGGACAGCACCAGCGGTTCAAATTTATAGCGGTGGGTCGAGCGGCCAGCCAGCGCGCCAACTTAGAACTTTTTGTCGCGGCCCCGGCGGTGCAGTGGCGGTGCAGTGGCGGTGCAGTGGCGCGACACGCCGACGAGTTTATCGCGTATCAAGGCGCGCGCGCCGCCGCACCACCGCCGTTGCCAATTTTGCACTGGCCTGGGTTCAAATACTTGGCCATGGCGGCACTTTTAATTGTTTATTTCTCCTTGGTTTGTTTCGCCTGTCCTTAGCCACGCGTTACAAGCACGGCGTCAAGCCCGTTTTTCTCTATCCATTTTCCCCGAGCCTGGGTTCGAATACCCCGCGACACTCTAGCAACTTTTAGTTTCCCCCTCCTGATTGTTTTGACTATTTCCCCTCCTCCTCCTCCTCCTCGACATGCAATAGGAGGGCTTCATTTGTGACGGCCGATGGCACTGACGTGTCGGCTGGGCACCTCTCAGTCGGTTTGGCGGTCATTAATTATGTGGCCGCGAGGGGAGGGGGGAGGAGACAGATGGGAACGATGAGTGTAACTATCAATCGGAACACGCCGCCGCGTCGGATCGAACACAGCAGGCCGTTTGACTTTATTAATTCGGCGTGGTTCGTTTCGAACGCCGCGCCGCTGCCTGTCAGTCGACAAGCGCGCCCGTAGGACTGCGTAAAACTAATTGAAAAAAAAAATCGAAAAAAAGTTGCCACAGCGGCGCTGGTATTCGAACCCGCGACCGTCCGTCAGCCTAAGCAGAAAGGTGTCGCGCATCGCGTTCACTTTCCTAGCGGCTCTTTCTGGGTCATCCGGACATTTCCCGAATGCCTGGCGGAAACTGGCGAGGAGGCCTGCCGCAATTACCCGCGAAATATGTCAATGCGGCGCGGAAAAAAGAGAAAAATGGAAGAAGAGGACGCGCGGCGGGCAAAGCATTCCTCGCATCCCTCTATGATAGCCCCGTTGCCACGACGACGCACAGTGGGCCAGAAGACCGGAGGAGGCGGCCGAAACTCTAGACGCGTTTTGAGCTCCAGAGTCGCAAAGCTGGACTCGAATCGAACGTGTGACCGCACCAACGGATTCCTCGTTCGGAGAGCAATCCATTGGTGGGGTCACACGTTCGGTTCGAGTCCCATTTAGCGACTCTGGGGCTCAAAACGCGTCTAGAGTTTCCGGTCTTCTGGCCCACTGTGCGACGGACGTCCCGGGACGTCCCGCGCTCCCGGCCGCGCGATGCACCAATTCGCCGCCAGGCTGATTCCGGGAGTCGTCGCTCCGTCTCTCTCGCACCTGTACGCGACGCCCCACGAGTGCGAGAGAGACAGAGCGACGGAAACGACTCTAGGAATCAGTCGAGATTCCCGCCGCGGTCGCTTTTAGGCGGCCGTATACCTCTCTCAACGCGACGCGCGAGGTTACTTAACTTTTAAATCGCACTGTGAAGTTGTTGCTGCTCCATGCGGTGCGCTCGTAACTTTTGCGGTTAACAAGATATAGCCCGCGAAAAAAAAGGCAGCGAAAAATAATAAACCTGTCTAATGCTGCTAGGGCACTACTAAAACTGCCACACACTTGCTACTGCTTGCTGCCACTGTGGAACCCTCGATGGAACCTCAAGTACTAGTGCCCACCACTGCATTCAACGAATGTGTTAGCAAGTTCGTTACAAAGTGAATCGCGTCGCATTTATTGGAACGCAGATTCGCATTCCAACGAACGTGACATCATATCCAATGAAACCTGTCGCGTCACGTTGTAAAACAGTGACATAGACAACCATGAGACGAAGCGCGTTTTTAGCTCGACTCGCTAAGCAGGACTCGAACCGGGTGTGTGACCCCACCAATGGATTCCTCGTTCAGAGAGCAATCCATTGGTGGGGTCACACGTTCGGTTCGAGGCCTGCTTAGCGACTCTGGAGCTCGAAACGCGTCCGGGATTTCGGCCGCCTCCACCGGTCTTCCGGCCCACTGTGCGTTATCGAAGGCTAGCAGGCAGGCCCGCCGCGCGCGCGTGCCTTGCGATGGCCTACCCCGCGCTTGGCAGGCGCTCAGCGCTGCTGATAGGCGATGCACGATGCGCACACACGATAGGCGCGGTGTCGTGTGTGTGTGTGTGTGTGTGTGTGTGTGTGTGTGTGTGTGTGTGTGTGTGTGTGTGTGTGTGTGTGTGTGTGTGCGTGTGGGGCACACCACTCGTTAGTGAGAATAATACGCATTCCGGGCGGCGGGCCGGGCGGGCCCCGCAGGTGCACCGCGTGCTCTGCGCCCCACGGGGGCCCCGCGGGGGGCCGCTTGCAGTGCGGTGCCGCTTGCAGTGGAGGGTCTAGCACGGGTGGGCCATGACACAGTGCCTGCCGGCGGCGCGCCGAGCCCCGCTCCGTCTCTCTCGCACCCTTACGGGGCGCCCCACGAGCGGGAGAGAGACGGCACGGCACGGCACAGACCGAGGGATTTCGTCGCTCGGTCTCTCTCGCACTTATGGGGCGTTCCGTTCGGGTGCGAGGGAGACACAACCCCCTGTTGGTCTCTCTCGCACCAGTGGGGCGCAGGGGGGCGAGAGAGACAGAGCGCCTGTTCGGAACGAGCCTGCGGTGGTGGTTTGGAGGGGGGGGGCACTGGTGCAGTGCGATATGCAGCTTCCGATCGGATCGCGTCCTCGCGGTTTGGCCATTAGGGCTCATCCACATATTACGTAACGTCTTCTATCGCTCTCGCACTCACTCCGCAAGGAGCAACAAGGACAGAGCTATGAAAAACGCTGCGAAATAAGTGGAGGATCCCATTGCTCTAAGGGTTTGGCGTTTGGCTGGGCTAGCAGCTCTTAAGCTCTATTCTTCATAGAATGTAGGAAGGAAGTAGACGTTTAAATTGGGCGCTCAAAAAATGAGGGGTTCGTCACTCCGAGCAAAAGCGTCAATAGTAAAGTTCGAAGAACTTTTACTCCACCGAAACGAAGTACAGGTAAAAGTTGCGGTCGCCTCCGCTGAGATGTTGCATCGCCTTCATCGACGTCGCGCCCGATTTGCCTGCAAGTCTCGGCGCGGCGACTGCGCCTCCACTATAAACCAGAGGAGCCCCAGACGCGCTGTTTACGACACCAGTAAAAAGGCGACGCTTTTCGGCAGCCTGCCGCGTCCGATTCCGGAGGATTGTTTCCGTCTCTGTCGCACTCATGGGATGGGGCGCCCCTTCGGGGGAGAGAGAGAGAGAGAGAGAGAGAGAGAGAGAGAGAGAGAGAGAGAGAGAGAGAGAGAGAGAGAGAGAGAGAGAGAGAGCGACGAGGCGGCGGGATAAGGAACGTCGACGGAAAAGCCCGCGCACGCCGCGAGCCCAAAGAAATCGACCATCGGTTTGCCCTCTGGTTAGTGTCGGCGTCGGCGCGCAGGGCAGGCCGGCGACACAGGCAGCAAGCCAGCCAGCCGGCCGGCCAGGCGGGCAGCCAGGCAGGCAGACAAACAGACTGGCGTTTCAAGAAAGGGGTCATCAAGCGCACGTTGTGTTGCCTCTACAAACATTTTGTTTTCCAGCGGCCGCGCCGCGCCTCGCCTCGCCTCATCACGGATCGAATGACGACCGTGACGCGTAACGTTGCGTTCGACGATCGGCTTCTGTTCCAAAGTGTCTGTCTGCCTGTCTGTCTGTCTGTCCGCCTCCAGCGCATCCAGACCGATTCCGACCGTTTGGCGTCCGTGCGGCGGGCCGCGTCTGTCTGTCTGTCTGTCTGTCTGTCTGTCCGTCCGTCCGTCTGTCCGGTCGCGACAGCCGATAAACACGCGCCATGCCGGCCATGCAGAGGTCTGCCGCCGAAAGCGTCGCTCTGTCTCTCTCGCACCCCCGCGGGACGCCCCACGGGTGCGAGAGAGACAGAGGGCCGTTCGGCCGGCAGCGCAGTACGAGCGGACCGCGGCCGTGCGGTGCCGTGCCTTGCAGTGCCGTGCCTTGCAGTGCCGTGCCTTGCAGTGCCGTGCCCTTCGCCTCGCCACGTGATTCTATCTTTATGTGGCTGCAACCGGCGGTAGCTGCGGGGCCAGAGTGACGACTTGCCGGCTAGTCTTTAGTCTGGACTCGACTCTAGCACTCTCCCCCTCCCCCTTCCTCCTCCCCCCCCCCCCCTCCCGCCCCTCTCCGCCCCAACAGCCAGATTTATGGGCCGTGATGGCTGCACGTCGTGAGTTTCAATCGGCGCTCTTACTCCGGTGCAGAGAGGGTCCAGTGCCAATCCTTTAAAAAAGAAAGAAAAAAGTCCTGAAAGTTTGGTTTTGTTTCGTGGCAAAAATGATCAGCGTTTCGTGATTCTTTTTTCTCTCGGCGTGCAAAAATTCCAATTACGTATGTATAGATCCGTTGTGTTCTAGGGCTATAAGGTATCGAGATGTGAGTTGGGGAAACACTTCCCACGTTCATTGTGCAAAATTTACATTCGATGTTTGGGTGGCAAAAATGCCTGTAAGTGGGCAAATGCGTCCGAAATGTTGCACCACCTGGCAAGTTCCCGCAATCATTGTACACAAAATTTTTCAGTGGTGGGTTTACCACTCCTCGTCGGGATGCGTGAAAATTTCATTTTTTGATGTCCAATTTAACGCGGTCAGCGTAAAGTTCCGAGGAGGGTAACCCGAGAGCCTGTGGCCGTCTCTCATTAGCGATGCCGGACAGCAGGGCAGCCCTGCAGAACAATGAGGACCAGAGAGAGAGAGAGAGAGAGAGAGAGAGAGAGAGAGAGAGAGAGAGAGAGAGAGAGAGAGAGAGCAGCGGTCGCGTCCCGAGCTTGGGCTTGCAGCAGCCGATTCAAAGAGTGCAACAAGTTTGCTTCATTTTCGTGCGTTTCGAGCCCTGTCGAGTTAAGTTCACTACGTTTCTGCAGAGACGTCAAAAACGCGTGGTCTAAAACTGTCAAGCAGTATGGTTCTTCATTTTTTTTCCTCCCAAAACAACAACAAACAGGGAAAACAAGTGATGAGCGCCATCAACAAGTTTTGCACGTGCGGTAAAATGGAGACTTACTCGCTACGTGGCCGAAAAGAAACGCCTGTCCGCCTCGGTACGAGTCGGTACGAGGCACCATTTCTTTCCTTTTCTTTCGCCTCCTCCGGACACTATTGCATTAAGTCAGGCCATGCACGCGTGGCGTCCTCTTCGCGACTACTTGCGGCCCATGAATGCCACTGCACTGTAACGCATCATCATGCTTTCGCCCGGGACGGCGGCGGCATTCCAAGACTAACCAAGTGTCCGTAGACAGCCGCAGACTTCTTTCGCTTTCTTTTGCATGTGTCGACACGTATATACCATAGTTCCACATCTAAAAAAAAAAAAAAACACACACACACTTCTGTAATGTTTTTTTGAAAATTTTAAATTTTATTTTTTTACAGTTTTTGTTGTTGTTTTTTGTTGTCGCGTTCTGATAATCCTCTTCCTTTTTTAGTAGCGATTCACTTTATAGCTGATTTTTATTTTTTGATTGCCGGGCTATCAGCGATCTGCATAGCAATCTATCCATTAGGCTGTAGTCGGACCCCGAAAACGAAAACAAAAAACATCAAAAACAACAACAAAAACAGAGAGGCTGGACGAAAACCGCGTGGCGGGACTCTACCTTCTTCTTGCGTGTCGTAAAGCCGCGGCCTTTATGGCCAACCGTTTGACTGGGCCGCGCGGCCGCGTCGCCGCGTCGCGTATTGGGCCTTGTGTCCCTCCTCCACAAATCCGGCCCACGCCGGCGCGCGCACGACGCGCTAAACGCCAAGCTCGCCGTGGCCGTGGTGGCGTCGTCGCGTCCCGTCCTCCCACTCGCCGGCCGGGTCAGGCTCATTCCGCGCCGTGCTCTCGTCGCTCTGTCTCTCTCGCACTCACGGGGCGGCCCGCCAAGGTGCGAGAGAGACAGCGCGACGAGTCAGCTTGCAGTGGCGCGGCGAGGGGCGAGGCGGCCCGGCCCGGGCGGCACCTTGCGCGACGTTTTCACCGCCACGCCGCACCCGGGCCATTTCCCGGCAAGCCGACGGGGTGGTGGAAAATGCAGACTGATTCCGAGAGTCGTCTACGTCGCTCTGTCGCTCTCGCACCCACAGGGGACGCTCCATGAGTGCGAGTGAGACAGAGCGGCGAAAACAACCCTCAAAGACTCGGGACCGCTTTTCGTCGCTGCGTCTCTCTCTCTCTCTCTCTCTCTCTCTCTCTCTCTCTCTCTCTCTCTCTCTCTCTCTCTCTCTCTCTCTCACCCCGCCGCCCTTTGAACCGTGGAGGTCCTGGAGGAGGTCCTGGAGGCCGTGGCAGCCCGGCCGGACCGCGGCAAGGCGACCCTCTAATTCCCAGTGCAGGGCCGCCCCGCCCCGCCCCGCCGCGGCATGCCTGTGGCCCACCGACTGCCGACCACAAAATGCCCCATTGGCCGAGGTCCGAGGTCCCGGGCATCATGAGTCACCGGGCGTTTTGGGGGCCCCGCAGCAAGCGGCTCAATTTCGTCCTAGGACCCATCCCGGGGGATGCCCTCTGGCCGGCAGCCTCCAGGACCTGGCGCCGCCACACAGTGGGCCAGAAGACCGGTGGAGGCGGCCGAAACTCTAGACGCGTTTTGAGCTCCAGCGTCGCTAAATGGGACTCGAACCGAACGTGTGACCCCACCAATGGATTGCTCTCCGAACGAGGAATCTATTGATGTGGTCACACGCTCGATTCGAGTCCCGTTTAGCGACTCTGGGGCTCAAAACGCGTCTAGAGTTTTGGCCGCCTCCACCGGTCTTCTGGCCCACTGTGCGCCACGGTAAAGCGCTCCGCTCCCCGGGCGCTCTCTGGGTCGGGAGAGGCGCCAGGCCGCGCCGGGCCGCGCGGCGTGTGGTTTTAGGGCGATCCCGCGCGGACCGAACGGAACGAATCTTCCGGTGAAATTAAACTGGCTGCGGCCGGCCCGTCCAGCAGGCCGTCTCTCTCGCACCCGTGCGGGACGCCCCGTGAGTGCGAGGGAGACGGAGAGAGGGAGAGCATCCAGGGGACGGCGGCGTCCACCCACCAGGGCGATCCGGCGTCCGGGTCGACGACGCGGACCCCCCGCGGAGTCGCCCCGCGCCGCGGCGGCCACGCCGGCCTCGCCAGCGCGCTGCACTGCACGGCCAGGGCCCGTTAGACCACACGGGGCAGCGAGCAATGATATCGCGCCACTGTTAAACCATCTCGGCATCGTGATTGGCCGCGCCGTCTTCGATTCGGCGGCCGTGGCTCCGCCCAGCGGTCTCTCTCGCACCCTCACGGGACGCCCCGCGAGAGCGAGAGAGAAAGAGCGAGGCCCTTTGCTGGTGCCTCGCGTTCCGCCCCGCCGTGGCTAAAGTGTCTGCTGACAGGGTGTGAACAGGGTAAAAAATCTTAACTGGTCGTTTTTCGTGAAATAGCGAACTCAGCTGCCAATACGTATAAATTTTGAAACAAAGTTGCCTTGTGCATAACGCTTGCTGCAAGGTCCACGCCGTTTAAGAGATATACAAGTTGGGCTTTTGCTAAGCTAACACTCTTCCGAGCCTGCTGCAGGAGGAAATGCCTCTGCACTCCGTCACGTCCACACTGTGTACTCTGATTCAAAGAGTCCTTTAAATCGCTCCGTCTCTCTTGTGCTCAAGGGACGTCACGTCGAGGTTCGAGAGAGACAGAGCGACGAAAACGACTCTCGGAATCAGTCTGCCGCCTCGCCCGCCACGTCCCGATCAGCTGGCCCGCGAGTACGTGGCCTGGCGGGGCGGGGCGGGGCGGGTGCATCTCCATATGGGCATTGCCAGGCCAGTCATCAGCTGGGCGACGCGGACCAGCTGGCCGCGCTCGCTGCGCTGCGCTAGTGCTGTCCATGAAGCACAGTGGGCCAGAAGAACGGTGCAGGCGGTCGAAACCCCGGACGCGTTTTGAGCTGTAGAGTCGCTAAATGAGACTCGAACCGAACGTGTGATCCTACCAATGGATCCCTCGTTCGAAAAGCAATCCATTGGTGGGGTCACACGTTCGGTTCGGGTACCATTTAGCGACTCCGGGGCTCAAAACGCGTCCGGGATTTTGCCCGCCTGCACCGGTCTCCTGGCCCTCTGTGCGCTCTGGACAGCCGCCGTCGCCGGTCGCTTTGTCGTCGTTCGAGATCAGCAGAGAGGCGGCGGCCGTCGGCAGCGCTAGCCGAGCGACCGCCAGTCTGAGGGCCCCGCGCGGGGCGGGGGTCCGGGGGCACACCTGCAGGCTGCGGACGCCCCCACGCGGGGGCAGGGCCGCCCCCGCCGGCCGGGCCGGGGCCGGGCCGCACCGCGACAGTGTGACTGCCGCCCCCGACCGCCCCCGGGCCGCTGCCTCCCCCCGTGACCCCCCGCGGGGCGTCGCATGCCACAGGTGGCGAGGCAGGGGCGGCGGGGGCCCTTCCAGCCGGTCGTAATCTCGCTCGTACTCACTCAGTCACTCACACGGACACGCTCGCTCACTCACACACACACACACACACACACACCGAGGCAGGCTCGCGAGAAAAGCACTTATTTGCTTCAAACAGTTAACCGAAACAAATTTACGTAGCGTCACTTGACTGTGCAAAAAAAGACGTAATGTTATTCTGCTCTATGCAAGCCACTCCTCCCTCTCGTTTAGGTGAAGAATGGGTTGGTTTGGTTCAAACGAATCAAATGACTTGCGTCATCTTTTAGTGCACTAATACTCCGATACAAATTCACGAGTCATCCTCCATCCGAAAACGTGGCAATATTCAAACCGAAGCAAATATTTTTGTTTTCATTCCAAACAACAACAACAAGTGGCCGGATCGGGGCGCACCCTTTCGCTCTCGGCAGCGGGCTGGTCCCCGTCGGTCCCCGGCGGTCCCCGTTCGGGGTCCTTGGCCCTGGGACAATGGCAGACGCCGCTCCCAAATGCCTTCCGCACCGCGCGTGCGCTCGAATCTAATTATTTCGGCTTTCGAATATGTGTCGCTGCCAGCCCCGGCTGGCCGGCTGGCCGCCCCGAAAACCAGTCCGCGTCATAACGACTTAATGCGGCTAGCCGGCCAGCCGGAGCAGCCAGCCAGGCAGCCACCCTCATTGGCTGCTCGCGCAGCACGCGGGCCAATGACAGGCTAATGATAACACTTTCGCTCATGATATATCGGACCGGGGAATCGCGGACGGGTGTTCCTCGCTCGCGGACTGCCGCCCTGGGGGCGGTGGCGGGGGGGTGGGGCGGGGGGGGGGGGCTCCTCCAGCCTCGGCCTCGCCGGCGACGCCCGGAGACGGTCGGCAGATCATCAAAATGCCATTTCTCCCCTGCCGAGCGATTCCGGGGGATCGTTATTTCGTCGCTCTGTCTCTGTCGCACTCACGGGGCGTTCCGTAGGGGAGCGAGAGAGACGGAGCGACCGAACGATCCTCGCGCTGGCTGCACGGCGTCGACACCGACGCCCGGCGCCGCCGCTTGACCCCGGCCGGCCTGCCGCTGCGGCGAGTCGTCGCTCTGTCTCTCTCGCGCCCGTGCGGCGCGACCCGTGCGTGCGAGAGAGACAGAGCGACGAAAACGACTCTCAGAATCAGTCTGCAGTGTCTTGAGGTCGTAAAATGCGCAAACAATACAAGTCTGGCATTGCGGCGCACAACGCGGCGCAGCGCGGCGCCCCATGCACGGTACCCGCCGGGACCGTAACTTAATAACCTTTTTCCCGATTTCAGCGCGCGAGGCTCGGGGCCGTGCACAAACCACGTAACACGCAACCGACCACGCCTCGACTAACACTCCACTCTAAATGTCTGTAGGAAAATGACGCAAAGCAAATACGAAGGTGCTTTTTCTTTCGTAGATTTTTTCCTTCTATATGACAATGAAAATGGTAAAAAGATTCCTGACATGAAGAAATATTGCTTCGTACTACACTGTTAAATGTCTTACGGTGAAAGGATGCACCAATATTATGGTGGAGATTTTCTCCATAATACCACCGAAATTCGTCAAAATATCGTTAAGGTGCAGTCTCAATGGTATGTTATGAAGTCAGCTGCACCACCATAATAAGGGACATTTTCACCATGATATGGAGAATCTCCACTGTACAAAATTTAGAGTGTACGCTTGCGCCAAATTCGCTGTAACATAGCCCAAATTTCATTGTAACACATTTAGAGCGCATTCGTTGAAATGTTGTCGATTCGAACTTCCCGCGATCCACATAGCAGTGCACCGCCCGCCATGAATGTAAACAAAACGCGGTTAATGACGCGCCGATCGCGGCGCCGCCATCTTAACGGCCTTCCCTCCCTTTTCGTTATTTTCGCGCGAACCGAAAGCAAAATGCAAAGCCAATAACGCGCGCGTGCTCTGCCGCGAGTCCGAAAAGGCGACCGCGCTTCCCTCTCGCTCCGTATCACGGGCATCTCTCTTTGTCGTGCAGGCACTGCCGGGCAGGCCGGGCACCATTACTCTGTTCCGGGAAGCGATCCGTGGCGGCGTGGCCGAGGCGTGGCAAGGCGTGCCGAGGCGTGGCTAGGCCGCAAAGATGCACACAAATTGGGAGCGCGCCGTCGCCTTACAGTGTGGTGCCACCGTGTGCCACCGGCCGCGTGAGCGGCGCACACCTCCTTAGACCCGTTTCGTATGTTTTCCAGGGCAAAGAGTCCGCCAGGGCAGTTTGCAGACTTAAAAATGAAGTGCAAAAATTGAAGGACAAAAGTCAAGTCGTTCGTAACCCAAATTTGCAGACGAAAACAGGTGTCATCTGCTAAAACTTCCTCAGATTGCTTTGAAACTTTGCTGACTAGCATCGCGCCTTCGTCAAAATTTTCATACATTTTTTAAAATTCTTTTGAAACCCTACTTTTTAGTTGGTACACTTAGAAAAGTGGTTTCTTGATTTTTAATTTAAAAGAAAAAGTCTTGCATAAGAAAATTTTTCTTCACACTAGACAGTTTGTTAAAAAAAACGTTTTGAAAAAAAAAAACACGAAAAGTTAGTTTTACTTGTTTAAGAAGTTTTTTTTTCGTGCAGTCCCTCTAAAGTACTGAAAACAGCGCAGCAGAGTCCGGGGTCAGCCCGCCTGCTCCACTGGTCCGCCCACAGGCGCGTGACACACGGCCCCAAAACCCACTCACCCGCCGCGCGGCGCCGCGGCCGAAAGTCCGTTTCTAAAGCCTTAAAAAAAATCGTTCCAATGCACTTAACGCGAAAAAGAAACCGCCTGTCTCTCCGGGACGCATAATGCCAAACGGCGAAAGGCGGAGGTGCAGCATCCGGCACACCAAAAACATAAAACTTTAAAAATTCAAATATTTAAAAATAGAAGAAGGGTATGGTTAAGAGCCAAAGAGCGTTTCCTCACTCAAAAGTCGCTAAGAAATCTGAAACCGCGAAGTGCGTCACCAAACCACAGTAGTATCTTGAAATTCTAGAAGTAACTGGTTTTCTATGTTGGAGAAAGGCTAAGAACGTAGATCCATTATATTCTTTCTCACCCGCACACTGTGTCCACCACCATTTCATCGCATTGCTGCAGTCGGAGACCGAGTTTCCCAGCCGCCTCACTGTAACTCCATTTCCCTCCGGGTTCCCTTCAGGCTTCATTAGGCAGATTGGGGGCCGGGCCAGCCAGCATCGCGGACGCTTGGACGCGACCGCCACACAGTGGGCCAGAAGACCGGTGGAGGCGGACAAAACTCTGGACGCGTTTTGAGCTCCAGAGTCGCTTAACAGGTCTCGAAATGAACGTGTGACCCCTCTAATGGATTCCTCATTCGGGGAGCAGTCCATTGGTGGGGTCACACGTTCGGTTCGAGCCCCATTTAGCGACTCTGGAGCTCAAAACGCGTCCAGAGTTTTGTCCGCGTCCGCCGGCTTCTGGCCCACTGTGCGCCGCGCCCTCACTTCGGCCGGACGGCAGCCGCTGCCACCACTACACGATTAAAATCCACTCCACTCATTCATCCATTCATTCGCGTGGTCACTCACGCGCCATTCATCTCGTCTCTCATTGACGGCCAGGCGGCCAGCCAGGCAGCCAGCCACGCCCGGCGGCCAGCCGGCAGCCGACACGCCCTTTCCGGGACGGCGGCGTCTTTGAATCCGTTGACCTAGCGCGGCGCGGCCTCGGCAAGGTTCATTCCGAACTCTCCCTGTCTCTCTCGCACCCCCGCGGGACGCCCCGTGGGTGCGAGAGAGACAGAGGGAGGCGGGGCGGCACGGCGGCGGCTCTTGTTCGGTAATGAGCAGTTGGCCGCGCCACCCGCAATTTAATCCCGACGAATCACGGCGAGGAAATGGAAGCAGGCATTCTTCCGAGCGGCAGGGTGGCAACCATGGCAACCATGCAAAGCATGAAAACCATACCTTGGGAATGGTGGGAACCATGGAAACCGTGGAAATCTTGGGAAAATTGGAAACCTTGGGAACCATGGAAAATTTGGAAACCATCAACCATCCTCCATCCGCGGATTTTAACCACGGTTCTCTGCGGAAAATTGCCTACACTGTGTGAGTCCACTCATGAGCTAGTCAAGTCACCCCACGCCCAAGCGTGGACCCGTGGGGTCCATCCTTCTCAACAAAAGAGGCTGCACGGGGAAAACCACAAGTGAACTCACTGAAACTTGTGAAAACTCCAGTTGTCACGACGCAGTGGAAGCATTCCCCAAGCAGCACGCGAACCCGCACCCACTAAATCGGCCCGTTTCTGTTTCAGAGCGCTTCGCAGAGCCACCCGCGCGGTGCCTGGGCGGACTACCAACCTCCTCAGTGAGTATAATCTTCAAAACTGGGCGGCCCGGGCCTGCCGGGCCCGCCAGGGAGAAGAGACAGCGGGTCGCGAAAGGTCTTCTTGGCCCCGCTCCAGGCACGCTCCCGCTCCAGCGCGCTCCAGCACGCCCTCCGCAGGGCATGCCGCTGGAGAAGCCCGTCCCGGAGCAGTCCGTCCGTCCGTCCGCCCGTCGCCACATGGTGTCGGAGTCATTTCCCGGGCCGAGCGGCCGAGCGGCCGAGCCAGTGTGTCTGGCCGATTACCCGTGGCTGCGCTGAGCTGCGCTGCGGTGCGGCCGGCCGCTCAATGGACCAGGAATCTGAATGAATCAACGCTCTAATCGCTACCGTCGTCCCGCTGCACTCCGTCGACTCCGTCTCTCTCGCACTCGCGGCCCGCCCCGTCCGGCGCCGTCCGGGTGCGAGAGAGACGGAGTGCGGCATCAGCCCGCGGCTGGAGTGGCTCGGCTGACCTTTCGACGCGCCCCGTTCGTGATGCAGTGATGGGCGGCTGGAAATCGGCGGCCAAATGGCGGCCAAATGGCTGCCGCCGCCACGAGCCGCGCGCGTGGCGCTGCAGACCCTCTTCCAGGACGCTCCAGGACGTTCCAGGACATTTCACAGGACGATCCAGGACGTTCCAGAACGATCCAGGGCGTGCCTGGACGTTCCTGAACTATTCAGGACGTTCCAGGACTTTCCAGTAGGGGACGTTCAAGGACGTTCCAGGATGTTTCAGGACGTTCCAGGTCGTTAAAGGACGTATAAAGGACGCCACAGCGGACGATCCAGGACGCTCCAGGACGCCCAGGACAATCCAGGACGATCCGGGACGAACCGGGACCTTTGAGGGCCGGGCTGGGTGGCCGCCGCGTGGGCCCGATAGCACGCACTACGGGAAATTTGAATCCAAACGATAAGTAGTGGTGGGCCGGCGATCCACCCACAGCGGGCACCGACAGGACACGCAGCGGACACGACGTGGACACGGCCAAACTGGAGGACGGCCCGGAATCACGTCGGAGTGACACTACTTGGGGGCTCACGTCGGGGCCTAGGGACTCTATCGGTGGGTGCGGGGGCTCGGTGAGGCTGCACAGTCCAGAGGCTGGCCGAACGAGAGAAGCATGACAAGAGGAGTGCAGGACATGACGAGCTAAGGAATTAAGGAGTTCAGGACATGAGGACGCAAGGACTTGAGGAGTTCGACATGAGTTCAGTACTTGAGGACGTAAGAAGGACTTGAACTAAGGACTGTGGAGGACTCAAGGAGTTCAGGACATGATAGATAAGCTAAGGACGTGAGAAGTTCGGACGTGCGGACGTACGAGGAAGAAAGAAAGAAAGAAAGAAAGAAAGAAAGAAAGAAAGAAAGAAAGAAAGAAAGAAAGAAAGAAAGAAAGAAAGAAAGAAAGAAAGAAAGAAAGAAAGAAAGAAAGAAGCTACATTCCTCGCGCAGTCCATCCTTAATCACCTATTGTGGTGGCGTTCGCTTTTAGACTCACTAATGGGCGGGTTGGTCGCGAACCAAAGTGTCAATGCAGGCCGGCGGTGCCGCGGTGCCGCGCCGCAACGCATCGAGTGTAATGAAAAATTAATTACCATCAGTCAAGTGGCAGTATGCTTTGATGAGAGCCGCCCTGAGACAAGACAGGACAAGACAGGAGGACTGTACCGTGATGGAGCGCGTCATGCGAGCCGAGCCGAGCCGAGCCGAGCCGAGCGAGCCGAGCCGGATCAAGCCGCGACGTGCGCGGCGCCGGGCTTGGAGACTTAGACGCAATGTGAGCCGATAGCACGGCAACAACTGCCCACCATTTTTTCTCATTTTATTTTTTATTTCGCTCTGACGTTTCGGTCATTGTGCCAGTGGACTCCACGTTAAAATACTGGCTCAAATTAATTGACTTTTATTTCCATGTGTGTGGATTTTTTTTTCGAACGAGTCTCGTGTAGGTTTGAGTGTAAACCTTCGTGTCAAGTTCAAATATTCCCTGTTGCTTAAATTATCCCCGAGCAAGGTGACTTTGGGCAAAAGCTTGGCCGCGGAAGCGTCCCTGCAGTGCGCATTTTCCAGTGAGCGCGCGCAGGGGGGCGGGGGAGTGCCTGCTGGAGGCTGCAGGCTGCTGCCTGCCGGCTGGAGGCTCCAGGCGGGCCGGCCGAGCTGGCAGCCAGCCGCGGCTGGAGCGCGCGGTATGCAAGCCCGGCCTGGCGGGCTGGCGGCCGGGCCCTCGACGCGTGCCGCGGGGCCGCGCCGCCCCGCCACGCCTTCTGCGCTCCGAGGCGCGGTTATCGCGGCCCCTCCGCGGGGGGGCGGCGCGCGCTCGCGGCCACGGCCCCCTCGGGGTGCAACTGAGCCGGGGGCGGCGCCACCCCCGGCTGCGGGGCGGCGGGGGCGCGCAGGGCGGGGGCGGAGCGCCAGATGGCCGCGGAAGAGTGCAGGCCGCCTGCGGTACGGCGAGGCGCCCCCCTCCCCTCCCCCCTTTCACCGCCTTTCCCTGGCGGCCGGCCCGGCGGCGGGCGAGGCGCGGCGAGGCGCGGCGGGCTTCGAAAATCGACACAATTGAAAGCGGCCTGTTATAGCTGAGGCTGATTGGGGATGAAAGAAGCGGGCTGGACGGACGGACAGTGCCGCCGAGGTTCCCTGTTCGCTTCCCCGCGCCGCCGCCGCGGCGCCAGCGCGTCGGCAACGCACGCTTTTTGCGGCGCGGCCGTCCAAGGGCCGGCAAGGGCCCGGCACGCCCTGCTGCTCCGAACGCGCTAGCTGTCTCTCTCGCACTCCTCCGGAGCGCCGGCTGGGTGCGAGAGAGGCAGAGCGACGCGGTTCGGAGTCGGTCCGCCGCGGCCCGTAAACCTCGCAAGCCCTTCGCTTTATCCTCATCGTAAAGCGAGTTGGTCTCGCCTCGCTCTAACTCGACGCCCTGCCAATAAGACACTGCCTGTTCGCAGCGCCGTGGGTTGCCTACCTCTGACTACCCTGCCAATAGGGCACTGTCTGTTCGCAGTAGCATCTGGGTTCCCAACAATGTACTGTCAGTGGCCTCCAGGTTGCCTACAGGACGTGTTTGCAGTGGCGTTGGCTGCCTACACTGCCTGCTGGCAGTAGCCTCCAGGTTGCCTACACTGTCTGTTTGCAGTGGCGCGGTTTGCCTCCCCGCCCACGCCTCCCTGTCACCGCGGCCGTGGGAATGCACGGCAGTGCAGTGCCGCGACGGCGGGTAATGGGTTAATCGAGTATCCGCCGCCACGCACCGAGCGCAGCGGAGCGCGGCCAAGCGCCGCCTATCGAGTTACCGCCTCGCCGTGTCCGCCGCATCGCCTCACCGTCGAAAAAACGGAGCCAGTGGCTGAGATTCTGAAAACTTACTCTGAGTTCCGCAGAATGTCAGGAAAAGTTTTCAGCTTTCAGAGGTGCGCGAATTTTGATCAGGTTTCTGACATACTGACAAGATTTACACGGGTGTGAGCTTTAATTTTCCACTAGCTGCGACCTGATCTCACATTTGATGGGATTTCTTCTCCTTGGGAACGCAAAGCCCTGCTGCTCAGGATTTGGCACCCTGTTAAAATAAAGAGTTAAGTCAATTGACTGAAATGTGGCTAATTTCTTTTATTTTTAGAAAAATCATTTTGTCCGAGAAAGTACTCTATAAATTCTTCAATCAGATTGAATCACACAAAGTTAAACTAAAGGCTGCTATAGCCTCTTCGATTTGGCTTCGTCTTACAGTGAACGGCCTGGACTCTCTTGTAACATGTCCGACAACACAGTAACGTTTGGAAATACGTGATTTAAATCAGGCCCCCGTTGTCCTGTTGTTCCCTTCCTTCCCCACGGGGCCGCGGGGCTGGGCATCACTCCTGGAAATGTGCCACTTTTTGTATGGAAATGGCCCGCGCCGCTGGAGCCGCTGGAGATTCCAGACAGATGCTGCGCCGCGCTCCGCTCGTGGGCGCGTGCATGTGTCAGCACACCCGTGCCAACTGTCGGCGGAGAGAGAGAGAGAGAGAGAGAGAGAGAGAGAGAGAGAGAGAGAGAGAGAGAGAGAGAGAGAGAGAGAGAGAGAGAGAGGAAAAAACGACGGGAATTGCTGAACGCGTGCGAATAGGAACATTTTGGAGCGCACCCGCTAACAAGATCCGCACAGCGCGCGCTACCGCGACGCTGTTGCTGCGTCATTTTATGGAACTACGACTTTCGTCCCGTTTCCACCGTAAAAATCACACTCACTGGACAAAAAGAGAAAATCTTTTTTTTTTTTCAAGGTCGCTTTGTTGTGAAAATAGTGCCGCCCGTATCATGTTCCGACGGCCATTTCTGGGGGTGTCCATTCCGATGACTGACACGCCGACCTGCGCGTCTCGGCGTGTCACTGGCGGGGTTAACAAGTTATCCATCAGGGCGCAGGGCAAGCCTTTGGTCTCGGCCCGGTCGCTCCGTCTCTCTCGCACCCCCACGGCACGCCCCGTGAGTGCGACAGAGACAGAGCGACGAAACGGCTCTCGCGCCTGCTAGGGCCCTGGGGCCTCTGGCACGCCGCCGCCGCGGCCCTGTTGGTACATGCGGACTGATTCCGAGAGTCGTCTTCGTCGCTCTGTCGCTGTCACACCTGTACGGAGCGAGTGCGAGAGAGACAGAGCGACGAGAACGACTCTCGGAATCGGACTGATGGGCATAAGGGAGCTCCCCCGCCGCGTCATCCAGGCCGCCTGTTCGAAGCCATTACTTCGGCGGAGCGCGCGAGCGGAATGCAAAATCAAGACATTTTATAAAAAAAACGTCCATTAATATTGGAGCCGCTCCCCGGCGGCCTGGCGCCTCCAGTGGCGCGCCTCGACTTTCAATAGCGCACCAGTAATTAACAGCGGCCTACACTGCCAAGACTCTGCTTTCTTAGTTCCATTAAAGAACAACGGGGCTGTTTTTAAATTGTAAAGTTTACTTTCCAGATCAGGGATTCAATCTTTGGTTATCACGACATTTTATCAATATTTTACAGACCAAAATTTTTGGTCAAAAGTATCGATTGTTTTTAGATTAACGATTCTACTACAGAGGCTCGACACTTAGCAAAATTTTCGTTTGATTTTTCTATGATATTTTTCAAGGTTTTAGAGGCTGGTGTAAACACTATCCCTTTACAGTGAAAACCAAATCCTACAAATCAGAGAAAGCATCAACGTTTGCTTCCTTTACATAGTAACAGTAAATCCTTGCCTGCTTCTTTTTTATTTAAGGGAATTCGATTTATAATGAGAACCCATTCTCGCTTTGCGTTCCTCTAGGCCCGACACCCACAGAATGCGGTATGGAAAATCTCCCCCGTGCGGATGGCCTCACCTTTATGACCCTTGCATGCCGCGCCTCGCCCCGCCTTGCCCCACCCCGCCCCACCTCACCCCGCCCCACCCCGCCCCGCCCCAAGCACGCGCCGGGGCCCTTTTTACGGCTAGCGTAATTACAACAAGCGCTATTGTTTAATTACCGCCGAATGTAATGCTACTTATTGTCATTACACCCCTTTTCCCGCCCAGTCTCTTTAAAGTTATACCCGCCCGTTTTATTATCAATATCTTCGGCCGCATTAGAAGTGATATTTATTACTGCGTGTAATGCGTGCGGTTTACTGCTTGCAGGGCCAGCGCACCGAGCCGAGCGGCCGAGCGGCCGAGCCAGCCGGGACGGAGCGGTTCATCAGAGCAACGAGAAGACTGAACACGTGTACCTGTCATGACAATACACCGCCCAGTGTGTTTTTATTGTTTTCGTTTTCTTGTGTGCCTTCCTCATCCCAATGCACTACCCTGCACCCGGCTAACGGCCGCACTAACGCCCGAACACTATGCACTATCAGCTTTGCACCACACTGCACTTGTCGATCAGGATTTTCGGACCAATTTGAAAACAAAACGACGGCTCAGCAACAAACAAATGTTGTTCTCTCTCACACCCCTTCCCAACAAAAGACGTAAAATCAAGTTCACTGTGTTTTTTTACATTCTTCAGTAATGTTGATATGACTAAGAATAGACGTACTCTGTGACATCTTGACTAGGAATATTGCAACACGCCAATGGCTTTAGCCAAATTTAAAGTCATTTTGACGTTCACATTTTTTCACAGCAATCAAACTAATACTTATATATTTTTTTGTCGTTTTAAAATATGGTTCTGCTACGTCATAAGCGAGCTAAACCAGGACGTAAAACTTCCAAAAATCTCGGTCTATAATTTCCCGAATCAGTGGCAGTATTTGTGGTCCAGCCCGGAAACGCCTGGCGGGTAGGCACCACGGACACACGCGAGCCTCAGGGTTGCCTACCCGCCAGGCGCTCTCCGCGCCCACTCCCAGAAGACGCGTCATAGCCAGGGACAATACTCCCCCTCCCCCTTCCCCCCGGTGCTTTTGGCACTGACACTGACACCTGATCAATTTGTGAGGCAGTTGGGCCAACGACGCAATCAGCCAAAAGCCCAGATTCTAGATTATCAACAATGCCGTGGGCCGGAACGGCGCGCGCGGACCGGAGAGAGAGAGAGAGAGAGAGAGAGAGAGAGAGAGAGAGAGAGGAGAGAGGGGGGCCGCGGTCGGCTCCGAGTCCGAGGGCGTTCGGAATCACTTCGGGCGACTCCGTCGCACTTCGGCGAGCCGAGCCCCCGGTGTGCGACGAGGACGCGCGCGGGAGAGGTGACTCTGACTCCGGCCACGGCTCGGGCTTCGGAGCAGATGTGTTTGAGTGAGTGGGTGTCACACGAGTGGGTGCCCCGCTCAAGGTGAAGCAACAAGGTGCTGGTGTGTGTGTGTGTGTGTGTGTGTAGTGTGAGTGTCAGTGTGTGAGTGTGTGTGTGTGTGTGTTAGTGTGAGTGACAGTGTACATGTGTGTGTATGTGAGTGACAGTGTGTGTGTGTGTGTGTGTTGGGATGAGATGGCATTATGTAGGTGGCCGCGCGGGGGCGTGAGTGAGATAGATGGAGAAATAGAGAGTGATGTATGGCAGGGAATCAAGAGGAGGGGGCGCCTAGTGCAAATCCCGCGCGGTGCATGAATGATCTAGTGACCGGTAATTTATAGTTTGAGAATCCTTGCATCTGATTTCCGCAACGGGGCCAAAACACTGCCAGTTTTCACCGCCCGCGTTTCTTTCTTTTGCTTCGTTTTTCCCAACAAAACGTCTTTTCCCTCAGCCACTGCGGTACATACCGCGACTGTCCGTTCCTCCGGTTGATATCTTTTTCCCCGCGTTCCCCCGCGGACCGCGCCTCCTTTCCAAATTCCAGTGTGTGCGCGCGGTGCGAGCCTGCCGTCAGAACTGCCCTATCAGAGTCAATAAATCCTTCAATCACCGCAGATATTTCATGATTATCTTGTACAAAAAAAACTAAACCATTGACGGTCTGCTGAGAGACGAACGTCACGTTCCGTCACCGACGTGCTGCAGACTCCGTCGCTCTGTCTCTCTCGCACCTGCAAGGGACGCCCCACGAGTGCGAGAGAGACAGAGCGACGACTCTCGGAATGCCGCGCCGCGGACGTCGCGGACGTGCCCCGATCACCTCGGTAATGACAAATGAAGCCCCGCCCGCCGGCTTCCGGTCCCTTTCACCGTCCACCGCGGTCCACCGCCACCTACACTTTCATTAGCTCCCTTTTCCTCCAAATTGATTTGCATCCATTGACCCATTCCCCCTCCCCCCTTTTATTTTTTTTATTGTGAAAATGTAATATGCAGATTCGGTTTCTAGCCGGACGGTTCTGCACGACTTGTCCTGATTGTGGTGCGTTTGTTCTATCTTGTGAATAAAACAATGGCAAGAGCTCAGACAATGTGGCTTTCATTTCCCCCATTGCCCCCACCCCGTGGGCGGCTTGCCGGACTCCGTCGCTCAAAAAGGCTCAGGCTAGTTTGGCGGGAGTTTAAATCCAGATCGACAAAGCAAACACACATGGCAGCTTTCCTTTTTTCCGTGTTCTTTTTTTTTTTTTGTTAAAAGACAAGTAACGTCCATGCTTCCAAACTGACCTGTTTTATTTTTTAACTACCTTTGTCGTAGCTTTTTTTCTTTTTTCATTATTCTTGATTAATTTGCAAGTTTAAAAACAAAAAATATTTGAGACAATTTTCATCCCTCCATTGGGATAAATTGCGTTCACTTTGGGTCGGTATGTGCTCTCGGCACGTCGGGATCGAAGTGATATGAGCCCAGTTTTGTTTTCAGTTTTATGTATTTACATCTCTGGCCAACAAAATTATTATGCACAAACAAGTACCAACACAATGAGAGGGAAAACAGAGACACATCCTACGAGTAAATCACGAGGTCATACATACAAAATAGGCACCAGACATCGAAATCTTCGACGGAATATATAATAATTAATGTAAATAAAAACAAGTATTTGGTAGACAGTGGACAAACGAAGCCTATGCTACAACAGGGTCCACTAGCCCCAATACGGATTCGTCACAGATAATGTCTCACTCACACACAAACACATTCTCACTCACACTTGGCAGACATTCATACAGACACACACGTTAGAGTAATCTTTGGTTGGCAACAGTTCGTAGCGCGGGCACTGCAAGCCACACCTAAAGCCAGTCCCTGAGAATACGTGGTAACAAAGGTCCTTTCACTGCCCAGCAGTTCTGTACGCCTTTCCAGAAAAAGTAATTCAAACCGGTTGGCTCGCAACATTCTGAGGTCTTTGAAGGCGCTTCGCCGATCGAAGACGAGGCCGCGGTTCAAAACCCACAGCCGTCGCGAGCCGTTGCGCACATCGGTTCAAAACGAAGCTGAGGCTGAAGTCGCTTTAGGATAGACCGGTTCAACCGTGCTAGAGCCCAGGGCTGCGATCGGTAGCCCAGCTCCGTTTTAGCGGCACTTTTGAGACGGTCGCGCAAAACCAAAATGGCCAAATTGAGCACCAGGGACTGGACATGTGGTTTGGACCGGATCACGGTACCCGCCATCACAACTTAATAGCAGACCCCATCTCGAAAAGAAAAAGAGTGCTAATCATCCTCAAAGCGTCTCTATATATGAGACAGGAAATTGAATAATTATTTTCTCCTCTGTCGTAAAAATAATTAAAATGCATCAGACACCAATTTGTCGGGAAGGTGGGAAGGAGGGCGGGAGGAGGCGGCGGCGCGGTGCGCCAGTGTTGCTGCTACTACACTGTGTTCTTTCATTAGCGGTTGTCATGGAAACCACGCGAGATGGACCGGCCGGGCGGCACGGCGGCGGAAAGGGTACCGAAATGCGGTTCCGAGTGGGGGGCTTCTGGGCACGGCGGGGCACGGCACGGCGCGGCTGCGGTGACATGCTTCAAGGAATTTATCGGGCATCGGGCGGGCGGAGGGCCGGGGGGCGGACGGGATGCACCGGCCGGTCACGTGCGCGTCGACCAGGTGGTTCATTAGCGCGGTCCAGCCGAATACCGGTAGCACAGCGGCCGAGCGGCCGGGAGAGCCGGGCGTGAAATCAATCCCAGTAATAGAGCACGTGGCGGCTATCCGGGCATCGCGGCCTCGACGGCCACGACGGCCACGAGGTGCGCGACGGCCACGCGAGCGGTGGGCGCTCGGCGCCGGGGCGACGGGCACCGCGGCGACGGGCACCGGGACGGAGACTCTAATTATCCGGCAACAAATCAACAACAGGGCTGGTGGTGGCGATGTCCTCGCAATCAGGGCGCGAGATAAGAGGCGGGGAGGGGGCGGTCACCCGGTGGGGGGAAAGGGGGGGGAGAGCTCGGATTGTATGCAAATGTGCAACGCGACAGTCACCGCTGTCAGGACAATTACTGCGGCCAGCCTAGGCCAGCCCAGGGCCGCGCAGATGGACACAGTCCGGCCGAAACCGCGAGCGGCTGTTCGAACCCGAACCCGAGAAACCGTCGGGTTCGGGAGCCGCCGGTCAAAACATCCGCCGCACTCGGTCGGCATACGCGTGACTGGAACGCGGACCCTTCTTTTCGGAGCATCCTCCGAATCGAGGCTGAAAATGAAGCGGCCGGAGACTTGGACGGCGGAGACGTCTTCGCGGCGCGCACGCACAGATAGTGCAGTGCAGGGCCTCTGGCTGCACACAATGCATAGCCTGATTACGGCTTTCCGGGAAGGCGCGTCTTACGTGTGATTCTCGCTACGATACACAGTATGCAACACGGCAGCACTCCTTTGCCCACACTTTATCACGGGGGTATGACGAAACGGGAGGAAAATTGGTTTAGGCGTCTTTTGTTTCGCTGTCAGGACAACCACGCTTTCCTTTTGTAAGTACTGTTTGTATAAAGAACTACAAATTAGAGTAACAAAATTAATAAATTATAATCTTGACTAATAATCACAATCATTAACAAGACGTACAGAGAGCAGTACGTGCAGGCATGACTAATAAGCTCGCCACACAACAACAACAACATCAACAACATGCTAAAAAGGGGGTGGCAAAGGCCCGACGCTCTCAGGAGGTCAAATGGGACGAACCAGAGACACTAAGAGAGGAGGAGAATGTTTCCGAAAGTCTGAGACAGGTTTGGTTGTGCCATTCGATCTTTGGAAGGGGACACTATAAAGAGAGCCTCCTCAGAGCGTGGGGTCTGGCCGAACAAACACACCAAGGCATACGAACCATGTCACGCTGACCGACGCAAGCTGCCTCTAATATAACAACCAGCCAACCAGCCTAAACAACTACCACTTTGGCCTTAAAGTATAAACCGCGTGCAGATACGATTATACTCTAATAAAATAGGTAAACACATCAACAAGTTTCTTTCTGCGTTCACAAGTGTACAACAGAGGGATTGCACTTACCCTAAAATAGCGATCACGGAGACGTCGAAACAATTTGACAACATTTGACACCAAAATCAGAAGAAGATCGCAGGTTGGCTGGTATTCTCAACCCAAGTCAAACACTACAAAACCAAACGGCCGTGAGCTCAATTTCAGGATCAGTCAAGTCGAGGGTTCGATGACATTATTTCTTAATAATCGAATATAGGAAAATAATTTATTTTAGCGAGATAACAGTGACTTTCAAGAAAAACAAACTCCTTGACCGGACTCATTCTGGCGTTGAGCTCACGGGAACATGCGTGCATAAACAAAACACCGAGCAGGGCAGAGCGAGAGGCGGTTGAGGCAAACATCGGAAACGTGTGAATTCTTCAAATACTTCAAATTTTAAAAGGAAACTTTGCAAATGTTACTTTGCAGAAAAACAAGGTGGGCAGATGGCGTTCAAGGGAGCCGCTCACCACGTTGGTGGCAGTGTGCCAACGCCGGGGAGGAAGCCACGGCGGCCACGCGGCTAGAGCTGTGGCCGCCGGTGGCGCATCCCACATAAGCCAATCCTTTACATTTCGTTTAAAAAAAACAACAACAACAAAAACGGCACTCTAAATGCTCTCTTCCCCACTACGTTACAAAAATGACACATTAACAAAATAACTTAACAAATATATATCACGTGACTCACTACAGGAATGTCTTTGTGGAAAAATAAGTTCAAAAAACTAGAAATTTTGCGCGCGCGTTGGCGAAGAAGAGGCAGTTCTAGTTTCGTCCGCTGGGCGGCGCGAGCGTCGTTCCCAATAACTGCACCAGAAGGGAAGGCAAGCCCATTGAAGCTATGTTTAGCCATTCGGGTAAATTTAGGCCTTAACCTCAGCGCCCTCCTCGCGCTACCGTGCTGGCAATACTACTTCTACGCAACAAACACATGCACTACACCGGCAGCAGCAAGATCACATCACAAACAATCAAAAGGCCAGCCAGAGCAGCTGCATCGACCGGGCATCCCTCTCCGCGAAAACACGGTTAGGTTGTGACCAAAGATTATGACGGAAATTTAAGAATCAAAAATCTAGAAATCTATGGATGTGCGGAGAACGGAGTTTGGTCGATGCAACTGCTCGCGCTGGCGGTCAGGGGAGTCTTGGGATTGGACGGAGACGAAAGATGGGAAGGAATGCTTTTACAAGGGGAACCGTTTTTAAACACGACGTTGAGCATTCATTTATAAAATTCTTCACTTTATTTTGCGAATGTAAGAAATCGGAGTGTATTTTTAAGGTCAAAAAAGTGTCCTAAATTTACCCGTCCCGGGACGGCACACAATACGTGCTGGCGCCCCCTGCTTCGGGCCCCTTCCTTGGGGCAAGTAAAGGGGATTCACGAGATGACTCGGTTGAGGAAATGAATTTATGAGCGCTGGGAGCGCTGCCAGGCCGCCCCGCCAAGCCACTGCCCCCGCACCGACCGCCGCCGGCCGCGGACCACGCCAGACGGCGACGCGGAGACGCACACAGCCAGACTTATTCGACCATGCTCGGCCACAACTTTTGGTCATACATTTTCACATTGCAAAAAACAGGAAAAAACAACGTATGAAAACAGCAATAAAGTTTTTATAAAAAATATTTTTACGTGTAAAAGTGTTTGTAAAAGACTTATTCAGCCATGTTCGGCTACCCCTTTTGGTCATAGATTCTCACTTTGCAAAAACAGAAAAATACAATTTCAAAAAACAACATATTTCTATAAAAATATATTTACGTTTAAAAATTGTTCATAAAATTTCTATCAAAATATATTTTTAAAAAAATTAGAAAATATTTAAATTTGCGCTGCCCTACCGCTGCGGGTGCGCGTGGGACATGTGCGCCAGGCCGTAGCTGCCCCCGCCGCCGTGCTGGGGCTGCGGGGGCTGCTGCTGCTGCTGCGGCAGGGGGGAGGGGCAGGGCTGGTGGTAGGGGGGCAGCACGAGGGGCTGTGGCGAGGGGCAGGGGAGGAGGTGCGAGGGGGAGGGGTACATGTGGTGCTCGGGGTGCTGGTGGTACATGCCGCCGCCCATCATGTGCTGCTGCTGAGCGTGCGTGCCGTGGCCGCCGTGCGAGAGGCCACCCTGGCCGCCGTGGCCGCCGTGGCCGTACACGAGGTGCCTTACTTTCTGCTCGTCGTCGCCGATGTTGTACGACAGCTCCGTCTCCTCGAAGCCCGTGGCGCTCATGCGCTGGTCGCTGCCGCCGTTGCCGCTGCTGCCGCCCGACGACGGGCAGGGGTCCGGCGAGTTGAGGCACGTCTGGATGAGGGCCTTGCCGGCCTCCGACGTGATCATGGGCTGCAGCTTGCGCGTGGCGAACGTGTACACGTGGCCCGTCTCGGACGCCACGAGCAGCATCACTTGCGTCCCCGTCAGCGTCGACAGCTCGTACGCCTGCGGGCAGAAAGAGCGGCGGTCAGGTTCGCGTCCACCTCGGTGAAGACCTTCCGGGGCACAGTGAGGCAGAAGCAGAAGACCGGCGCCGGCGGCCAAAACTCCAGTCGCGTTTTGAGCTCCTGAGGACATGACTCGAACCAAACGAGTGACCACCACCAATGGATTCCTCGTTCGGAGGAGATAGTCCATTGGAGAGGTCACGTTCATTTCGAGTCCCATTTGGCAACTCTGTCGAGTCGAGACTTTGGCCGCGTGCAGGTACTGCGAAGAACAAACAATTTTCTTTGAATTATCTCGAAAATGGGTAAGGTTTGGAGACTGTTTAATAGTTTCCCAACTAGTTTCCAATGCACAGGTGCTCAGGCTTTGGGTGCACTTGATGAGGCCAAGCCCACAGCGTCCTCCGGGTCCTCCAACACGCAACCTCCGGTCCGCTGGCTGGCCCACTGTGCGGCCGGCCGCCTCAGGTGTGGCAAAGGCCACGGGGCGCGCCGCCTCGGCCGCCCTGCCCACTAAATCCCAAAGTATAAATTGTGGCGACCGACATATCTCGCATCTCGCAGACAGACGGTCGCAGGTGAAAGTCCGCGCATGACCCTTTGGTTACACCGCCAAGCGGCCGACAGCGGCGCGCCAAATGACACCTCGGAAAAGCGCAAGTCACACCCTCCAACTTCGAACGCGATACAGTGTAGCAGCTGGGCGATTGAGGTGAACGGATCGTCGCTCTGTCTCTCTCGCACTCCCACGGAGAGAGGCACGAGGGGGACGGAGACGGCGCGACACGGAACGACGCTCTGAATCGGCCGGCTGCTACACCTGGGCGCCGCGGCGTCGTGCGCGCGGGGCGTGCCAGTGGGTGGCAGTGGGCGTCCCCCCCCCCCTTTCCCCCGGGCCACCTCACGGTCACATGTGTGTACATTGTCACTGACGGGTCACGTGTGTGCGTATCTTGTCACTCACATTACCTAATGGTCACAACACTGGCCCGGAGAGGGAGAGAGAGAGAGAGAGAGAGAGAGAGAGAGAGAGAGAGAGAGAGAGAGAGAGAGAGTTTTTTTAGTTTTTAACAGTATTTATTGGGGGGATTCTTATTTCACATTCGGGCCAAGGGGTGGTGTAATTTTTGTCACAAAATGCATGCAGAGTTTCTGTTTTTTTAAAAAAGTTTTGATGTTTGTGGTGCTGGTTTTACATTTTGTAACTTAGAGAGATTATTGAATTTTTACATTTGTTTTTTTTTAGCTTTTTTTTTCTTTCTTTCTTTCTTTTTTTTTTTTTTCATTTGATTTTTTTTTTTTTTTTTTTTTTTTTTTTGGGACAATTTTTTACAGATGAGGTAATTTACACTTTCACATTGAGAGGAAGAAAATACAATTTACTAATTGTTAAATGAGAGCTTCAGCTGCACGCTTTAGTCTCCTTAGTAAATTAAAATCTTTACATAGTATTTGAGCATCATTTAGTTGAGCAATTAAAGCACTGAAATCACTGGTATACTTAGATGCAACAGCTTTTGAGTTACTTTTCCCTCTACACTCAGAGAGAAAACTGCGGAAATGTTCTTGGCTTAGGTATGATGATTTGTGTTTCATTTCATTCATTAGTTGGTTGACAGCTAGTTGCTCTTTGGCTCTCTTGACTTTTTTTCTCTCAGGCTTGTCTTGTTGATCCACTCCACTGTAAGAGCTTGATGCTGATGAGTCTTCGTCATTTGTGGGGGAATGTACTCTCTTGACTGAAACGTTGGCACTGCTAGGTTGTGTGTCCGTTACTTGAACATGGGTACTCTGAAGGGCAGCATCTCCTTGTGATTGTAGCTGACAACCCTGAAAGTCAGTGTCCTCAGTAGAGCTAGTGATTGATACATCAAGGGGCGACAACTTTTGTTGGTCTGGTTGAGGCAGCGTTTGGTTCAACGCAGGCTGGGTTTCTTGAGTGATGTTGGATGGCGTTGAATTGTTCGGATGAAGGATGTCTCCCCAAACTATTGGTGCTTGGTGACTATTTGGCTGCCAGTTGTTGTTGGGTGGACTGGAGAGACTTGTCGTTGGATCAGAGGTTAGGTTGGGCTGGTTCCATGGATTTCTGTTGAGCGGAGTGGGTTTTCTTGTGTTGACGAGTCTTGTGACACTGAAGGCTGGAAAGTTGGGAAGTTGATGTTGTCGATTTGGAGTTTTTTGCAATTTTCTCTGATGTGACCTGGTGCCAGACAGTGTGCACACACTAAATCATCTCTGTTGACATAGAGAAAACTTTTGGTCCCATCAGTATTATTGACAATAGGAATTCTCTTGGGTGGGTCATTTGAGTCACTGGGTATCATTATGTAAATTGAGCGGCGCCAGGACTTCACATGTTTTAAATCATCATGAGAAGTATTAACCCGGAGTCTTGATGGTGCAGAAACAATTCTACCATAAGGCTCCAACAGTTTCTTGAGGTCGTCATCAGAAAACTCAGGTGGGCAATTTGATACTACAAACTTTGTGGCCTCGGTAACATATCTTCGTACTGGAAAATACTCGACATCAATAACTACTCCTCCTTCTTGACACAGTTTGTTGACACATTCTTCGTTTGACAGGTACATGCAGATTCGTGCGCCACTAAGTCGGGTCACATAATGGATATTAGCGCCCGAAATAATGTCAGCAACGGCTCTCAATGCTGAGTCTTGAGAAACAGATTGGGTATTTTCAATAACTATTGCACACTTTTTTGTTGGCACATAATTTGTTGAACTTGTGTTGATTGCTTCATCAGTTCGTCTGCTGCCGATGTTGTTTTGGTTGGGTGCGTTCGTTGAGTCTTGACTGATGGCCGCTGGTGGTCGTTGTTGGTCAGTTGAGGTTATGGCGGCCGCCATGCTGGATCCGGGAACGGACCCGCGGCTACTTGCAGAACTACGTGAGTCAGATTCAAATTGACTTACTGATGAATTGTTTGTGGATGACTTGTTGAAGGTTTGTTGGATTGCTGGTGATGGTTTGGATGAAGTCTTGAGCCAAGATGTCATTCCAGAGTTGCCGCTGAGGACGGTGGGGTTGTTTTGATGGTTGTTGTTGAGCTCGGCCAGAGCCTGGCGGCGGGACGCCATGACTGTGACCGTTGCCGGCTGATGGGTTTGTTGTTGTAGATTTATCCTCTAGAAGAGCACCAACTGGCTGTGATTATTATCACATCTTGGTGGTTTCTTCTTTAACTTGCCGTGGGAAAGTATTTGTAGGCGTTTCAACGCCTCCAAACTAGTTAAAAGTCAATAAAACTGGGGAGCACACTGGTTTCGCGCGTCAGCCGTTGGTCGAGAGAGAGAGAGAGAGAGAGAGAGAGAGAGAGAGAGAGAGAGAGAGAGAGGTAACAGGACGCGCGGCGTGGGTGGCAGTGGCGCAAGACGTCCCCATCCAGCCTCCCATTTCCGTTCCAGACTCTAGACGAGTTCAAGACGCGTGCCCCACTTGTCCAAACAACGGACAGCGGTAGAAAAAGAAGGACCCTTCTCATGCATAGCTCTTTGCAGTTTTAGGGTATTGTATTGTACCTGCTTCTCCGACTCCAGCAGACTGATTTTTTTTGAATCTGGCAGATTGATTTGTTCGTCATTTTCCTAACTTAAAAACGCCTGTGCCAAACCTAAAAGAAAACAGAAACAACGTTTTCTTTCTCAGGCGGGCAGGTAGAGCGCACGAAAGAAAACAGAAAAACATCACGAATCCACATGTCATCAGAGTCAAAGCTCTGCTACAAATGTTTTTATTGATTTTTCGAACTACTGGCAGGCTATGTATCTCCAGTACTACTCTTCGTAGAAAAAAATTATATCACAATGCGAATGTACCAAATCTTTTCTATAAAAATGTCTCCCACTACACTTTAGCTCTCTTACGCTACACCGCGTCACCTGTCGCGTGTCACGCCTGTGTCACGCCTTCGTCACACAATGGTGCCAGCCTGCACCGCGGGTTCACGGCCAGGTCACCTCCATTAATTTACCGGCGAGACACTGCAAGGGCGCCACGCGGTCGGCACCGTTCAGTCCTCCACACTCTAAATGTTGTACAGTGAAGATTTTCCATATTGTGGTGAATGACATTTAGTGTGCACACAAATTTGATCGTTTTATAGATTTAATTGCTAATATGTCACTTACATAACGAAAAATCCATAAAATACTCCGCGAGTGCACTGGTAAAACTAAAGCGTAGTGTTACCCTCTGTTCTCAAGCATAGCCAGTTTACGCTTGAAATCAAGCGTAACAGGCTCATCCACCAATAATCTCCCTATCTAAATGCATGGGGAAATTTCTAGTCTATGCTTCATTTCAAGCGTAACGTCTTCAAGCGTAACATTATGCTTGACTCAAGCATAGAGTTACGCTTTAGTTTTACCAGTGTGCGGCACTCCGAGAGGATTTTCCAGGCGAAATTCGAAGTGTCGTCCAGCGCGCCAGCCCCGCTGTCGCAGTGCCCACACCGCGAGAAGCACGTGAAGCCTGCGAAAAACCCGTCCAGTCCGTCTGGGCTGCTTTTTGGAACGATCGACAGGCCGAGGGGGGCCGAGCGGGGCCGAGCGGGGCCGAGCGGGGCCGAGCGGGGCCGAGCGGGGCCGAGCGGGCCGAGCGGGGCCGAGCGGGGCCGAGCGGGGCCGAGCGGGGCCGAGCGCACCAAGACAACAATTACCGATGAAAAAGCGCCGATAATGCGTGCGAGTCGCGTCCATCACCGAGTCAGTCGTCCTCTCAAAAAGCAGTCCGGACTGTGCAGCCCGGCCGCGGCCCGGCCACCCATGGGGACTGCAGCGAGATTCAGAAAGAGTCCTTCCGTCGCCCTGTCTCTCTCGCACTCGCAAGGCGCTCCGTGCGGGTGCGAGAGAGACAAAGCGCTCTGCTGGCACGGCGGCGGTGCCACGGACGCTGTGCCCGATGCAGGGCAGCAGATTCTCGTGCCGCGTCCCGTGAGTGCGAGAGAGACGGAGCAAGCGGAATCAGTCTGCAGGGCTGCCGACACGGACAGTCGAACCGTTCGGCCGAGCATCGCTTGTCTTCGTCACCCCGGACTGCAGAGGCTCCGGCATGCCAGGGAGCCCAGGGCCCAGGGCCCAGCGAGTGACGCGTTTTGGCATTCAAGAGTGCCACCCTTTCCCCGAACGGCCGGCCCGGCGGACAGACAGGCGGACAGACAGTCGGACAGACAGACAGACAGACGGACAGACAGACGGACAGACAGACAGACAGACAGACAGACAGACAGACAGACAGACAGACAGACAGACAGACAGACAGACAGACAGACAGACAGACAGACAGACGGCATTGCTGACAGCGACGCTTTTTTCGCATTGGCGCATCGCGATCGGGGGCACTACAGGCGATTCCAGCCTAACTTCATGTCCCACTGCCTTGCTTCAACGGGAGTCCATTGGTGAGGTCACACAGTCGGTTCGAGTCCCAGTTAGCAGCTCTGGAGCTCAAAACGCGTCTAGAGTTTTGGCCAACTGCGCCGGTCTTCTGGCCCACTGCGAAGCGGACTCCTAGCAGTGGTAATGCCCTGGTCGGGCCCGCTCACCTTCAGCACCACTCCACCGTAAGCGATCAATTAACGAAACGGCTGAAAAACTAAACGTTCCCCAGCAGGGGTAGGAGCGGCGTGGCTGGCCGGCGGGGCGCCGTTTGATTTACAGTGGGCCTTCAACGCGATCGGACGCTGCGACCTAATTGCTTACAAAATAATCGGCGCCCGTAAAGTATTTTACATTAACGTTACGGTCCATTGTTGTGCGGTTATGCGCTTGCAGTGGCGCGGCCAGCACCCTCGGCGGGAGGCTGGGCCTGGCTGGGCCCCTGGAGGATGCGCGCCGCGCGCCGATCCCCCGAGAGCCCTTCGGCAGGCTAGCTCTGTCTCTCTCGCACTCAAGGGGCGTCCCCTGCAGGTGCGAGAGAGACAGAGCAGTCTGCAGACTCCCTCCGTCTCTCGCACTCATGGAGCGCCATCCCGGCGGGGTGCGAGTGAGACAGAGCGACGGAGTGCTCAGACGCGCCGCCATCGCGGCACCTGAGTGAAATTGAGTAACTTTGAGGTCAAAGCCAGGCGATTCCAGGCGCCCTGTGTTCGGCGGCCACCCGGGTAAACGAAAGAGAGAACGCCCTACACCCCGTTTCTCTCGCTCGCTCGCTCTCCTTCGGGCCGCCCCATGAGTGCTAACGCGATAGACAGCGAAGAAACGGCCTTTCGAAATGATTGTCCCAGTTGCAGCCCTCCGGACCAGGGGCGGGTCCAGAGGAGGCGGCGAGTCGCACGTTGCCACTGTAAGTAGGCAACTTTTACCGCCCCTGGATCCGCCCTTGCGGCGGAAAGCGTCGCCGGATGCGCCAGCCAATCCAAGCGCTGCGTTTAAAAAAGCATTTTGCTGGGCGCTCGCCGAAAGCTGAGACTTGGCCTATCCCGGTCACCCACACTTTCCCCGCGCCGACGGCCGAGGCGGAAATGACCCCATCAACAAATTGCGCCGAAATAGGAAGTCTAATGAAGTAATTTGCCGGTAAAACTACCGGCGAGGCGGCCCGGTCGACGCGCTATGCACGGAAGGGCTCTCAGTTAGCGTTTCCGCCAAACCTCTCGGTGGCAAGCCCGCCATGCCGCAAATTTTTTTCTTTTTTTTACTTTTGTCAAGTACGAAAAATTAAAAAAAATCAAGATAATGTGTCATTAGCTCTAGTTGTGTTGGCATGTGGATTAATAAAAGCAACAAAGTTAACTTTACTATAGCAGAATACATCACCTCTCACAACTGTCATTCATTCTCCCTCCCTCCCCTCTCCCCCTTCCCCTCCCCATGTCATATTGCAGTTCGAATCAGCTGATTCATTATTGGGATCAAACAAAGTTTTCTAGACACTCAGCCCAATTACTAAACGTTCCCTGTTTTCATACGAATGTTATACCAAGTTTAGATAACTGCCTGATGCATACAAGGATATCATTCTCACAGCCTGAGATTAATATCAAAGTTTGATCACAATTAATTATTATTGATACTGATTCTCTTGTTTCCTTTAAAAGTTTGGTCCCATTTGTAGTTTTAAAAAGACAAACTGTTGGAAAAACACTAAATTATGTCTGAGAATATCGAATGTGTCATTATTTTCATTTACAAAAATATTGAAGCAAGTATCGATAATATTTTATATTCTTTCACATTTACCCGCAAATCTAGCGCAAAGCCCTCCAATAAACTGAAAGCCAATATATTGAAAGAAAGATACCAAAGTATTTATCTGCGAAGAGTGTATATCATGTAAAATAAATCAAAGCGCAATCAAAAAATTGATACCCAGAAACTCACAAGTAAGTAGGGTTATGACAAAACTATTACTGGGACAACTTAAGTCCCAGACATTAGCAAAAGCCTCAGGCTATCAAGCAGACTAACACACAGAGATTGTCATTGAATTTACAGTACCCCGCAGTGTTCAAACTCACAAGTTGCAAGAAATTTCTCGAATTCCAGTGCTCAAGGTTAACTTCAGAGAAAGGAATAAAAGGAAACATTTCAGAAAATACCAACACAAGCACACCAATCTAAGGATTAAAATTAAAATTTGAAATCTAAGAACACAGCAAGAGAAAAGTCTTCATTTGAATTGGTTGTGCAAAACTTTAGGAGAGAAAACATTGTGCCGATACTGTCGAGACACAAATCATATTTGAAATGAACACATAAAGGGCCCAGACTGGTCGACTATTCATTGATCACACAAGAGATAGTAAAGAGACACTCCTATAAACTGTATTTAAATGTATTATCCATCCTTAACTATCAGAAAATCCTCCTAAAATGTCATAGACAAGCATGACAGGTTTGTTTTGAAAGCAGTTTATTACACTTAAAGGTGACAGAAAATGGTACCGGGTGTTACCAATCCCAAAAACTAAAATTCCTTTCACTTTCCCGGCAGCCTGATCCAACGCAAACTGTCCGCAAGGCAGTGAAAGCCCAGCCTCGCGCAAACGACAAAGGGCGACATAACCTGTACGCTAGGGCGGCCGCGGATGTAAACAAACCGCCAGTCCGCCAGGCGGCCGGCCGCAGCCCGGACGCAGCGTCAACAGCTGTCCAGTCGCGCCAGTGCCGAGGCGGCCGTCGTGTGCACCACGCCGTCAACGCGTCCCCCGAGCCCTGCCGTCAAATTCATCTCAACAACGCGCAGAAACGGTATTTCTGACACATCGGTCCAGGGCTTCATAACCTCTGTGAGTGTCAGTGCTCGGGCGCCTTGGACATCGTTCAGAACGTCAAGATCGTGTTGACATTCGGTGACAGCCGTCCGGGACGACCCGAGGAGACGTCCCGTAGCCCCGGCGCCCCGCCACGCCCCGCCACGCCGCGCAAGGCGTGTAGCAGCGGCCCGCAAAGGCAGGGCAGGGCTTTGGATGTGAATCGGGGCCCAGTGCAGAGTGCGTAGGACGGGAATAGCCCCGGCCAGCACGCGCACCGCGGGGCACCGCGATGCCGGTCGGAAATAGGAACGCCTTGGAGCGCCGCGGAACGCCACACAGCACGCCGTCGACGCCGGCCGCGCTGGAGGTAAGTCCATTTACCTTTTTCATTATGCCAGTCTTCCGTTTGGAAAAGGTGGTGTATCTCCTGAGCTTGTTGTCGATGTATTCCATTTTGATCTTGACCCGCCCCTTGGTCTTCTTGCCGTTGGGGGGCGGGCCGCTCTTCTGGGGCGCGGGGGAGAACCCGTCGTCCATGAGGTCGGACCCGCAGTCCAGCGGCCGCCCCGTCACGTCCTGGTCCAGAAAGCACACGTCCGAGGACGAGCGCTTGAGTCCGCGGGACAGGCCGCCGCCGCCCGGCGCGCAGGACCCCGACAGGCCGCCCATGCCCGACCGGGACATCCCGGAGGGGCTGTGGCTGCTCAGGGAGGTCGCCGACGACCGGCCGCTGCCGTACATGTCCGGGGAGGTGTCGCCCCCCAGCAGGGACATGCTGTTGTACCCCAGGTTGAACCGGGCGTCCCTGCCCGCTCCTGCCGACGTATCCATGGTCACTGGCGCGGCGTAAGCACGGCGTTAGCACGGCGGGGACACAACACGTATCATATCACAGCACACACACTGGGAACCGCACACTTGACTTGACTGGCTAGGCGCGCATGTCACGCTCTAGCCGCCACCACGCGCACGCACTTGAGCACCACGACGACGACGTCACGCCGTGCAGCGGGCAGGCTCAGACACAGCGTGCACGCGCGTCCGTCGGCAGACAGTCGGCCACTGCCGCCGCCACCACCGCGCTGCACCGAGCCCCCCACCCCGCCCCGCCGCCCCTCCCCGTAACCCGACCTGCGCAGGCCCGCCCCACTCCGCCCCCACTCCGCCGGCCGCGTCCGAGGCCCCCGCGCACCGCGGCCGCCGCGGCCGCGCCGCTCCCCGCGCGCCGACGCCCCTGTCCGCGGCGAGAGGCGCCGCGAGAGCGCGAGAGGGACTTGGACTTCGCGGACGCAGCCCGGACTAGCTGCGCGCGGCATGTAGTCCCTCCGCCGGCGAGCGGCGCGACCCGAACCGATGCCGCCAATGTTGAAAGCGTTATCGCGGGCCGCGGTCATCGCCGAGGGTCGCCGCCGATTTCCCGACGCGTGTCATCGCGCTGCTGCCCTGCCGGCGCCCCGCGGCCGGGCGCGTCCGGGGCGACGTCGCGGTCCTCGTCACACCGCGCACCCCGGCCACCGCGACGGACAGAGACGCCGCGGCCCGGCCGGCGGAAGGATACCGCGCGCCGCCGCCCCGGCACTCCCCCCACCCCTCTACCATATTTAGAAGTCCCCACTGCCAAATTAGGTAAAGTCCGCCGCGTATGGCAGGCGGGATTCACCCTTTGCAAGGATTTGATTGACGCGGACAGGTGTGGACGGCCGGCGGCGCGGCTTTTCGTCCGGCCCGGGCTGCCCGCCGCCCTGCCGGCCTGCTTGAGGTGCCAAGGGATCGCCTGCGCGGCCTTTCCCTCGGCGCCGCGGCCGCCGCGTATGGGCGAAAAAGCGCCCGACCTCGCCGACGGCGAGGGTGTGGCGGTGCGCGGCGTGGCGGGGCGCGGCGTGGCGGCTGCCCGGGCTAAAACAAGATGTCCTCGTGCGACGGCGGCGTGCCTTTCCGAAGCACTTGACGCCCCGCACGGCGTGCGCGGCGCGGCGGCGCAGCATGGTGCAGTGTGGGGCACGTGCCGCCGGCGGGGAAGGCCCTCGCCACTCCCGCCGGGAGCGCGGACTCCGTGGACTTGACGGATTCTCGGAATCTCGCGGACTTTGCTGGGGACTGCGTGGTGCTGTCGTAGCGGACTTGGCGGTTCACGCGGTTTTGCTCACTTCACCCGAGTGGGGAACAACTTGAATTTTGCTGTATACGTTTTCCTTGAAGTAACGTTACAACAAGGTGAAATAGCGCCAAAATTACATAAAATGACTTGAAATTGGAAAACAATTGAAAAACAAAAGCGGCGTACAAAATGTTTTTAGAATTTACTTTGCGTACTGCACGTACTTCACGGCTTTTCGCAGACCAAACATGCTTCTCGGGAGTTGCCGCGGACTTCGCGGCAGACTACACTGACTAATCAGACTTCGCGGAGATCGCGCCACGGGGTGTCACAGTGAGCCGACACTACTTAGGCGACCCACTTGTTGGCAATCGGAGGAAATGAGAGGCCGGCCGGCGTTTTACCAAATAAGGAGCAAGGGCGGCGATAAAGACGGGATGCGTGGCGCGCCGTGGCGGGGAAGTGCGGCAGATAACGCGAGGCCAGGCGGAACTCTTTTCACCTCCAATCTGTCTGTCTCCCTCGCACTCACGGGGCGTGCCGTTAGCGTGCGAGAGAGACAGAGTGGCAATCCATTGGTGGGGTCACACGTTCGGTTCGAGTCCCGCTGAGCGACTCTGGAGCTCAAAACGCGTCTCGAATTTTGGCCGCCTCTACCGGTCTTCTGGCCCACTGTGCGGTGGGTTCCGCCGCGGAGCTTGGTCATGCCGCCGCGGGAACGCTGCCGGGACGCGGCGTCGTCTGCTAGACTCGCGGTGTGGTGGTTCCAGCCGCCGCCGCTGTGGTCGCGGCGCCACCGTACGGATGACAGGCCGTTGTCGGTCGGCCCCGCAAAAGGCGTAGCGGTAGGCGGGGCGGCGGACCGCCGGGCCGCGGCGTGGCGGGCGTGGCGTGGCGTGGCGTGCCTTGTCGTGCCTTGGCCACCGACTCGCATCCTCGGACACCACCAAGAGGCTTCCGCCAGGTTGTTTTAGGGCTTAGCGGCGCTCGTTCTTAGAAACACAAATTCGGTAGATTTTTCCGAATTTTATTGTTTGGAAGAACACGACGTCGGCGATCCGATTCGATCGTTGTCTAGTGATACTGAGAACGGTGATGGTCATGACCATGACCGCGTGGAGGCAGCGGCAGGCTGATTCCGAACAGTGCTCGCGCCGCCTCTCTCTCGCACTCACGGGGCGTCCCGTAGGGCTGCGAGAGAGACAGAGCGACGGACCGCTGTTCAGATGCAGCCTGCCTTGGCCTGCGGGCACTGCACATCTCCCCGCAACATCCCGGCGCGTCGTCAGTGGTCGTCACTGTCGGGCCATCAGGCCCACTGCGCTCGCGTCGCTCTGTCTCTCTCGCACCCGCGGAGTGCCGCGTAGGTGTGCGAGAGAGACAGAGCGACGCGAGCAGCGCAGCGAGGCCCTTTCCCCGCGCGGCCGCTGACGGGCTCGTTTTTCAATGGCCCGCCTGCCTGGCCGCCGAACTGCATGCCGAACTGCACGCCGCATTGATGCGACGTCGGGGCGCGTCGCTAAGCGCGGCCTTAAGCGGGACTCTGGGACGGCTTACACTGTAGTGGGACTAATGTAGTCAGTGGCGTGCGCAGAAATTTTGGAAGGGGGGAGGCGTCAAGCCACGCTTACTGCGTGCGGAATCTATCGCAATCTGGCTACTTCACACGCGGCTATCAAGTGTCAAAATGGGGGGGGGGGGGGGACCCCCGGCCTCTCCTCTGCGTATGCCACTGAATGTACCTAGTAGCCATCCTTACCCTGAACTACCTTGAGGCGGACTTCCTTGCGGGTAGGGGCCCCCTAGGGGGACGTTGCCCCCATGACCCCTCCCCTGGATCCGCGCCTGCTCTCTCGCATGCACGGACGGTGCGCCCCGCGAGTGCGAGAGAGACAGACGCGCCACTCGAAATCAGCGTACAGATGCGGCAAGTCCTCTCCGGGCCGGAACGTGCGCGCCCGAAACAAGAGGACGACGAAATAACGAGAAATAAAAACAATTCATTTGTACACGTGTACAGAAGCCGCCGCCGCCCCGCTCGCGGCCGCGCCGCCGCGTGTCCGGAATGACGACCGTCTTCGCGGCGCGCACACCGGGAGTCGCTTTCGTCGCTCTGTCTCTCTCGCACTCACGGGGCGTCCCGCACAGGTGCGAGAGAGACAGAGCGACGAGATCGGCCTCGGACGCGAGGTGCAGCCCGCCTGCATTTTTAGGCCGCGTGTGCCGCCCGGCCGTGCTGCGCCCCGCTGCATCCTTGACTTGCACGCCGATGCCGAGCCGAGGGTCTCTCTGTCTCTCTCGCACCCGTGGGGCAGCCCGCACCGGGGCGACGGACGTCCCACCCGGTGTCTCGGCCCGCCAATCTGGCAGGCTGCTGTTTTCGAAAGCGTCTCCCTTCGCGCGCTGCTTCTGTTGTTGTTGTTGTTGTTGTTGATGTTGTTGTTGTTGTTTGTTGTTGTTGTTGCGCTGGGCGCAGCATTGCCGGTCAGGGCATTGTCCCTTCTGGATGCCGCCGTACGGAGATGCGCCGACGACGTACGTACTTGTCCACTGCAGCGGCGGCGCGGCGGTCAGCCAAAAAAAAAAACAAAAAAAAACGAAAGGTTCATGTGTTGTGAAAGAAAATAACTTTCGACGTTTGTTCGATCCGATATTAGTGAATGAGCAATTCGCGTCCCGCCAGTCTCGCGCCCTTGCCATCACCATATGAGTCGGCGTCAAAACAGAGACGGGAGCGGAGGGGAGGGAGGGGAAGGGGCATGGGGCAGCAGATGCTTGTTCAGATGGTGAAAAGTCACGCCCGCTCCATCTGCTCGGCGGCGCGATGCTCGCCTGGTGGTGCTTCCCCCGACCTCAGCAAAACTCGCCACTTCATTCCCAGAAGAAAGAAAGTCCCTTTCCACTGCAGCAGCACGCAGCGGCGCAACTGCACAGTGGGCCGGAAGACCGGGTTTTGGCTTTTGCCATTGTAAATTACATTGTAAAACCTTTGTATTATGCAAAGTAGTATCGGGAATTTCTACGTAAGACGTTGACAGTGTTGCTGTTTTTTTTTTTTCGAGACATTGGGACCAATGCAGCACGGTAGACAAGGTGGCGCGTGCCGTACCGCACAATGCTGGTGTATCGGAGGGGAGGGGGGAGAGGGGGGCACTTACGGTGTACAGCAATGTCTACTCAGGCAGCACGGGTCACGCACGCGCCGCGCGATGTCCGACACGGAGGCGCGGGGAGGGGGGGGGGGGGGGAAGGGAGGAGTAGCGAAGAGAGAAACTTGTGTCGCGCCAACACGATTAGATTTGTCGGCGCGCTTTGAATTTGGCGCCTTTGGTGTTCGGCCGCCGTCGGCCTTCCCTTGGCGCTGCACTCCGGCGTCCCGAGTCACTTGGTGGCTCTGTCTCTGTCGCACTCATGAGGCGTCCGGCAGGAGTGCGAGAGAGACAGCGCGACTCCTCGCTCCTCGTGCTGCTGCCTCGTCCTCTCGGCGCGTCCCTGGAGGTTGTGCCGGTGGCGGCGAGAGGCCTCTTCGAGGTACGTGGTTTCGATAGTGGCCCAAACTCGATCGCGGAGTTTCGATGACGCACAGTGGGCCAGAAGACCGGTGGAGGCGGCTAAAACTCTAGACGCGTTTTGAGCTCGAAATCAGTTTGCAGCAGCAGATCGAGGCCACTTTGTTTTTGTTTTTTCGTCCAGCTGTCCGGCTCTCGTTTTCGTCGCCGCCTCATTAACATGAGATACACGCCATCTGCATAATTTAGTCGTCCGCGGAAAGTCCAATACTAGAAACAACGGCACTCGCGGCGAGATGAAGGCAGGCCGCGGACCGAATCCGAGAGTCTCGCTCTGTCTCTCTCGCACTCATGAGGCGTCCCCTTCGGTGCGAGAGAGACAGAGCGACGAAAGCGACTCTCGGAATGAGGCCGCTGCCCATTTGCATCCCTACACTGGCACGCGTACGCTGCGCCTGCATCGCCATTAATGCGGCCGCCTAGCAGCTCAATTCACTAGTCGCTTTTTCCTCTTTTGCTTTTGTTTTTGTTTTTTGCGTCATGAGTGCCGCGTCAGCAGCAGCCGGGCGGCGACCACACTGGTGGCCGCAGCAGACTGAGAGCCATGCTCGTCGCTCTGTCTCTCTCGCACTACAGTGGGCCCCGTGTTAGAAGCGAGAGAGACAGAGCGACAAAAACGACTCTTGGACATCAGTCGTCTGCAACCCAGCCACGCCGCACAGTGGGCCACAAGGCCGGTGGAGGCGGTCGAAATCCCGGACGCGTTTTGAACTCCGAAGTCGCTATGAACAGGCCTCGAACCGAACGTGTGACCCCACCAACGGATTGCTCTCCGAACGAGGAATCCAGTGGTGGGGTCACACGTTCGGTTCGAGTCCTGTGTAGCGGCTCCGGAGCTCAAAACGCGTCCAGAGTTTTAGCCGCCTCCACCGGTCTTCTGGCCCACCCACTGTGAGCCGCGTAGACGCGACGCGCCGAAAGCATTCGCGAACCCAGAGCGCGCATATGACTACGCTGGAAAACAAAACCACGTGACACTGCAGTTTTGCCGCGATCGACCTTTAACGATTCCTGTCCGTCAAGTCAAGCGGCGAAGCGAAGCGGGGCGTTTTCGTTTCTTTGCCCCGCAATACTGTTTGCCGATCGACGCAGGCCCTTAGTCCGGGCCCTGCACTGCAAGGGCCCATTCCGAACGCCGCTCGCTCTGCCTCTCTCGCACTCGCGCGGCGTTCGTGTGCGAGAGAGACAGCGCGCGGTGTGCTATGCGCGATGCCCTCCGGGTGTTGTCAAGCACCGACGCGGGGAGAAATACGACGCTCTTAACGCGTCGTAACAGTCTCAACAAAGAATCAGTTAACGAATAGGCCGGCCGGCGGCGTCGCTCCGTCTCTGTCGCACGCGCGGGCCGTGCCGTGGGGGTGCGAGAGAGACGGAGCGATGTGGCCGAGGCTTTCGGAACGGCTCGGCCTGCGGGCCCTGCCCTGCCCTGACCCGCTGCGGGGTGTTCCCGTTGTCCGGGCGGCCACCTCCTTGCCGGCCGGCCGGACCCCCGGCGGGGTAGGCACTCCCGCGGCACGGCGCCGCGCTGGTCCGGCCTACGCTGCATTGCCATTACCACTAAGGGCTAGGCCACACATGATCGTGCGCCTTTACTGTAAAAAAACTGACTGTCAGTGAATGACAATAATGTCACTGCTAATTGTCACTTGAAGATGACATCGTTGTCATGCCTATGCAAAAGGCAGTAGCTTTGATGAAAATTGTATCCATTTTTCGGTAACATTGTCTTTGGAAAAGGTCATTCATGATTTTGTGCATTCAGCTTTGCTTTTGCCCCCTACTTTTTGAATGTTTCCGTTTCAGAACGTGTTTCTTTTTATTTTTATTTTTTTCCATTTCGCCTCTGGGTGGCTGCGGGGCTCTCTTCTCACCTCGGTCTCTCGGCGAGGCGGGACCACAGCGACGTCCGTCCGGGCCGTCCGGACCGTCCGGCGGTCAACGTGTTGGTCAACCGCCGGCGGCACCGCTTGTCTCCCTTTCACACTCTCTGCCCTCCTCTCCCCCTCCTCTCCCCCTCCTCTCCCCCTCCTCTCCCCCTCCTCTCCCCCTCCTCTCCCCCTCCTCTCCCCCTCCTCTCCCCCCTTTTCCCCTCCCGCTGGACCGCAAAAGACTCGGACAAATCGCTCATCGCGGTCCCTGTGTCTCGCGGTCGCAAAGTAAGAGTAGGACGCGTATGTTGCTGGACGGCAGGAGAAAGAGGGGGGGGGGGCTGGAGTGTCCAGGCGACGAAAACGGCCCCGACGCATAAAGACTCTTATTTCGACGGCGCGGGCTTCGCAAGCTTCGCAGGCGTTATTGCCGCAAATGAGAGCCTAACCAGGGGGGGCGTGGCGGGCGGGCCGGCCGGGCCAGCGCGGCGGCAAGGGCTCGGTGCATTCCGAACGAGGCAATGAAAAGGATGACCCCGGGACCCCGGCCCAGCCCGGCCCGCGTCCAGCACCGGCCGGCACCATGCACGAGGATGCAGGGCGGGACACTGCAAAAAAAAATCCGTGGTTTGGTACGGAAAATGCTACGGTCCTGGCCCACTGCGGGCGCTAATGGCTCGGTGCGGCCGCTGCGTTGCGCTGCGTTGCGTGGGAAAGCAGTGTGGTGTCGGGTCGAACGCGTTTCCGAGGTGTCACATAAATGGCCGGCGATAAGAAGGTGGAGACTGTCGTTTGGGCAACGCGCTGCCGCCGGTGTACTGGACTCCACCAGTGCAGTGGCAGGACAAACGACAGGCCAGGCGCGATATCCGCCACCAGCGAGGATCAGCGGTCTAGGCGTCAAGAGGCGAACGCCCTGGGGCAAGCCCTCGGGCAGTCGGTCGGCCGCGAGCTCGCGCGAGCAGGGGCCGCAAGAAATAATAACCGGCGAGCGTTTTTGCTGTCGTTTTTCAGCCGAGGCAGCGAAGAAAACGCGCGGAACAAGGTCCAAATCGCGTTCGGAAAGAAGGCGGTGGCGACCATATGGTGCGTCACACACACGCACGCACACACACGAGTGCGAGCTCTCTCTCTCTCTCTCTCTCTCTCTCTCTCTCTCTCTCTCTCTCTCTCTCTCTCTCTCTCTCTCTCTCTCTCTCTCTCTCTCTCTCTCTCTCTCTCTCGCTCGCTCGCTCGCTCTCGCACTCGCTCACGCGTGCAGAAGCAGCCACGATGATTGGAGATGAGAGCTGCTGGACAGGCGGTCCTGGACCGCCAGGGCCACATGAATAGTGCATCAGGGGCTGCCCCTCGTCGCCCCGGGAAAGCGGGAAAAAGATTTCCGCCAATCGGCGGACGGGGAAGCGGGCAACGCGACTTGAGGACCAGTGTGGTTGCAGTCTTGTGGCGGATACAGGAGTGGCAAGGGGCGGGGGGCGGCAAAAGTACCACTTTTGTCCACTAACAGGGGCCAAGTATAGCTTTTTATCCACCTTTCGGTTGGCTAAGAGCCCGCGTCGCTTCAATATTGGCAAGTGAACTCAAAACGTCGTCTGGTTGGAAAGTTGTGTCAAAGTATTTTTCTCCACGTGTTGCTGCGCCGAAATTGGAAACCGTCGTCATGCCGTCGCGGCATTTTCCGAGCTGCACCAATAACGGTAACGACCCGACGCGCACTGCACTGGAACAATAGTCAAAGAATGGGACACGAAAAAATTAGATGAGGAAAAAATGTGTTGTGTGGCTCTCTCGCGCGCGGACGGTAGTCGGGCGGGGCAACAGATGAGCACGGGCCACGCACGGGAGCGTGGATTAGTGGTCCATGACGTATGGCGGGGCGGGCAGTGACTCAGCGAACGGGTGTGGCAGGTACCGTCAGCCGCCATCAAGTACCGAAGAGGGACTGATTGAAAAGAGTGCGCGCGGCCTTCGAAAAGCGTGTCGAGCGATGGGCCGAGCGTTGGCCGAGCGTTGGCCGAGCGTTGGCACGTTGGCGGCGTTGGCCGAGCGTCCGTGGCCGTGCCTAGCGCGCTGGCCGCTTCGAGCCGAGGCGAGCGTTGGAGAGTCGACCCAGGGCTCTAGGTTCGAGCGTGGCCTGCCTGCCTCCCAGGCACTCACTTGCTTTGCCGCATTTCTCAATGAAGTAGGTACAGATTGAATACCTGAGGACCGAGTCGAGGCCCGCGCGAATGTGACTGTGAATTTCGGGTTGGGTGGGAAGTGAATATTACGTTGTCTCTTTGAGGGAGGGGGGATCTACGGTCAAAAAGAGGCCGAAAGAAGTGAGGTAATATTCGCACGCCGACTCTAGAGACCGTCATCTTTTCCACCCTGCTGGGCGGAATTGTCTTCCTTCCAGAAGTCAGAAGTGGCCAACCGAGTTCTCGGAGCTTTAGGCTGAAACACATAAGGGTGCTTGCACTCTAGGGGTCTGAACCGCTGGGGCCGAAACCGGACTCTCACGGGCGAGGCTCTGAACTACTCGGTCTGGGGCGATATCCGTGATTAGCGAGCCTCTAAGCCATCCAATGCGACGACCTTGGGCGCTACAGACGGCTCACAAAGCTATCAGCTGGAACTAGTGTTTCTAGTCTCTAGAGTCTCTAGAGAATCTCCAGCAGCGGTTCCCCAACCGATAGTGAAGGCGCTCGAAATCCAGAGTTGTACCGGCCGAAACCCGGCGGGGAGGAAGAAACCGGACGGTCAGGGGACCTCCGGTTTAGGGTTGGTGTTCTACGGTAGCCGGGTTCTAGGGAGCCGCTTTCTGACTTCTGTGAGGAATCCGAGCCTTCCCAGCGTGGTGGCTCCGACAGCGCGACTCGCAACCCCGAATTCGCAGCCACATTTACGCGTGCCCCGAGTCGGACCTGAGGTGTCCGATGCCACTCTCATTCCAGGAACGTGACATCACGTCGAAACGAATGTGACAAAATGCCACGTTCCTTTGAGCATTGTGTCACATTCGTCTGGATGTGAATCAGCTACAAATTAGCTTATTCGCGTCCAAACGAATGTGACACAATGCTCAAAGGAACGTGGCATTTTGTCACATTCGTTTCAACGTGATGTCACGTTCCGGGAATGAATGTGCCGTACCCACTTCATTGAGAAAGGCAAGAGTCAAGAGTGGATGCAGGACACTGTCGAGGACGCCAAGCGTGAAGCACAGTGAACCAGAAGACCGGCGGAGGCGGAGGCGGACGCGTTTTGAGCTCCAGAGAGTCGCTGAATGGCACTCGAACCGAACGTGTTACCCCACCAATGGATTGCTCTTCGGACGAGGAATCCTTTGGTGGGGTCACACGCTCTGTTCGAGTCCATTTAGCGACTCCTGGAGCTTAAAACGCGTCTAGAGTTTTGACGGCCTCTGGCCCACAGTGCGACTGTATCGAGCGAGTCGAGCGTTTTCAGCGTTTCGAGCGTTTCGAGCGTGGGGTGCGTGATGAGTTTCGAGCGTTGCGTTCGTCGTAGTCTGCGGCGATGCACTCCGAGACGGCCCTCGGGGACGGCCGGGACAGCCAAACTGCTGCATCGCTCCATGCGGTGCTGAACGCCTGCAGGGTAGGCAGCCCAACCGGCACTCCCGCCACGAGAACGCCGGGGAGGTAGGCAGCCCAACGGGCAGGCAACTTGTCTCACGAGGGGTGGCAGCCGTGGAGGTAGGCAGCCCAACCAGCAGCAGCGTCGGTTAGGCTGCTCGTTCTTACGGCTGTCCTCCTTCCTCCTAGTTTGAGGGCTGCAGGTGCCTTGAGTCTAGTAGTGTATTTGGCGTGATAAAGGCTTTTTTCGTCATCACGCTTGTTGACTTTTGATGATGGGACGAGCGAGGCTGTGTGCAATAGGTTGCTTACCTATGTGGCGTGGGCCTAAATGCGCTGAAACTGACCTCAAATAGTGTGTCTAAGACACTATGGAATGGGAAGTGGTCAAGCATGGCATACTTCATTCAGTTTAGGCCATTTTTGAACATCTGACAAATCGTTTAAAATGTTTATTGTTTACTGGTTGACCATGTCAGATTTGCCTGAATTTGATATGGAACATTGCTGCGTGTATCACATGCCTTGTGCCAAATGGTTTCTGGATATTTTATATCATGTGAAAATGTCTAGTGATGTCAAGCTAGTGGAGTTTGTATGACAGCTGGTAGCACAGAATTTGATGGTAACTTCTGCCGCACTAGCTGGAGGATTTTGATCTTTTCATTTAATTGTTTCCGCCTAAATCACTAACTTAGCAAATGAAGCTTTCATCTTTTAAACTTTGTCAAATGATCAAAGGAAAGAGAGTAAAAATTAACAAAGTAAATGGAGAGAAATCATTTCTTTATTAACATTATGCACTTAACAGAAGTTTCGTTTTGCTTTTTTCACAGTAGAAAGCGTATGGATCTAAATTGTATTTATGTACATGAAGACTGTTAATGGTTTTTGAGACAACTCTGGAGTAAAGAAAAACCTGGCTAAGGGAAATTCATAACACTTCGATAACATTACTAATTACTATCACAAGGTACTGCACAATGGCACAGCGCAAAATTAGCATGGAATCAAACATGGTTGCAAACAATGTTCGACGTTCAATGTCATAAACGTTAACAAAAAGGGACTGAGGGCAGAGCCCCACATGAAAAGCGAGTTCTTTCAGAAATTTGGCATGTTTCATTTTACTATTATTTTAAAATCAGGATGACAAGCCATTAGCGTATGGAAAAACTCAATTTAATTTCCATATCGTCACTCTCATCATGGCAAAAAAATGTGGGAAACAAAATTATTTGAAACGAATTCACGATGTAAATTTTGTGCACATCTTCTATCCATTCTATTCACTATGACTAAAAATGGAAATGCAGAGGTTGCCTCAGAAATCTTCTGTCAATTGAAATACACAGAAGAAAAAAATAAGACTGCTCCAAAATTTTATATTGTGATACACAACTTCCACCACATTTCATTTGGGAAGGTTCAATGGGTTGACTTTCATCTATGACCTGAAACCTTGAGGAGATAGGCGACTTATTCCTATATGGGGAGGAAATGCTTTTTCTATACAAGAAAAAATATAATAGAGTACTTCAATGGTAATGAAAATTTATGAACATAAGAAAACAAAAGATTCGTGACAAGGCTTAAAATTTACCTGATGGTCTTTACTGAGAGCTCACTGATGAGCGTAAATAAGTTATTTACAATAAGTTTAAGTACGTTTCTTAATATATACATAACATAATATAATTTATTTTTAATGGAAATAATAATAACAAAAAATGGGTGTACGAAAACTTGTCAGTCTTTTACCCTTGCATTAACATTAAAGTCCCAACCCAACACATCTGTCAATAATCAGAACAAATGCATATTTTTAAAAGAGGCCGTCTAAACCTTATGTTAATATTCTAAAAACCATAGAGTGTGTTACAATACAAAAATTAAATCTCTGGATGAAATGATAAACGCGGCCTAAGGATAAAACATGGTTTCTTTGGGTCAGCGATTATTTGATGTCATATCTTTCATTTTCCAAGCACGGTTTATAAAAGAAAATAATGCTAAGATTCCTGAACTTTTCCATTTTAGCAACATGAGGGTTTTTATGTTCCTATAGAAACAGCACAGTACACACAAACATGCAAGCAAAAAAAGTCTTCAACACTGGTCATAATAATTGCTTATAAAGACAAGTTCTATTATAAATTTACTATTAAAAGTAAGATTTTGAATGAAATAGAAATATAACAGGACTAGAACAATAACAACTAATTACTGTTGGCGTAATGTGTACAAAAATATGTCCGAGGAAAAGATGCAAGGAAGAAAATTGAAGTTTTTCTCTGAACAGTCAGTGACAAATCTGATAACGGATCACCTCAATTTCCACAGATGGCATGAAGGCTTTCTGATACTTATGTTCTACATAAATAAATAATCAATGTGAAACACAGGTCCTCGTACACTTACTCCAAAGACCCTTTCACATGACACACCCAAGAAGTGACTCAAAGTTGCTTTCGTTTTTCCCCCCACAGGACCGCTTGCGTTTGAGGTTTGCAGTCAGAGTCCTATGCTTGTTAAGTTGCTTTCGAACACAGATGGTTTGCTGAGGCCTTAACAGCACTGATGACGACAATGACTGGTTAACCAAAGAGGTGAGGTATGAACTTAGAGCTTCAAAATTCACTTTTCAGTCAAAACAAGGCATTTAATTTAATTAGTATCATTGTCTTTCTATGCACTCATTTTGAACTCACAAAGCTGAGAAATAAATTCAAAACGTTGTCTTGTTGCTTTGTTTCTCGCTTGAATAATGATTCATTATCTCTCTCGCATACCAAAAACACAAATACTGTTCGTCACATTTTAACGTTCAGATGACATTGCATGATGACATGCATTGCAACTATTTCTTCGACCTGAGCCAGCTACAACCCCACTGTAAAGCACACCCTCCCCACTTAGGAGGTGACGAGCATGAGCTTGCCGGGGAATGAGGGGCTGAGGGGGCAAGAGCTGGAGGACGACGCCGTCGGGGTGAGGGTGGGAGAGCTCCTGGGGGTGAGGACGGGGGTCGAGTCGGGCGTCGCGGTGGGGGTCATGCTGGCCGTCGGCGTGGAGGTCGGAGTGGGGCTGGGCGTGGGCGTGGAGGTGGTGGAGGAGGCCGACGTGGAGGTGCAGCCCGAGTCGCTGGCGTGGTGATCCGGCACGGACAGCGGCAGCGTCTGCGGCGCGTCGCGGCGGCGTGCGGGCCTGGCGGGGCCCACGGCGGGGCCCACGGCGGGGCCCACGGCGGGGCCCATGGCTGAGCCGGTGCCTCGGGCACTTGGCGCGGCGCCCCGCGGCCACCAAGGCGGTCGGGGCGCCGCGGAGACCCCCAGGGCCCCGGAGGGGGTCGTCAAGGTGCTCGGCAGAGGCACGGGCTCGCCGCCCTGCTACACGTACACGATGTGCGGCGGCTTCTTGGTCATGTCGATGGCCATGGAGTAGTGGTTGTGGTACGTGCCGTAGTTGCCGGGCCCCGGGGGGCCGTTGGCCGAGGCCTTGCCGCCCTTGTGGCCGTGGCCGTGCCCGTTGCCATGGCCATTACCATGGCCGTTGCCGTGGCCGTTGGCGTGCCGCACCTGGTCGTGGTGGTTGTGCCGCCCCATGGTGAGCGTGTGGTGGTGCGCGCCGTTGCCGCCGTTGAACGACGAGTCCCAGTTGTTGAGCGCGCGCTGGTACGCGTTGACCGTCACGTTGACCGAGTCCTTCTTGTAGTCGTCGTAGCCGCCGCGGCCCAGGCCGTTGCTGGGCAGCCCGGGCAGGCCGATGGTGGCGTAGGTGGGCTCCACCTTCATGTCGGGGGTCATCATCATGACGGGGTGCGGGCTGGCGGCGGGCACGTGCGGCAGCGCGCCCAGCCCGTTGAGCCCCATGCCGTGCTTGTGCAGCGTGGAGTGCTGCGTGGCGAACGAGTCGGTGCTCACGTCGGACGCGTCCTTTTCGTGGCTGCACCAGCGGCCCGAGCTCAGGAAGAAGAGCACGGTGCAGGTGGCGGCGAACAGCGCCAGCACCACCACCGTCACCATGACGACCGCCATCCAGGTGGCCTCGCAGCGCACCTCGGCCTCGGGGACGTCCACCAGCATGAAGCCCTTGAGGGCGGCGGGGCCGGCGCAGCGGATGCGGCCCATGTCCAGGATGACGGGGTGCAGCTGGCTCAGCGCCGACGGCTCAGGGCCGCCGAGGCCGCCGAGGGGCAGCGGGGACGGCGCCGGCGGCAGCGTGGAGGACGACGGCGGCGTCGCGGTCGCGGAGGCCGCGGCAGCTGGAAGCAGAAACGCCCGGTCAGAAAACGAAATCACCTGGGTTCACTGTTAAAATTGCGTATAGTTGGTCCACTAGCACTCAAACTGGGCCAAGGCACGTTAGAAATGTCGGAGGAACCTCGCACAGTGGGCCAGAAGTCCCGGACGCGTTTTTAGCTCCACAGTCGCTTAATGGGACTCGAACCGAACGTGTGGCTCCACCAATGGATTGCTCTTCGAATGAGGAATCCATTGATAGGGTCACACTTTCGGTTCGAGTCCTGTTTAGCGACCCTTGAGCTCAAAACGCGTCTGGAGTGTTGGCCGCCTCCACCGGTCTTTTGGTCCACTGTGCCGCGTACAGTTCCCCTTGGCCCGGCGAGACGCAGGACCTATACCGTATAAGTGGCCTGGTGCTCCATAGAGACGAATGGTCACCCTAGTTCGGGAGCCTCCCCGTCGCGGACGACACGTACCTGCTGCCGCGGCGGCCGAGGCGGTCTCGTTGACGGCGATGGCGTGCTGGCGCTGCTCCTTGCAGAGCAGCCACAGCCACAGCAGCGAGCAGTTGCAGGTGAGCGGCACGTCGGCCACGTCCAGGACCTGCAGGCGGTCCAGCGGGAAGTGCGCCGCGTCCAGCGAGGCCAGCGCCGAGCCGCGCACCGAGACGCGCGCCAGCAGCGGGCTGCCGTGGAACAGGCGCGTCGGCAGCGACGTGAGGCGCGCGTTGCCCTCCAGCGACACCGTCTCCAGGCGCTTGTTGTCCGCGAAGGCGCGCGCGTCCACGCGGGTCAGCCTGCAAGGAGGGGGCGTTATCGAAGGTGTACAATGATTGCGGTAACTGCGTTACAATGCGCCTCTGGTGTACACCCAAAATTGAAAGGCGGTATACATGGTCTTATGAAGGCGGTACAAAATTACCATCCTCTATGGGCGGGTGGAATCTATTTTTTACCGCCTTTCCAAGGGTGGTAAAAAATTACCACCCTTTTTGAAGGCAGTAAATTTATTGCCTTCAAAGGGCGGTAATTTTTGTAGGCGGTAAAAAAAGGATCCCGCCGTAGCAATATTACCGCCCTTGGGTTTTGGGTGTATTTGCCACACGTGTTGCCTACGGAGAGTCGGCATGCAGACTTGGGCCCCGTTCCCGTTCCGAATTCTGTTTGACCCGGGGAGTCAGATGTTGACTCAGTGGGGTTCGATTGGGGCTCCAGGTTGGACCTCGGTCCAGCGGGGCAACAACGGGACGGGGCTCAGGTCTTGCATGCCGCAAAGCCCTAGGTGCGAAACGACTGGAAATTTGATGGATCTTGAAAATTTGTGCCGCCTTACCTGACCAGCCGGTTGAGCCGCAGCGTCCGCAGCTCGCTGAGCGAGTGGAAGGCGGCGGCGCCCACGGAGGCGAACATGTTGCCGCTGAGGTCCAGGTAGCTGAGGCGGCGCAGGCGGGCCAGCGTGGCGGTGGGCACACTCGTCACGTTGTTGTCGGCCAGCTCCAGCCGCTCCAGGGAGCCCAGCCCCTCCAGGGCGTTGGCGTCGATGGAGGAGATGACGTTGTTGTCGAGCGCCAGCACGCTCAGCTCACGCAGGTTGGCGAAGGCGTTCTCGCCCACGTCCTCGATGAGGTTGGCGCCGAGGCCGAGCGCGCGCAGCGAGGTGAGGCGGTAGATGGCGGCGCTGGGCACGGCCAGCAGCTGGTTGTCGCCGAGCTGCAGCACGCGCAGGTTGACCAGCGCGTCGAACACGCCGTCCGCCACCGAGGCCAGCCGGTTGCGGCCGAGGTACAGCTCCCACAGGTCGTGCATCTCGGCGAACATGTGGCGGTCCAGCGCCTCCACCAGGTTGTTGCTGAGGTCCAGCACGCGCAGCGAGCGCAGGCCCTTGAAGGCGTCCTTGCCGAACGCGCCCACCTCGTTGCTGCTCACGTTGAGGCTGGTGAGCCGCTCCAGCGCGTCGAAGTTCTTGCTGCCCAGCGACTGCAGCCTGTTCTGCGACACGTCCAGGTGCTGCAGCTGCTGGTAGAAGTTGACGGTGTACTCCAGGGTGATGATGTTGTTGCCGCTGAGGGTGATGGTGGTGGCCTCGGGGTTGAGCTGGAACGGCACCACGTCGAGGCCGGCGTTCTCGCACGAGATGCGCAGCGTGTTGCACACGCAGCCCTGCGGGCAGAAGGCCGAGGCCGGCGCCAAGCCCGCCGCCAGCAGCGCCAGCACTGCCACCAGGGACCACAGCGTCGACGGCGTCCTCGGCCGAGGCCGGCACCGCCAGGCGTCCTGGTGCGTCCGGGAGGGCGCGCCGCGCGTCGACGGCGTGCTCTGCTGGCCGAGGCCGTCGGCGCGGTCGGTCCCGGGGGTCGGCTGACTGCGCCGCCGCCGCGGCCACGTGGTCCGCCACGTCGTCGGGCACGTGGGGCGCGCGCCGTCGTGCGCCGAGGCCGGCGGCCGAGCGCCGAGCACGCCCATGGCGGAGGCCGCGGTGGAGGCCATGGCGTAGGAGGGCGCCTCTAGGCCGGCGACGGCGAGGCGAGGTACTCCCCCAGCATCTCCAGGCTGCAGCACACAGAAGCACAAGTTCGGCGTCAATTTTCAGCCGGCAAAAAGGAAGAGCGCAAACTTAGTCAAATGACATGAGCAGAATAGGAATTCGGCCGCCTCTCGTTTAAGTGGGGCTCAGCGCTCTAGATTGGGGGGAGGGGGAGGGGGTCAAACCAGGCAGTGCTGGGGCTGGCGAGGGGCGTGGCTCGTCTTGGCTGTGCCGCTCTGCCGCTGTGCGTGTGAGCAAGGACTTGGACGCCAACTTGGCGAGCAGGCACTGCCAGCCAGTGGCACGGAGTCCTGCGGTTCGGTGTAAGGGACGTGGCCGGGAGACACGGGCGATCCTCTCCCCCTCCCCTCCTCCCCGACCCCCGCCCTCATTCTCGCCCCTTCCTGCCACGCGGCACGTTCCACGCGGGGACCGGCCACAAATCGCGACACCCCCTCCCCCTCCCCATAGGCCCATGCAGGACAAACCGCCATGTCACAACGAGGAAAAAAAATCGTTTTGCGACGGACCCTCGAAAAAGCGCGGGCATCGAAAATCAGCGAAGAATCCTGACTCGCCCTCCCCTACCGATTTTTTTTGTCGCCCCTGACTCTCCCCTGGCCGTTTATACGCCGGCTCATCTTGTAAAATGCAGATTTCCTTTACCTAGTCGCGTTTTCATTAAGCGACGCCGCGTTAAGGCGCGGCAGGGCGCGGCAGGGCGTCCTGGCCGGGCCGAGGGGTCGCTGGTGATGCTGAAGGGGAAGGCCCAGCCGCCTCATTCCGACGGGTCGTTTCGTCGCTCTGTCTCTCTCGCACTCATCGGGGTGCGCCGTGAGTGCGAGAGAGACAGACCGACGACACGATCCTTCGGAATCAGTCGGCAGGGCCAGGCCCCGGTACGGTCGTACGTGACGGCGAGGTTGGAGGGCGCGGCGGCGCGGCGCTGGGGTCGCGGCGCACAGTGGGCCAGATGAATGCAAACAATTTGTGAACGAGCGCGTCGCATGGCGGAAGCAGGAACCAAGAAACTAGAAACCCAGAACCGGTTAGAAGCTCTGAACTGGAAACGTGGGGAAACCCAGGGCCCGAAACCCCAGGGTCCCCAGGGCCAGAAACCCCACGGTGAGAAACCCCAGGACCAGAAACCCCAGGACCAGAAACCCCAGGACCAGAAGCCCGTAACCGGAAACCCGGAACTGCGTAGGGCAGCGGTTCCCAACCTTAGGGTCGCAACCCCAAATGGGGTCGCGAAAAAATTTCGAGGGGTCGCGGCGAGGTGGTTGGGTCGCCTGGGGTCGCGGCTGTTTCCCGGCTGGCAGAATGTTCAAAACGGTCGAAAATGCCTTTGAAAATTCGTGTTTCAGGCCGACTTAAGCAGCAACTGCGTCTGATCCGACAAGGTATTTCGTCCTTCCTCAGCGGGCATTTGGTCTTTGGACTTCCTTTAGCATGCCTTTGTTACGGAGTGCGATTATCGGCCTTAGTTTGGGAGCAGTATTGTCCAAAGTGGATCAAAATGGCATGCAAAGGCATTTCTTACTGTTTCATCAACTTTGAGACAATACTGCTCCCAATTTAAGGCCGATAATCACACTCCGTAACAAAGGCATGCTAAAAGAGGGGTCGCGTGGGGTCGCGAAATTTTTCCTGGGGTCGCGGATATTTTTTGTTACAAATTTGGGGGTCGCGAGCCGAAGAAGGTTGGGAACCGCTGGCGTAGGGGGAGGCCAAGCCTGTCCAGCTGTCAGTGGAGCCGGACAGGAAAAACGGCCGGGGCCGCGAAGGCGACAGGGCGCGACGTGAGAGGTGGCGCCGCTGTCGCGGCCCGCGACTCCATCAACTCTTCACCCGCCTGATTACCTCCACTTGCCACCCTCATTTCCCCGCGGGGCGAACAGACAGACAGACAGACAGACAGACAGACAGACAGACAAAAGCTGACAGACGGGTGGACGGACAAGCCCGACGGCAGCTACTCGCGTTTTTAAAAGAATGAAAAGATAATCTAATGGACCCCGCGACCTTGCCAAAGGGGTCCAAAGGGGTCAGCCTGTCGTCTTCGAGTCGAAAGCGGCGGTTCACACGGGTTCGCCTTTATCGCAAAGCGACGACAAAAAGTTGTTTTTCCGTTTTCCCTTGCGAAGCGGCGGGGCGGGGATTCGATCCCGGGCCCGGCGGTGCCATAACGCGGTCCAGCCTGGCTCGGCTCGGCTCGGCCATACACCGGCCGCTTCTGTCCAGACGAGCGCATAATCGAGGCAGGTGCAAAGGGCCCCTCTGGGGGCGCTATGGGGCGCTGCAGTGTGCCAGCGCGGGGCCGCCCCGGTCCGGCCGGCACGCTGGTGACCCATATCCATGCACGGCCCGAGCGAGGGGCCGGGGTTGGCCTTTAGAGTCCAGAAAAAAAAACAACAAAAAAAGAAAAATACTGCGCGGGCGGCGCAGCGTGAATTTAGACTTCCCGGAGGCACTTTGGAAAGGTTTTACCCCTCACTGGCGTTGTCACTCGCAGCAGCCAGAACGGACCCCTACACAGCTGTCCTCCCCCCCCCCCCCCTCCACACACACACACATTCAGAGGCGCAGCGGGAGGCAAAGGGGTGAGCTGCTGGTGTTGTTAAGCGTCAATTTATTATTAATGGAATCCACGACTGTGTTCGTCAGGGCGCCGCCGGAGGGCCGCGGACGCGAAGGGGAGGGGGGGGGCGGCAGGGGCAATATTTTGAGTTTTGGCGTTTCGGCTTGGCGGCGGCCTGGCCAATTATTCATGTAAATGAAATGCGTCTTCCTCCCCCGCCTCTCTCCATCTCTCTCTCTCTCTCTCTCTCTCTCTCTCTCTCTCTCTCTCGGCCGCGGCGCGGGGCAAAAAAGAAAAGGGCCGTAATCGGTGTTGATGTTTAACTATTGATCAGCAAACTAATCATGCCGCTCGTCCTCGGCGCGCATTTACCATTTACCACACCCCGCGGATAATTAATGAAGGCCGCGGATGAAAAATGCAGGCCGTGATGATGACGGCGACGATGATGGCGAAAGAAGGGGAAGATACAAATAATGGCTGCAGGCTGCAAACTGGGCGCGTACAACTTTCAGCTCTCTCTCTCTCTCTCTCTCTCTCTCTCTCTCTCTCTCTCTCTCTCTCTCTCTCTCTCTCTCTCTCTCTCTCTCTCTCTCTCTCGGCCGGGCGCAGTGATTGCATTATTTTGCGCTGCATACTCCAGACTGCAGGCCGCGGCGACGGTAACTTCGGCCGCCTCACTGCGCGCGAGATGCGGCCCGTCTCTCTCGCACTCATGGGGCGTGCCGTTGGAGTGCGAGAGAGACGAGACGCTCCTTCGGCACGAGACGGCCGGCCGTCTTGGCCGGGCCGGGGGCAGGCCAGGCCAGGCCGACCTAACCAACCACCTTCCGGCCGCCCCGCCCCGCCCCGCCCCGCCTCCTTCCTCTCGCCTGTTTTGCATCGCGTGGGAGTGAGCCGCGGCCGCGCAGACTCCAACCTAAATGCAATTTTATGCTCCGCCAGCTTTCTGTTCCAACGATCCTTCAACGCCCTGGACTACGCCGCGGCGCAGGGGCGGGGCGGGGCGGGGCGGGGCGGGGGGGGGCCACAGTCCCGCGCCTTGGCCGCGTTGCCTTTGGCCGCGCGGGCGCCTTGGGCCGAGATTCAAAATGCGCGCCACGTCGCGACATAGGCGTCACCATAAAACTCACAGCCACTTGCGCTTTTTTTCCCCGCGCGCGTTTAATTATCCCGTCTGCTGACTGCCGAGGAGCAAGGACCCCCCGTGACCCCGGTCGGGCGGGGCGGGGCGGGGCAGCATCCAGGCCGACAACCTGCTGCTGCCTTTCGGGGAGGACTCTAGGGGTGAGGGGCTGGCGGACAAGGCAACGGTTTGAAACGCTTTCGTACGGTATACTTTTTACGCGACAGTCGTAGTGCACCTACGCCTAGCCCCGTCCCTCTGCCCCCTCCCCCTCCCCTCCCCGCCTCGCCACGCCCTGACGCGCCCCAAGTGCCTGTTTTTCCCTCGGTGTGTGTTCCACCAGGACTGCGTCCCATGTTCAGCCGGCAACCGTCCCCGTCGACGCTGCGAGTGTGTGTGTGTGTGTGTGTGTGTGTGTGTGTGTGTGTGTGTGTGTGTGTGTGTGTCGCATTTCATGTGGAGCGGGTTGCCGACTGCAGGCGCCGGGTCATTAGCTGGTCGCATATTCAGACCAAGCCAGCCAGCCCCACTCTCGGCCCGGGCGTGCTGCTACAACGGCACGTCTCAAGCGCAAAAAAAGTAAAGGATTTCGCTACCTATCTCTCTCACTTTCCCACTCTCTCACTCTCTGACACTCTGACACACTCTTTCACTGTATCTTTCCGACTCTCTCTCCTCTCTCCAGCCAAACACCCCGCATCGACGCGGTAGGCAACCCTATGTTTGGCGATGACTTATGGATGGCGGCTCAAACAGGCCGCGCTGCGTTGCGCCCAGGTTGGTTTGCACATGCCGCGCCGAGCGTGCCCAAAAATATTAATTAGAAAAACACAATTTGCCGGAAAAATGGCGACCGCGGGGGGAGAGAGAGAGTGAGGGGCTGTTCCGTGTTCTGTTCGGTGTGCATTTTGATGGCGCCCGGGGCGCGGCGGAAACGCGCTTATATTTGTATAGTGTGCCAGCAGGGCCGCGGCGGCGCCGCCACCCGCCAGTCGGCAGTCGCTCGGGTAACTTTTGCGGCAACTAGCTCAAAGAAACACAGACGCAGTTAAGTCGCGGTAGCGAAATGCACCGCGCCGAGCAGAGCCGTGCCGTTCCGCGCCGTCCCACAGTGGGCCAGAAAGCCGATGTAGGCGGCCAAAATTCCGAACGCGTTTTGAGCTCCAGAGTCGCTTAATGGGACACAAACTGAACGTGTGACCCCACCAATGGATTGCTCTCCGAACGATGAATCCATTGGTGGGGTCACACGTTCGGTTCGAGTCCCATTTCGCGACTCTGGAGCTCAAAACGCGTCTAGAGTTTTGGCCGCCTCCACCGGTCTTCTGGCCCACTGTGCGCCGTCCCCAAGTGGCACTCGGCGGCGGCGCCTAATTCGCATCACGGCGATCATCATGACTCATCCCCATCCCGCTGCAGTGCCGTGCATTAATGAAGGCTCTCCTCAAAGTCCCGCCAGATAGTTCATTGTTCCTCTGCAGCCTTACGTATTCACGCCGCTCGCCAGTCAATTACTATTCGCCGGAAGTTGGCGGGAGGCACGGCACGGCACGGCGCGGCGCGGGAAGGTTCAAAACTTTGGCGATAGTGAATTTTGCACACTGCGCCGCCCTGGCCGCCGCTAGTCATAAGCGAGAAGTTTTATGTGCTTAAGACGGCCGGGATGAAGCGGCCTTGGCCGGGGCTTGGCCGAGGCCGCAGCCAGAGGCATGCCGGGCAATATAAAGGCCGGCAAAGACAAGCCCGCCGGCCTCGGCGGCCTCCACGACCTGGAGCAGGGGCCGAGGCCGAGCCAGCCGAGCCTTTGCGGCGCACATACCTGCGGCTCGCCGGCCTCGCCGCTCGGACACGGCCGGCGCGTTCCGTTCTGGGGAAAACTTTGCCTCAACAATGCAGGCCTTGTCGGCAGACAAACTCGGTCCGGGCGGCCTTACGCTGGCTCGAGCGCCTGCCGGGTAGGCCACGCGACTACACTGGTGTTCGGGGGCTGGCCACGCTGGCTCGTAGCGCCTGCCGGGTAGGCACGCGACTACACGGTGCTCGGCGGCCAGCGCGCCTGCCGGGTAGGCCACGCGACTACACTGGTGTTCGGCGGGCTGGCCTACGCTGGCTCGTAGCGCCTGCCGGGTAGGCCACGCGACTACACTGGTGTTCGGCGGGCTGGCCTACGCTGGCTCGTAGCGCCTGCCGGGTAGGCCACGCGACTACACTGGTGTTCGGCGGGCTGGCCTACGCTGGCTCGTAGCGCCTGCCGGGTAGGCCACGCGACTACACTGGTGTTCGGCGGGCTGGCCCACGCTGGCTCGTAGCGCCTGCCGGGTAGGCCACGCGACTACACTGGTGTTCGGCGGGCTGGCCCACGCTGGCTCGTAGCGCCTGCCGGGTAGGCCACGCGACTACACTGGTGCTCGGCGGGCTGGCCCACGCTGGCTCGTAGCGCCTGCCGGGTAGGCCACGCGACTACACTGGTGCTCGGCGGGCTGGCCCACGCTACACGGCGCTCGCCGCCGCACGACTGATCTCGGTCTCTCCGCGCACCGGTTCTCAATATCCGCAGCAGCCGAGAGTGAAGCCCCTCCGATTTAAAATCCGATTTCTGATTTCGGGTAACGCTATCAGCTTGTGCTCGAGGCATGCGCTGCGAGTCCCGCCAGCACCGTAGATTCCGTTCCAGAGACACCCTCTACTCCCCCGGCGGCCGCTTCAAAGCGCGCCGTATGCTCACGTGCGGCAGTGCGGCCCCGGGGAGTAAATAAGAGTGGTGGCGCTCTACGTGTTGGCGGCGGCGTCCCGCGCGGCGCAGCGCTGCGTCGCCGTCGTCCCCTCCCAGAGCGCCACGGCCACGCCGCGCCACCGCCACGGCACCGCCACGGCACCGCGCACAAAGACTGCTCGCAGTGCTCGTGGAATGATTTAAGTGGTCTGGCCGGCCGCAGTTAGGCCCTCCGCCTCCGCCCTTGCTTCGCAGTGTGGTGGGGCGGGGTGGGGGCCCTCAAGAAAGTGGTATGTAGCTACACAGCCCCGCGGCCGCAGCCGCGGCGGGGGAGGAAGGCGGGGCGGGCGGGGCGCCTCGAAGGAACACTCCGACATGCCGGCACTTCATTTGCTATTCTCTAGGACGAGGCGGAGAGACAAAGGTCGGGGCGGGGCGGCCGGGCACAGTGGGCCAGAAGACCGGCGGAGGCGGTCAAAATTCTAGACGCGTTTTGAGCTCCAGAGTCGCTAAATGGGACTCGAACCGACCGTGTGACCCCACCAATGGATTGCTCTCCGAACGAGGAATCCATTGGTGGGGCCACACGTTCGGTTCGAGTCCTGTTTAGCGACTCTGGAGCTCAAAACGCGTCTAGAATTTTGGCCGCCTCCGCCGGTTTCTGGCCCACTGTGGGGAGGCCGAGCAGCCAGGCAGGCAGCCAGGCAGGCAGCCTGGCTGACTTCGAACGTCGCCCGGTTTACAAGCGGTAATGCCAGGTCTTGGTCGACAACTCGCGCTCTCACAACGACTTTCCCCGTTTGAACTGGTCGCGCCAATTTGCACGAACCGCCGTGCACGCCGCCCTCGGTGCACTCGGCCGACCGCCTTGACGACGACGACGGGGTGCTCCAAGGCCCCGGCCAGAACGCCGCCGCGGCAGTGCGGCACAACGCCCCAAACTTAGTTCTCCGCCGAGTGCACGGCGGGGCGGGGCGGAGCGGGGCGGGGCTGTCGAGCTTGGAGAGGTTGAGGTGCAGGCCGGCGCGGCGCGGCTAGGCTATATCCGGCCAGGCGTCACTGGAGATGGCGGTACGGCGGCCAGTGAAAGGATTCCGAAGTCCGCGAAACTGGCAAGGTAAACTTGGTTTCGGCTCCCCAGCCAACAGGCCGATTCCGAGCTCTGCTTGTCGCTCTGTCTCTATCGCACGCATGGGGCGCCCCGCAAGGGTGCGAGAGAGACAGAGCGACTGCGGCGCCACCACGATCCCTCTCATCCCTGTCTGCGCGCACTCCACTGTAACGTAGGCATCTTGAATGGCAGTGCCTGCACCCCGAGACCCGAGACCCCCCGGCGGGCCCCGGCCTCTGCAAACAGGGCCGATGCTGGCAGATATCGAGATCTCGATTCGAGATATCGTCTCCCTCGTACTCGAGTGCATCGGCACACTTTGTCTCGATTGGGCCACTCGCTCGGGCCTGCTGCTCGCTTCCGCCCGCCGCCGTCCTCCCTTGGTTCCGGCCGCCGACAGTGTCTCTCTGTCTCTCTCGCACCCCGACGGAACGCGCCGTGAGTGCGAGAGAGACGAAGCGACGCTGTCGGCCGGGCTGCACGCTCGCCGTTTCGAGTTACCCGACGACGCCGCCGACTTTAAAGCAGCGCGCCTCCCCGACGTGCCCGACGTCTCGCCGCCGCTTTCTGCTTTCGGCCGCCCTGCTCCAGTTTTGGCGCTGCTCTCGGCGCTGCCACTAGCACTGCCAACACCGCCAGACACCCTCCTTCAGCGGGGAGTATCGGCAAACTCGCCCCGCCCCGCCTCGCCCCGCCACACTCGTCCCCCTCCCGGGGGTGCGGCGCTGCGCGCGGTCCAGCGAGGCTCTGGTTTCACCCGCGACAGAGAACCGTCGCCCGCCCACGCCAGCTTCTCTCTCTCTCTCTCTCTCTCTCTCTCTCTCTCTCTCTCTCTCTCTCTCTCTCTCTCTCTCTCTCTCTCTCTCTCTCGCCGTGCCTTTTCCCCCGGAGAGGACGCCGCGGGGAAAAAGCTATCGGATTCCAGCGGATCATAATTATCCCCCGACGGTTGGCTAAAAGAGTGTCTGAAGGCGGCCGAATGACAGCGAGCCGAGGGGAGGGGGAGAAAGATGGCACCTACCGGCACTGCACTGCAAAAAGCCACTGAAAATAATAGCAATAAATAGCGCGTTGGATGCAAACGGAATATCAAAAAAATTAAGACCGCAACGTCCAGAAGGTGGTCGCAGCGAAAACAAATTAATCAAATTACTGTGCTATTAAAATACGTGGCAACACTTGGAGTTTTGAAAAAAAAATTGGCTAGTGAGTGTTTCTTTGAATTTGCAGGCCATCGTGCGACGCAATTACTCGCGCTGAGTTTCGTCGCCGATAAGGAACGACGAGAGAGGGAGAGAGGGAGAGAGAGAGGGCGCACCCAAACCGCGGGGCGATCAGGTATCACCCCGGCCAGCACGTTTCTCTTTTTTAACACCCGAGATATCTCCCCGTCCACCGGAATCTGGGTCGGGTTCTGGAGCGGGGCCTGGAGCGGAGCGCGCTGGAAGCGTACGGAAACACGGCGACATGGGATCGAGAATGCAAATTTGCGCACCGGTACCTCAGCCGCGCCGAGGCGACCGAAGGGACCGCGGAGACCGAGGAGCCTCGCGCCAGGGGCCCGGCCCACAGACCGGTGGAGGCGGCCAAAACTCTAGACGCGTTTCGAGCTCCGGAGTCGCTAAACGGGACTCGAACCGACCGTGTGACCCCACCAATGGATTGCCCTCCGAAAGTTTCCTTGGAGCTTACAGAGCGCTTAAAAATAGCGTCGTTTTACCAGCGCAAGCGCGCGCGAGAGAGACAGAGCGACACAGGAGCGGAGTCAGCCTGCAGCGTGTCCTTGCGGCGGCCTTACCTTGCACGACATTCCCGCGCGTCTTCGCGGACATTTTAATGAGCCGTCCTGTCTGTTCCGGCATCGTTCGAGGCTCCGCGTCAACCCCCCCTCCCCTCCCCCCCCCTCCCCCCTCCCCTCCCCCCCCTCCCCGAACCTGCCCCACACGTCCCCGGGCCGTCGTCGGGCCGCCTCCACCCAAGGCCAATTTACCTTGGTGCTGTCGGCGCTGACGGCGAGGTCAGGCGGCTGTCGCGTCGCAGCGGCGACGTGGTCCCGGCGAGGGTCCCGGCGCCCCCGGCAGCGCGCAGCGAGTCCCTGGAACAACAAGACGTCCGTGAAGGCCAAGTCAACAGGAGAAGAGGCGAGGAGGGACGTCGGTCTCCCTGCATGCCGCCTAGAAGGTAGGCAACAAGTAACACTAGCCCCTGTATGTAGGCAACTTTCGCGACGTCGCCCCTCATGAACCCGTCTCTGGATCCGCCCTTGGGCACGGCGCGGCGCGGCGCGGCGCAGAGACAAGCAGACGCAGTCCCGCCAACTTCGGCGCCGCCGCTCGCTGATCGCGACCACCGTTAATTTTGGACGGCGCGCGGATTGCTCCGCTCTGCTCGCGAGTGGCTTGGCGGCTTGGCGGCTTGGCGCTCCGCGCTCTGCGGCTCGCCGCCAGCGCGTCAGCACTTCCGTCGCGGAGTTGTTGGAGGAGCGGGCGACTCGACTCCCCCGCCCCCTCCATTCTACCCGGACTCACACTCCGTCGTGGCCCCGACAGCGCGACTCCGCGTCACTTAGCGATATTGCCCGTCCCACTGCGGCGAGCCAGCGCATCGCGTGGAGGGTGTGAGAAAACGTTCCCACGCCGCGCAGTGGGCCAGAAGATCGGCGGTGGTGGCCAAAAGTCCGGACGCGTTTTGAGCTCCAGAGTCACTGAATAGTACTCGAACCGAACGTGTGACCCCACCAATGGACTGCTCTCCGAACGAGGAATCCAAAGGTGGGGTCACACGTTCGGTTCGAGTCCCATTTAGCGACTCTGAAGCGTCCGGGATTTTGGCCGCCTCTACCGGTCTTCTGGCCCACTGCGCGCCGGCGGTCCGTCTTCAAACGGCCACGCCACCGCACTGGCGGAATGGCGCACCTGATTCGCTGATTCCCCGAGCGGGCGAGGGCGCGGCGTTAAACACCTCTCGCGCTGTCCGGCGCCAACAAATGGCGGTCAGAATGGTGCGAGAGATGGCGCTGGCGGCGGTACTCGAGTGGCGGGAACGGGCGGCAACCCGAGGGTGGCAACCCTTGGGCAGTCCCTGGTCCTTTTATGGCCAGCACACGAGTAGCGCGGGCTGCAAGGCCCTGCAAGGGGCACTGCGAACTGCTTCCGAAGATCTTCCGCCTTTGTCGCACACCGGGTCCTCTCGTTGAACAGCGAGAGAGACGGAGCGATGGCTGCTGTGGGGGGCCTCTCCTTGTAACGGCGAAGCGTCCACTAATCCGAGAGGGGCTCCAACGCGCCCCCAGGGCGGGCGCATCAGCAGGGCGGGTCGCTCTGTCTCTCTCGCACTCACGGGGCGTCCGGTACGGGTGCGAGAGAGACAGAGCGACGGCCTCCAGCCGCGGGGTCTTCACCTACCAGGCCCGCTTGGCACCCACAATGTAGCGGTCTCGGCCTTCCTTTTCGGGGGCCTCGGGCCGGGCCGGGCCGCCTGGGCCGCCTCGGCAGTAAACTCCCGGGGATTACGCCCAAAGTAAACGCTCGATCCGCGCCTCCTTGCCGAGCGTGGCGGGGCGGGGCGTGGCGGGGCGTGGCGGGTCGCGGCTGAATGTCTAATGACGACCTGACCGGGCCGCCAGTGCTGCCAACCCGTCCCGTCGATTCATTACCAACTTGCGAGCGGACAATGCGCAATCATGTTGCGGTGGGACCCACGACGGACCCACGACCGCCCCGCCACCGGGTGCCGCCGGGTCGGCGGGCCGGCCGGGGCCTCGCAGTGCGCTTGGGCAACGTCTTGAAAACTTGACCCCCTCCCCCGCCGCTTCGAGGGACCCATTCCAGCGGCCACCTTGAGTGAATTATTCGTCGAGCACTGCAAAGGCAAAAAGCGGGGCAAAGGGAATGGATTCGGGGCTCTGCTGCACAACGAGGGCCTCAGGGCCTCCAATCCCTGGCGGCCGCGCGGCCCTGCCAGCCCTGGGCGCCCTTTGCACGGCGTGTCCTCGAGGGCCGACCGCCGCGGCCTCCACGGCCTCCACGGCCTCCACGACCTCCACGGCCTCCACGGCCTCCACGACGTCAACGACCACGGCAAGCAGGACCACGATCTCTGCGACGACGACGGCTAGCGACCACACCACGTCGAGCCGCCGCCACCGCCGCCGTGGCCTCGACGCGGTGCTCACCCTTCCGGGGGTCCGAGGGTCCGGGGGTCCGGTGGGGCGAGGCGCAGGGTCCGGAAACCGCAGGGGCTTCTCGCCCGGAGCCGGGCGCCACCGCAGCGCCGTGCCGGCCGAGCCGCGCCGCAGCTCCGGGTGCTCCGGGGGCGGGGGTTCGGGAAGGTGCTCCGGGGACAATGGCGGTATCAAGAGATATTCGCGCGCAAAGCGGGGCGCCATTGAAAGCAACGAAAAACGAGATAAACTGGCGAGCGATTTCGCCGCCCACACTCCTTGCCCCGTCTCTCTCGCACCCCTGCGGCACTCTCCACGAGTGCGAGAGAGACGGGAAGCCCGCGATGGGAATCGCTCGACAGGTCCACGCGCAGCGCACCCAACAAAGAGCGAACCGCTTCCGACCGCGTCGCCCACGTCAACAAAAACAAAAACAAGGAATAAATAAAGCGAGAGAGTGTGCCGCAGAGTGCAGTGCAAAGCACAGCCTTGACCCCTGCACTATAAACCGCGCGTCCGCGTCCGTCGCATTGTCCACTTGGCGCTGCTGTAAAAAGGGCCGGCCCAACATCGCCATAACTTTCGCCGTTTGAATCCCCTTCCCGCTCCCTTTTTTCCCCTCTCTCTCTCTCTCTCTCTCTCTCTCTCTCTCTCTCTCTCTCTCTCTCTCTCTCTCTCTCTCTCTCTCCTCTCTCTCTCTCCCTCTCCAAGGGCCGAGATTAAAGTAGCCAGCCCTGCCGCAGCCGCGCAGCAGCCAGCAGAGGAACCCGAAATATTACATTCATATTTCGCGGTCTTCGGACTAAATTACGTCTTGTTTCTGGTGGCGTGGCGGCGCGTGGCGGCGCTGGGATTACAAGGCGTGGCGCGGAGCAAAGCCTGCCGGACTGATTGGGCGGCAGCATGCGGCAGCACCCTCGTGCAACTAGACGATCATTGAGGGCAGCAGCAGGCTGCGTCGTCGTCACTGTCTGTCCAGCACCCCTACGGCACTACGCCACGCCCCGTGAGTGCGAGAGAGACAGCGGCGGGGTGGACCGACCGGCCGGGGAGATAAGTGGCCCGGTGAACTGCTGTCGTGGACGACGGCCTGGACCGAGGCCTGGACGATGATGATTGGAGGGGACGTCTTGGAGCGATCGTCACGTCTCATTTTACCCCCTCTCCTTTCATCTTCTCTCTCTCTCTCTCTCTCTCTCTCTCTCTCTCTCTCTCTCTCTCTCTCTCTCTGCCGGCTTTCACTCGCCTTGACTCTCAGTGCTAATTGCGGTAATCGAGTTGGGCCCTCGCCGTCGTCGCCGCCCCCTGCTCCTTCCTCGTCGCGTTCGCCCCCTCGGCTGCCGTCTGCTTCCGAGGGTCCCTTTTCGTCGCTCACCGGGCCGACTTGACCCCGGGCTCCCCAGGCCGGCTGGTCTTTTGAGTCCGCGCGGCCGGAGCCACAGACAGCCACAGGTTGCCGCTCACAGTGTACTGGGAAATCGCCAGGCGATGCGCAGTGTGGCACGCGAGTGGCAGCGTCGCAGTGGAGTGCAGAGCGCTCAAGCGTCCCAAAGCACACACTGTAAACTTGGCAAGGACACCGCGAAACCCTCGACGGAGGAGTGCAAAGTGCCAACATAACGACAGGTGGATCGGGATGGATTGGGTATGATTTCACACACCTCATGTTTCCACTCAAGAACTCGTTAGGAACTCGAAACCCGACAAAATCAAAAACGATTGTCCGCGACAGCCGACGGCAGCAATCCGCCCAGCCCACCCAAGTCAGCGGACCGGAATAATATTTCTATCAGTATTAATTCGAAGTAGTCGGGGAGTGGCGGGGGGAGGGGGAGCGGGCGCCACGGGGTGTCGCGAGCTGAATGGCGCCCGGCGCGGCACATAATTAAAAATTAACGTTTGGCGCCGTCGAGGCCGCTGCAGGCTGACTTCGAATTCGTCGCCCCGTCTCCGTCGCGCACATCGTGGGTCTGGCACCGGTGCGAGGGAGACAGAGCGACGGGGGTACTCTTCCGCACCGCGCTCGCGCCACGTCCTCTGTTTGGCCAGAGGGCCGGAGTCGGCCGCGCCTTGCCCGCGTCCGCGCTGCCCCCCCCCCCCCCCCTCCCCAGCGAGGCGCGTTCCAGTGTGCACCCAAATTAAGAGGAGGGGAAATAAGGCCTTCCGTCGATTTTGGAAAACGGAGCACAATTACGCTCGTTTCAGTTTTGAATGCTTCCCGCGCGCGGGCGGGGCGCGGGCGGTTGGAAGTTACGGCGTGGGGGAGGGGTGGAAAATAAACTCGCAGGGGGGGGGGGGGGGTGACGCGAGAGGCGGCACCAGGCAAACAGCCTACTCCGCTACTGTTGAGTGTTCCGTGGAAAGTCGGTTTATGTGGGTGTTAAGATCGGTGCTCGGCGACGGAACGGAAGCTGGTTAGGGCAGGTCGCGATGGGAAAAGGGGTGGGGGGAGGGCAGTGAAGAGGGGGAGGGGAGGGGGGGCGGTAGGTGCATTTCCCGCAAGGGGGAGGGGGGGCAAGGCCCCATAAAGACGCCACCCTGCGACACCGGGACTTTGCATGGACAACGCGCGATGGAGAGGGGCATATCCCGGCGGGGCCGGCAGGCCGGCCCGCCCCGCCGCGGTACACGAACCCATTCCCTTCTTTAGCAGACGCGGCAATCCCCGAACGGGCGAAAACCCTTCCAGGCCTTGGGCCCTTGTTCGCATGCCCTCGCGCTGTCCCCCACCAGGGGGCCCCGAAGGGGTCCAGGTGGGACCCCCCGTTGGGGTGAGCCACCCAACGGGGCCACAGGGGCCAAAAGGGGAGGCGGAAACTAGACGCTTTTTGGCTTCAGGTGCCAAATACCGAAGAGCGGTACCCCACCTGGATTTCTCCGAACAGGGTATTGGGGGGTACGCTTCGGTTCGATCCTTTTTTAGCGACTCGGAGTAAAAACGGTTAGAGTTTTGGCCGCCTGCACCGGTATTCTTGCCCACTGTGCGGCAACAGCGTGCCCTGCGGTCGTCTCCCGCTGACAACTCCTCTGTATTCCTTCGCGAAACTTGTCTGTTTTTTTTCCCCCCCTTTTGTTTTTTCCCCCCCCTCTTTAAAAAAACCCCACCCCCCCCAAAAACCCCGGGGGGGGGAGGGGGAAAAGGGGGGAAAAAAAAAAAAAAAAGAGAAGGAGAGAGGAGGAGAGAGAGGAGAGGGGGAGGGGGGAGAGGGGGGGGGGGAAGAGTTGCTCGTCCCGTCCGCACAAAAAGGGCGAGTCAGGACTGAAGGCCGAAGAGGGGGGCTGGGCTGGGGGCTGGGGGCTGAGCTGCAGCGTGCAAGTGATAGAACCCCCCTCTCCCCCCCCCTCCCCCCTCGCCCTCGTGAGTGCAACTCACTACTTTCTTATCAGGGCGGCGTCTTTCCCACGGAGCGGACGGTGGAGAACAGGAGAGGAGGAGTACCAACCCGACACACTCACTCACTCCCACCCACACACACACACACACACACACACACACACACACACACACACAAAAACACAGGAGAGAAGAAACAAAAAGACAAAGAGGAAAAACCGCGGAAGGGGGGGCTTTAACGGACAGCTCCTTTGACACGTTGGCACGATAGTGCCCCGATACAGGGAGGGGCGGGGCCGCCACAAGAATAGGCCGAGATGGCATTGCTGCCGCTGCTGCTGCCCACACGGCCAGATTCGGCCCGCTATTAAATCATCCCATCCCTCAGGATGCACCGCACCGTGTGCGAGGGGGAGGAGAGAGAGAGAGTTGGGGAGTTGTTGTGTGTGCCTCTCGTTGCCCGGCTCCCACGACACGCGCCAGAAAGCCGCCTCCGTCCACGCCCCGCCACGTCCACTGTGTGTGTGCGTGTGTAAATGTGTGAGGCTGACTGGACAGCACCCGCACTCCCCCGCCCCTTCCCTTTCTGCTCAATATTCCGCGTATGTTCGACATTTCTATAGAGCTGCCCCCGCGACGCACCGCGACGCCCGACCAGCCTCATTCCGCCAGCGACTTGTAATGAGATTTTTTTTTTCCCCTTCTCTCTTTTCTTCCCTTTGCACACACTCGCGCACTCACATTCAAACAGACGACGCCCCTAAATTATTTCCCGAACAGCGGCGGCCTCGCAGCCACATCGGCTTGCACTTATCTCCGTCGCGTCCCGCCCGACCCGCCAAATATAAATAACCCCGTCCCGAAAAAAAGAAGACAAAATATTTCGGTCACGTCCACTTTTTTCTTACTTATTTATTTTTTTTATCGCGCGGAAGAGGCACTACTGGTGTAGGCGCTATGGCGGAGTGACGGCCGGGTCGCGCGTGCGGCAGCGGCGCCAGCAGACTGAGAGCGTTTTCCCGTTTTTCCCCCCTATTTGGGTGCAAGAGAGACAGAGCGACACGAAGCGACTCTCGGAATCAGTCTGCAGCAGTGGAGGCACACACGGTAACAGACGGCCGATGCAGTCGGCGCCCCGGCCGCTTCGGACGTGCGCGGTGTTCCCAACAGGCAGTTTACCTGGCGGCTGCCAGCTCGGGCTGCCCGCCTGGACCGGCCGCCCCGGGGGGCCCCCCCCCCCCTTTTTTTTTCCCGGGGGAAATTTTAAAAAAAAAACCCCCCCCCCGCCCCGGGGGGGGGGGGGGGGGGGGCCCCCCCCCCCCCCCCCCCAAAAGGGGGGGGGGGAAAAAAAAAAGGGGGGGGGGGAAAGGGGGAGGGGGGGGGGGCCCCCAAAAAAGGGGGGGGGGGGGCCCCCCCCCCGGCCCCCCCCCGGAAGGGGAAAAAAGGGGGGGGGGGGGCCCCCCCCCAAAAAACCCCCAAAAAGAAAAAAAAGGGGGGGGAAGGGGGGGGGGTTTTTTTTTGGGGGGGGGGGGGGGAAAAAAAGGGAAAAAAGGGGGGGAAAGGGGGGGGGCGGGGGGTTGGGCCCCCCCCCCCCCCTCCCAAAATTCCTTTTTTTGGGGGTTTTTTTCCCCAAAAAAAGGGGGCCCCCCCCGGGGGGGGTTTTTGGGGGGAAAAAACCCCCCCTTTTTTTCCCCCCGGGGTTTTTTTTTTTTTTTTTAAAAAAAAAACCCGGGAATTTTCCCCCCCAAAAACCCCCCTTTAAAAAAATTTGGGGGAAAAAAAAAAAAAGGGGGAAAAAAAAAAAAGGGGGGGCCCCCCCCCGGGGCCCCCCCCCCAAAAAAAAAGGGGGGGGGGAAAAGGGGGGGGGAAAAAAAACCCCCCAAAAACGGGCAGACCGGTTTTGGGGGCCCCCGGGTGCCCCTCCGGGCCCGGGCCCGGCGGCTACCCCGGCCCCGGGGTGAACCGGGGCTCTAAAATTTTTCTGGCCGCCCTGAACCCCCCCCGGGGGGGTCGGACCGAGGGGGGGGGAAGGAAATAGAGAGGGGGGGGGGGAGTCGTAATACGTGGACTGCTAAGCCGCGCCGGGTAGTTTGCGTCACCGCCTTGCGAGTGGTCGCCCCGCGCGGTCCTAAGTCTGCGAATAAGGCGGTCTGCCTCAGCCGCGCCGCCACGCGCGCCGCTAAGACGCCGGGCAGACGGGGCAGCCAGCCAGCGGGGGGCGGCCGGGGCGGCTCGGACGAGGCTGGCAGTCGTCCCGAACTGAATTAGTACGCATTCACGAGTGCCGGCTTGGGGATCAGGAGGGGAGTAATCTGTCGGTGGCGCCCAGGTAAGAGAGAGAGAGGGGGGGGGGGGCTGGAGAAGGGATTGAGAGACACACCGCAGAGGTTCTCACGCACCCATCACCAAAGTTGCCTCTTTCTCCTTTTTCGCTAAGTACATGTCCGACTTAGCTAAGAGGGATCGCCGCCCCGGCGGTGCTGAGATGTGTCTGGTTCAGAGGTAACGTCGTTTACCCCTCCCTGCCCCGGACTCGGTCGCCCTGCCCGGTCCCCGGGTACCGATTCCCCTCCCCACACTCCTCCCTGTGGCCACTGAACTGCTCGAGAAAGTTGTAGCCCCACCGGATTCGAAAGGGAAAGGACAATTATCCCCGAAAAAAAAAGAAAAAAAAAGGGCAGACGAAAAAAAAAAGACGGCGGGGCATTCCTCGGTGAGAACCACACCCCACACTGGTCATGAAGGCAAGGGAAAAGGGAAGCGAGAGGGAGGACAAAAAAAAGGCAATTCTCTGAACGAAACTACGTGAAAACTCGGCTCAAGTCGGCTGCGTTGGCCCTTTTTTCCGGTCCGACCACCTCCACCACTCCGCCCTGGACGGCCCAGGCGTCGCCCCCCGGAGTGGACCCATAAGACCAATAATTCCACACTCTGCCTCTAAATAGCCGGGGAAGTGGATTGTCTCCTTAAGTTCACATTTAGGGCCCGCCGCGGCCCGCCGGGCGGCGCCCTTACGACTCTGGAAAAACGTAAACGCGCCGCTAAACGCGGAATTTAACTTTTCAAACGTACTTCATACCGCGGGGTGTCCCTCCGGGCGTGGAACATAACCGCCAAACACAAAGGGCCGATATGAAGCGGAGCGAAAAAAAAAAAAGAAAATTAAGCGCAGGAAAGTGGCGGTTCGCAACGGCTCCACCTCTCCACCGCGAGACTTACTTTGCGCTCCCATTACCATCCAGTCTTCAAATTTAATGTCTAAAGCCACTCCTGATTTATGCAGCCACTCCGTCTTTCGGGCGGATTAATTTCGACGGCGCTGATAGGCCCTCTTCACCTGGAACCTTCTTCGCCTCCGAGACGGCCGGGCTGAACCAGGCCGCCAGACTGAGTCCGGGAGTCGTTTTCGTCGCTCTGTCTCTCTCGCGCTCAGGGCGTCCCGTACAGGTGCGAGAGAGACAGAGCGACTGAATGACTCGGGCTCAGTCTGCAGGGCGGCGACCAGTGCATTCAATCTCCATCGCGCCTCACCTCAGACACGAAGGTGGACCAACAGGCAGGCGGACAGACGGACAGAACAGGACAGACAGGCAGCCAGGCAGGCCGATAGACACGCAGACAGACAAGGGCGAAAGGAGTGCAGTAGGAGGGAGACTGGCTGACAGCGGTACATAAAAACGGGGAAAACACAATATAAGCGGGTGAAAGATAAATTGCCGGTCCGATGTCGGAGTCTCTCTCCCCCTTCTCTCTCTCTCTCTCTCTCTCTCTCTCTCTCTCTCTCTCTCTCTCTCTCTCTCTCCCTCTCTCCACGACATGCGTGAGGACGGGTCAGGAGGACGCCTCCAGCGGCGAGAGGCCCCCGAGGAGGTGAAGACAGGAACAAGTCGAGCCAACAACCCGCCTGCAAATATTAGCGGACCGACTGTTTCGGACAGCAGGTCTGTCGGGGGGGGGGGGGGGCGGGGGGGGCGGGGCGGGGCAGGGTGGAGCGGGCCAGGCGTTCGATAGTGAGAACACAAAACAACGCAGTGGGAAGCCCCCTGTAAAAACAACTTATTACATTGTAAGCTCAAGAGTGTGCTCAGCAAACACTTAAAAGCGCATGCTTGGGTAAGCACGCACTTTAAGGTGTATCCTTGACTCTAGCCTTGCTTCTATGAGTCTTCCTCCAGTGCCCTAGATCTGTGCCGAAGGTGGGTAGCAGCAGTCTATCCACACCGAGTACACAGTCTAGATCACAGTGAAGGACGCGTTCCAATGACACTGCACATGTGCTAAGGTTCGGCAAAAGGAACACATGGCACATGAATGTATCAATTGGCTGAAATGCACTTTGGCCCCAGTCTACCTGCAGCACAGCAAGCAACAAGGCATTTCCTCCCCTTTTCAAAAAAAATTGCTATTCGTGCGCGGAGCGACACAAACAAGGGCTCAGCGATCACGTGCGCCGTGCGTGTCAAACGATGGAGCGTCTTTGACGGGCCAAACGGCGGCCTCTCTGCTCTGCAGACTGATTCCGAGAGTCGTTTTCGTCGCTCTGTCTCTCTCGCTCCCCATACGGGACTCTCCATGAGTGCGAGAGAGACAGAGCGACGAAAACGACTCTCGGAATCAGTCTGCCGCTCCGCCTGCTCCGTGGTGGTTACCTGACAGCGTCACCGTTTATCAGCAGGCTGCCTACACCGTAGGCGGGCCCCACACCGTAGGCCCTGCAGGCGGGGCTCAGCTGCTTTGCATGCAGTGCGGGGCCGTCACCCCACGTGCCCCACGTGTATCGGGGACAAGGTTGGGGAGGAGAGAGAGAGAGAGAGAGAGAGAGAGAGAGAGAGAGAGAGAGAGAGAGAGAGGAGAGACAAGCGGGTGGTGGCAACAGTGTCTACTACGCTGCGAGAGGAAGACGCGTCATGTTGACGGCCTTCGGAAGCAATCAGCCCCGCAGACGGCCTTGCAGCTAACGTCCACCGCCAGGGAGCGCGGCGAGCGGCTGCCTTTAGTATTTTTAATAGTTCGTTTGACTTAATCTTCGCTCGGTCACGAATTTTCATAGTGAACTTTCACAGTGAAAATGATATTACCCGCAGAAAAACGACTATCCTTAATTTGCTTTGACTGTAATTTCTTTTTTGTTGACAGTGTGGTGGCTGTGCGTCGCTCTGCGCGCCTCTCTCGCACCCTTCCGGGGCGTCCCATGCGTGCGAGAGAGACAGAGCGATGCCGTTCGGAGTCAGTCTGCTGGAGTCTGGGCCCTGGAGTCTACCGCTTCCCATTTCGCTCTCCTCCCCCTTCTCTCCTCTTCTCTCTCTCCTCTCCTCTCTTTCTTTTCTCTCTCTCCATCCGTTCGCCAGAGTTGGCTCGTGCCAAACACCCCTTTAGGCCTGCCTGCCGCCCCCCGAAAGCCGAAGCCCAAGCCCCACTTGAACCATTGATGAATCCGTCTCTACGGGAGCGTCAACATAATGTTCTTCTTGTCTTATTGGCCGGGAGGCCTCTCCAAGCCCTCGCCTTCCGCGCCAAGCAGGATCAACTTTACTCCAATCACAGCGGCAGGTGAACGGCACGGCCGCCCTCAAGTACAACAACAACACGCCGAAAATAAAACACCACAACCGCAAAACGAAAACAAAACCGCGGTTTGAAAAACACTGCGCCGGGCTTCTTCCCGCCGCTTTGGCCAACCCTTGGAGCCACCGGCCGACGACCGCAGGCAAGAGTCGCTCCGTCTCTGTCGCACTCACGGCGCGCCCCGTCGGGGTGCGAGAGAGACAGCCTCAGGGAGGGCGCCGCTGCAGCCCTTTGACAGGCGCTCAATCAAAAGCGTGCCATTCATTCATCCTAATTCGGGAATGCAAAAGAGCAATCGTTTCTCACTGTCCCTGCCGCTGCCCCTCCCGCCTCGTCTTCGTAAAAAGTAACGCCTCCCCTCGCTGCGCCGCTCCTTTTTCGGCGGCCTTCTCTCCGTTTTCACGGCCGCCTCGGCCGCAGCGGACTGCCCCCGAGAGTCGTTTACGTCGCTCTGTCTCTCTCGCACCTCCACGGCACGCCCCATGAGTGCGAGAGAGACAGAGCGACGAAAACGACTCTCGGAATGAGTCCGCAGGAGCAGCGGAGCGGGGCCTTTATTAATGCCAGCGCCACGCAACTAGCTATTAATTCGCACAAGGACCTCGGCGGGAATTAGCCACTGCGAAAACGGAGCGAAACAACAACAAAATATCGGAAAGAGGCCCGCGACAAAATAAATAAAATTACAATAAATTATCGGTGTTTCGATTTTCTCGCCGTTCGAGTGCACTGGAGCAATCACTGGACGATGGACGTTGGCAAGGTACGGACGGTCCAGGTAAATAATAGACTAGCCAGGTTCCGTACTTTCTCGGTCCCCTGTTCTAGCAGTGCAGGCAGCGAGTCCCCAAGGTCACTCACCTCTCAGCCTCGGCGCTCAGACTGCGGGGTGCGGAGCTCGGTCCTGATTCGACATGGCATCATCTGAAACAAAGGAAGCGCATGGTCAGCCAAGGAAAGGAATCATCAGTAACTCAGAACATTAAGTCATTTCCTATTGTTAACAGGGTTCACTGTATTTAAAGGTCTTTGGCTGTCGGAAGGAACTGGCTCCGAAATGAAAAACATCAGTGAACTTCGGAACATTCTAAAATCTCCAAGTTTCTGTTTCGTACACACTTAATATTTATGTAGAATTTTGTACGTCGCGATGCACGATTTTAAACCTGCGTGACGTTTTGCATAAAATTGTGCAGAAATTCGCATAAATTCATGCATTTTTACGCATAATAATATGCAAATTCCCCGCATGCACAAAATCATGCATGTGGCACGTACAAAGTTTTACATAAACATTTAGTGTCTATGAGGTTCCGGCAGGTGGAGTACAGAGGCAGCCGAAGCCTCCAGAAATTTCCGACGAAACTTCGAAACGCACTTGATGGAATTTCCCAATGTATTTTCGCACGGGTCGGCAGAGCAAGCCGAGGCGAGGGGTGTCCGAGAGCTGCGGGACAGCCTTGGCGAGGTTTCGGCGCACTTGGCAGGGAATACGGAATATCCCCGCCCTTCATTTTTAATACCACCCCCGGAGGACCAAGGAGGCAGAGGACCAGACCCACCTCACTGGCAGTGGCCGGGCCCCTGCGACCAAGCGGACATCTTGAACACATTATTGTAGCGTGCTGTGTGTGTGTGTGTGTGTGTGTGTGTGTGTGTGTGTGTGTGTGTTGCCAGCAAAGCCCGTCTTTACGCCCCTTCCTCTTTCATCGCGAGTCTCCCTGACGAGTGCAGTCGGTTGTAATGAGAGGGACATGTCCTCCCTTGTGAGCGTCTGTATGTGCGTGCTCGTCTCAGTGTGTGTGTGTGTGTGTGTGTTGTGTGTGTGTGTGTGGCTAAGACCCTGGCCTATAGGTGGCTGCGGCTCGACAAGCCCGGACGCCTCGCAAGGCGCCGGTCGGCCGCGGCGTGCAGCAGGGCGCGAGTCATGTCTTGGCCTGGGTGGGGGGTGGTGAGTGAATCCGCCCCGCCCCGCCCCGCCGAGACACGCGTCTGATTATGGCATTAGAGGTGCCCTGGCTGGCCTATTCAGCGCGCAAGTCGATTGCTTCCGCGCCGTTCGCCCCACACGCGAACGAAAGCAAGGGATCGCCGCGGGGAGAGGGGAAGGGAGGGGAGGGGAGGGGAGGGTCCCAAATGGCGAGTAAGCCGCGTTCCACCGCACGGGCCGCGGCGTCACGCCCCTGCTCCACCCCCACCCCCCACCCCTCCAATTCACAAAGTGATAGGGATAGGCCGTCTAAGCCCCCCAGCTATCCCGTTCTATCCCGGCACGCGCGCGTCCGGCCCGGGATAGAGATTAGAACAGGGCACCGCGTAGACACGTGCTCAGGCCGGTGCAGTTAAGCAGAGTTCTCTTTTGGTGCAGTTTGTGGATTGCCTGCTGGAGTCTGCTTGAGTGTGCTAGGCAGTGTACTGGAGCAATCACTGGACGATGGACGTGCGGCACCCAAAAGTAGCTCGAGCCGCAGCCTCATCTTCCTATTACTGAGATAGGCCCTGCAGCTCTCTATTTCAGTGCAGTGCTGTAAGCCTTCCATACAAATCTATCAATACCAGCACCTTTGCTTCCAGTAATTATTCACAATGTCCACTTAAGCACACTCCAGCAGGTGTCTAAAACTGAGTTCAACTGAGTCCAGTATGGACTCCCACAGACTCCAGTAGGGTGCCACAGACTCCAGTAGGGTGCAACACACTCCACTACCAGTAGGGTCCAACTGACTCCAGTAGGGTGCAACACACTCCAGTAGGGTGCAACAGACTCCAGAGAGTCCAAATCTTTACCAACAGAGTCCAGTCCAACGAAAATCCCTCCAGTAAAGTCCAGCAGACTGCGACAGACTCAGTCCAAAAACCTTCCAGCTGGTTCCCGTCAACCCCGCCACACTCCAGTAAACTCCAACAGCCGCAGTGACTCTGTCCAGTGATTGCTCCAGCAGGCTCCAGCGGCCCGGAGAACGGGACGGGCGGCGCGGACTACACGATGCTGGTTTGGTTTCGGGGTTTCTTTCAGGAGGAGCCGCGCCCCTTCGCGCCCCTCCCAACACTCGAGCCGTCCGGATTTCATTTCACCAGTGAAGAGTTTCCTATTGAGCCAAGCTAAGTGGGTTTTCGCATGCCGCGTGCGAGGGGTGGAGAGAGAGAGAGAGAGAGAGAGAGAGAGAGAGAGAGAGAGAGAGAGAGAAGAGAGAGCGTCTTGATCTTGTCACCGTCTTCCCACTCCTCCCATTGACGCACGGCCCCAAACGACAAGAAAGAGAAAAAGAGGACATTTTTGCTCCGCGGCGTAAGTAGCTTTCTGTCGTCGCCTCTATTGTGGGCCTAAACGACCGTCCAGAACAAGTTAACGAGCAAAGACGGCGGAGAAAAATTAACAGAACCGCAAAGGTAAGCCTACACTGCAATGTGAAGACATCGTCTTTTTATTCGCTGTCAGATTCCTGCTAAGATATGCTGGTGTCATGATTCCGAGAACTGAATTAGAACTGTTCGATCTATCGTGGTATTGAGGAATTTCTTCGTACCGGTATCAAACCAACTCCTTCATAAATTACCAGCCTGTCTGTACAGTGGTACTGAGCTATGAGCTCGTGTTTTTTAAAAAAAGAAAGATTTTCCTTTTTCTCTGCAAAGGCGAAGGCATCGGCACTTGAGAGCGGCGCGGAAGCCGCCGCCGCCGAAGCGATGAACACCGAATTTATGAACCGCATTAACGTCAGCAAGACGCACGACGCGGCGCCGAACACTGGGGTCAGTTACCCGTGCAAAGCGGGCCGAAACCACAACAACAAAAACGACAACAACAACAACAACAAAACGTGGCGGAGGCGCGTCTTGGCGTCCCGCAACACGTCGGTGCAGCCGGGCGGCCTACATCGCAGGCGCTCGCCGCCTCGGAGACGAAGACGACTTCGACGACGGCGAGGGTGCGTGCGTGCAGGTGCGAAGGAGGGAGAGGGTGGCGGTCGGTCCGGTGACAGCGGGGAAAAGGGATGGATGAATCGCACGCGGTATCAGACGCCCCCACGCGACCTCTCTCTCTCTCTCTCTCTCTCTCTCTCTCTCTCTCTCTCTCTCTCTCTCTCTCTCTCTCTAGGACGCATGGTGTGGATCAACCCCTGCAGGCCCAACCCGACCCGGCCCAGCATCGGCGCGCACTGCAATTTTAATATTCCATACAATATTTCACGAGAATGGTTCGCCACCCGCGCGCCACCCCGTCCGTCTGTCCGTCTGTCTGCCTGCCCGTCCGTTCGCCCAGACGGCCTGCCCGCCACCCTCGCCGCCCCCAAGTAGCGTGCGCTCGTCAAAGCGTTAAATATTGTTTTTATTCCCTCGCCTTGTTTATTTATTCGCGGCATGCATCACCTGCCCTATCATTGCTCGCCGCAGCGGCGCCGCGCCTCCGACACTTTTATTGCGACGGACCAGTCACGCCGCCAAGACACATGGGGTGCCGCGAACGGTCGTCAAAAGATGACTTCACAGAGATCGGGGAAAAGGGGGTGGGGGACCTTCCCCAAACTGCCCCCTGCGCAGGCCAGGCTGCCGCCAGGCCGCCGCCGGCCCCCTCGCAACTTTAGCATCCCCTTCCCTTTGCTCGTGATGCGAGTCTGAGGCGTCAGAGTATCGCACTAGCTTTATGGGAGTTTGCGAGGCACCACGCCGTAAAGACACGCACACACACACACACACACACACACACACACACACACACACTCGCGCGCGCAGAGATACTCCATCCAGGTACGTACGTGGCAATGCCGCTACGACTTCATGTTGAGGAAGTAAAGGCTCGTAAGGGGGATTCCCTTCACCGTCGCTCCACCAGCGGGAAGCGGCCTCGACAAACTACCAGCCAGCAGCCAGAAAGGTACCTAACCAGCGGACAGCCGGGCAACGGTTCGCGACGGCGGAAGCAAAAAACGAAGTGGTCCGGCCTGCCCCGCAGTAAGGCGACCGGCCGAGCGATTCCGGAGAGTCGTCATCCGTCTCTCTCGCACCGCTAGTCGGGACAGCCCATGAGTGCGAGAGAGACAGAGAAAGAAGGCAGCGTTCGCCTGCAGCTCGCAGTGCAGCCAGCCGCGCCCCAGAGCCACACATGCCGCGTTTGCATGACTCGTCATCATCCCTTCTGCTTTGCCGAGCAATAACTTCATCTTTTCTTTCACCATGCAATATCCCCAGATTTCATCCCGTACCACCCCACTCGACACACGCGCGCGCAGAGAGAGAGAGAGAGAGAGAGAGAGAGAGAGGGAGAGAGAGAGAGAGAGAGAATGCGTTGTTGGGGTTGTGTCTTTAGGGCGGTGCTGAGGAATGCGACCAGCATGCCCCAAGCTCGCCCACGCCGGATCGGCCCGGGATCGAATACCCGCGCGGGCGGTTCCTTTTCACGAGGTTGCCCGCCTGAGCGCCGCGTGCCCGAAGAACCAATACCTCGGCCAGCCCGACAAGACTCCTCCACCTTTTTGTCCGTCTCCGTCCGTTCGTCCGTCCGCCTGTCTGTCTGTCCGTCCTGGTGCCGCTACAATTTACTGGCCGCCAGCCTCGCCTGCCCGCCCGGCTGCCAGCCTTGCCAGGGCGGCGCCGCGATAAAAAGAAACCTTTAATTTGTTCCTCCGGAAATAATAAAGGATCGCCAAGAGAGCGACGTGTTTCTTTGTCGGAACGAATAATTGCTCCGGTGACAAATTCACCCTGCGTCTGTCCGTCCGGCTGTCCGGGGTATTTGTTTTGTTTTTTCCTCCGGTTCCCTCTTTAGCGGAACGCCGTCGCCTCGGCGTGACATCTATTAATACTTGAACATGCTTGTAGAGGGAACAATATTTGCTTTTAATTTCCAGTGATGGCGGCCCTGTAATTGGCCGTCGCTGCGAGAGACGCGTCCTTGGGTCGCGCCGAAAACGAGTCGCGCTGTCTCTCTCGCACGCCAGCGGGACGGCCCGTGAGTGCGACAGAGACAGCGAGCGGCTCCGCGCGGCCAGTCCAGTCCACCGAGGCGGCGCGCGCAAAAACGAGCGGCAAAACGGGCATGACAGGAAAAACGGCTCGGCAAATGTCTCAAATGGGCGCAATCCAAATCCGTCGGCGCGCGCGCTGCTGCGTGCGCTCTCTGGCGCCTCGCAACAAATCTCGCGTCTTTCGTCACGCGGACCATCAGGGCGACGCGCAGGACGCGCCGCGAATAGGCCTGAATTTTTCACCGCGAATTAAGCCGCTAAGCCGCGCGGCGGGAAAAAGATGCGCTTTTAGCGCGGGACGACAAAAAAACGACATCAAACAAACAGGTTTTTGCCTGGTGCGCCGTGCCATGAGGACGCAAACGTGTGCTGTGCTGAAGGAGCGCGACTTAAATCGTCTCTCTCGCACCCCTGCGGGCCGCCCACGAGTGCGAGAGAGACGGAGCGAGGCAAGCGCACAGTGGGCCAGAAGACCGGTGGAGGCGGCCGAAACTCTAGGCACGTTTTTAGCTCCAGGGTCGCTGAACAGGACTCGATTCCTCGTTCAGAGAGCTACCCATTGGTGGGGTCACACGTTCGGTTCCAGTCCCATTTAGCGACTCTGGAGCTCAAAACGCGTCCGGGATTTTGACCGCCTCCACCGGTCTTCTGGCCCACTGTAGAGGGCCAGTCCGGCGGGTAAAAGGTCGGCAAATGGCCTAATTACGCGGCTTACCCGGGGCCGGACTAATGCCGCGATAAATCAGCAGACGCGTCATTGTTTTGGGGCGACAATCGCCGCGCCGCTGCAGGTGGGGGGGGGGGGGGGAGTGCACGGAGAATGCGATTCAAGCAGGGTGGCTCTGCGGCCATTGGAAAAGACAAGGGGAGAAAGCAGGGGAGAGAGAGAGAGAGAGAGAGAGAGAGAGAGAGAGAGAGAGAGACGGGGTGATTCCTGCGGTTGCATGGCTTGGCTCCGCAATCGCACACAGTCCACAACAACGGCATCACCCGAGCAATAGGGGGAAACAGGAGGACGAGGAGGGGAAGGAAGGAGGCAAAAAAGAGAGGGAGAGGATGAAAAAGGCAAATAAATCGGTGCGCCTTGCGAAATGTGATTAACCTCTTCAGTGCGGCGGTCGAAGCGAGGGTGGCGGCAGCCGGATGTGCTCCAGATGAGACGCATCTTCTCGGCACAATGCCTCTCTCTCTCTCTCTCTCTCTCTCTCTCTCTCTCTCTCTCTCTCTCTCTCTCTCTCTCTCTCTCGTCTCCCCTCGCTGAAAACACTAATGCCCTCCCCATAACTTAGGGCTGGGGTAATTGCCAGAGTATCGGCATTGTCCTCATGGCGTTATTGGCGGACAAGGATCGGTACACTGACAAATATATAAAAAAGTTTTTTTTTTTTAAGTCCTTTGGACAACACATCAGCCAATTAAAGCTTTCGCGCCGAGGCAATCTCGGGGCACTGTCACTTTTTTTCCGTTCGCACTGTAGGGGATCGCACGCGCCAACAGCAACACGAACAACAACATGAGATTAAAACCGATACGAAGCCGAGGTGATCGACGGGAACGAGACGATTTAAAAACGATACCAATGTGAATTTATGAGCGGGGAGGGGAAGGGAGCGGCGCACGATTGGAGGCACATTGCGATTGGGATTCGTGCCGAGCGCGTCGGAATTGGGGACGACCTGCAAATGGGAAAGCGCGTTACCTTCATGAAAAAAAAAGAAAAAAAAGTGGAAAACCGCAATTCGTGCAATCGTTTCCGCGGCTGATGCAGACTCGGGTTTGCTGGGCCGCGTACGATGGCATTGAGTCCAATTGCAAAGACTGTTCGCGGACAATTAGTCATTGGCCGCCCGGGCTTAAGACTGGACGAAGTCGCCCCTTCTAAATGACTGTACGCACACTGTAGGCCTCGCAGCTGCCCCGCCCCGCCCCGGGGGCTGTTTATTTGTGGACGAGGGGGTCGCCGGTCCGAGTTCGGCGGGGTGGCGCCGGGGGTCCAGCTCCTGGTCGAACTGATCCGCGGGCTATTTCCATACTCATCAATACTCGAACATTTGGCGTGGCCACTCCAGCGGGGCCGCGCGGCACTGCTGGAAGTTCCAGACTGCTGGAGGCTTTTGGACCTCTGGAGGCTCCAGTCTCCTGAAGGCATCAGACTCCTAGAGGTGCCAGGCTATTTGGAAGCCCCAGACTACTAGGATTTACAGACTCCTGGAGCTCCAGACAGCTGGTAGTTACAGACTCCTGGAAACTACAGACTCTTGAAGGCTCGAGACTGCTGGTAGTTACAGACTCTACGGAGCTCCATACTCCTGAAGGCTCCAGACTCGTCGACTCCAGCGCGCGTCCCTGGAGGAATGGATAAGACGCGAAATTCAAGTCCCACCGTGTGTGCGCGAGCGAGGGCTCACCCCCGGGGCTCGCAGGGGCGGTAACTATAGACGCACAGCACCAGCGTCGCCCCCGGGCCCCCCGTCTGCCCTTCAGGGCGCCTGCAGGGCCTCCGGGGCCTCCAGGGCCTCCAGGCACGTCGCCGTAGCGACACCAACACCGGATGAGGGTCTCACAAGAGACTCTTCACGTGGCAGTCGAGAGTACACCACCTACCGGGGGAGAGCAGCCGACCCTCCCGGACCTCTCATACCTCCCCTCCGTGCCTCCCCCCTTCCCCTCACCTCTCTGGCCGTTGCCACATTCTTCCCATTCCCGGCGAGGGCGCTGTTCCAGGGGCATTACGCTGCCATGACGCGCCGTGTACGCGATGGCCCAAACAACAACAACACAAAGTAACACCTGAGCAATAATTTGCGTCCCGTTGCGCGCGGCCAAAAAAGAAAGCCGCCTCGAGACGCGGCACACTCGAAAAGCACGAGGACTTGCGTCGTCCAGCCGAGCGGCTCCGAAGGGTCGTGTCTCGTCGCTCTCTCTCTCTCTCTCTCTCTCTCTCTCTCTCTCTCTCTCTCTCTCTCTCTCTCTCTCTCTCTCTCTCTCTCTCATCTCTCACGGGATGCCCCATGAGTGCGACAGAGACAGAGCGACGGGACGGACTCTTCCGGAATCAGTCTGCTGGCGGAGGGCCCTGCGGTTCGCCTCGCCCTGCGGAGGGGTCCTTGCCCTCGGACGGGCCCTTGCCGCCCTTACGGGGCCCTTCGCCGCAGGGGCGGGCACGCACACACACACACACACACTTGCATGGAAGGGCGCACGCACGCACACACGCGCACGCAGCCTTGGGTTTAAATTGGCCCTAGGTGAGCCGAGGCACAGGCCTCTTGGATCGAGGTCAGCCTGACTGGAGAGCGCACAATTAGAGCAAAACAAGCGCACGCAGGCCGAACGCCGCGCCGACAGACAGCCCTCGCGTCAGTGACAAACGAGATAAACGACGATACTACACGAAAACAACACACGCGCCGATGAAAGAGCGAGCCCCTAGCCCGATCAAACGCGCTTTAAAAATAAACCCCCTTCCGTGCGTGTCCGCGCTAAACATCGCCGTTCCGACAGCCTTCACCGTCGCTCTGTCTCTCTCGCACCTGTACGGGACGCCCCGCGAGTGCGAGCGAGACAGAACGACGAGAACGAGTCTCGCGGAATCGGTCCCCTGGCCGCCCCTGCTCGCACTGCCCCGCTCGGCCGCGCGGTGTCCGATTCGGTGGAGACGGCTCCCGATACAGCCTCACGTCAAGTGGCACAGAAACGCTACACCGCAAAAAGAAAAACCGGCGGGGGGAAAGGAAAGCAACAAAGAAGGAAAACGATGCCCAGAGTGCCTGGCAACTTCAAGCAGCACGCACTGCCTTCCCTCACACACACACACAGGGCCACGCACACGCACACAGACACACAGGGGCTCGCACATACACACAAGCGCGCACGCACGCACACAGACACACACGCGCGCAGAGTGAACGTCAAGCCGCATAACACTCGAGAGATCAAACACAGGGCCACGCTGTATAAAGAAATCAATCCGCGGCTACTCCTTTGTGGCGCGCACCCCATCGGGGCCCCACCGGGCCGTTCGGGGGCCCTTAGGGGGCGCTGCGGGGGGCGGCGGTCTGCAGCCAGCCGCTCCAGCCCAATCCCCTTCGATACTTTTTCCACTAGGACCACTCCAGTGCTTTTCCTTGCCGAAAACGGGCCGGACTGGAACGAGTAACGACTCGCACAAAGGCCCTGGAGCGGCTCTCATCCCGCCTCCGTTAGCACCCAGCCCGGCGGGGCGGGGCGGGGCGGGGCGGGGCGGGGGGGGCGAGTGCAGCAGCCGTGGCCGGGGCGTGGCCGGACACGCATTATTGCAATATCGTCAGGCCTCGCTCGGAGATTCGCAGAGAGCCCTTCGCTCACACATGCCCACAGACAGACAAACAGACAGACAGGCAGGCAGTCAAAACAGACATACACAGCAAACAGACAAGCATACACGGCAGGCAGGCAGGATTGCACATGGACGCAGCGGACGCAGCTGACTGGCAAAGCAGACAACCACAGCAGACACACAGACACAGCAAGCAGACAGACAGACAGACAGACAGACACAAACAGACGAGCAGCAGCCTATCAAGCGGACAGACAAAAGTGTGCGCGCGCCTCCCGGATTTCATTTCTACGCAAATTTTATTGAATAACGCGCGCGCACATCAGAGATCACAGGCGCGGCCCACCTCACGCGGCCGCGCGTTACGCGTGGCGGGGAGAGAGAGAGAGAGAGAGAGAGAGAGAGAGAGAGAGAGAGAGAGAGAGAGAGAGAGAGAGAGAGAGAGAATGGCTGCTGCTGGCTGCGGTGTTCGTCGCCACGGCGTTACCTGCCGCGGCGTCCTCGCCTCCTCGAAGACGGCCCTGCACGCGTCGGCCGGGGCCTGCGCAAACTTTCAACGCGCCGCCCCCCTTTAATCCTTCTTCTTAATTAAATTAGTTTCGCTCCTCGCCACCCGCCGCGCGCGTGTCGCTCGGTCGGAGCGATAATTTTATGAAGTGAGCCGGCGGCGGCCCGCGGCGGCCCCTCTCCACGCGCTGAGCCCCGCCCGTCCGCCCACCTGGCCCCGATCATCGACAGGGGCGGGTCCAGGATTTTTGCAAGGGGGTGATGTTGATGTATACCTCCAGCCCCGCCACGCGCCCCCGCAGCCAGCTCCCTTTGACAGCCGCGCATTACAAATTTCTCATCACACCGCCATTCCGCGCAAGGGCCCGCGCGACTTTCCATATCACACCCTCGACAGGCCTGCGTTTGACACATCCAGCGCTGCGGTCCTCTAGGTCCGCCCTCGCGCGCGCGTGCCGGCCCGGGGATATCAAGACGAGAAAAAAGGAAGAGAGGAATGTGAATGTCGAAAAAAAAAATTCTCAAGCACCAGCAGAGCTACCCCTATCTCTCTCTCTCTCTCTCTCTCTCTCTCTCTCTCTCTCTCTCTCTCTCTCTCTCTCTCTCTCTCCTCTCTCTCCACGGGATAGGAATGCGAATGGGTTGTATACATAAAAATCTGTTCTTCCCGCGCCAAGCTGCACTCCCCTCTGCTTCTTACGCAAATACACACAACACACACACACACACACACCACACACACACGGAGCAGGAAATGCGTCGAGGAGGAGCAGGCTGGCCGGAAGGGTTGCCTCCTGATGGCAACCGTCATAACGCCATCACCACCCTCCGAGTCACTTGTTGTCGTCCTTGTCCGCTGTTGCCACGTTCTTGCTGTTGTTTGTTGTTGTTGTTGGTTTTCAAGCTTGATCACATGCATGAGATACGGGCGTTCATTACGCGTGTGCGTGCGGGGATGGACGCACGGTCGTGCCCGCCAGTCGGCAGCGGGGCCTACACCGGAAGAGGCTGAGAGGGGCGGGGAGAGGAAAAACGGGGGGGGGGGGGGAATGGGTGGGCGATGATGGGGGGAAGGGGGAGGGGGGCGGGCACACGACACAGACTTGTTGTTAGAAATGTGAAGAAAGGGGGAGCAGCAGGGCAAAGTGAAGCGGTGCTTTTAGGTGACGGGTGATGATGACGTTGCGACACGGTAGCAGCTGCTTTTGTTGTTGTTGTTGCTGTTGTTTTCGCTGGTGTTGTCGTTGCTGGTGTTGTTTGTTGCTCTTGGGCTCTGTACCTCTCCCCTTGAAAACGGCGTGGGCCCTGGCGTTACCCTGGCATTGCCACAGCAGCCCACTCCCGGCAAACACGTAGTCAGGAGCGCGCTGTGTTTTTCTTCCGAGCAGTGTGCCCAACAAGGCAAGCGAAAAAAGTCGCGCAAAAACGTGAAAAATTTGAGTACAACAAATGCTGAAATCTTTTTCCACGAATTTAGCCGGTACCAGCAACTACTAATGAGCGCTGCCTTCCCGATAGGCCCCTCCCTTCTCCCGCAGCACAGTGGGCCGGAAGACGCCGGCGGCCCAAACTCTAGACGCGTTTTGAGCCCTTGAGTCGCTGAATGAAACTCGAACCGACATGTGACCCCACCAATGGATTCCTCGTACGGAGAGCAACCCACTGGCGGGGTCACACGTGCGGTTCGAGTCCCGTTTAGCGACTCTGGAGCTCAAAACGCGTCTCGAATTTTGGCCGCCTCCACCGGTCTTCTGGCCCACTGTGCGCAGGACCCCCGCACCGCACCATTTGCATCCCCTTTCCCGCCGTGTGCCCACTGCTAAGCCCCGCTAATTGGCTGCAATTTATCACACGGTGTTGCTCCAGGAACGCGCCGTACCCCTTTCCAGGCGTTCCAGGCCTTTCAGGTCACGTGCGGAGCCCCGCGCCTCCCTCCTTGTCACACACAGACGCACACCGACACACGCACACAGACACACTGGCCTGTGCCCGCGTATTCCCACATCGTAGGCTGCAGTATATCGCCACACGCGCACACACCACACACACCACACACACACACACACACACACACACGCACACACACGCACGAAACCGAGACGAGGCGCGGGCGGTGTTCAAACTTTGCACGAATCGGCGCGCTTGGCTTGGCAACATCCAAACTGAGGAGCGAGCCTGGCCGAGCCGGACCGGACGGGCCATTGTTTCTCTAATTCAAACCGCAGAACGCCAGCACACAACACGGCGGCGGCGCGCGGCCACGGCCACCTGAGTCGTGGCAGCCAGCCGTCAAGATACTTTCGGGGTTGCGGTTGCCGGCGTCGCTCGGCTGCTGTACTGCTGCGCTGCGTGTTGCCCGCAACCACACTGCCGAAAATGACGAGGGGTCGACTCGAGCCCCGCCGCCGCCACCCTCAAAGCTGCAGCGACCGACAGAGAGCTGTTGGGAAGGGAGTTTGCTGAGAGGGGTCCGGGGAGTGTACTCCAGGGAGTCTACCTCAGGGAGTGTGTTCCTATACTCCGTGATCGTTGGCGGCGCCCTTGTGGACTGCACAGGAGCATACTGGGAGTGCGTCAAAGTGTCCCCCCCCCCCCCCTTCGTCAAGGTGGCCCTCACAAAGGGCGGCGTGTCCGGCAGTCGCCAAACTAAGAGGGCTCCGGACGGCGACGCGGCGACAAAAGGCAGATGGGGTATTCTTCCTGGCGTGGCCATCAAGTCGATCAGACAACAAGTCGAGCGGCGCGGCACGGCACGGCACGGCACGGCACGGCGGCGGTCCTCGCGGACGGAAACCCCGAGGGAAGCTACAACTTTGCCAGCTTCTCAATTTTTCTTTTCTTTTCTTTCCCGGCGCAGCCTCACCCCTTTCGAGCGAGCGCACGGCGCGACGCAGACAAAAATCAAAACCGTGGAGCGAAATACAAAACACTCTCAAAATGAAAAAAAGAAAGAAAGAAGGAACAGAATACACATGGTAAAAAGCCTGCACGAAGCATCGCTTCGAAACGAAGGTACTGTAAAATCCACGAAGAAATGCTTCGTATGTCTTATGAAGCAAAATCACTTGTATTTAGAAGCACTTTTCATAATAAGCAGCAGTTCCAAATGCCTTCAATTTTTTGGTAGTTATGGAGCAATGCTTCGTAGAATTTTAACAGCGCAACTGAAAGAAAATGTTTTGAGGAACAGGAACACGCACAGTTTGGAATGCGAAACGACTCGATACTCGATCCGATACAAAGTGGCTTTGAGTGCGACCGACTCTGACAGTGTCCGCCACTCGTCGCAGATAATCGTCGAGAAGACGACAGAGCGCGTTGAAATAATCAAAAGCGAGGGAAGTGCCCCCCAGGGCGTTTGGCGTTGCGCTCTGTCCGGCAGAAACCGATCCACTGCCGCCCAGCAGGGCCCCGCAGCGAAGCGGGGCGGGGGGGAGGAGGAGGGGGGGGGCAGCCCCAGCGGGGGCGCACACTTTTAATTGGAAGTGTTGAGATTGGGCCGGGCTTGGCGGAACGGGCACCGGGGAGGGAGGGAGGGGGGGGGGAGATGACCAGTGCCCCCCAGCGCAGTAGCATCCGGGGATGGATCCTGTGATTGCCCGGACCTGGCCGGCTCCGGAGCGGTGGAGGAAGGATTTCGGGAGAGACGCGCAGAGGGGAGGGGGAGGGGGCGGAGACGGCACTGGAAGACAAAGACAGATGTTGCGTCAGGGGACGGCTGCTGCAGTCCACAGTGGTACACCGGGGCGTCTGGAATCGGCCGAGAGGCAGCAAGGACAAGGGCCGGGGCAGACAGACAGACAGACAGACAGACAGACACTCACACACGTGCAGTCGGGCAGCCAGGGCGGCGGCGCGGAGAGCGTTTACCAAAGTGTAAAACAAGCCGAGACGGCAGGAGGCAGCCGCCTGAAGCGTCGCCGTCCCGTCGCTCTGTCTCTCTCGCTGCCCCGCGGCTCGCCCCGCGAGTGCGACAGAGACAGAGCGGCGAGGCGGCCCTTCGGAAAGAGGCGTCGGCCGAAGCCCGACGGCTGCAACCCGAGCGCCTTTAATTCATCCAGGGCCGAAACAGTGCGAAGCGGGGCGGCGACGGCAGCGGATCGGGTTCGGGCAGCCCAGCCATTCCGAAGAGTCTTTCTCTCTCTCTCTCCCTCTCTCTCTCTCTACTCGTCTCCTCGCCTCTCCTCTCTCTCTCTCTCTCTCTCTCTCTCTGCGCGAAGGGACGCCCCGCGAGTGCGACAGAGACAGAGCCGCGAGACGCAAGACTAAAAGGAAACGGCAAGGAATTCAGCCGGTAGCGATCTCACCCTTTAATTACGAGTCCGGGTATAAATCTCGAGCCTAACGCGAAACTGCTCCCAAAACAGCCCGAGGCGCCACGCCCCCCGTAATTTTTGTCTCTCCTCGTCTCGACTATCTCTCTCTCTCCCCTCCCACCCTCCCATCTCTCTCCTCTCACACTCTCCCGCGCGAAGGCACGCCCGCGGTGCGCAGAGCGAGCCAAAGCGCAAGACCAAATAAAAGGAAACGGCAAGGATTCAGCCGGTAGCGATCTCACCCTTTAATTACGAGTCCGGTATAAAGTCGAGCCAAAGCGCAACGCTCCCTACAGCCGGTGCCCGCCCCCGTATTTTTAGTGTCGTCTCGATAGGCGCGAGCTATTGCACACACACACACACACACACACCACACACACACACACACACACACGCGCGCGCGCGCGCGCGCGTGCACATTTAAAGTCAATGAAATTTTCCCTTGACTCCGTCCGTCCGTGTGTTCTTCTTTACTGTACCGGCAGAGTAAAAGGCGGCAGGCGCAACATCTCTACTAGGCTTGGTGCCCGCCTGTCCGACTGTCTCCGCAGCCACACGCACACAGACGCACACAGACGCACACAGAGGCACACCGACGCACAAGCGACACGCACACGGAGGCGTGGATGGACTGGGCAGCAGTTTGCCGTGAGTTATGGGGCCAATATGTGCGTCTTGACGCCGGGCGACGCCGGGAAAGGAAGGTGAAAGTAGGCGTGAAGGGAGAGAGAGAGAGAGAGAGAGAGAGAGAGAGAGAGAGAGAGAGAGAGAGAGAGAGAGAGAGAGAGAGGAGACAGACGCAGTGCGCGCAGGGCGGCGCCTGCCGGCAGCAGCGTAGGCCCGCCCGCCGCGCAGCCGTGCGTGATGTTGCCTACCTGCCGGGCGCTCTCCGCTCGCGAGTACACTGGTAGACGCGTGCTATGTCGCCCCTACCGGTTACTGTGCCTGGCTTAAAGTGAAGTGCTCCGTTCCGCTCCTCTCCCGCGTACCTATGTTCAAGGGGGATTTCTTGTCTGCTCCTCACTTTAAGTGACAGTACGCGTAAAGTCTTCAGGCGCGTTACGCTTCGTACAACTGCGCTTCATTTCTACCAGTGTACACGGCAGCATGATCCCGAACAGTGTCCCTCCCATGGGCATGCGAGACAGACAGACATAAAGACAGACATAAAGACAGACAGAAAGACAGGCAGAAAGAAAGACAGACAGAAAGGCAGACAGAAAGGCAGACAGAGACAAACAAAAACGCATCACGGAATCACTCTCAGCCAAGGAGCCGTTCGAGGAAACAGGAGAAGTGCCGAGCGAGGAGAAGGAGCGAGAGCGGGTGCCCCACGGCGGGTAGGCGGCGCACGGAGCGCTACCCGGTCGGAAGCTCGAGCAGATAGCGTCCCCCCCCCCCCCCCCCCCGCCCCACCCCGCCCCACCCCGCCCCGCCACGAACGCTCGGCGTGTTCCCCGATCGCCTCCGCCGATTTTACATGGCAGCCGTTACCACGTGCGACCCCCGGCCCGGCCCGGCCCGCCCTCTGGGCCCCGATAGCAGGCCGACGACACGGCGCCGCCGGTACGGTACCCGCCACCGCCCCCAATAAAAGTGGCGTCGCTTTTACTGGCTGCCGTTGTTGCCGCCAGCCGAATCGCGAAGAGTCGTTTCGTCGCTCTGTCTCTCTCGCACCGCCACGGCGCGCGCCGTGAGTGCGAGAGAGACAGAGCGACGCTCCGAAAGCAGTGTGCCGCCACCGTCACGTGTTGCGCCGTCACCGAGACCGCTAATTCACCCTCGCCGACGACGGCGACGACGACGTCTAGACGCGACGGCCGAAGGTAATTAGGGGGGTCTTCCGTCTCTCTCGCACTCACGGGGGCAATCCACGAGGAGCAACAAGGACAACACGTTACGTAATAAGTGGACGACCCCTTAAGACGAACGTGCGGTGCTTGTGGGCGGCGGGGGCGCTGCCAGTGGGGGCACCAACCGCATGCGGCATCAGCAGCAGGCTGATTCCGAAAGTCGTTTTCGGTCATCCGTCTCTCTCGCACCAATACGGGACGCTCCGTGAGTGCGAGAGAGACAGAGCGACGAGCACGACTCTCGGAATCGGTGTGCAGGTGGAGCATGGGGGACGCTATGTCACTCCAAGGGATGGATGGTGTCGGTCAGAAGGCCAGATGGCGAGGTCGAGCGAGGCTGTGCACGCCTTGGGGATGCAAGCGGCAGTGACATCACTCACTTGCACCCTGTACTGTAAATGGAAAAATAAATAAATTTTGGCATGATAAAATTCTAACTGCCTTGCGGTTAGAAAAAAAAAATCTCATCAAAATTTGGGACCACTTCCTGGCAAAAATTTCGATTCTCGTCGCACTTAAGGTCAGAGCTTTTATTATTCTCACCACTACAGAGGTGAAAATCTCTATTTTCACCACAAACGGTTTAGTTGTTTTCGGACTCCATGGTGGCTAAATTTCTCACTTAAGGAGTTTGTCAGTGTACTGTAACACTCTCCCCACATACTCAGTCAGTCAGTCATTCATTCATTCAGTCACTTAGTCAGTCAGCCAGTCAGTCACTCAGTCAGAAAGACAGTCAGTCAGTCACTCCCTCACTCACTCGCACGACGCCAACGTCGACACTGGTGAGCGAGTTCCACGCAGTGGGTGTAGATGTTGGCGACAAGATAAGATTGCGGGCGTCGTAAAGGGTGCGGCTGGCGTGGAAGGGAGATGAGAAGAGGGACAAGGAAGAGAGAGAGAGAGAGAGAGAGAGAGAGAGGTACGCGTCAGGCGCGCGAGGCGGAAAGAGATGGCGGGATTTTGACGACAAAGTAGTAAAAACAGAAACGGCTGCCTAACTTCATCATTTTTGCGACGTACCAGAGGATATCATACGGGACAGTGTGGCGGCATCCGCGCAGCCAAGAGACGCGCGTCGCGTCGTATACGCGGCCGGGGAGAGCTGGAGCGGCGACCCCGAGGAAATGATTGCAGACAGACAGACAGACAGACAGACAGACAGACAGACACGCACACACACAGCGAGCAATAGGCAGACACACCAGGACACACACGCAGATCGACGCACAAACACACACAGGGAAGCCAAAGAGCGAAGTCTTTTTGTCACAGACACTGCTACCCACTCTATTGAAAACTGCCGTCTTTTATGGTCAGCGTTTTGCGACCCGAGTAGTAACTACTGTCATGCAGGAACAAACGAACTTGCAAAAGAGAGACACAATGTTGCGCTTACTGCGCAAACGTCTGAACTCAGCAGTGCCAAAACCAAACAATCAAACAAACTTTGTTTATGTGATTATAACTTTCAATGCTGACAAATGCAAACGAATATCCTCAACCACGACAAACCCACAGCAGCCCCCACAAACTACCAACATTTTAGTTGTTGGTTACCAGATTTTCAATTGCAGCTATCGAATGGAACATAATTGATTGGCCCCACAACAAAGTTTTTTTTTGTGTTTTTTTTTTTCAGTGAAGTCGAAAGTGGAATCGAGCACTCGATTAGTCGAAAAACAATTAACCGCAGCGGAGCCGAGGCGGAAGTGCCTGCGCCCCGAATAAGGCGAGGCAAGCCGGAAAGGGCATGGCACAGTGGGCCAGAAGACCGGTGAAGGCAGCCAAAACTCTCAACATGTTGAGCTCCAGAGTCGCTAAACAGGACTCCAACAGAACGTAATGACATCACCAATGGATTGCTCGTTCCGAGAGCAATCCATTGGTGGGGTCACACGTTCAGTTCGAGTCCCATTTAGCGACTCTGGAGCTCAAAACGCGTCCAGCATTTCGGCCGCCTCCACCGGTCGTCTGGCACACTGTAGGAGGGCCGAGGGCCGCACCGGCAGACCGCGCGGCGGAAGGCAAGGCGCCCAGCTGAGAAAACTGAGAAAATAAATTATCAGTCTGTCGCGACTTCCTGATTAATGAACGCATTCAGGAAATGGCGGGAATAACGCGAAAGCGAAGCTCGCGGAGATGAAACCCCCGGGGCGGCAGCGAACGGCCCCGGCCGAAAGAGGAGAAAAGGGCGGGGACACACTGGCAAAACCGAAGTGTAGTTGCACTCGCCTCATTCAACAACTTCGCCTGAAACTTCACGCTTGGAATCAAGCGCAAAGATAAAAGTCCTTCGTACATTTGGATAGGTGGTACAGGGGTGGATGGTGGATCGGAGAACATGGGAGGCTCAACGCCAAGAAATGCGCAAAAAGTCCGCCACCGTTCTACCAGCGCGGCGCCGGCTGGGATTCGAACCTGCGACCGCCGCTGTTATCTGGTCCCGCGAGCGCGGCGCTGCTCCAGCACCAGCGCGCTTGCAGTCTGATTCCGAGAGTCGTTTTCATCGCTCTGTCCCTCTCGCACTCACGGGGCATGCCGGACAGGTGCGAGCGAGACAGCGCGACGAAAACGACTCTCGGAATCCGTCTGCTGGCGAATATTATCTCCAAGTGGGCGGGCTGGTCTTGCGTCCGCAACAAGGCGCGGCCGCGCGGGCACACCCTCGCAACTACACTGCAAGGACGGGGCGCTAGTGGGCAGTCGGGCACGCATTCCACAGGGCGGTCACGCCACCAGCACGCACGCCACGCGCTGCAGTTACGCCCAAATGGTGTGGGGATCTCTCTCTCTCTCTCTCTCTCTCTCTCTCTCTCTCTCTCTCTCTCTCTCTCTCACACACACAGACGTGCGCGAAGCTAGTGAAAAGGAAGGGGTTGGACGGAATTAGTGTGTTATGAGGACAGGCCGGAGGGCCCAGAAGAAGGCGTGTGGTACTGCCGCGCCACGCCACGCCACGCCACGCCTCGCCGCGCCATCCCAGATGCGGAGTAAAAAGAAAGTGGCGAAATGTCCGCCGGCGGACCGCCATAGCGCACAGCAGCGCCTCAAGGCCTAGCACCATGCCGAGCAGGCGCCGCCACCCGCCAGGCCCTCCAAAAAATAATTTAAAAAAAATATTTTCTCTTGAAAACAAATAAGTGAAAATAAGTAAAAAGTGACTGTCAGTCGCTTACCGCCGCGACTGTCTCTCCGAGGAGCACTGCCGACGGACGCACCTGTAACAAAAGGACAAACAGTTTGTTAATCCTCCGACGAAACACTTTGCCTTTGTCGCTCCACTGTCGCGGCGGTCTGCAGGAAAATGACATTCGCCGGCGCGGGGCCTTCAAGGCCGACGGACAGCCTCAGCGGGCAACGCGACGGGGCGCTGGAGCGCGGCCAGCGGGGCACAGTGGGCCCAGAAGACCGGTGGAGGCGGTCAAAATCCCGGACGCGTTTTGAGCTCCAGAGTCGCTGAATGGGACTCGAACCGAACGTGTGACCCCACCAATGGATTGCTCTCCGAACGAGGAACCCATTGGTGGGGTCACACGTCCGGTTCGAGTCCTGTTTAGCGACTCTGGAGCTCAAAACGCGTCTAGACACTGGGCCGCCTGCACCGGTCTTCTGGCCCACTGTGGGGAGGAGAGCGGCTCAAACGCCGTAAAGGCACCGGCAGTATGCCTGGCTAGACCGGCGGCAATATCACTGGATTGATTCCCGGCGGTCAAGTCCTACTGCGCGTTCTACCCTTCCCCCTCGTCTCTCTTTCCCCTCCACCCCTCTTCCTCTTTCCCCTCCCCTCCCGGCCATGAACCAGGCCATGAGCTGCCCCACTGGGCACGCGGGGAAGGCACTCGGCCCGGCGATAGAACGGAACAAATGGCTCGAGAGCGCTTGGCGCGCAATCTACCGGGCTGACCGGTAAACGACGGATTCGTCGGGAGGGGGGGAGGGGGTATATATATGTGGCATTAACCCCCCGGCGGCAAAATTGATTAGTGTCATCATCGGCCACGACCGAAACGTGGAGGAATCGGCATACCGCGTCCCTCCCGGCCGGAGAGCCATTTCCTTTTTCGCACTTTCTGCCCTCTTCGCCGCTTCGCCCCGCTCGTCCGGCTCGGCGTCCTCGGGGTCCTCGGGGGTGGCGGGGGCCGCCGTAATCCTCACCGAGATGATGAATGTAGTATCCTCCTGGACAGGGGGCTGGGGCCTGCCTAGTGCCGGAATCGTAGAGCAGGCGAATGCGTGCACGTGTGTGTGTGTGTGTGTGTGTGTGTGTGAGGTGGCGAAGGGGTGCGAGGAGTTGCACATAATCCAGAGGACCTCCATTAATCTTCCCACGGCGCAAATGACATAAGCGCCATATAAAATTGACGCACCTGTCACGGAAGAGGGACGAGGGTGGCGGCTAAACGTTCCCGCCGATGGACGCCGCCCCGCTTCACCGAACCGAAGCTTTCGACCCGCGCGCCCGCCTCTTTGCCGAACAAACTATTGTCAGGTGTCTCACATGTTTCTTTTTACACTGGCAAAACTAAAGCGTAACTCTATGCTTGAGTCAAGCATAAAGTTACGCTTGAAGACGTTACGCTTGAAATGAAGCATACCCTGGCAAGTGCCCCATGCATTTAGATAGGGGGAATCTTGAGGGAAAAGCCTGTTACGCTTGATTTCAAGCGTAAACTAACTAGGGGTACGCGCCGTTTAGTTTGGGCGCGTAGTAGGCGAGCGATGCGTCTGAACACATTCTTATAGGAGATGGCGAAGAATATGTGCACAATAAGGCCAATACAGTGTCTTCCGTCACGAAAGGGCCGGAATTCATGTCATTTTCGTGATTATCTTACTGAAAACTGCAGGAAACAATGGGAAACTCAACTTTGAAATTTTGGTCACAAATTGGTAAATTTTGGGAAAAGTAAAGGTCTGGGATAAAATTGGAAGTCATTTTCGTGATCAGCACACCAAAAACTGCAGGAAACTATGTAAAACTCGACTCAAAAATTTTGGTCCAAAATTGGTAAATACTTGGAAAAGTAAAGGTCTGAGATGAAATTGGAAGTCATTTTCGTGATCAGCACACCAAAAACTGCAGGAAACTATGTAAAACTCGACTCAAAAATTTTGGTCCGAAATTGGTAAATATTTGGAAAAGTAAAGGTCTGGGATGAAATTGGAAGTCATTTTCGTGATCAGCACACCCAAAACTGCAGGAAACTATGTAAAACTCGACTCAAAAATTTTGGTCCAAAATTGGTAAATATTTGGAAAAGTAAAGGTCTGAGATGAAATTGGAAGTCATTTTCGTGATCAGCACACCAAAAACTGCAGGAAACTTTGTAAAACTCGACTCAAAAATTTTGGTCCAAAATTGGTAAATATTTGGAAAAGTAAAGGTCTGAGATGAAATTGGAGGTCATTTTCGTGATCAGCACACCAAAAACTGCAGGAAACTATGTATAACTCGACTCAAAAATTTTGGTCCGAAATTGGTAAATATTTGGAAAAGTAAACGTCTGGGATGAAATTGGAAGTCATTTTCGTGATCAGCACACCAAAAACTGCAGGAGACTATGTTGAACACGACTTCAAAATTTTGGTCAGAAATTGGTAAATTTTGGGAAAAGTAATGGTCTGGGATGAAATTGGAAGTCATTTTCGCAATTTCTAAGTGTGTTTCCTGTTCATTGTGTCGTAACATGAACCCTGACACTGTTACTCAGTCGAGTAACATTCAACAGCCAGCATTGAATTACTTAATACGATTCACAAATGCTTCAATTACCATTCGATATCTCCTTGTTATTGAACTTATGAATACACAATGTTATAAGTAATACCTAAAACGCCTTTTATCTCCCTTTTATTTTAAACTAGTGGATAAAACTACATTGATTTATCTCAATTAATTAAAAAGAGACACATTTACAGGCAGGCTGATTGCAACTACTTTACGGAGAAGACCTTCTGTCAGATCCAATGAATCGTTCCATTTGATTCAATGTCGAGCCCACTTATTGCTAAACGCAAGTTAATCTTATTCATAAAGATAGTCATGATGTGATATTTAATCTTTAAAACAGTATAGCATAAGTATTTACCTAACATTCTGAATAAATTAAAAAGACAGCCAACTCAAACCATGACTGACACAAATTACCAGTTGTCGCAGACAATGTATGATGAATTTAAAAGAATCGTCTCATGAAATCATATGACCAAGTCACTGAATCGTCTCATTGAATCAGATGTCAAAGTCAAACCATGTATGCGCTACTCTCACTCACCATATAGTTATCTTTAAGGTTAGTACTATAGTAAACTTACAGCATTGCTATGAAGCCTTTCCCCACAGTCAGTGCCAAGAGTCAGCAAAGACTATTTATTTTGGCAAGATTAGTGTCTGGTTTGTACTTTTAGATTGTATTGATCTATTTTCTAACTGTTATTGAGCAAAGCAAACAACTAAAAAGTATAATGTCTGAGAATAAAAATGGAAATACACTCTCAAAACTTAAAAAGACCAAATCATTCTTGCAATTATCAAACGATCAAACACACTCCACTGACTAAAACATTTCCCCTGTGGCGGGGGAGGGGAGGGGGCGGACGGACGAACGAAACGCGTAATAATTGTCACTTTCATTTTCCGTATTTCACTGTGTTGACACTCCGGAGGGGTTTCAATCATTCTAGAATATCGAAAAACTAAGACCGAACTCACTTCTAAGCCCTTCTCCTCTCTATTTTGTTTTATTTGCCAATGTTTTGCCAGTCCCGTATTTGAGAGCCGCGGCCGCAAGTATGAAAAATTACTATATATGCTGCCAACCTAACCACGCTAAGAACCTAATTCAAAAAGATGTTTTGAATATTTCAAACGGTAGTAATCGTGAATATAAGATAAACTCCCCCTGTGGGACCTTTAGGGGATGTTCGGTGCAAAATTTGGTAACTATTAGTGTTGTAGTTGCTGAGAAACGTGAGCGTGTACGCTACAGACAGACAGACAGACAGACGCACGACCAGTCACTTTTTGGAGCGCCCAAACACGGCAAGGGCTCGCTATCGCTCGCCAATTACGCTTGAAAACAGAGGGTAATACTACGCTTTAGTTTTACCAGTGTAGAGAGTGTCTGTTTTCTCAACGAGTGTGTTTTGAGAAAATTCACTCACTCACTCACTCACTCAATCACTCACTCACTCACTCACTAACTCACTCACTTACTCACTCACTCACTCACTCCTGAAAATATGTGCGGGGACTGTGGTTCGAATCCCGGCAAAGTCATTTTACTTCCCAACCACTTTTTTTTCTTTTTTTGGCGCCCCGCGCGTTGTCCCGCCGCGCCCCCCTCCCCGGCGGGGCGGAGTTGGCGACTGACCACTGCAGCAGACGGTTTATTTTCTTTCCGAAGGGCGCTTCCGGGATGAGCGCGGGGACTCGGGTGTCGCTTTACGATGAGGAAGTTTTAATTGTGCGGCCCGAGACTCTCATTCCGTATTCGAGCAGGCGGAGCAAGGCGCCCCAAAATTATGACTCATTTTTATACGAGTTGGCAACGTGACTGTGACGCGAACAGTGGAGGAGACTTGGAGGAACCGCCGCCGCGCCCGCCGTGGAGCGCGGAGGGCGCGCGCAGGGCGGGTCCAGAGACAGGCTCAGGGGGACGTGACGGAAGGCAAGTTGCTTACTTTCGCGGGCAAAGCGCGACTTTTTGCCTACTTTCCTTCAGGAGGAGGGGTCGAGGCTCCCCCTCCTGGATCCGTCCCTGGAAAGCCAGGGCGCACGGGGCCAGCAAGGGCCCCAAGGGCCGGCCCCGCGTCCTTAATGCGTTCCTGTGGTTGCGGGGTAGTGCCTGCCCTTCTGCATCTCTATGACAAATTTACGCTCCGGAGTGTAACGCACACACGACGCACAAACGCGCCAGCGGTACCCACACTAAAGACGTCAAGTTGCCTGACTTTTGCAGCAAGTCTGATCAGACCTTGCCAGCCCCTAGACGAAGGCAACGGACTTTTTACACTCCTTGGGAGGTTCTAAAAAAAGCCACCTGACATAGAAAAATAAAATATTTGACCGTGAAAATAAGCAAAAAGCGTCACTTTGCGAGTAGGCAAAACCGCCACTCCACCCCTTCCTCGGGCCGATCCGGGACCCGCCCCTGCACGCAGTGTGCTGCCCGAGTGACTGACGGAGCGCCTTCCGGCACGTTGTCGACGCCATCCCAGTTTATGGTGTACGAACCGGAGCGTGGCGTGGCGCCCCTATTCCCGAACACCCCCACCCCTACACTCGTAACCTGTACCTGGACACCCTTGTACTCTTTCCACCCACCCACCCTCTCTCCCCTTTGATCCCACCACTGTTATTTTTCCACGCCGCCCCTTCTCTCTCTCTCTCTCTCTCTCTCTCTCTCTCTCTCTCTCTCTCTCTCTCTCTCTCTCCTTTTCTAACGCCCTTGCTGCGCCGCGTCACTCTCACCCCCTCCACTGTCTTCCAATAAAGGCCGAGCACGACTCGGGCGCGATATGAGAGTCCGGCAGAGAGTGTGTCCGGCGACACCTTGCCCCACTCCCGGCCCGACTACACCAACACACACACACACACACACACACACACACACAGACACACAGACACGCAGACAGGGTGTGTGACGGTGCGGACGTGACCCCGCCCACTACAGTTGTCTTGCAGTGCGGTGCGCGTGAGGCACACAGCAGCAGCACCAGAACCAGGTCGACCGACGGGTAAAGCAGTCCACAGCCCACACAACGCAGAGACAGAATAGAACTTGCGAACCGCTATACTCCTATTTTCAAAACAAGAAATTGTGTGTGTTTTTGTTTTTCGTCGTCGTTGTGTTTTCTTGAATCTAGTCCAGCCTCTTTTTTTTCGTTTCTCCTTTGTTTTGCGAGCGCGGTGACCGCGGGCGTCACCAGATTATGACACATGCACTTGGCGCTCAAAGAGTGCACTCTCTCTCTCTCTCTCTCTCTCTCTCACACACACACACACACACACACACACACAGTATGTGTGCACTGCAACGCCGCGTTCATACCCGCGGCTATTGTCCGCACCCACCTTTTGTCTCGCCGTGTCACTTCAGGCAACTCCGTGCGACCTACATACCGCCACTCTGTCTCGTCCGTCCGTCCGTCGGCCTATCTGTTTGCCCGTCAGTCTGTCTGTCTGTCCGTCCGTCCGTGACGAGACGACGTGACGCTGCCCCGCACAAAGAACCCCGCCAATTATGGCGAGACGGGCCCGCTCCTTCTCGGCGCTGCTCCGGCGAGCAAGCAGTGCAGACTGATTCCGAGAGTCACTTTAGAGTCTGACTCTCTCGCACTCATGGGGCGTCCCGTATGGGTGCGAGAGAGACAGAGCGAGCCGCCGAGCCGCACCGGGGCTACACTCTAAATGTAGGGTGCCCAGTAACTGGGCGCCTTTGTCGCCTGCCCCACTTTTTAGGGCGCCAAATGTCGCCCAGTTTCTGGGCACCTTTGTCGCCTAGTCTTGGGTTGGACAAACCATAAGGAACCTGCCTTCACCCATGGTTCAGCAGCGACTAAGGTGCCAAAGGTGCCCAGGTTCTGGGCACCTTAGTCGCCCAGGAACTAGACACCTGTGCATGCTCTGCCATGGGAGAGGGCCGGTTACTGCATGATTAGTCCACCCCGAGACTAGGCGACAAAGGTGCCCAGAAACTGGGCGACATTTGGCACCCTAAAAAGTGGGGCGGGCGACAAAGGCGCCCAGTTACTGGGCACCCTACATTTAGAGTGTAGTCAGGTGCGACGCTATAATGGGCGATGCCCCGATAACCCCGTGATTCAATTCGGCCAGTGTCGTGCACTCGGCGGCCCGGACAAGGCCGAAGCGGGCCGAAGCGCCTCGAGGATGCTGCCGGCGTGCTGTCGAAGCGGACCGATATCGGCCACTCCACTCTCGAAAGCGTTTTTCTTTCCGTTTTTTTATGTGGGCCCCACTCCGCCTTGCGGTGTAAACCGCGCCGGTACTCGCAGCGCCCTCTAAAAACTTTTTAAACTCTCTTCAAACACTCTTTTTCCGCCTCCGGTTGCTGGCTCAGGGCAGTGTGGGGAGGGGGGTGGCTGAAGCACAAACAAGCCACGGCGGCCAAGTTGTCGCGAGTGCAAGTGGATTCGGGGCAGGTTGTTGAAACACAGGGCCTTAATGACGCGCGGGCCGGGGTTGCGCAGCAACTCTCTCTCTCTCTCTCTCTCTCTCTCTCTCTCTCTCTCTCTCTCTCTCTCTCTCTCTCTCTAGCACTCGTGGAGCGCTCCGTGCGGGTGCGAGAGAGACAGAGCGGCGGCAGGCGGCCCGCTCGGAATCATCAGCCTGCTGGCGGGCGAGGCTGGCAGACTGATTCCGAGCGAGCCTTGCCGTCGCTCTGCTGTCTCTCTCGCACCCGCACGGAGCGCGCCACGAGTGCGAGAGAGACAGAGTGAAGGCAGGACCCGGGGCCGTGCGACGGCATTACCATTTCCGGGACGACGGCGAGACAACCCCGCCAATCGGTTTGAATTGTAAACTTGCGAGGCGGCGGCGACGTTCGCGCTATGCAAATGCACTCGCCGCGTGTTGTGTACCGATGTCAATCCGCGACGGTCGACCACCACGTCGAGACCGACAACCAGTCAACTGCACTGTAAAAGACAAGTACTGCGGGATACGCTGCCACCTTTGGACGCGTCCATGCCTGTGTGCACTTTCAGTGGGGAGATTTCACAATCCAAGGGAGGGTAAACTTGCCGCTGGAAGGATGAGGGAGGCGTGGGGATGGCGGATTGGGAAAACCTCATGAGGGTTGATTTAACCACTCATACTATGGAAATGAAACTGGGGAAACGAGGGTACCTCTGGATTGAACAGTTCCGCGGGAACCTTCGAAATTTCACGAAGATTTGCCCAAAATCCACGAATATTTATCGTAAATGTACGAAGATCCTCCGAGAATGTACGAAGAATCCCTCGGCAACATTTTACCCTGAGGCAACTTCGTATAACTTTCCAAATTATATCCTCCTGCGCAACACGTGGTTCGCCCTAGATTTTTTACGGTGTGCTCTCCGACCCGGTTCCGGTTCGGCCGGCTCGACGTTCCGTGTCCAGTCGCCAGGTCGTTATGCAGCCTTTGCCACCTGACCTGGCACCATTTCCGGCAAGACAAACAACTGTAAGCAAGGCGAAGCAAGGCCACTTTTCTCACTACCACCACCACCCCTCACCCCCCGCAAAAAATAAATTCTGAACGGCCGCTGGGCCCTTGCACGTCATTTAGCCCACCCTGCATGCGTTAGCAGGAACCACTTAGCCGTAAATCTGCACCTTGTCGACCCAGTGGCGTGGCAACAATCGAAAAATTGCGGCCAGGCGGACTCCGCCACAAAAGTGCTCCGCAAAAAAAAAATCACACACAAAATTGGCTCAAAAAGCGTAAACACGCCTTTGGCTCGGTGAACTTGGCTTTCGACGCTCCTCTGCGCGCCGCTAGATGGCGCGGCCGTGCAGCGTGGCTGGCACTTTTCACGACAGAATATCCTGTGACATTGCCAGCACGGCCTAAGTGTCATTATCGCATTAAACACTTGCCGGGGCGCTTGCCAGTGCTGCCAACGCCGCCGCGCAGCGGCCACGCTTCGCCTGCAGCCTGCTGCCAACACTGCAAAAATTTAAAAACAAAGTCCAGCGAAAAGTTTTTTTTTTTTCGTGAGTTAGGTTGAAGTTTTGACTGACACCGTAATCCTCCCATGTCGCTGCTGCCTAGCTAGTCCAGCTGTGACCAGCCAAAACATTTCGAAAAACTCGACACCAAAACGGCCGTATCGACTCAACTCTAAAAAGTTTTTTCTTGAACTACCCGGTAAAAAAGGTTACTGGTTTTCCCAGGAACTCCCTGGAAAGTACCTATAGGTGACATATATGTCTCTACCATAGGCTTACTGGAACCAGTTTTAGCCTGCAGGGACATACTTGCAATGCAATGACTAACTTCACTTGAAACATTCAAGTAAATTCACTACGCAAGTGCAGAATTTTCTTGGTTGAACAAACGTTAACAGTCGATGCGGTAAAAGTGCTCGGTGGCAGTAGCCCGCTGTGGCTGCTGGGGCCTTCTTGATGAGGGCAAGCAGGGTGCGGGCCGAGGACGGCGGAGGCACGGGGCCGCGCGTTGGAGGCCATCGACACCGAGGCGCAGCCAAGGCAAGCCAAAGGCCCGGCAGGGTCCGGCCGATGGCCCAGAGGCCCGAAGGGCCAATGGGTCGGAATGCTCATTTTTACCCTTTTTATCTGGTGGGAGTGGACGGGACGGCCCTGCTAGGCTCACCGCGCCCCGGAGTTGGCGGCCGTGCCGAGCGATTCCGAAGCGCTCTGCGTCGCCTGTCTCTCTCGCACTCGCGGGGCGTGCCGTAGGCGTGCGAGAGAGACAGAACGCCGTTCGGAATGGCTCTGCTGGCGCCGGCCGGGGAGGGGAAGCAAAGCCACTCGCCAATCGGCCAAACTTCGCGCCGCAGCGAAAAACCAAGGCGCGCTCACGGGAAAGGCTTTCGACTCACCTTGGGCCGCAGACCGACTCCGAGAGTCGTCGCTCTGTCTCTCTCGCACCCCTACGGGACGCCCCATGAGTGCGAGAGAGACAGAGAGTGCGGCCGGACGTCGTATCGCCGCGCCGATCGCACCAATGTCTCCGGAATGGCTCATTGCCACCTTCGCGGGGACTTTAAACGGGATCACTGGGGCGAGGGGTGGCCTGGTTGACTCCGGACACTGCTGCCGTCTCTCTCTCTCTCTCTCTCTCTCTCTCTCTCTCTCTCTCTCTCTCTCTCTCTCTCTCTCTCTCTCAGGCCGACGAGCGGTGGCGACACGCCAGCGCCAACGCGGCCACACCGCGCGACTCTTTCCGGTCGCTCGGTCGTTTTCGTCGCTCTGTCTCCTTCGCACTTGTGGAGCGTGCCGCCAGGCCGCGAGAGAGACAGAGCGACGAAAACGACTCTCGGAATCAGTCCGCTCCGCTCCGCACCGCAGTCCGGTGCAAACCAACCGACACCACATTTCAGCGGGCTGCCAGTCACACCCGGCCTGCCTGCCACGACCGCGGCCATCGCCTGCCCCATCAGATACGCGGCGCGCCGACACTCCGTCGATCCGACCAGACCGACCCACAGTGGGCCAGAAGACCGGTGGAGGCGGTCAGAAACCCTGACGCGTTTTGAGCCCCACAGTCGCTAAAAGGGAGACGAACCGAACGTGTGACCCCACCAATGGACTCCTCGTTCGGAGAGCAATCCATTGGTGGGGTCACACGTTCGGTTCGAGTCCCATCTAGCGACTCTGGAGCTCAAAACGCGTCTAGAGTTTTGGCCGCCTCCACCGGTCTTCTGGCCCACTGTGAGACCGTCGCCGTCTCTCTCGCACCCACGTGCGGACGCGGCACCGGAGCGAGAGAGACGGAAAAAGCCACTGTTCGGAACCAAGCCGGCCGCTGAAACGGTTCAGCAAGACGCGCTCGATGCAGGCAGCCCTCACAGTGCAGTCACGCACCGACCGGAGTGCGAGCGGGCGGCCAAATGAGGACGAACTGCAGAAAACAACGATTAGAATAATAAACTCCGAGGACGGCGCCACGGCCAGGGGGAGGGGGGTCAGAAAGAAGTACAAAGACGTGTATGAGGTCGAGGACGTGCACAAGGAACGGAGAGGGGGGGGGGGGCTGACGACACCGCCCTGTCCCTTCTACGCTCAGTAATCCCGGACAATATAGCGGCGTGATTTATGCCCTGCGCTGGCCGGCTGCCTGGATCTCCAGAGTCGCTTTCGTCGCTCTGTCTCTCTCGCACCTACACCGGACGCCGCACGAGTGCGAGAGAGACAGAGCGACGAAAGCGACTCGTTCGGAATCAGGAGCGGGCGGCCGGAGGCTAGGAAAAGGGGGAGGGGGCGTTGACGTGGGGACAGCGACAGGGGAGGGGAGGGGCGGCCCAGCGTCACTCGGACATGTTCAATTTTTTTCTCCCCTTTCCGCTGTCGAGATTTAAAAAAAAAACGATTTTGTGTCAACGTGAACACTGTGTATATACCAGCACGTTATTTCGCTGCCTTGTTCCGGTATTTGTCCCGTGTTCATTTACTTCCCGCATTTTTATTCTGATGAGTTATCCTAACGGCAAGCTCGAAACGTTACAAACTTTTCACAACTGTCAGAAAAAATTGTGTATACGTACGCAAAGTAAAGCCTGCAAAGAAACTGCGAACTTCTTAACTTACGAACAAGGTATCGTAACTTCTTAAATTTGCTTGAAAATACTTTGCAAGGTTTGCACAGCGTCCCCGCTTTTGTTTCCCCGAGTTGTTCAACCGGATTCCCTCCCGGCGGCGTCGCCCACTGCATCGCATTGCACGGCATTGCGTTGCATGGCCCCGCGAGCGCCGGGCAAATGATCCTCATATAGGGATAAGTCCGCCCCGTGGGGGCCGTGCGGCGAGCCGTGCGGGCAGCGGGGCCGCCGAGGGGCCGTGCAGACGGCCATCACGAAGTGGCCCGCCAGAGACCCGGGCCAGCCCCCCCGTTCGGCCGGCCGCTGAGCCCTGGCTTTGCCGCCTGCAGGTTATCTGCAGACTGATTCCGAGAGCCGTTTTCGTCGCTCTGTCTCTCTCCCACTCGCGGGGCGTGCCGTACAGGTGCGAGAGAGACAGAGGAATCAGTCCACTGCGGCGCTGCGTCGGGGCTCCCTCGGGGCCGCTTCGAGGCTAACCCGCTCACCGCGATCACGAGCGCCGAGCGCCGCGAGGCCTCGGACAATGGTGACATCCAGAGGACGACGCGCCTTTGTCCAGAGAGGTCCTCGTCGCATGTCATTCCGCTAAACGGCGACGCCGGCCCGGGTCACCCGGGGTCACCAGGGTCAGCCGCCAGCTCTAATGTCAAAGAGCCCTGGCTCCTTGCATGGGGACAGCGATCGTTTTTGCCGAAGGGCATCCCGATAGGGCCAAACAACTTGCAAAGAATGAACACCGTTTTTGAAAATTATTTTACTCATTTTACGTTTGTATGAACTTATTCCAAGTGCGTTTCAACTTATTTCAAGAACCAACTTATTTCAAGAACATTTCAACTGATTGCAAGAGCTTTTCAACTCATCGCAAGTGCATTTCAACTTCTTTCAAGTTTAAATCAACTTTAATCTAAATTTACTTCAACTTCGCACTCATTTCAACTGCATCATTATTCCACACTCATTTCAATTCTCCATTGTATTGCGACTTTTTTCACACTTATTTTCAATTAATTTACGGGACAATCGTGCACCTATAGCTTTCATCACGTCGATTCCTCCGCAGCCAGCCCTTCGACGAGACCAGACCCAGTCCCTCCAGTTTCATTTCGCGTTTACTGCGTAGACAAACGGCGGGAGGGCATAACAGAACGGAGCGTGCGAACCGGTGCAGACCCATTCGGACGGCAACAATGTCTCGGCGCGCGTCACGTGGGGCGCACCTGCACCTACATTACGCACTGCATGTCGTAGGCGGCAGCAGGTGCAGCGGCAAGGCACCTGGAACGGGCTGGCATCAGACGGCGCAGCCCAGACCATTGACCACGATCGATATCTCGAAGGCACACCTCTTGAACCGCGCGCGTGTGAGTGCCAACCCACTCACACAGGCGGTGAGACAGCCAGCACAGACAGACAGACAGACAGACAGACAGACAGACAGCAAAGACAGACAGACAGACCGACAGCACAGACAGAGAGACAGCCGGACCCACACACTCACACACACGACTTGTCGTTCACATTGTGAATAGCTTTTACGCGCGGCAATGGACTCCCTCATCCTGCACCCCTCCCCGACTCAGCACTTCGCCACCGCCGCCACCGCCAAGGAGCCGCGGGGCGCGGCGTGGCCGTGGCGTGGCGGGGCGGGGCGGGGGCGGGGCGGGGTGGTCCCAGCCAGAGGCTATTAGGGCGACAAATGCCGCCCAGAAACACGCGAGAATGTCGCGGCCAAACAGGGGGCGGCGCTGCCCGGCCTTGCCCGGCGTTGCCCGCGGCGAGGGTGCCAGTGTGCCAGTGCGTGCTCCGACGGCCGCGGCGACCGCCACGCCGCGCAGCAGGGCGATTTGCGTGACCTGATCCCCCCTCGGGCTGACGGGCCCCTGGCCGCCCCGCGTCACAGAAAGGCCTCGCCCTCGCCGTACAGTGGTGCAGGCGGTCAAAACCCCGGACGCGTTTTGAGCTCCAGAGTTGCTAAGTGGGGCTCGACCCGATCGTGTGACCCCACCAATGGATTCCTCGTTCGGAGAGCAATCCATTGGTGGGGTCACATGATCGGTTCGAACTCTATTTCGCTTCCCTGGAGCTCAAAACGAGTCTGGAGATTTGGCCACCGGCGCCGGTGTTCTAGCCCACAGTGCGGGACCCCTCGCCACCCCACGTCTGTGAAAGGCCTCGCCCTCGCCGGGACTCGAACCGCCGCCCCGCCGCAGCGCGGCCTCATTTCCATGCGGAGACGGCGGCGGCGACCCGGCCTGTTTTACACCAGGTGCCCGCATATCAGCATGCATGCCTCCGCAACTCGGCAGGGGGCCGCCCGCGCCGCCAGAGCCGCCCCGCCGAGCGAGCGCTGACTGCGCAAAGGCCCCCCCGCTGCGAGTTCCACCCACGCAGTCAGCCTAACCGTCGCACAAGGCGGGGCGGGGCGGGGCGGGGCGGGGCGGGGCGCAAACAATAAGTAGTAGTCGGGACTAATATGCACGGGCCGAGTTGGCGCGGCCGTCCGGCCCACTTGGAGCGCGGAATGCAGGGCGACGCGGGGCGGTCCCCCGGCGTCCGCGCCACTGGAGCGCGCTGGAGCGAGCAGAACGGGCCGGGCCGCCAAAGCACCCGACTGCAATGCGAATGCGGATTTCATCCGCGCGGAAGAGGGGAAGGGAGTGACGGCGTCGAGGACGGCGTCGAGGACGGCGTCGAGGACGGCGTCGAGGACGGCGTCGAGGACGGCGTCGAGGACGGCGTCGAGGACGGCGTCGAGGACGGCGTCGAGGACGGCGTCGAGTACGGCGTCAAGGATGGAAACGACGCCATGTCACACGAGTAGGACATCAAGATAGGGCCCAGCACGGCCCTGACAGCGAGCGCGTTCCAAACTACCAACGCAAAACGCCCCGCGCCGCCATGGCGACCATTGATGCCCGCTGAATGGACACGTCCGTGGCGGACGGTGGACGGCGGACGCACGAGTGGGACCTGGGCCAGCCCCAGAGCCAGGCGGGGCCAGGCGGGCCCAGGGCGTCCCCGACGACCCCTTTCATGATACGCATCTTCCCAATCTGCTCCGGCTGGCGTAATCCCTATAACGTCCCCCAGCTGGCCAACTCCCCTGTCCAGGCGGTGCGGGCGCTGCGCGGGCGGGCGGGGAGGTCGACGACCGACCCAGCTCTTTAGCCGCCCGGGGCAAGTGTGTGGGCCGAGCGGAAAAACGCAGCCGGCAAAGCGGCCAAAGCAAAGAGAGAGAGAGAGAGAGAGGAAACAAACTGCTCTTTTTTGCAGTCTAATTTGTTCCATCGGTTTTTTGGGGGGCGAAATGACACCACGGCCGGGTGCAGTGCTCCGACGCGACGGCGTGCGGGATGCGCCCGCATACTGCGGGGTCGGGAGTCTGGCGGGCGGCGCGGTGGACCCCATGATCGCCGTTAACACCCTCCCCCCCCTCCCCCGCTACCGTCTTCGCCCCGCTCCGCCGCCCCGCCGCAACCTCGGCCATAACGGCGCCCAGTTCTTCGGTGCTAACTTTAATTCAATGCAGGTCATGCGTCCCTCGTCGGCCGCGCCGCCCCTCCCTCCTGCATCAGCGAGAGTGCACCGCCATTACGCGGGGCCCGGCGATAAGCGGTCTGTCTCTCTCGCACCCCCACGGAGCGCCCCTCACGTGGGACAGAGACAGAGCGACGCCACGCGACTTCTCAGAGTCGCAAAGCGCGCTCATCGCCGGGCCCTGCGGAATGGGCCGGTATTTCCTATATTGCGATTGGCTCAAAGGCAAGTGCTTCTTGTTTACACGTCGTTCAGGGTGCTCCCCTCCGCAGCCCCGCGTGGACGCCCCGTCGGTCTGTCTCCCTCGCACTCATACGAGAGAGAGAGAGAGAGAGAGAGAGAGAGAGAGAGAGAGAGAGAGAGAGAGAGAGAGAGAGAGAGAGAGAGAGAGAGAGAATCGAAGTGTAAACCGGGGACGCGCGGCTGTATAATTGCACTCTTTAAACCACACTCTCCATTCAAATGAGGGCAGCCACCCCTCAAACTTCCCGCCCCCCCCCCCCCCCCCCCGGGGGGGGGCCCCAAACCCCCCGGGCTGGGCTTCGCCCCGCCCCAAATTCGACCCCCCCCGCCCGGGCCAAAAAGGGCCGGAAAAGGGCGGGGGTTTTGGCCCTTTTCAGGCCGGACAAAGGGAAAGCCGGGGCGGCCCCCGGGCCCCGGGGTTTTTCCCGGGGGGGCCCTTTCCTCAAAATAAATCCGGAAGGTCTTTCCCCCCCCCACCCGCCCCCCAACACCCACCCACCCCCCCCCCCCACACCCCCACACACACGGCACAGAGCACACAATCATCGGGCGCGCAGGTTGGCAAAAAAAGGAAGGCGCGGAAACAAATCGTTCGGCCAAAAACCGCGACGCTGCCTTTTGTAAGCACGACGAGAGAGAGAGAGAGAGAGAGAGAGAGAGAGAGAGAGAGAGAGAGAGAGAGAGAGAGAAACAAGTGGCAACAACAGCAGCAGCCACGCCGCCGTCGACGGGCGAGTCTCTGTGCGTAAGCGTGTGTGTGTGTGTGTATGTCCGCAAAGTAAATTACGAGTCACACAAGCGCGCAACGCTGCTAAAAAGGGGCCCCCTTTTCGCCAAAGGGTCCCACCACCGGATAGATTGCGATCGAGTGATCGATTCTGCACAACGCCATTCCCTTTCCCTGAGTCGCAATTACCCCCAAGGACACGTGTTGGCGTGGCATGGCGTGGCGTGGCGTGGCCGGCGCGCTACTTGGCGGCGATATCCGCTATTCGCAGCCGTGACCGACGGCTCAACTGCCAATAACGCCCATCTGCGGCCCGGCCGGCCGCACGCTGCCGCACGCTGCCACGGCCAGCCCTCGGCGTGTTTCATTGGGAACGTGGATCAAATACATGGACACTGCTGCCGGCCAGGGCCAGGCACGTACCGGCCATTCGCACCCGTCGGTTGGCGGACGGACAGACAGACGGACGGACGGACGGACGGACAAACAGGCAGGCAGAAAGACAGCCAGATATGCGGAGGGATAGACTTGCAGATCGACAGACAGGCTGCAGAACAGACAGAAGGACACATTCAAAAATCCCCAGGAAGTGTTTTGAACAGATGTTAGGTGCTCACTTTAGTTTGCTATAAGTGAGTTCGTATATTAACGATAATAATTTTGTAGGTAATGCATTCAAGATTTATTTTTTTTTTTTTTTGTAACGAGTCACTTTTTTTTCGCAACGACAAGTCACTTTTTTTTGCAAGGCCCAAAATAGTTTGTAAGTGTTAGAGAGAGCAGAGAGATAGACAGACGGACGGCACTTTGGCCAACGCCAGAGTCCACCCGAAACGTCTTTGGAAGCTGAGTTAGCATGCACTTGAAACGCCCTCGAAAACCTTGGAAAGCGGTTCGCAACTACTGCCCCGAGTGCCTGGCCGGCCGAGGCGCCAGTCCGGGCGAGTGGGCTGCTGCGCTGTAAACTTGTCAATCACGGGGAACTTGCAGCCGACGCGACGCGCAACGCCCAATCGCATTTCATGGGGGGGCCCTGGGGGGTTCGGGAGAGAGAGAGAGAGAGAGAGAGAGAGAGAGAGGCAACTCGCTGGAGGCTCCAGCGGCAGCGAAGGGCGGCGACTCTCCAGGCACAAAGCCCCGCGCGCCGCATAACAGCCAATCCAGCCCATTGTCTCAGACACGGCGCGCGTCAAGCACTTTTATCGGACTGCCTGCCTCCCCTCTCCCTCCGCTTCCCTCTCTTACCCTCCCCTACCCCTCCCCTCCACCGCCGAGTAAAACAGCATTCAATGTCACGGGCACACGGAGGAACAAAAGCCCCGCCGCCTTGTCACATTCGAACGGGCCGCAATTTGTTGTCGGCGCCGCACCAAGCCGTGCCGTGGCGTGCCGCCGCCATTCCAGCGCGAGATTACCAGTGCGGCTGCATCTTGCTCAAACTCGCTGCACCTCAGCGAGTCCCTTGTTTTGCTCGGCAATAACGGAGCCTCGGCGACACTGCCGGTGGAAGGGGAGGAGGAGAGGAGGAGGAGCGAGGACAGGGCCTTCTTCTGTGCCTCGCCGCCGCCTCACTGTAAGGAAGTAAGTCGAATCGACTAAAAGTACTCGTTTTAGTTGTTGTTAAGACTGCAGTTTTAATGTCTTACAGCGGTGGAAGGCAACTTCAATAAACTACAGTGGTAGTTTTCTCTATAAAACGAAAGAAATTCGTCGAAATGTCTTAGATAGAATGATTTTTCTGAGATAAGTTTTAAACAGCTACACCACCCTTATGTAGAGAATCGTCACCAAACTTTTTGCGTGTGAGAAGTCACGAAGAACTCCCCTCGAATTAAAACAATAAGACTGTGAAAATCGGCCAAATTCAGACGATTCACAGCCTTCCCCACCTTTATCGCGTTACACTGTAAGACCCTCCGCCGCCATTGTCGAAGCGACAACAATCTGTCACCGGCGTTGTCACTCGCGAGGCGGGGGCGAGGGGGCCGCGCGCGGGCAAAACTTGCGGAAGTATGAGCGAACAAGAGTATAGTGTAGTTGCGGGGGGGGGGGGGGGGGGGGGGGGGAGAAAGAGAGAGAGAGAGAGAGAGAGAGAGAGAGAGAGAGAGAAGCTTTCGCTACAAGTGACACGCAGTGCCGTGGCAACATTTGCCCGACACACAGAAGCACCGAGTTGGCAGGTGGCGCCCCGCGCGACTTCCTCATCACTCTCAACTTTCCGGCCGGGCCGCCCTGCCGCCCTTTGCGCATCCCTAAACCGACAGTGGCGTCGCCTCGCAAATCCGACCCCGATTTTCAGGCGGGCTTCTTTCGTGATGACATTCACAGGGGGGCCCCAAAAGTTTTAAACGTTTGCCATTTTCCATATTGGCACTAAAAATTTCCTAAAAGTTGGGTCGAAGTAGGAAAAAGGGGAGGGAACTTCCGAGAAATTTTAAAAAGTACCGGAAATTAAATTTTTAAACCTCGTCCTTTATCAGGCGGGGGCGAGTCATAAAAAGTCATCCGAAATTCGTCTTAAATTTTCAACTTCGTTCACCGGAATCTCCCCTTGAGCAGAACTATGAAATAACGGAGGTAACATGGAGGACCATCCGCTTATATTTTAAAACAAACTCAGAGGCAACATTCAAAAGCACCACGGGACTGCTCAACAGATCCGACCCCAACTCATCCAGAGGCAACAGTCTACCCCGTGCTACCCGTTCTCGACGGTCTGACAGACTCACTCTGCGACGCCACGACCGCGGAGGCTCCACTGCGCACCTGGGGACAAGCAAGAAAAGCACTAGATTAATGCATTTTTCCGAACTCGTGGGCCGGGGCCTTCCTGGTCCGCCCTGGGCGCCTCGCGCATAAATCGGGGCTGATCTCAGCACTAAAGGCTGGCCGAGTCCTGTGGGGGACCTTGTCGGGACCAGCAGACTCCGTCGCTCTGTCTCGCACCGCTACGGGCCGCTCCATGAGTGCGAGAGAGACAGAGCGACGAAAGCGACTCTCGGGATCAGCCTGCAGGGCTTGCGGGGCCCTGTGGGGCACGCCGAGGGGTTTACCAGCGGCGGGCCAGCGGGGACCTAAGAGGCAGCCAAGACAAATGACTATCGGTGACGAGACCGGAATGTAGAGCACCCGGGCCAATTACCCGCTCCATCAAACTACCCGCTCGGCGCCCCCACAGTGTGAGACCCGCCGGGACACGAACCGGAAGATCCGCCCCACAGTGGGCCGGAAGACCGATGAAGGCGGCCAAAACTCCAGACGCGTTTTGAGCTCCAGGGCCGCTAAAGAGGGCTCGAACTAGACGTGTGACCCCACCAATGGAGTCCTCGTTCGAAGAGCAATCCAGCCCCATGGGAACACCCATATTCCATCCCGTAGAATCTCTGTGGACAAGGTGGATACGACCACGTGGATTTATCCACCTGTTATTAATATGTCATCAACGTTGAATTCAAAGCGAACAAACAATGTGGACTCTGACCCCTGGTTTCAACGTTGATTACTGATGTGCAATTCTATTTGGATTGGAAGCCTTCTATTCGATGTGTTTTGATGGGGGCACGATCGACGTGGGTAAAAACATTCTCCATCCTGAGGTAAATTTACAGGCATTCGGAGATGTGGAACACCAACTACGCATCCACGTCGACTCTCAGTATGTCTTGAAATGTAGATCACACCGCGTTAGATCCACCGGGCGTTTTTGGTGGTTGAGAGACGTGTTTTGGAACATGAAGTTTCATATGGTTAGATGGGCTGGGCCGCATGTGGGCCATCTGGGCCCTATTCTACACGATCTCGATGTCGATCATATGTATCCAAATTCATTGAAACAAAGTCGTCTCTTTATGCCGGATTATTGAGTAGATCGAAAGCTTCCACGTGGATTGAATGAAGATGAGTGAAGACCTTGGAACTCGATTAGTTTTAAAAGCTGCCGACAGAGGCCTGCTGATATTTTTGTCATTCCTTACCCTTCGGCCTGCTAGTAGGATGCCAATTCACCATATCCCAGAGCTAAATAAAAAAAGCACATCGGGCAGCTCCAGAGGACTTCGCAGTCTTTTGGGCGAAATGTCTCGGTCATTTCATTTTTTGACATCCTCAAGGGAGTTAACCTTGAGGGCTCAGAACTAGGTGGGGGTGGGATTGGGGAAGGGATGTCCCCTGGGCAGCAGGGCCGCTGAAGAACAACACGAGGATGGGGATCGCGAATTTTCTGTAGGATTCAGGGAAGCGGTTTAAGACCACAAATGACTATCTACCTTACCACGGGAAATTACTTTCATATGTCGGCCACGTGGAACCACCAACCGAGTCCGCACCCGGGATGACGACTCGACATCCACGTAAACCACGCGTTCCCCACATGATTCCTGTTCGAAGGGGCCCCATTGGTGGGGTCACACGTTCGTTTTGAGTCCTGTTTAGCGACTCTAAAACTCAAAACGCCTCTGGGGTTTTGGCCTCCTCCACCGTTCTTCCAGCCCACTGTGTGCCGGAACCGCAAGGCCAGCAACACGACCCTGCTCGCGCGCGCGCGATTTAAAAGTTGCAACGAGCAAGCCGAGGGGGAGAGAGCACACAGTCGCGCGGAGACAAGAGAGGGAAGCGATTCGCACCATCTTTTGTTTGTTGTTTCGTGATCTGCGACACAACAAATGACTCGGTCCCCGCCCCGCCCAGCGCCAGCGCGGCCACGCCCGACCGACCGCCGAAACTAAAACACTTTTGTCTAAGTTTCTCTGCGCGTAATTACTATGTGACTTGACGCGGAAGTCGGGCCGGCCGGGGCCTGGGCCGGGCCGCCGCTTGTTCCGATGGGCCTCGGAAAGAGGGAGGGCTGTGCTCATCCCAGAAGACGCGTGAGTTGGCAGCGACAGCAGGCTCCAGATGGCTGCCGAGAAACAGGTGATCGCACGCGCGACTTGCCCCGCGCACAGTGGGCATGACGAAAATACGTTTTGCCTCAAGTTAGATGTACCGTATACTCAAGCAAGGAAGTACACGGTAAAAACAGTTCCTGGTTTTCCCAGGAGCTCCCTGGAAATACCCTATGTCTCTATCATAGGCTTCCTGGAAAAACCAGGTACCGTTTTGACCGTGTACTTTTCTGAGTTTATAGCCTTTTTCACGTGCACCGTTGGTGAGGGTCAGTTGTTTCACGTTTCGCCGTCACTGCATAACTCGGCCTTTGGTCCGGACCCTTCAGACTTCTCCGACGCTCCGTGAAGAACGACGTCGCATCGAGGGTTCGGCGCACGCTTCCAAACGACATTGTTTCGCGGCGGCTTTCTTCAAGTTTCTCCCCGAGATTGGGAAATATGCGTGCAGGGATTCGGGTGATCGTGGCGCGGGCCGTCTCCGCATCGCTCTGTCTCTCTCGCACTCATGGGGCGTCCCGTGTGGGTGCGAGAGAGACAGAGCGACTTTTCGGAATCCCTGCGCGGGGGCGTCTGGAGGTGAAAATCCCCATTGCGGCACGGCGCCGCCGCGACGCCGCAACGCCACCGCAGCCAGCGTTATTTGACAGATCAAGATGCGGCGAAGGGCCCGAAGGGGGAGCCGAGCCAACAGGGGCGGGGCAACCCAGGTCCTTTACCTCTGTCTCGGCACGCGTGAAGCTCGGGATCGAATACCGACTATCGCGCTTCGAGAATCTGTGTGACTTTCATCGCCGGTAAACTGTCGATTCCGACAAGGCGTGTGTTCGGCGTCCCCCTCGCGTGCAGAAGGCCATTTCCCAGTTCCCAAAGGGTTTTTTCGGGCCCTTCTTCTTTTCTCCCTTTTTCTTCTTCTCCCCTCTTCCCTCCTCTTCTCTCTCCTCGGGGGCCCCCTTTGGGGGTGCCCCCTTTTTGGAAGGGGGGTCAAAAACCCCCTTTTGCGGCCCGGGCCCCCCGCGCCCCCCCAAAAGCCCCCGGCCCCGTTTTTCGACAAGAGGCGGCGAACCGGGGGGGCCCCAAAACAGGGCGGGGCCCCCCAAAGGTTTTCCCGTTCCCCGTAAGCCAAAAACGTTTCCGGTTTTCAGGGGGAAAATTAGGGGAAAAGCCAATTCCCCTGGTTTTGGCGCCCCCTGGGAAAAAAGGCAAATTTCCTGTTAATTTTTTCCCCCCGGGATTCCCCTCCCCTCTTTCTTTCTCCTACTCTTCCTTTTCTCCTCCCCTTTCTCTTTCCCCGTCTTTGTGGCCCCTTCCTTTGAAAGGGTCCCCCCCAATCAGGGGGTTTTCCACGGGAGAAAAAGGGCCCCCCCACGAAAACGAAGGGCCTCCCGGAGTTTATAAGGGGCCCACAAAAAAAATTAAAACCAACCAAGCTGGTTTCGGGGTTTTTTAAAAAAACCCTTTTCCTCGGTGCGGAGCGCCTGCGAAGCCGGGCATAGGCCAGCCCGCCGCGCACCGGAGTGCTTGTTTGGCCTACCTCGCAGGCGCGCTGCGCCGCCGAGCGCGCCACGCGGTCAAAATCCCGAACGCGTTTTGGGCTCCAGAGTCCCTAAATGGAACCCAACCGAACGTGTGACCCCACCAATGGACTCCTCGTTCGGAGAGCAATCCATTGGTTGGGTCACACGCTCGGTTCGAGACCCTTTAAGCAACTCAAGAGCACAAAACGCGTCTAGGGTTTCGACCGCCTCCACCGGCCCACTGTGTGTACCCGGCCAGCCTAATCACGTTAAAACAAAGAAAAAAAGCCGCCGTCCCGCCAACGCAACTTTACTCCACACAACATTTTTTTTACAGTGAAGGTCGTCGAATCCCGCCGGAAAAGCGCGGCCCCTTCCGTGTTTTCCCTGCGCCGTCTCTCCATTACGCCATATTTTTTTTCCGGTGTGATCTACGAACAAGGGGCAGGGAAGTTGGGGTCCGTGGGTCGCCGGGCGGCCGGCGGGCTGGCCACCGGACCGCAGGCCCGGTCCGGCAGGGCCAGGTCACAGCGGGCCGCCGGAGCACTTTGAACCGCCGTCCCCGTCGAGACCCCCAGCGCCCTCGGGGCAGCCTGGCTGCCAGCCTGACCGCCGGCCTGGCTGCCAGCTCGGGCTGGCCGTCGCGGCCGGACGGCGGCAAACGCCCGGCCAATCATTTGGGGCCTAAATGCAGGCTCAAAGGGCGAGCCGCCGTGCCCCGGGCCACTAATATTTTCATTCGCCTCCAGCGGCGCCACCTCGCCGGCTGGCTTCTGCCGTCCCAGCGCCCCCTGGTGCCGCCCCCGGTGCCGCCACTGCGCAGCGGTACGGGGAGAGGCGGCCGGGACAAAAGAAAACATGAGGGCTTTGGGGGCAGCCTATCACTTTGCCCGTGAAGCAGCGAAAACACACAGAAAGGGTGTTTCGACTCGGCCCTGCTCTCCGGGCCGCCGGGCGGGGCGCAGCGGCGGAGCCGTCACGCAACACGCTCGTTAGAGGGGCGGGGCGGGCCGGGGCCGCGAGGGAAGGCTTTTTTTTCTCCCTTTTGCTTTTTGCTAAAGGGCTGGATTGAAAGGGGGGGAGGGGAGGGAGGGAGAGAGAGAGGAGAGAGAGAGAGGGGGGAGAGAGAGAGAGAGAGAGAAGGGGGAGAGAGAGAGAGGGAGGGGGAGAAGGGAAAAAAGAGGGGGAAAAAAGGGGGGGAAGGAAAGAAGGGGAGGGGGGGGAGAAAAAGGGGGGGGGGGAGAAGGGGGGGGGGAAGGGGTTTCGCGGGGTTGCACAAGGCTTTTTAACAAAAAGGGGGGGCCGGGCCACCAAAGGGGCGGCGGGGCCGCACTTCCCCAAAGGGGGAAACAAAACGCCCCCCGGCAGTTGGGCGGGGCGCCGAAAAAAATTCCAAAAGGGCGGGGCTCGGGGGCGGGCCCCGGGCGGGGTTCCGGCGGCCCCCCCGGGGGCGGGAAACCGATTCCCCCAGAAAAGGGTTTTTAACCTTTTCGGCCCAACCGGCCGACCGACCCGGCCGCCGGGGGGAAAACCCAAAAAAAATTTTCCAAAAGGGGAGACCCCCAAAGCGCCCAATTTCCCCCGGGGCACCCCGGGGGAAAAAAAAAAGAAGAAGAAAAAGGAAAAAGAAAAAGAAGAAAGATTAGGGGGGGGAAAAAGGGGGGGGGGAAGGGGGGGGGGGGGGGCCCGGGGGGAAAAAAGGGGAAAAGGGAAGGGAAAAGAAGAAAGAAGAAAAAGGGAAAAAGGAAAGGGGGGGAAAAGGGGGCAGGAAAATAAATTTAAAAGGGGCCCCAGAAAAAAGGGGGAAAAGGGAAGAAGGGGAGGTAAAGAGGGCGGGAAAAGGAAAAGGAGAAAAAGAAAAGAGGGAAAAGAAGGGAGGAAGGGAAAAAAAGAAGAAAAGAAGAAGGAAGGGGGAAGAAAGGGGAAAAAAAGGGGAAAAAGGAAGAAGAAGAAGAAGGCAAAGAAGGGAAGAAGAGTAGAAAGAAGAGGAAGCAAGAGGCGAGGAAATGATAACGGTGGAGTGCAATCAAGGAAGTGTGTGGAGGGAGATTAAAGGGGCGCCAGGTGAGATTGGGACCGAGGCGCCGCCGCCGCGTCGCAAATGAAAAAGGTGTTTCGGCGGCCAAACCACGCCATAACTTATTCCCGGAGGAAAAGACTTTTTTCCCTTCCTTTTCCGGTCGGTCGTGTTTAATCCGCGTGTGTACACACTGTGAACAGGTCGTTACGACATCGACATTTTTTTTGCTCAGCAACGCAACAAAGTGAGAAGAGTTCGTTTAAGCAATGCTTGTTTTACAATAAAAAAGAAAACCTCAAACAGAACTCATGCTCTAGGATTTTTAATCTGAAAACAAAATTGGAAAATCTTAACGAAATGCAATCGGTTTCAAGAACGAACAAAATCACCTCTCGGTGAAACGTCCATGCTCTCGCCCAGCGTTTCGCCCAGAGTCCAGTCGAGTTGTAATCTCTGGCCGCCGGGGTCAGCCCGTCGGGCCGTCGGCGCGGCAGACTATTGCCGGGCGCCAGGTGCGCCTTAAGCACCGCGAAGACCCTCCCGAAGAAGAACGATAAATTGCGAGATGGGACGCCGATAACAAGGAGCTGCAGTGTTTCGCGGGGCCCTGGCGGGGCCCGCTCCCCGGCACTGCGAGATCTACGGACGTCAGTACGGCCCTTGCTTGATGGATCACTTCATCAGCGGCGATTGAATTTAGGGTGAGGCAATGGCTTCATTTCCTGGCCAGGATTGCAGTGCATTTCGAGGCGGACTGTACGGCGTGACAGGGCTGCACAGTGCAGCGGCCGAACTCGCCAATCAGGTTTTTTTTTCACTCCCTTCAAAACGTAAACAAGACAACGCGTAGGGAAAAAATCCGGCGTGATGCGTCCTCCAATAATACATTAGGCTTAGGCCGACTCTGAATGGCAAATGAAGTGCATTTTTCCTGTCTTATATTTAATTCAAACAATCACAACATTGGCGGGGGCAATGCATTAGGGCCGGCCCCTCGATTGACTCATCGGAGGGCAGAAAAAAAAGCAGACAGCCCTCTCCCCTAAGTGTATTCTCTACATTTAGCCGTCAGGGGGACCGAAGAGGCCAGTAAAATCTTGAGTTTAGACGGGGAAGAATTAAAGGAGAAGCCGGGGCGTGCCCGGTCCCAGGCCCGTCCCAGTCCCTGGCCCAGGCCCGGGGCGGTCCGGCGCCACGAGTCATAAAAGTCGCGGGCGTAAAATAAGCCGCCTTGCGAGACGTATGCAACGCCAGTGGCACTGCAAGATGTACGTTCGGCCAAATCTCATCTTAAAGCAGAGCCGCTTCAACCCCTCGATTTATTTTAATTTTTTTTTGGATTTATTTAAATTCCTTCCTTTCTTTTTTTTTGCACGGGCACTGAAAGCAGCACAGAAGCAGCGGTTCCCAGGCAAGGGCAACGCTCGGCGTTCTCCGAACACTGTTCTCCGCATTGCCTTCCCTCCCTAGGCCCGGCACGACCCGGATTGTTTACTTTCCCAGTTCTAACAGACTGCGGCACCGCAGCGCCTCGGCCTCGCGCTCGGCGCAGGCCTGCCGCAATACAGGCTGCATCGCGAGGCACCGTGTTTAGGCAGCCCGCATTACCCACCACCTGCACTGTCAGAAGAAATACAGATAATAGTGCACGGAAAAAGTACACTTCGAGTTGCAAAGGGGGGCCGATTCCCCGCGACTGCCACTCGCTCACAATAAAACACGCCTCCCGAACTACACCGACGGCTTAGCAGCTCGGAAAATTCCCGCTCGCGCGCCGAACAAGAGTCGTTTCCCCTCCCGGCGGAAACTTGCGAGATCGCAATCGCGCCTGCAACATCGGCAACCCACTCAAACTGCCGCGCGTCCAAAGTCGCGGGGCGGGGCGCGGCGCGGCCGACTTAAAGGGGAGCAGTTAGGACGCGTGGCGTGGAGGGGCCGGCCGGACCTAAGACGCCCCCCCCCCCCCCCCACCACCACCACGCGCTTATCTCCGAGGGCTTGTTCTAAAACACTCCTTCACGCAGCCCAGAAGACTGATTCCGAGAGTCGCTTTCGTCGCTCTGTCTCTCTCGCACCCTTATGGAGACCTCCATGAGTGAGAGAAAGACAGAGCGACGAAAACGACTCTCGGAATCAGTCTGCTGGCGCCTAAAAATGGCGCCGCTGAAAGCCACTCAAGCTGACTCCAGCAAGACGGGGAAAAGACAACACACGCGGGAGTCGACGCGCGAAACGTTTATTCGAAAACAATCCAAGTTCCTTTCCCTCGCAGTGTGGCCACGCTCCCCCGCACCTCGCGACCCGATCCGCGGCGCTGGCGTTTATGCTAATGGCGGCGCCGGCAATAGGCTTACCAAGCGCCAAAGTTGGCCGGCCTGATTTATTTCATGTTTTTGATTAGGACCGTTATTCCGGGCAGCAAGCTGCAGCGAGCAGTGCCGGCTGCGGCCAACAGTCGCGGTGCAGCCTAGGCCCTGCAGCCGACCAAAACTTCACTGTAAAAAATTCCGTACTTTTGTACGGAAATGGCACAGAAGAATATAGTACGGAGGTACGGAGAAAAGTACGGAACGTTCCGTGCTTGCTCCATATGAGCCCATGTAAATGGGTACGGAAAAAAAGTACGGAACGTTCCGTAGTACGCAAGTACGGACGTTCCAGGCAAATTATTGACCAGACAATGTTCCGTACTATTTTTGTACCTTTTCCTCACAGTGTTGAACATTTCACCATTAGTTTCCCTTAAAAACAAATTCCCCCTGAACTTGTTTCCCAGCGGGTATAAAGCCCTGCTGCGGCGGCCGGCCCGAAATTGCACCCTCGTTGTCAACTAAGTACTGCCCGGCACGTTCCGAGAGTCGTTTTCGTGGCTCTGTCTCCCTCGCACTTGTGGGGCGTCCCGTATGGCTGCGAGAGAGACAGAGCGACGGACACGTCTCTCGGTCTGCTGCCCCGTCCTCCAGCTGGCCGCGGTCGCAATGAAATGCGTTTCAGGGCGGAACCAGGGGAGGAGGGGGGAGGGGGGAAGGGGGCAACTGAAGGGTTACTCACTCCTAATTTCCCTCGGGCGCCCTCATGGGAATTGGTCCCACGCCAGTGTCCAGCCCCACTAAACTGTTACTGATCGGACCGGGCGAACCACGGCGACCCGTCCCCCCCCCCCCGTCGCGTGAACAAATGCACATTAAACGAAGCGGCTGGAAGTGGAGTGCGAAGCGGCCTTTACTTATTCCAAATCCAAAAAAGTTCCATTTTTTTTTTTGCTAAATCAAATTTTTGTTAAGTATTTAAATATTTGATTAGGGAAAAGATTCAATAAGACAAAATTATGCCGTACTCGGTCAAAATTGCACTCTTCAATACAAGTTTCGGCTATCTAGCCTTGCAGCATATTTTGGTCTCCTCCGTAACTTTGACAAAATTCCTTCGATTCAAAAAAAAATTATTCGCAATTGTCACGAAAATCCTTTACAGGTGTAGGTAGAACAGAAATTGAACTTAGATTTTTTTTCACAGGGCAGGCTCACTACTTTTCCCTCGGTAGTGGAGCGGAGCAGACTAGTCCGCCGCCTGGTGTTCCCCACCAGTCGAGACGAAGCAGTCATGCATCTTGGCCTGCAAGTCTCTCTCTCCTCTCTCTCTCTCTCTCTCTCTCTCCCTCTCTCCCTCTCCTCTCTCTCTCTCTCTCCTCTCTCTCTCTCTCTCTCTCTCTCTCTCTCTCCGCACCTGGATCGTCATCAGAGGCAGCAAGTTGTGCAAACAGGGGAAGGGGATCGACGGGCTGGTGCAGCGCAGTTCCGCTGTGGACGCAAGGAAGCGCGAACGGGAGGAACAGGAGGGAAGGACGGGGTCCACATGGCCGCTGCACTGGCAAGGACTTTAACGAAGGGGACAGGGCGACTCATAGGCGGACTCGAAGGGCCGCGGAAAGGGCTGCTAGTTCCGCAAGCGGCCCTTTGAAGGGTGGCGGCGACAGGGCCCTTCGGTCCTTGCCCGGCGGCGAACCTGGCGCCCCCACAGTGAGCCGGAAGACCGGTGCAGCCGGCCGAAACTCGAAACGTATTTTGAGCTCCAGAGTCGCTAAACAGGACTCGAATCGAACGTGTGACCCGTGACCCCACCAATGGATTCCTCGTTCGGAGAGCAATCTAATGGTGGGGTCACACGTTCCGTTATCAGCCCTTATTTGGCGACTCTGAAGCTCAAAACGCGTCCAGGGTTTTGACCGCCTCCACCGGTCTTCTGGCCCACTGTGGGCCTTTTGGCCCTTGCACCGTCCAGGCCGGCCGAGCAGACAGACCGACGCGGCCCGCCGGGACGCGGCCATGCACGCGACGAAAACGGGAAAGAAGGGAGAGTGGATGGCCACGGTCGCGAGGGGAGCAGGGCCGCAGCGGGGCCCCATGTGTGCGTGCCTGCGTGTGTGTAATTAATACTAAGCCTTGCCATAAGAGCCCGGAGGGGCCGGAGGGGCCGGAGGGGCTGCCGGGTCGGCGGGCGAGAGAGCGCCCCACACTGTGCCCCAGCCCGACTCGGCGGGGTGGCGACGCGCCCCTCCTGCTGCTGACTTCGTAAATGCAAAACCGAAAAAAGACGCGCGTCGCCACTTACGCCGCTCGCAATCGCCAAGCCAAACACGGCGACGTGCACAGTGTACACGCGCGCCGTGTCTCTCAATCGGAGCGGTTTGCATACGCAGCGGCCTGCTGTCCCGGCCTCGCCGGCCTCGCCCGGCCTCGCCCAGGAGAGCCTCTGCCTGATCAGACATTCATGAGCCGAGACTTTTCCCGGCCGACCTCCGGAGCGGCGCGGCGTGGCGCGGCGCACGGCAACTAAGTTCGAGGAGGCGAGGCCGAGCGGGGCGGCCGGGCTGCATTCACACGAGACAATACCATCAGCAGCTGGCGGCAGCACGGCGCCAGCCAGCCTCTCGGCGACTTGCACGGCGAGGGGGGCGGCGGGCGGGGGGGCGTGGGAGGCAGATAATGATGCCGACCCGATCCGCCACGCCCCACCCTCCCGGTGGCGTGGGTTAATCAGCGGCACAGGGGGCCCGGCCCGGCCGGCCGGCCAGGACGCCGATTCCGAGAGGCGTTGTCGTCGCTCTGTCCCTCTCCCACGCGCACGGGACGCCGCGCGAGTGCGAGAGAGGCAGGAAACGACTGCGGCGGAGTCAGCCGGCAGGCAGGCTGCGAGGGGGCCTCGGCGGGGTGGGATGCGGACTTGCTCAAATTTAATCAGCGCAGGCGGCGGTGCAGGCCGTGGCCGTGCGCAGCTTGCCGCTCCACTGGCGGAGCTCCGCGCGCCGAGGCCGGCCGGGCTTGCCTAACGCGACGTGTGCTGAGTGCCAAACAGTGCGGCCATCGAGTCGCACAGTCTCCCACACTGGTCCCCAGGGCGCTCGCCGCCGGGCCGCCAGCCTCGTCTGGGCGGCGGGCCGTCGCACCGCGTCGCCCCGCGTCGCCCGGCCCTAAAGCCACCTATTAAAGTATACACATCTCGGGCCACCCCTCCTCGGCCGCGGGGCGCGGCGGGTCCACCGACCCGGGTCCACCAGCACGGCGACTTTACAGCCACGCAAGCAAACCGGCCGGAATTGCACACGCAGGCCGCTGCACCCAGCTACGCGTTTTTACTTTTTATCTCGTTTCTGGTCTCTTCAGTCCGGTCGGGCGAACGTGAGACAGCCGGATGCAACGACGGTTGTTTACCTTGCAGTCGTCTTTCTCGCCGTCACACGCTCAGAGAGAGAGAGAGAAAAAAGAGAGAGAGAGAGAGAGAGGAGAGAGAGGGGGGAGAGAGAGAGGGGGAGAGAGAGGGGAGAAAAGAGAGAAAGGGGGAGAGAGGGGGGAGAGGGGAAAGAAAGGGAAAAGTTTATTTGGGGTTAAAACAATAGGGTATGGGAGCCCTTCCCGTCCAAACCCCCGCCCTTTTCCTTTAAAGCTAAGCCAAAACCCCCAAAAAACCCTTTTAAAATTTAAAAAAATTCTTCGTCCGGGGGGGGGGGGGCCGAAAGGGGGGGGGAGAGAAGGGGAGCGGCGCGTTTTCCTCGGGGGTTTAAAAGGGCCCCAAAGGGCCAGAGGAAAGCGAGGGGAGAAACCCCTTTCGGTCCAGGCCCCCGCGAAGGGCCCAAAATAAGGGGACCCCGAGGTTAAAATTCCCAAGCCAAAACTTTGTCCCCGGGGCCGCCTTGTGGGGCTCAACCTTCCAACCCGCCGCCTCCCAAAAACCACACACCCCCAATCCAAAAAAAACAAACCCCTACCCCCCAAAAACCACACCCCCCCACCCCCCCCCAGGGTCATTAAAAAAAAATTCCCCCCCCCCCGGGGAAGAATTGGCTGTCGTTTTGCTGTGATCGGGCGGTCGGATATTGAAAACGACTCCGGAGGCCGTAATGGGGCGCGCCGTGGGGTAGGACTCGCGGTGTAGGGCACGCAAAAGTGAGCGGCGACACCGCTACACTGTGTGCCCTCCGACAACGACATCACCCAACACGCACTGAAGAGAAGGGGGAGGGGAAAAGGAGAGAGGGGGAAAGGAGGAGAGAGAGAAGGGAGAGGAGAGAGGAGAGAAAAGGAGGGGGGAAAAAAAAAAAATTATTCCCTGAGGAGGTCGCCATCCGCACGCCAACGCACGCGGCCTAGTTGACCCAGTTCGCAAGCCGCGACTGAATAAGTTTGGCGGGGGCGGAAAACAGGAATATTGAAAAGTGGAACGAGCCTCCCTCCCCCCCTCTCTCTCTCTCTCTCTCTCTCTCTCTCTCTCTCCTCTCTCTCTCTCTCTCTGGAATCTGGGGAAGGAAGACAAAAGGGGGCGGACGGGGGAAGACGAGGGGCTCAATTATCGTGCGTTTTCCTTTCCGACGGGGAGGGAGGGATCAAACCTCGGTGGGGAACACTGAGTTCCGCGGTTCGGCAGTCACTCCGCGATGTACACTGTTTCCGCCAAGCGCAGCTATCAATGTTCCGTCTCCTCTCGTTTCTTTACTAAGCTTGACTTGAAGCGTTTAGAAGAGACTTCTACGGTAGTGTATGCTTGACTGAAGGGTACACCAACACGCTTCAGTTTCACCAGTGGTTTCAGAATTTCTAAAAAAAACAGTGTGGTATCGATGACGCCAGGTACGGAGGGCGCGGAGGCGCAGGGCATTCCACGCGTTATCGCGGGGCCGGGCAAACAAGCCGCACAAAAGAACAATTTGGGGCCCGGGAAGCAAAACCGGCAGAGGGAGGCACGGCGAGGCAGGCGGCCGGCCGCGCTCAAAGAAAGGCGGCGCGCCAGCCAACAACGGCCAGGCAGCCAGCCAGGCAGCCAGGCAGGCAGGCAGCCAGGCCGGGAAGTAGTTTGGGCGGCAAACCGAGCAGAAACCGTCTGAGGCGTGATCAAAGACGCCGGTGTCTCCGTTTCCGCCGAGGACCCACCTCGCCGCGCCCACAGGCCCCGCATTCGCACCCCGGCCACGCGCGGCCACACACACACACACACGAAAAAGACAGAACTCCCTGCTATTCTGTAAATGAAAGAAAACCTCCAGAAAGTCTACATACATAGGAAGCCTTAGAAAGAACAAACGCGAAGACACTAAAAAAAAAATTGTTTCTACTTTATGAAAAATAAATTGTAGGCGACCGTTTTATACTACTTAAAAATAAGACAAACGACACCAAAAAATCCTTATAGACGCTTCCATATGCTTAATGCACGGGCCTGATCGCAATGCCATCAACAAGTTTGATAAGAGTCTTGCAAATGAAAATAAGCCTTGCAAATCTCATTAGGGGGCGGTGGTAACCACATATTCGACATACAAGGCACTGAGCTGGACGGAAAGCCCTTACACCAGTACACGTTGTCGATTATTTTCCTTCCCGCTTCGAATTTTGCTGCCTGCCATAGGGTGCGGCCTGGCGTGTGAGGCCAACAGGTCTGTGCCGCGCCACCCTTGCCAGTGGCTCAGCCGTGGCTCGGCCGTTGCATGTGCAAGTCCCCGACGTAAATGGGGCGACAGGCCGTCGGGCCGCCGGGGCGATATCCGTCAAACTTATAGCATCGCCGGAGCCAATCTATCGGCCGCATGCGCCTCGCCCTGCGACACCCGCCGGCCCGGATTGCGGCAACACGCAAGGCTGCGCAAAGAACCGAGGTTCGAATCCCGCCAACATTTTTTTGGCATGTCCTTTTTTTTTTTCCCTTTTTTTGAATTTACAGAATCAACGTGCCTCTTTCTTTCCTCCGGGGACGAGTCGCGCTGGCACACTGGAGGCCGAAGTCACACCGAGAACGCCTCCGGCACGGAAGGCGGCCCCGACATGACTGCCATTGTCGTCCGGGCGGCCGGAAGCGCGACTGGAGCTGAAGGTCGCGAAGCCCACGCGTGCAGCGCCGAGTACCCACCCGCCAAATCGGCGGAAAACGATTCCAGGGCGGACCGAAATAGTCGCATTTTTTTGCAGACTTTTTTTTATTCCTCGCTCTGGCGCGCCTCGAGAGATCGGTGGGGCCCACTCAACTGTTTACCAAGTACAGGCAACTTTCCACCGCGCGAGGCCAGACCCGGCCAGGTCCCTCGTGAACCATTACCGAGCCCGCCTGCCTCGGCCGTAAAAAGATGGCGCCACCCGCCGCTCCAGGACGACTCCAGGATGACTCCAGGACGACTCCAGGACGACCCCAGGACGACCCCAGGACGACTTCAGGGCGACTCCAGGGCGACTCCAGGGCGACTCCAGGATGACTCCAGGACGACTCCAGGGCGATTCCATGACGACTCCAGAGCGAACAAATGACGACTCCAGGAGGACTCCAGGGCGACTCCAGGATGACTCCAGGATGACTCCAGGACGACTCCAGGGCGATTCGATGACGACTCCAGAGCGAACAAATGACGACTCCAGGAGGACTCCAGAACGACTCCAGCGACTCGGAGGGGGCCACGCGGCACGTCTGCCGGGCAGCCAGCCAATGACAGCGTTCAAACAACGCATCCGATTGCCATTCATATTCATTTCATGACGCGGCTTAATGTGGACTCAATTAAAAGTTGGCTCCATTAATCAGCTGGCGGCTCAGGCTGCGTCCGGAGCAGGCGGCCTGGAGGCTCCAGCGGGGCGGGACGAGCACCGGTCCGCCACGCGCGACGTTTCGCACGCAGCCGCGTCCGGGTCGCACCCACTGGCCGCAGAGGGTCCTGGCCGGACTAGGTCCCCGAGGAGCGTCGCTGGGACACTGTGCGCACCAAACAACGCGGGTCGACCGCAATAACCCAGTTTGCAAATTTATGCGCAGAAATGAAAGAAGCCACGACCAGGCGTCCCCGCACCCTAATCAAGGCTTAAACAATTTACATGGCCCGGCGTGCCGCGGCGCGTGGAAGGCTGCCGCCCGAAACGAGTTAGGTCAGGCAATAAAGGCGCCCAAATTCCCGGTTTTGACTCTTTCCGTCGGCGCTCGGCCTCGGCCGGGAAACTAGCCGGGCAAATTGACTGGGTTAGCCCCTGACCTAGTTCCCAGTGCCCCACACGGGAGCGCCTTTGTCGGGGCTGATGCATGGCTTCGTCTACACACAGTGTACCCACTCGGGTGGCACACAAAGTGGCCGGCCGCGTCGACTGGCCGGGGTCGCGGCGGCAAAGAACAACCAGCGCGCCCAATTAAAGTAGTTACGGACCGCGAAAAGACATATCGTGACAACAGTGTCATCAATTCTTTCGATGACACTCTCGTAAGGAAAATTAGCCTTGACATTGTCATCAAGCGACGAGTCAAATTTTCACAGTGCACACACACACACGAAGAACTGAGCCACCAGCACTCATTCCCCATTCATTCCGAATCGCACGGCAGCACTCCAACACGTGTCCGCGGCGCGTCGTTACACAGTGCACGCACCGCGCGTGCAGCGCTAAGTAAGCGTGACGAGTATTTATCTTGATGGCAGTCATTATGGCGCCGGGCCATCCATCACCGGGATTCACCTCGCCGGCCTGCCAGCCCCGTCCGCCCCGCCCCGTGGCTGCCAGCCCCGCCAGCCCCGCCCCGTGGCCGCCAGCCCTGCGGTGTCTCTCGTGGAAACCGCTTACGTGTGGTGACCGTCGTCGGCAAATTAATTGTCCTCAACGGCCGAACCCCGCCGCCGCCAGCAGGTCGAGTCCAAACCGTCTCTCTCGCACTCAGGGGGCGCTCCGTGCGGGTGCGAGTGAGACAGAGCGACTCGGCTTTCTCCCCCGACGGCCGGTCCCAGCTGCGCAAGCTGCGCCCCGCGCTCCCACATTATTTCCCTTTATCTCATCGAGGGGCCCGGAGTTTAGAAAACGAAAACACACTGCAAGTCACCGCGGCGCTGCCCCCTCCCTGATTGCGAGCGGTTTGCTAATAGGACGCGGTTTGCAGCGTTCAAGGACCGCACCTACAGTAATTGGAGCAAACCGCAGGCAGGCGGACTGACAGACAGGCGGGCGGGCAAACAGACGGACGGACGGGCACTCCCAAGTGGACGCCAGTCAAACTTTGTCGTTCGACAACAGATGTAAGTCTAAAGCAGCGAGTCACATCACGGATTGGAGTTGCCGACGGCTGGAAAAACGACCACACGTTCAAAAGTGAAGGGTGAAGAGGCGGTGTAGTATGGTGGCGGCTGCGGGGCGAGGCGAAGGCACAGCGGCGGTAGACTATGATTCAGAATGTCGTTTTCGTCGCTCTGTCTCTCTCGCACTTAGAGAGAGAGAAAGATATCTGTCTGCAGAGCGAAGGCCGCGCAGGCAAGTCCCAGCGGTGGCCGCGGGGCGCCGGCACTGCTGGCAGAGGCAGGCCACTACCAGAGAAATGTGTTAGCCGGCATTGGAAGGACGACAAAGGGTTTTGCGTGTCCTCGGGGAAGGTGGCGGGGTGGGAAAGAGAAAGAGAGAGAAAAGAGAGAGAGAGAAGAGAGAGAGAGAGAGAGAGAGAGAGAGAGAGAGAAGAGAGAGAGGGGGGGGGGGGGGCTACGATGGAGAAAGGGTGTTCATTATCGAAGCCCGCAGCTACCGATGAAACGGTTGAACGAGAGAGCCTGCCACTTTGCGCCCCATTGAACATACAGTGCTTGCTTTCTCTCTCTTTCTCTCTCTCTCTCTCTCTCTCTCTCTCTCTCTCTCTCTCTCTCTCTCTCTCTCTCTATCTCTCTCTCTCTCTCTCTCTCTCTCTCTCTCTCTCTCTCTCTCTCTTTCACACACAAACACACGCATTGCAAATATAGAGACAAATGACGGAACAAAGACTGACTGAACTACAATGTGTGCTCATTTTTTCCCCACGCAAAACGATTAGGGGGCAAAAACACTTCGCTGCGCAGTTTCCATCTCCGCCGCCGTTGCTTCACTTCGTGGGGAAGCGCACTGTGTGTGGCTGCACTGCCACTACACTGCGCGGGGCGCCAGACGACGCTAATTAGCCCGGGACTCGCGCGCACTAGATTGACGCGGGACAAAGAGCGCAATCTCCGTACAGTGCGGCTGCAAACTCGACGCGACAACAATTTCACCCTTTTTCTCGCAATAGTGCCACACTCCACGTGTTGAGCGCCGCGCCCCGCCCCGCCCCACCCCGCCACGCGGTGACAAGTGGCGGGGAAGGCGCGCGCGGTTTACCGAGAGGGGCGTGCCACACTGCAATTGGCATGGCCAGGGGGAGAGGCGGCGGGGCGCGGCAGCGGGGCGCGTCGGAGCGGCAGCCACAACTTTCCAGGCCATATTTCCCAAGCAGGAATATGCGCATCATTGCCACGACAAGCGGCTCCGACACACACACACACACACACACACACACACACACACACACACACACACACACACACACACACACGTGTGCGCTTTTTGTCACTTTTCGTTGGTGTGCGGTCGGTAATCACCCGTGCTATTTCACTCAGTGGAACAAGAGTGACTGCGGTCCCGTTGTTGACGACAGCGTGCAGGCGAAGCCACGCCATCGGCTCGGCCATCGGGAGAGGGGGGAAAGTGCGAAGAACTCGACGCAGGGCGTACCCATGCGTTGCGCTCAAAATCCCCTAAAGAAAGCGTATGACCATCGAAACAGTTGGAGAGGACTCGCCGCGTGCAGCGGCCACGGCGCCTGCGAACGGCCGGGCGGGCCAGCCCGCCAGGCACGTCCGCGCGGCGGGCTAGCCTACGCCGCCGGGCGCTCCGAGCAGCCGGCCGGCCGGGCCGCATGGCCGACGTCTGAGGCTCCATTTTCCAGCACTTCGCGCCGCCGCCGCCGTGACCCAGTATCCGAAAGCCGTTACCCCTCCCCCCCCTCTTTCTTCTCTCCTCCCCCCTTTCTTTCTCCCTCCGTGCCCACCCGTGCACCTGTGCGGGGAACGAGACATAAAACCCCGGCAAACTCCGCCTCTTCCTTCGATGCTGCGCGCCACGTGACGCCCGGGCTAAAGACAAGGCACTTGAGGAAGGGGCCGGACGCCCCCCTCCTCTTTTGTACCCCCCCCCGTAACGGTCACCTGGACGCCGTGGCGGGGTAATTGGAGGAGCGTTCAGGTGAAACGGCACCGCCGCGCTGCCCCGAAACCATTACCGCCCGGCACGCCAAAGGAAGGCGCTGGTGTGTGTGTGTTTGTGCGCGCGTGTAGGTGAGTGTGCGGTTCGTGCATGTGAGAGTGTGGCTGCCCGCCGCACCAGGCGCGTTTATATTCATCGCGCGAAGGGGAAAGAAACAAACACAGCGATGCTCGTACACACGCGCTGCGCTGCTCGGCGCTGCCGCCGCCGGGTCAAGGTTTCGCTCGTTGCGGTGGCAGCGCGGTGGCAGGACGGTGGCAGGTACACGCCAGCCGGGCAGAGAGGCCCTCGGGGGGCTGCAGGGAGGGGGGGAGAATGCTATACCGGAATCATAGAAAAGATGGGGAGGGGGCGGCAGGCGATCCGTGGTCCCGGCAGGGGGGGACCTCAACACGAATACCCCTCCGGGGCCCGGGCCAGGCCCTAGCCACGGCCCCAGCCACGACCGGTCCCTACAGGGCCCCGGCAGCAGAGAATGGTTCGGCAGGTGCAGCCCTACCGCTGCGCGCTGTGCGGCGGTCACGGCTGGAGTCCCCACTGCAAGGCCGCTGGACCGGACCGGCACGTTGCCGTCGCCGCTGCCGGGGCGCGCCAGATATGCCGGACTGACCCGGAACAAAAACAGAGACCGGGAAGCGGAAAAAAAGGCGATCGGAAAGAGCCAAATGAGAAAACGCGATCGAATGAAAGATTAAATGCACGCGGCGCGACGGTGCAGGAAAAAGGAAAAGACGGCACGAGTAGCGACACACACACACACACACGCACACAAACACACAGAGTCACGGCCCCGTCTGGACTGACAGACACAACAAGTGCATCGCCCCTTTTCCTCAATTTCCGCACTGAAATCCACGTGCCACCGCCACAGCACGGTCCAGACTCCGCGGCGCTCCGCGGCCATTCACCGCCGTCCCGCGCGGCAGCAACAGCTCACCTGCAACACAAGAACGCCAATCGTCATGACAAGACGCCAACAACAACTTATCGTCCGCCGGACGGAGACGGACAGAGTGGACAGGGTCAGGGCCGCGCGGCGTCTTAATAGCTTCCCGGCCGTTAGGGTGGAGCGAGGCGGGGACCTTGGCGGAGATTGGCGAGCAGATAGGAAGAAACAAACCCCCCCCTCCCAGTTCGCGGCCCACTCAATTGTCAACGCCTTAAATTGGCTGCCTGACACGCGGGGCCCGGCACGGCACTGCGAGGCACCGCCACGGACCTCCCGAGCGTGACACACGCCGCCGTCGTTCGCGCACGCCACCGACGGCGGCGTCCTGGCAGCGTGCACTCTTAAAGTCTCATAGGGGAGGTTCTCTACATTATGGTGAAAATTCTGTTGTGGTGCAACTTATATTGGACCTTTCATTCGAGAGATCAATGTACCTCGCGGATATTTTGTCGAATTTCGTTTGGACTGGGGAGAAAATATTTTTTCTGAAAACCTTCCGAACTATTTCAGGCCCTACAAAGAAACGTAGCTTGTCACAACAAAGTATTGAGCATTAATAAGCTTACAAGAAAATACTTCATAATTTACTGACTATTTTTTCGTATGACAAACTCAATAGCTTGTACCTTAAATATGCTCAAAAAACTTCGAAAGCGTGCACCATTACACGTTGAAGCAGCCTTTCGCTGTCGGACGAGTGCGCCGAACAGCGGTTGGCAGTGAGCGGACTTCCCCCGGCCGGGGTTGGTCGGGGCTTGGAGCACGACACCGCTTACATACCTTGCGGAGGTGCTCGGCGGCCGCAGCCCGCATCACACCTACTTGCCGACATGCAGCAGAACGGCCGCAAACTTCCCCCAAATATTGTTTGCCTCCACCTCCCCTCTCCGCTAGACCCGCCGCTACAGAACCTGCCCGCCGCCGCGCCGCCCTCACAAAGGCAAAAACGACTCTGCATATAAATCACCGTCAGGTTGGAGAAGCCGAAAAATGGCGGCGCGCAGTCATGCCGACACACTCGCACACGCAGTCGTACTGCCGGGGGCAAACAGGCCGATTCCAGCGCAGGAACACAAACAAATATCGCGCCCACTTCCTGGTTTCACTTAAACTAAGCCCCCTTTCTCCACTGTCAGGTTGTTGTGTTTTCCTTTCTCTCGTTTACCGCTGCCTCCTTTCATGATGCCTCTGCCGACGCGGCCCGCGGCCCAGACACGGAGGCGGACGGATAAACCAGCATTGTCGTTTCATATTGAGTCGTCGGCTGCCAGGCGGCCCGCCTGAATATACTGCGTGCGGTGCACCACTACACGCACACACACACGAGCGCACGCACGGACGTTTGCGACGCACATGGAGATAAAAGCGAGAGAGGAGACTTTTAATATACGTCGCCGGACCCTCGCGTTGGCATATTGGCCCGCCCGGGCTCGAAATGAAAAGAGGAACAGGAAGGAGAAAAGAGGAGACGGAAGAAAAACGAAGAGACACAGGAACGCGAAATCTAATGTGGGCTGCTACACCAGGTCACCTACGCTCCTTTCTTTTCCAGCCCGAGCACCTCGGCGCGCTCCAAAAGCTGCTGCAGAGAGTGGCTCTGGACCGCGAGGCATTATCGGACGCGGCAACAATGTGCGGCCCTCCAGAACGACTGGAATATTCATGTCGAATTCATGAATCGTTATGATGTGGACAACGGCCGTCCCATCCGGTCGCCAACCCTTCCACCGACACACACACACACACACACACACACACACACACACACACACACACACACAAACGGCACGTCGAGGGTCCACGGCGCAGGCAGGACGAGGACAGAAACCCAGGCCAACAAACAATGCGCATTTCGCGGCCGCGGGTGGGCCTGGGCCTGGGTCTGCGCCTGGTCTGGGCCTGGCACCGTGCTCTTCCCCGCTAAACGCTTCCGCGGCCCATTTCCCTCACCGGCCAATATTCAAATACCTGCAAATGAGGGCGCGATCAATCGGGGAATGCAACCGGAAGTCAAACAAAAACGGCGCCCGGCGCCGCTTTCCGAAAAACCGCGCGCGGTTAAAGTGCACCGCCGCCTGCGGTCCAATATCATTACGCGCCCCCTCGGGGTCGCTCCGGCTGGCCGGGGCAGGCCACAGCGCGGAGCGCGTTATTTGTGGCCGCGTTCCGAGGCGCGCGTAATTTTCTTTATTTTCGACTGAATAAGTAAAGGGATGGCTGCGGTCAGCGCGAAGGGCAGAGCGGGGCTCAGAGCGGGGCACCCCTTTGCCGCCAACGGCCGCGAGGCGCCCTGCCGGAGAGTAATGCCCATGGACCGGCCGCGGGCCGCCCAGGCACATACTTCCCCGGGGCCGATTTTTCGCCGTAATGCCGCGGGCAACAGGCAGCAGGCGGCAAGGCAGGGCTGGCAGCCTGCCGGGCAACGACACGCCGCTAATTTGATTGTGTGGAGTCGCTGGACTCGCTGCGCTCGGTGGGGGGCTCCGTCCCCTCGGGGCCCAGGGCGCCTGTCCGTCTGGGCGCAGCCGGTCCACGGTGCACTGAACACACCGCGGGGGGTTCGTCGCCATGGCAGCTACCACGCCGGTCAAAGAGGGAAGCAAAGGCAGGAAGGGGTGCGATATTGAGCTCGACTATTCAACGGGCTGTTATGCGCTGGGCGCAAGAGGAAACTCCCTTCCCTTCTCTGTCACTGACACACAGACACACACACACAGAAGCGTCTCACCTCCGCGGCAGCAGGGCCCAGGGCTCGCCGTCCAGTTCCCCCGCTTTGTCTGCGGTTTGAATCCCTTTGAATGGCGCGCTGCTGCAATGGCCGGCAGGGAATCATTCGGGACGGCTGCCCGGCAGAGACGAAGCGCCCCGTCCTTACAAATGCTCTGCGGCCGAGGCCGGCCGGGAGGCCCGCGCAACCGCGAGGCAGCGCGGGGCAACGCGAAGCAACGCGAAGCGGGCGCCTTTGCCACGACCATCAAACACTCGGCGCTACAACGAGGCCGGCAAGCCGGACGCTCCCGCGCTCTTAACCCTTTTTTTGCAGTGTGGAATCTGGCACATAGTGGCTCGGCCGGCCGCACCCTCTCCCTATTCACAAGTGGTAACGCATCGTTAGGATCACACGGGGACCCGGCGGACCGGGCCGACGGGGACCTCTATCGTCCGCCAAGCTGTCTATAGCAAGCAGGGCTTTGAGATAAACCGCCCCTCGGGGTAGCTCGCCCGGCCCCGCTTGGACCCCCTATGCCCCCTCCCCCTCCGCGGACCCCTGCCCGGGGCTCCGCTTTCCCAAAGGCCCCCTATTCATCATGCGGCCGCGAGAAATATCAGCAGCCAGTGCTGTGTTTTGTGACTTAAACACACCTCCCCTCTCAATCCTTTCAAAAGCGCTCGGTCCAAGACGGTGGGTTTGGGGGGTAGCCGGACCAGGGATCGTGGGGAGGGGGGTTTTGAGGCCATTATCGCCAGTTCATTCACCAGCAGCTTTCCCCCTATCGTCGCTTCGTTCCTTTGCGAGGCGACCACTTTACGCCGCGGCGAGACAACAAACGAATTTACAGCGCGACGACAGGCGCGTCCAGCTTGATGGCTGTGTGTTGACTCGGGAGCCGCCAGTCGGCCAGCCGGGGACAATAAATCAAAATAATTTTCTCGTTGTGTGCGAGGCAGCGCGCGGGACACACGTCGCAATGATGTCGTCACGTACCGTCAGGGGAACGGCATCGTCCGCGAGGGTACTCTCGACATGCAGGCACAAGCGTGGTAGGAATTACAAGGTGAGTGAACAAAAAATAAATGAGGAACACTTGAAGAGAGGCCCCATAAGTGGCGGCCCAGGAAAATCCCGAAGAACAATTGGCTCAAGATTTTCAGACGGTCCAGTGCCCCAGTTATGAATAGTTGCAGACACCACTCTTAGTGCTGCCACGTTGCAATGTTGGGGAGAAACTTCAGCGGCACGTCCCAGACAAGGTGTTGGTCACGGAGGGTCTGAGAGTACCCCTCTCTCCCTGCGTCCGTGCCGACAACGCCCCTGGAGGTGGCCTTGGGCGGCCCAGACACCTGTCCACCAACGTCTCTGTCTCGCTGACCGCATGGCGGATCCTGCAGCACCAACGTCTTCCGGGGCCGCAACGCGAAAACAGTTTGCCCCAGTCACGGACGAGGCAGCGCGAGGCGGAGCGCTCTAGACGGGTGCAGCAGCAGGCTGATCCATCACCCAACTCGCTGACTCGGACATCCAACACGAAGTGGACCGCCGCCACCACGGCCAAGACGACATGGCCGCCCGGCCAAGCCAGGTCAGGAGGACAGGCCGGCGGGGTAATGGATGGGGCCATCCCTCATCTGCATGCAACCCTCTTAAACTCATCGACATCGTGAGTCGGCCGATTCCGCCCGGGCGGGTTACGCCGCGCGACCATGATACACCGCGTTACATCGTCACGGACACAATTCATAATTTTTCATGCGACAGGACACAGTGCGACAAAACACTAGACAATTTACTTTTTTAAGTATTCAACTGCATGTCACTGAATTCGCACAAGTAACAGTCGACGCTGGTGCCAAAGGCACCTTGTTAGAAGGCCAACCATAAGTGCTTCACCTAGGTTTTAGTTAACCAGCGGAAACGCTTTCAGAGATGCTACAGCATCTCATCGATGTCTCGATTTCACTGAGCCCTTGTCACACATCGTGAACTGATAAAACTTAGGCTTGCAGAGGAAACGTCTTGATGCATTGGACTGTGCAAGCTAAACGCAGTTATGCTCTTGAACACTTTGAAAAGGCAGTGCAAGTATAGTTAGCTTGAAGAAGGGCCCCTAACATCGGTTTAGTTTTACTTGCGTGACAAAGTACATACCTGTAAACGTTCCACCTATAAGACTCGGCAAAAAGAATGCTGAAACGCGAAATTCGCGTCACGCGCTACCTTCGGCGCTTCGGTGGCGTGACAGTGACAGAGCGTGCGGTATCTCGTTCCGGGACAATCTCCGCGTGGCCAGGGCAGGCCAGGGCCGCGGCAGGCTAGGGACGCCAGCCAGGGACGCCGAGATGAAGGATGGGCCGTCCGGGGCATTAGGGCAGCACGACGAGGCAAAACGGTTTCCCTTGTTGAACCCGCGGCGATGCTTGACCTGCTCGTGCGTCAGACTAATGCCGGCACACTGTTTCGTCTCCCTCCCACTGACTACACGCCGCGTGAACGCGAGCGAGACGAAGTGACGACTCACACTGAAAAACCAAACCAACTGGTGTGGTCAAACGGGTGCCATTTTGACCACACCCGTGGTGTGGTCTAGTAGACCACGTTAGGTTTTTCAGTGTAGAGAGTGCGAAATCAGTGCGCGGTGTCCCAGTCGACTTGCCGCAGCGAGCTGTAACAACGGTGGTGGCGATGGGCGTGAGTGGGCCGGGCCGCCGCTAACGCACGGCCGCGCACCTGGGCAAAGACAGGCCGGCCAGCTTCTTGCCCCGCGCGTGTAACGCTATACATCATTCTAATGGGGCTCTGGAAACACAATACCAGCACTTTGGACGACCCCCCACCCCTCCCCCCTGCTTTATTCCAACCGCACACCTTGCCAACCGTCGTCCCGGCGGCGGGCAGGCTCGCCCCTTTGCATGTAGCCCTCTGCTTTGGAGGCTCCGAGGGGCGGACGACGCGCCACGCCGCACCACGCAGACAAGGGGCCTTGAAGAAGCCAGCCGGCCTGCGAGCCGCCCAGGCACGGCGATGAGGGATGGCGAGACACCGGGACCGCGTCAGCAAGTAACTCGCACCTGGGCCGCGCTCCATTAGTGGTGCGGCCACTTTAAAAGTGCACCGTCGACACCACGGGCCGGTGGCCAGGACACACACACACACACACACACACACACACACACAAGCCAGCCTGACCAAAGCCCCTCCACCTGCTGGGCCACTTCCGGTGGCGCGGCCAGGTCGCGGTGCGCCCTCCCGCCTCGTTAACTCGCAGTCCCTTTTCCATCAGAAGTAATTCAGAGCGCATGAATCACGCCCCGCCTTGACGGAAAACCGGGGTGGGGGGGGGGGACTCCCCCTTCCTCTTTTTCCACTGGCGGCACGCGTCAGGGAGGGCGCCAAGTCGCGCGTGTTTCCCCGGTGCAAATTACAATAAAAGCCGCGATGAGGCGCCTCGGCGCGCCGCCGCACAAACTTCGTTGCAGCCCTCCCCGCACACACACAAACACACACACACACCCAACGTACACTGACGCAGGGGCGTGAATACGCAGACAGACTCTTCCACACACGCGCACGCCAACTGCATCGCGCTGCGTCATTTTCCATCAGCGGAACGAGAAAGGCCCCCTCTCCCTCCCTTTTCCCTCACGCGCATTGGCCGCGTTAAGGACATCATCAACACATTGCGCGCACGGGCCTCCCGCCCGTTTTTGGAAGCCGCGTGACTGAAAAAAAAAATAGGTGGAAAACGCACACGTCCCCCATGCCGCCCCAAAAAGTGGGCGAAATTCGCCCCCTGCTCGAATGGCCCCTCGGCAGCGTCTTCGGCGACTCGGGCCGCAGCAGCATATTGCCGGGAAAACAGAGGCGCGGCGTCGAATCGCTTTCCCCCGGCAGTTCAGGAGCGGTAGACAGCCGACAAACCACCAAATTTCAATTTTCCCCGCTGCCCCGACTCGGGCCTTATCCTCTTCGCACTCCCCGCCTTTTCTATTTTTCATTTCTTTCTTCCCGGGTCGCCTTTTTTTCGCCCCTCACGCGAGCGGTGCGGCGCGCCGCCTCTGCTCTCCCATATTCGCACCTCCAGCACGCGCGCTTTGATATTCGGGTTGCGCAATTTTCGTCGCTCGCCATTTTCATTTATATTTTTCCCCGCGGGACCTTTTTTTCTGGTGCGAAATCCGTCAACATGGGGACCGCGGGTAAAGACGCGAGCAACAACACGGGTCGAACTCGTTCCCGCGAGTCCGTCGCGGATGCACTCTGCATGCCATAAATCTCCAACTAGAGTTGCCGACTCGTCCATCGCGGGAGCGGCCCGCTAGCTGTCAGAGCGGCGCGCGGAACGCCCCGCAAAAAAGAGAGCGAACGACACCCCCTCGGCTACTCATCGGTCCCGCCGGGTGTGGCAACCCTAGCGTCCCTCGGACGGGAAAGGGGTGCAAAAACGCCCCGAGAAAAAGCAGGCCGCCAAAATTGCGGTCGCGGTTGGCGTTGGAAATATGGACTGCGGTCGGGTTTTTCTTCCTTCCGCATATTATAACGCCAACACTGACCCAGCGTGGTGCAGCCAGACTCCATCAGTGGCACGTACGGTGGTTCATTTCGAAAGAGCCCCCTTCCCCCTCCCCAAGCCGAACCCCGCCGACGGCTCAACACAAGTGCCACGCGCCGCCGCGGCCCCAGAATTTACGGCCGAGCCAAACTTTCGGGAATAAGCCGAAATAATAACAACGCGGGGAAAAATTTATATAGCCTCGAGTCAGCTGCTGGCGACGAGCAGCGATGCAGCGCAATAGAACGGGCGTCGGAGAGGCCCTACCTGCGGATGTCGTCACCGACGCCATTTGAAAATACAAACCGAGTGTTACCCGACAAATTTTCCTTTTACTGTAAGACGTTTAGAGTGCTCTCTTTCAACGCGGCCCGACTTTTCGACGGAGGGTTAAAAAGCAACAGAAAAGGGGTAGCGGAATCGTCTGGCCAGTGAAAAGTTCGGTGTGTCAGTCGGGGCAGACGAGCGCGGGGCATTTTTCACTGCAACCCTCGGAATGACTCGGTACGGTGAGGATCGCCGCAGACGAATGGCGGTCTGGCCGGACGGACGAATGCGCGTAACGATCCAAATTACTTTCTCAGTGTGCCGGACGCCACGGTGACCAATCACTTCGGACCGGCAAGTCTTCCTCTACGGGAACTCGCTTTTCTTCCCTGGACCGTGGCTGCGTCATTATCGTGACCTTCTGCAAACACGGCAACACGGCATGAGGAAAAGCTGCGAGGAGCTAACAGCTCGTTGTGGCAGGGCTTCCGATGGGGAAGACAGCCCTGCCTGCGACCCACGCAGCAACAACGAGCCCCGCGGCACCCGGTGGTGACACTGTAAAAGCCTGATCCGTGAGGTACACCTCATTCGGGTCGGCGAGGCGGCGAAGCTCCACATCATCTTCAGACAGCCATACTCCGCGCGGGCCACCGTCTTTTCGGCACCGCCGCTCTCTCGTCCTGCCCCAATACAATGCTACCGCGCGCTCCTCACCCCGTTCGCAAACACAGAAAAAAAAACTTTGCGTAAAACTTGTGGAACTGCGTGTGTGAGTGACATTGAATATTCAGGCGCGCCATTTCCGATGCGGCGGGGCGCTGAAGAAGGGAATCCATGTCACCAAGTCGCGTGCTTACATAGTCAACAAGATGTTACCCGTATCAATCCGAGAGCCAGAAATATATCGCAACCAATCAGGGGACGGCTCAGGGTCGGGCTCAGGGCTCGGCTCAGGCCGTCCCCGCGGTGCTGGCCGAACTCTATTTGTATTCCATTCGGCGGGCCTAAGTGGAGCCTGCATGTCGGTCCGCCATATCAGTCGGATTTATGGGCCCGGGGCACCAGGAGGATGACATGCCGAGGAAAGGCTCCAGCCAATCGATCAACAGCCTGCCATTTTGGCCTTTTTAGCCAACGGGTGAGGTTCGCAGTCTGATTCATATGTTCCTTGCCGATGCTTCACTCAAGTGAGGGTCTGTAGAGGCCCAAGAAATAATGGCAACGATGAAGAAGATGATGAAGATGATGATGATGGCGACGACGACAATGGTGATGGAGGTAAAAATGGTGATAGCCATGATAGTAGCTTCATCTTGCTCATTTACACTTGGACACACACACACATGCACACGAACACACATCCCTCCGCCAACCTACTGATCAAGCCATCCTCGCGCCCTTTGAAGACAGTGGGGACTGAGATTCAAATGGAGTGAGTCCCCGCCCTTCCCACACGCAGACACACAAGGAAAAGGGGCGCGGCGACCTTCGAGGCCGCGGTGCGTGAAATTCGTCGCGAAGGGCCTTGCGAAACGCAGACCGCCGGACCGACGTCCCTTTTCTCGTCCTTCTCAGAATATCGCCCATACAGAGCTCCACACGCCGAATCACTCGCCTCGCCACATTCCCAAGGTCGCCACCACACTGTGCCCTGTGTGTCTCTGGGGCAGAATGTGTCCTCGTTTCCCTGTCAAAGTTTGTACATTGAACTTAACGAAACATCAACATCTTGCAAGAAAACAATGCAAAATGCAAGGATTTTATTTTCAAGAAATATTGTACTGGTTAGACTTAGGGAGGAACATGATGCTTTTGTTCAAGCGTGCTACCCTCGTGCTCTTCACTCCTCCCCTTTTCTGAGGATATCCTCAGAGCTCTTTGAGCGCAAAGCTGCGACCGTAAAACGTCACGCTTGTACAGTGTACAGCAACCTCCGTGTACAGTGCACTCGACTGCTCATTAGCCAATCGAACGCAGCAAAGCGACACCGCCTCGCTGACACCCGCCAAAGGGCTGCCGAGGGCAGAGCGCCATTTACTACCGCCACAAATGGAGGCGCACCTAATCAGTCATTAGACCTCGGGCGATAACAGCCGACGCCATCACTGCCCTTCTAATCACTACTGCACTGGTGCCGTGCTGAGTAGTTCCGTGCTGAGCCGAGCCAAGTTGTTCCGAGCCGAGTAGTTCCGTGCCGAGCCGTGCCAAGTAGTTCTGTGCCGAGCCGTGTCGAGCCGTGCCGTCACACTGTGCCTCCGCCATTCCGCCATCGGGACAGTAAAAGGGGCAGCAGAAAGGGTTCGGAACATCCCGCCACTTCCCGAGCGCCTTTCAGCCGGCCGGACGGGAGCGGAGCAGAGCGGCCTGTCTGAGTGCCGCGCGGCCTCAGAGAGCCAGAGGCGCGCCAGAGGCCCGCCAGAGGCCATAAAGCCTGCACCTAGAGACGCCAGCCGCACGCAGGGCTGGCGACTCTTGGCGAGTCTTCTGTCGCGACACTGCTAGGTGACTCCATTGCTTATGGTCGCTGGGTGTTTCCGTCACTTAAGGGAGGTGGATTGCTTGGTGGATTCACTTCTCAGTCGCTGGATGACTTCATTGCTTGATGACTCTACTGCTTGGATGTTCGGTGACTTCACTGCTTTGGGGTTTCACTGCTTAGTGCTGCTTGGACTTCATTTCTTGGAGTCTCACTGCTTGCTCGAATGGTGACTTCGTGGCGTCGGGGATCCACGGCTTGGTAACTCTACTGCTTTATCGCTTGATACTTGATGATTCCACTACCTAAAGCTCTACTGCTTCGTGACTTCACTGCTTCGCAGATCCAAAGCTTGGTGACTTCTGCAACTTTCCACAAAATCTTGGTTGGAACATCACAATCGCACTCTCAAAAAAACCTTCCAAGCTAAACAGGACCTTGCACATAAAGCTGAGTATTTTGTAAAGTGCTAAGAGCATGATCAAACTGAACATTTCGTACCTACCCATCCACAGAACACCCCAAAACAGCAAAACAAATCAAAACAGTGTTTTTGTGTTATTTCTAATTAATTTTGCTCCGTGGCCTCGTTACCGCTCCCCGTTCCAGGGGCACAGCTCCCCAAAATCGGGAGCAATGCTGGCCGCTTTAGCTGCGTCGCGCTGGCCTTAATGGCGCGCCTTAAAGCAAAGCCGGTGAAGAATCTGCCGCGATGCGTATCTTGCAGCTGTCTGCATTAAGCGGGCCGCCGGGCCGCCGGCATCGCATCGGCCAGATTAAAGCAAACTGCCAGTGACAAAACGGCTTGCTCCGTCCCGGCCCGCTCCGACACGGGGTGACATCGCCCACCTGGCCCAGCTGGCCCACTGGCGGAAAACAAGGGCAGGCGTGACAAGCGGGGTAAAAAATATATCCTGCCGGCGGTGTCCAAGGCAGCCGGCCAGCAGGACAATGGCGCGCGTGTCCTGTCGCGGCCACCCTGCAGACTGCTTCCGTGGAGGCGCCTCTGTCTCTCTCACAATGGTGGGGGGTGCCGTAGGGGTGCGCGAGAGACAGAGCGATGTGACGACTCTTCGGACGGAATGGCTGGACCCGGCCAGTATCGCTTCGAGATGGCATCGGACATTGATGGATCGAAGCTGCCGGGGAATGCCACCAGGCCCTGCAGACTGATTCCGAGAGCCCCGTCTGTCCCTCTCGCACTCGTTGGGGACCCCGGAGGAGTGCGAGCGAGACGGAGCGACGAAAACGACTCCCGGCATCAGCCTGCTGCCAGGTCGCAGAGAGCAGCACCGTCGGTCCAGATCGCCGTCGACTGAGAAAATAGCTGGAAGCGTCGTCAAGGAAACGGACAACAGCGACGGCCTTTCCGGCCCAAACACCGAACGTCCACAGATGTCTCCCCGTCCGATTCCCGGCCCTCCAGAATCCGGCCACGAAACACGTCTGTGAAACGAGGCCATTCTCGACGGAGACCAGATTATTCGCGATAGGCCCGCCATGTGCGTGCGCCGTCTGGGGCTGCGCATGGCCGGCCCGAGCGTGTTGCTGTTGCTCCGCGTTCGGCCGCCCGATACACTGCCAGGGGTCAACAAGGGAAGCAATATAAATGTAAAATCAGCGTGGCCCGGCCTGGGCCCGGCTCGGGGTGGCCTGGCCGGACCTGGCCCTGGCGGCCGCTTGCCCCTTGGCGTCGGCAGTCCCCCGCCGGGCAGGGCAGGGAGGGCCACTCTAATTTCGCATCTCGTCATATTCATATCGACCGGCCGGCAAATCGCTTCGCTACGCTACACTGTGGCAAAAAGCTACGGAAAATTCTGTAAACAGCACTGTTAGAAAAAACCACGACAAATGGCACGACAAGCACTGGTCAATGTTTTAGCCGACATCATTGTGCCTCTTGTCGTACCCTATACGACAAGATGACAATTAAGTCGTACCAGAAAACCACAACAAATTGTGCAAATTATCGTGACTTTTTACAATGTGGCAAAATTTTCTCAAAATCACGATAAAGTTGTGATATTGTTGTGCTCCTACGACTTAGTTGTAAAGATTGTGTATCCACGATACTTTCATGATTCTTAGTACAACTGGATTTTCAAATAATGTAGTCAAAAGTCTATGAAATGCTTCAATTTAATTTTAGCCAATATATTTTTACAAGTAAAGGTGTTAGTTGATCTAAGTTGAAAAAATTCAAACAATTTTTTTTCAAGACACAATAAAAATCTAGCTGGACATCAGAACATTGATCACAACTTTTGGATCCACAAACAGCGAGGATGAAATTCAGACGTTGTCTTGCAGAGTTGACTTGACGAGTTTCTTCTTGTGTGTTGAGAACTTGGCATTGCATTGAATATACTCCTTGAGGTTACTGAACACATCAGTGCTCCACCTAGAAATTTTTAAAAATAAAGTTGATGCAGAACTGCATTGCCATCACCATAATGCTCTTTGTAAAAACTTAAACCTACCTCATCATTGAATGTCTTGTGTTTCTGCTTACATCTGTTGTATGAACAATCTTTGTCTACAAATGCTAAATAGAGGTGGAAGCGCAGTTACTGTAATCCTTGTTCTTCAACACAGCAAACAGCTCAGCTTCACGTCATTTGTTGAAACTTCAAGTTGTGGCCATTCTAAACAAGATATTTAAAAACTAGTCATAGAAAAAATCATTAAGCAACAAGGATAGCAAATGTGAACAACAAATGTCCATCTTAACCTTATAACTGTACTCACGACACTACACAATAAACAACAGAAACGGTGCAAGGCAGAACTCAAAGGACGAAATATCAGTGTCAACCTCGACTCATTGATCTTTCATTTCATTCTATCCACCCAATGGATCATGTTGATAAAAAGCGCCACCAAACTCTCCGGAAATATTTTTAGGAACATTTCTTCTGTTGTCACAGCGTCTCACCGTGCCGAGTACGGCCTCTTTAATTTCTCATAGTCTCGTTTATATATTTTTCATCCTTGTTTCCATTATTGACACTCCACAGCAGACAAAACTTCTCCCTTGTTTACCTTGTATGAACAATCTTTGTCTACAAATGCTAAATAGAGGTGGAATTAATACCGACTGGTGTCATTGCGTCAGGGCAATAGAAAGCTACGGAAGTATGTTGTGAATTTCCTCCATTTTATGACTTGCCACCTCGTCATTCGAAATCTTTCTGACAAACAAATTGGTGACCATCAGCCTATTGTTGGTTGTTGTCTGAGTTCCCAGGTGCACAGTTAGCTTGTGATTTGGCATTGCTAGAAAACTTTTTTACTAGGGAATAATATCAGTTGGGTCTGGTAAAGATCTCTTGGTTAACTATGTAAAGACAAGTATAGCCCTGAGATTATAGTTATTCGGTACTTCTTACTTTGTTGTTATGAGACGGCACACGGAACATTGTTTGGTCGAGGTTAAAAGTGCTTGCTATTGCAAAACCCTAATTGATAACAAAAATTCATGAGTTATTTTAATTTTGACAATCTCTTATCATTTGATAACTCTAAGAATGATCATGAGGGCAAGTGTCTTATAGAAATAGAATTCATAGTTTAGCTCAATAACATCATCGGTAAATCCTCCAGCAATTAGTCTTTTTATTTTGTGCTGATATCATACGACAAGTGGAACAATATTGTATCGTCTTATTCAAGCACGACTGCACTTGTTATCAGAAATCACAATACATTTTGGCACGAAGCGTGGTTGTACCAGTGTCGTGCTTAATTTGTTGTGAAAAGTATCGTGAATGGCACGATAATTTTTACAGTGAGCTTGTGGTAATTCTCCGTAGGCCCCTTATCAATATTCTCCGTAGGCTCTTACAGTATTTTCTGTAGGACCGCACAGTATTCTCCGCAGGACCGCACAGTGATCTCCGTAGGACTATACAGTCTTCGAGGTCCTACGGAGAAGACTGTGCGGATTTACAGAGAATACTGTGCGGCCCTACGGAGAATACTGTAAGAGCCTACGGAGAATATTGATAAGAGGGCTACGGAGAATCCTGGCAAAAAAATTAACAGGATTTTCCGTACCTTTTTGCCACAGTGTACGAGAGAGAGAGAGAGAGAGAGAGAGAGAGAGAGAGAGAGAGAGAGAGAGACTGCCGCCGCCAACAGCACGACGACGGTAATTAACTGTGTAGGAGACTGGCTGGCTACAATGCGCATTTAAACGTCCTGTAATAACTGTGTACACTGCACGCACGCCCTCTGGGGGGCACGACACACTGGAGAAAATTAGTTACCACATCGTGAAAAAAGTCGAAGACCGTGTTGTCTTCAGACAATGTCTTCAATTTTGAAAACGATGAGAATTTCACCACGAATTGACTACAATGTAACAGTGTCGATGGTTTGAGGTGGCATTCTTGCGAGAAAAACTAGTAAAGAAACTTAAATTTTCAGCGCATTGTCGTCACAGAATAGACGTGAACCACGACAAACTGGTCCAATAAATGCACGGGGGTCCGGTCGCCTTGCCACACTGGAGCGGATCCAGTGGGGCGGCGCGCCAATCTCCGCGCAAGGAAACACCAGACTAACCGGTGGGCCGACCCGCCCAGACAGCTCCTCTCCGTTCGCGTTGCGCGACCGCGGCGCCCCCCCTCCCCCTCCCCCGCCGCAGGCACTAGCTTGACCGCAAACACGCCTAATCACCGCGCTTAATCACAATACACATTCTCCAACTCACTACCACACTGCCAAGCGCTCGCTCCCTCCCACGCACCCCTGCTCAGTCACCGTGCCTTTCTGTAGCGCGCGCACACGCACACGCGCGCACACACACACACATACACACACATACACACACAGACGAGACAGAAAGAGTCGATAAGCCCCACATGACCACTGGTTTGGCCCGCCCCGCAACAGCATACTACACTTCCGAACAACTGACGAAAGTCGTTGGTGTTTTTGTTGTTGTCGTTCCTCAGATAAAAACAACCAAAGTTGTGCTTGGGTTGGCGAAGTGCACGACAGCACGCATTCGGTGCGAAGCATTGCATCGGGACTTCGGACCACGTGACGCGGAGAACATCGCGCCGTGCAACGCAAAGACGGGGTCGATGCACGCCCTGCACCCGCCTGCACAAACACAGCACGATACGGCGACGCTTGACCGTGATGCTTTCTCTCTCTCTCTCTCTCTCTCTCTCTCTCTCTCTCTCTCTCTCTCTCTCTCTCTCTCTCGTCTCTGTGTGTGTGTGTGTGTGTGTGTAAATGTTGCACGGATGCTGGCATGAGGGTATGTTGTTGGCCGCACATACGACTGCTGTGGCCGTTCCCCCTCGGCAGACACAAATACAAACACACACGCATACGCTTACACGGCACGCACCGACATGGCAATACAGTCAGACGGACAGACGGACAGACAGACGGACGGACAGACAGACAGACAGACAGACAGGCAGCTGCTCATTACATCCCTCAATCTACGATTCCCCGCCTCGACTTTCCATCCCTGCCGGCAGATTGGCCGCGGGGCGACCATAGAGGGTCCTGGCCGCGGACTCTGTCTCTCTCTCGCACCCCTACGCGAGTGGGAGCGAGAGAGACAGAGCGACGATGGCTCGGCCTTCGGAACGAGCGCGCCGCGGCGATACCCTCGATGGGGCGCGCTGCCTCCCCACCCCCATTCATTTGCCGCCTCATCTGCATCAAAATGTCACCTTGGCCGGCCGCCGCCGCGCGTGCCTCGCGCGGCCCACCTCGCCCGCTGCCTCGCTCCGTCTCTCTCGCACTCATGGTGCGTGCCGCAGGGGTGCGAGAGAGACGGAGCGACGTTCGGAGCCACCTTTGATGGGCGCGCTGACCGGCGGCAGGCGGATCCGCTCCGCGGGGATCGTCGTGGCCGCGGTGGCGGTGTCGACGAGGGGAGCGACGCTTATCACCATTTCATGGCGCCGCGTCATGAGAAATTTACATCAATCCCCGTCCGCATGATTGGCTCTGGAGCCCCCGCCCCGCCCCGCCTCGCCCCGCCCCGGAAAACTCCGGCCAAAACAAACTCCCCGGATCACTAATTATGCAGCCGTGTGCGGCCATCCCGGCCGTCCCCACACGGCGGGGCCCAGACAGGCCGAACGAACCGATCGGCCGAGCCTCGACGCGCGACGCGCCGTCAGCGACAAAACGGCAAAAAATGTGGAAAATATTGAATTTAAAAATTTGACGATTGCGACCATTGATTTGCTATGACTAAGAAGGTAACCTTTCAGTCCAAAGAAGTTTTTGAACGCAAGCCTTAACTGAATTAAATGGTTGATTATTTATGTCTTGAAATAATCGTAACGTTTTGTCACCGCAGACAGGACAGTTTAACGCGTCCCTCCCGTTGAAACGGCCGGGCAGAACACGCGGAAAACATTATCCTTGACTTCTGCTTGCCTCATTGCACTCAGGCTTGCCTGTTTACCGCGGCCGTAATGGCGCTTCTCGGCACGACGCGGCACAGCCGCTCCACTATGTATCCCCTTGATCAAAGGGACGCCACGGCACGGCACGGCGAGCCATTTGGCGAGCCGTCATCACCACGTCCAGAAATAAGATGCCACTTGGCAGGCGCCGCCCCTGGCTGCCCCTGGCCTTGGCCGCAGCAGACTATCCGAGAGTCGTCCCTTCGCCGCTCTGCCTCTCTCGCACCCATACGGCACACGACCCATGAGTGCGAGAGAGACAGAGCGGTGAAAGGGACTCTCGGAAGCAGTCCGCAGGTGCCGAACCTTCGCCTTCACCTTCACCTTGAGGAGGGGTTGGGGGAGTGAAAGGGGGAGGAGTTGGAACAGGAGGAGGAGGAGTCGGAGGAGGAGTAGGAGGAGGAGTAGGTGGAGGTGGTGGAGGTGGAGGAGGAGGAGGAGGAGGAGGAGGAGGAGGAGGAGGAGTAGGAGGAGGAGGAGGAGGAGGAGGAGGAGAGGGGAGGCCGCGTTGATGGCGACAATTAGTCTCACCTGGCCGTCAGCCCGAGGCAGCCGCTAACCGTTCGCCTTCAAAAAACAAGCGTGTCGCGCTCTGCTCGGCTCCGCTCGGCTCCGCCGCCCGCAGCATGGAGCATGGGCAGCCCGGCGCGCAGCCGTGCCGCGCTGCTGCCTACCTCGCAGGCGCCCTGCAGACTCACGCGTCGCCCTGCCTCTCTCACACTCGTGGGGCGCCCCGTACGGGTGCGAGAGAGGCAGAGCGACGAAAACGATTCTCAGAATCAGTCTCGCTGCTCGCGGCACTCCAGCCGTGTAACGAGCCGCCGATTTCGAACAGTGCTCCGTCTCTCTCGCGCGCTGAGGGACGCGCCGTGAGTGCGAGAGAGACAGCGCGACGCCGCTCGGAGACGGCCCGCTGGGTCGCAAAAACGCTCCACTGGAAAGGGACTCGGCGGTACACTAGAACGACAACGACGCCAAGGTGTCGCGGCACTCGCAGTGCGAAGCCCGCGAAGCCAAACAAACAGCGGCACGCTGCCTCCTCAACAGTGCACTCTCTCTCGCACTCATAACGGGGCACCCTGTGAGAGACAGAGCGCGACGAAGCGCCGCTACAGTCACACCGAACCAACACAGCAGAGATGAGTGAAGCAATCCCGTTTCCTTATTACTTCCCTCTGTCTCTGCTTGTCCTCGCCAGCGCGGCCGAGGGCCCCAGCCAGGCCCCAGCCAGGGCCCCGCCACCCGACGTTTTTATGCGCCGAGGCTTATTTATGATTGGACAAGATATTGTGCTTGGCGTTTCTGTGTACCATTCATATTGCACGGCGGGCGGCGCGGCGGCCTGGCAGCTCAGCGACGGGCCAGGTGGCCAGGTGGGCCGAGGAGAGGTATATGTGGGTCAATTTGGCAGCCGGCGGGACGGGAAAAAGCCGGCATGTACCTGTCCCGCCGCCAGGGAGGCGCGGCCGACGACGTGACGACACACACACACACACACACACACACACACACACACACACACACACACACACACACACACACACACACACACACACACACACACACACACACACGCGCGCACACACGTCACGCCTCTTTCGCCTTTGAGCGCACGGGATTTGGCGGCAACGCTGCGCACACATTCGTTAAGGGGCAGCAGCATGAGGATTTACAGCCAAACAACTTTTCTGATTTTCTCCGAGGCGCGTATAACTCCGCTGCTGGCAGCAGAGAGCGAGAGAGGGGCGTGGCGCGGCGCGGTCTGTCGGCATCCGTCTCGGCCGCCAATCCCCGTCATCGTCCGCCTCGATGTCGTCATCGGCGTCCTCGAGCAGCCAATCACGGCGCCGGTCCATCACTGAGAGCGGGGATCGCGTCGCCACTTGTCAAAGTCCCGCCGCGTTTGCACTCTGCTGACGGTGCGACTCGGTCGCTCCGTCCCTGTCGCACTCACGGCGCGGCCCGTAGGGGTGCGAGAGAGACGGAGCGACGGACGGCGATGTAACGGACACTGCAAGGGGGACGGCCGGCGCCGTAACGCGCGCCGTAAGCGGACAATGGTGATGCGGCTACAAATGGCTCCGGCCCCTGTGGGGATCAGCGGCCCCGCTCCGCCCCGCCTTTGGGAGCCACAAATCAACCCTCCTGACCCACTCCAGGCCGTGAATCAAGCCCGCGGGCCGCAACGCGCGATTGAACGCGACCTGGAGGCTTGTTGGCTTTTTGTCTGCATTTATTGCCGCGTCGGGGCGAGGAGGGCCTCCAAGGGTCGAGGCGAACCGGGGCCTTTCTTGCTGCATGCGCCACGTGCCACACACACACACACACACACACACACACACACACACACACACACACACACACACACACACACACACACACGCACACCACACACACGTTGCCATGGCGACGGAGCGCAGAGAAAACACATCGTCCAGACTCACCATCATGCACTGCGCCAAAGTGGCCGTCGAAAGCCTCCCCCCCCCTCCTCTCCCCGAAGAGACACAGCCAGTCGCACTCACACACCTGCAACACAAGACGAGAAAAGCCATCAGTAAGAGAAACTCACAGCGCGTCCCGCATAACTTTGCCGAAGGTCACGAAACGCCGAGTGGAGCAGCAGCAGCGGCGGGACGCGACGCATCAAAGATTGAGTCACTTTGTTTTCCCGCGCTGCTCAACGTTTGAGGAGGATGAAAAATTCAGCGCGCCGTCGAGGAGCGCCTAGGCTAGGCTAATGAGCAAGCGAGATAGCAGCGTCTGCTATGGCGTTCAACGCTTGAAACGAAAGGCAGAGAGAGAGAGAGAGAGAGAGAGAGAGAGAGAGAGAGAGAGAGAGAGAGAGAGAGAGAGAGAGAGAGAGAGAGAGAGAGAGAGAGAAGGGGCAGCCCAGAGGGCCCTGAGCCCGCCTCCATCTGCGAATCTCAGGGCGTTCCGATGCGCGCAGGGCGAGGCGAGGCGCGTAGCAGATGGCTCGGGAAGGATTTGGTGCGGTGCGCAATGCGTGACGAGGGCGGGGCGGGGCGGGGCGGGGGCGGGGCGGGGCGGGGCAGGGCGGGCTCAGCTGGCCCAGTGGGCTGAGAGGCTTTTGGCGTGGAAGAGGTCGCGGTGCGGACACCTCTGGTCCGCTGGGCCTGCCTGCCTGGCTGCCTGGCTGGCTGCCTGCCTGCTCGGGCTGGGCGGCCCGCTGGCCCGGGGAACGACACGACAGGCAGGACACCGGCGCCACCTGCGCACCTGCAGGGCGCGTGAGGGATTCCAAACGTAACGAAGTTCCCCTATCTCGTAAACGCGCCGGAGTAACGGACGTCACGCGCAGGCCGGGATCGGAGGGCGAATCCGGAAATTGTTTCCCCTCTGCAAAATAACCGAGTTACTTTACTCCCGCCGAGATACGCATTGCACCGGTCTGGCGGCAGGTTGGTCTTTGCCAGTGTGCCGGAATCAGGGCCGCCAACGCGACGTTCCAAAACAAACAGGCGACCGTGCTGCGACCGTGCCGCCCCAGGCAGTCCGTGGCTTTGCGACTCCGTCTCTTGCTTCGCTCGAAAAAGAAAAGAAACTCATGAAACCGCACGCACAAAATGCTTTTCGGCGCCCGGTTTATCGAACTCCACTTTGTATTGAATGTTTCACTGTTTCAATATTACCAGCCGTTCCCCGAATTTCGGCGCTTCGCTGTTCGTTCCTACGCTTCGAGAGCAGACCACACTTGAGGTCATTCACCCCACAGCGAGTCTTTTTCCGGTTTTCATTTTTTAAGCGGCAAGGGCGCACAGTGGGCCAGACGACCGGTGGAGGTGACAATCCCGGACGCGTTTTGAGCTCGAACCGAGCATGTGACCCTATCAATCGGATTCCTCGTTCGGAGAGCAATCCATTGGTGGGGTCACACGTTCGGTTCGGGACCTATTTAGCGACTCTGGGGCTCAAAACGAGTCCGAGTTTTTGACCGCCTCCACCGGTCTTCTGGACCACTGTGGGGTGGTTTTTTTTTTCAGTGCTGAGCCACAGCTGCTGCAGGGGGGTGCCGGTCGTCGGGGCCGTCGCAGCTGGACTGTGAGCGCGGCAGCGCGGCAGTGGCGTGAATGAGGCTGGAAGGCCACGGGATTACACAGCGACGCGTCAACGAGGAATAAAGAGAGCCACACCTGGCGGCGCCTGGCGGGCATGAGAGAGACAGAGAGCCCCCAGAGGGGACGGCAGGGCGAGAGGGAAAAGGGGGCAAAACGAATCTGTTTGGAGCTGATTAAATTTGACCACTCGTGGCACACCTTTCCACGATCGTGGCTTTCTGCGACTTCCAGTGTCTCTCCGGCTTGGTCGCAAGGCGCGCCTAGGCGGTGACCCGGTGGACCGGAGAGGAAGACCGGGCAGCGCAGCGCGCCATCGTTAGTGCCATTTTCCGAAGGCGTAACGGGTTCAGCTGCCGTCGGTAGGAAAATAAGAAAAATATCGGGAGAGCTGTCCTGTCCTCCCCACGATGTAATCTGGCCGCGCCGTGCCCGGCCAGGCTCAGCCGGAAATGCAGCCTTATCTAAAAAGGCCCTGGGCCGCGGCAGCGCCGGCCAGTCAGGAAACGTCAAACCACCAGCCGGGCCAGTGGGGCTCCTGGAGGAAATGGTCGAGGGAGCCGAGTCACCAGCGGTCGCGCCGAGCCGAGCCGAGCCGCGCCGAGCCGAGCCGAGCAGCGCTGCTGAGAGCAGCATTCGGCAAAGGAACAGTCCTTTGGCGAATCAATGGGGCCGGGGCGGCGCTGCGCGCGCTGCGGCTCAGCAGACTGATTCCGAGAGTCGTTTTCGTCGCTCTGTCTCTGTCGCACCTGTAGACCCATGATTACGAGAGGGGCAGACCGACGGAAACGACTCTCGGAATCAGTCTGCAGTATTCCGCGGCCCTTCGGGGACAGGCGGCTGGCGCCGCGCCGAATTTCAAAACGAATAACCATTTTCCGCCGCCTGTAACGACGGCGGGGCGCAGGTCAGTGGTTCGACTCCCGGCCGCGCGGCGAAAAAGAGGCAGAGGGCCGCAAACCGTACCTGCACCGCTCGATACGCGTCTGACAAGGGTATAAAAATACGCCGCCGCTGATGGTACAGGATAGGCCCAGCGGCAAAGCCCCCCACCCCACCCTGCAGGCCGCCCGAGGTACAAACGAGGCACCTCCACTGGAAAATGTATTGGAAAATGGAAGGTGGGTTCCCCCTGGACAAGGCATCAAAAAATAGAGGATGAAGCAGGTAAAATAAAAAAAGAACCATCGTTGATGAGACTTGAGCCCGAGTGCCGTCCAAATCAGCAAAGGTTCCCCATTTTTGGTGAAAGAGCTGCCATCCGGATCCCCTTTCCACAGGGTATCTCTGCCTCAGGGTGAGCCGTGCCGTGAGGGTTCGAAAGGGAAAGTGCTACTTCACCCCCCCCCTCCCCCCTCCTCCTCCCCCCTCAAGCTACCTCGGACCCACCTCTGGCGTTGGCATTGGCCGTGACTATGCCGCGCGTACGTGACGCCGAGATGCCAACCAGTATCGCCCGGAATGCGCCCTGCTGGGATAATGGCATTGTACAGGCGGGGGGGGGGGGGGGGGGGGGGCGAGCGCGCAAGGGCCGAGCGTCCAGCCGTTCGGTCCTTTACTTCCGTCGTCATTCTTTGAGTCGACCCCCCACCCCCCGACACCTCCCCTCCCACCCCGGCGCCCCGGCGCCACGCTCGTCACCGGCAGACACAAAGGCGCCCCCTTCGCCCCCCCCCTCCTTTCCGCGCCGCAGGGGGGCACCTTGCCGAACATAAATGACGCCGAACCGGCCGCGACCTCGGCCACGACAACAAGGCCGTCGCGGGGGGCGTCAACGCCGTGGAGCCTGTCGGTGAGGAGCTGCGGAGCGGGCGGGGAGATCACGCCCCTGTCAGTGTGTTGGTGTGTATTGATATGTGTGTGTGTGAGAGAGAGAGTGAGTGTAAAGGTGCGTGCCCGGCCATGTGGTTGTGCAGGTGCGTCTGTGTGAGAGTGCGGAGTGTGTGTGTGCGTGTATGTGCGAGCGCTCTTCAGAGAAAAATGCCCCCCTGCGATACTCCGGCGATACGGCGAGAGCCGGGCCCTCCCAGGTCCCAGGGGCAGGACGCCACGAAAACAAAAACACAGGGCCGACACACGACAAAGGAAAGTGTATTTAAAAACAAGCGCGAAACTCCTTTCCTCCGTTCTGCGCCTTTTTATTTTTGCCCTCTTTCTTTTTGTGTGTGCGTTTTTACTTGTTGTTTTGAGGTCTTATAAAAACCCCTGGCGTCCTGCGCCGTCCACGCGTCCCCCGGCGAGTCGGCTTGTCGGGGGGCTTGTCGTCCGTGCACTTGGCCCGACTTGGCCGGGTCTGCCTGCGCGATAAACCAAAGAGGCTACTATTTTCAGGACGTCGTCGTCGGCGCGCTCAGGGGTGGCCCGGCCGGGGTTTGGCGGAGGTTTGGCGGGGTTTGGCGCGGTCGGCCGGGGGCTGGCGGGGGCTCAGGCTCGCATGAAGGAAACAAGGGCGTTTTAAAATTCAAATGCGCTGGGATAGGAAAAGGGTGAAGGGCGGCGGTGCCTGGCGCTGCCTGGCGGTGCCGCGCCTTCGGGCCCTTCAGCCCTGCAGCCCTCCAGGTAGGGCGCCGCCCTCCCTTTTACGCGCCCCGCTTTACCGCCGCCTTGCGGTGCAGGCCCTGCAGGGCTTGTTGCATTCTAGACGCGACGCTGGCGCCCCCGGCGGCCGTAACGCACGCGCTGTTCACCGCGTGCAACATCCACGCCCAGCTGCACGTGCGTCGTCGGCGGCAACCTGGTGGCGGTAAGGAGTCCCCCGTCGTCGGCAACAAGGAGCCCCCGTCGTCGGCGACCTGGTGGCGGTAAAGAGTCCCCCGTCGTCGGTGACCTAGTGGCGGTAAGGGGTCCCCCGTCGTCGGCGACCTGGTGGCGGTAAGGAGTCCCCCGTCGTCGGCGACCTGGCGGCGGTAGGAAGTCACGCGCGCGAGGAGTTACTCCATCTCGAAACTAAATTCCTGACTCCCTTTGAGCGCAACGCTCACCGCCGCGGCCCGCTAAATTTCGTTCCGCGCCGCGACAGCCGCGCCGCCCGGCTCATTTCCTCATCGGATCGGCGACGGGGTCCCCCCCCCTCCCCTTTTTCCGCGAGAAAGGGAAAAAATAAAAATAGCACGCTGGTAGCCTAATTCGCCGGGGCGGTCCGCCCGCCAGGGCCTTTTAGGCGCGTCTCCCCGAAAGACGGCGCGACACCCGCCGCCGGCGAGACGACCCCCCCCCCTCCATTTCCTCACCCCTCCCCTCCTCCCCCCATCCGGAACACAGCGCGTGAGGGCTGCCGCTCTGCAGTAAGCGACATCGTTTTCCAATGCGGCCAATAATATTGGGAGGGGGGAGGGGGGGGCGCGGCTCTGTACGACGGCGAGGCTGCGGGCACTACAAGCACGCCCCGCTGAGTCGCAGCCGCCTCGCCCCGGGCAACCGCGTGCTCGCCGCGTGCGGTGTGAATCCTGGCGCCTGGCGTGACCGCGGGGGGAGCGCACGTCACACCTCGCCCCTACACACACACACACACACACACACACACACACACACACACACACACACACACACACACACACACACACACACACACACACACACCACCACCCACCACACAACCACCACTCACACTTTTTTGCCCGCGCCGCGCGTGAAAGTTAGAATTGAAAACGGCGGCGGCCCTGGCGGTGGCGTCCCTGAAAAGCCATGTCAGCCGCCGCTCCTCCTCCTTGACCAAGTGCTGCCAACTTCAGGACAAGGGGGCGACGGATATAGAGAGAAGTTGAAAGAGACGAGCATGGAAGATCCATTACTTTGCACACTTTGCATATTCAAATGCACGATGCAAAAATCATAGGCGTCGTCAGCGCGACACAACCCGCTGCTGTCGCGCCGGACTTTTTCAGCGGCCAGGCCAGGCAGCAGAGATGCGAGGGTTCGAACCCCCATCGCGGCGCCGCCCGTCGTTAAAAACAATTTCCTTTTTTTCCGGCGGCAACGCGCGTTTCCCGAGCAGGGGGCGGCGACGCCGCGGAAAATTAAAAAGAAATCAGTCGCCGCGGCGCGCACCGCGTGCGTCGCCGGACCGCTGCTGAGCGGGAGGGACTTTGCAAGACGGGTCGCCGCCCGGAGCCGCGGAGCCCCAGGCTTGGGGGCCTTTGTTCCGCCGTCAGCTTATGTGAAAGGGGGTTTTGTGTCTCGCCTCGGGGGCGGGGGGAGGCTCCTGCCCGAGGCTTCCAAGCGGCGTCCTCGGGGCTTCGGCCGGCTTCGGCGCGTCGCCCGAACCGACCACTTGCGGGCGGGTACCTTGAACGACCTGTTGCCGGGTGTTGAATTGGTCCATGCAGCGCGCACATAAAAAAACAACAACAAAAATAACTGGCCAAAACGACGCAAACAAAATAAAGCAAAAATACCGTAAACTTTTATACGCAGTGGATTTGGCCATCCCAGGGCACGGGGTAGCTCTGCGCTGCTTGAACCGGTTATTTTTACCGCCCGCTGTCCTGCAGGGCTGCAGGGCTGGCGGGCTGGGGCACGGGCTGCCGTACCTCCCTGCAATAACTTGTTTGCTACATGGGCCATGAGGGCCCGCCCCATCCCCTTCTTTTCATCTACTTTCTGCCCGCCGCTTCCCCCTCCTTCTCGTCTGCACGATGGAATCTTTCTGGTCGAGTAGGTATTGATAAAGGCATTATGAAAACCGTGACGTGTTTTCATGCGGGATTGAGAGCGCAGACAAAAATACGCCACGAACTCGCGGCCCAAGTTCGGGCGAGTTCCGCCGCCGGCGTTCCCAGCGGCACGCCGGGGCAGCATTCCGCCGCCCCAAGTTTTCGCTCCTGAAAGGAGGAGTATGACATGAAATGGTTTCGGGGCGGGATAATGTTTGGCCTGTCCGATGGCAACTTTTCCTCCTGTCATCCCGCGGGACTGCGGATTTTCCTCGCCGGCTAATCAGAGACCCGCAAACGCGCTGCGAAAATACCCCGAGAAAAAGGGGATCCGCCCTAAGTTTTCCCCTCCGCACTCACATTGTTCCGCGTTTGCCACTTTGAATAAGGCCGTGCACTCTGTTGTGCGGTTGCAGCGGGAAAGCAAGGGAAGGGTTTACAGTGGCGCGGCGCGAAGGGCCGCCGAGGGCGTCGGAGCGCGGGATATTGTCTCTCCCTCGCGGTCGCTTTAAGGGCACTAATGAAACAAAAACACGGCGTGGCGGCGCGCGGCGCCAGGGCTGTCGCCAAGGGATTGCCACACACAATGGGCCAGGCCCGGGCCAGGCCAGGGCCCTGCAGGGCCGAGGCAGCCAGGCCCTTCAAATGAGTAACACCCTTATTCCCGCGCTAATGCCACGCGCACCTTCCTGTCCAGCCCTGCCGGCCCTGCGGCCCTCCAAAGCCCTTCACCCGTGTCACAGGGACGCGCCGACGCGTCCAACGGGGATCAGTGGCTGGCTGGCAGGCCGCAGGGCTGTCACGGGGCTCTCATGAGACGGCTGTCCATGGCACGGCGTGCCCCCAGCCAGCTCCAGCCACGGCCAGCTAGCTACAGCAGACTGATGCCGAGCCTTCCGGTCGATCTCTCTCTCTCTCTCTCTCTCTCTCTCTCTCTCTCTCTCTCTCTCTCTCTCTCTCTCTCTCTCTCTCTCTCTCTCTCTCTCACACTCTCCCAATCTCTCCCTCTATCTTTCTTTCTCTTTCGGCCTGCCCTGAATCATTTTGCAGCCCGCTTCAGCCTGCTTCAGCTTCTACCACGCGCTCCGTCCATCCCTCGGCGGCCTGCCCCGAAGTCCCGGTGCCCCCCGGGACCGGCGGCTCAAGGCCACCACAACGCCGGACGCTGAAGCGAAGCCGCTGCGTCCGCAAGTTTACCTATTCACGACGCCTGGGCCTTGAGAACGATGGGGATGGTGTGACTCCTACACGCTTAGCTCAATCCCGATACACTAAAGGGATAGAGGCTGAAATTTTAAAATTTGGTTCTATTTTTGACAACGGTGTCATATTCTTCTCTCAGATTTTGACTGAAAACTAAAAGTTTGAGTTGTAATTGTTTTACTATACTTTTTTAACTTTTTTTTAGCAAGCAGTGCAGTGCACTGGGCAGTGCCTTGGCCGCCCCTCCGCAGTCATCACGCCATCAGACGCAGCGTGGCGGGAATGAAACCAGCGCGCCAATCCATTTTTACCCGGACCATTCGCTAGCCCGTTTCGATCTTTCATATTTTATGTTTTTTCTTTTCGCTGCCCTTTTTTGACCATTTTCCGCCAGTTTGTCGGCCGTTCTCTGGCGGGCGTCATTGCTCGGCCGTTGGCGCCCTTGGCAGTGTGGCGCCAAACACTTCCGGGCCGAGTTACGGCGCGCCCATTCCGTCGCTCTGTCTCTCTCGCACCCACACGGCGCGCCCCACGAGTGCGAGAGAGACGGAGCGACGACTCTCAGTCTGCAGCAGCGGCCCTACACCGCGAACGGCGGACGGACGGCGCGGCCGCGCTATTGGAATACAGATTGGAAATTGTTCCGCTGCGAGCGCCTCGCCGACTCAGCACAGCTTTAAAACCGCGAGCTCTTACCCTTGCGCAGTGCGAGCAGCGCCGAGCGAGGCCCCGGGTTCGAATACCAGCCCCGACCGTCACACAAAAAGTTTTTGTGCTTTCATTGCCCACAGCTGTTGTTGCTATATTTGTGCATATATTGATGTGTACAATTTAATACATAAATTAGGGACTACACACTGTAAATCTTACGGTGACAGGATGCACCAACATATTATGGTGGAGATTTTCTCCATAATACCAACGAAATTCGTCAAAATGTCTATAAGGTATAGGGAATTCTCAATATTATGTTATGAAGTCACCTGCAACACCATAATATGGAACATATTCACTGTACAACATTTAGAGTGCATATGGTGCTCAATTGTAACTAGTTCGTGTATGTACAAATTATCTTTCGCCGGCACAAATGTGTACATAGTGGCGTACAAAAAGCCCCCAAGCATTTAGTGGGTGCGAGACAAATTTGGCGGGGGTGACAAGCGCGGCTTGCTGGAAGTTGGAGGAGGCCGACACCGTGCGAGTAATCCCAGTGTAATCCACTTACGGTGGCGTCACCATGGAAACGCGGCGCCGCGCGCTGCCAGCAGCTTGCCAGTCGGGACGCCGCGTCTCGCGGGTACAGGAGACTCCGAGAGTGTCTCTCTCGCACTCGCACCCCGTGCGCGACGGAGCCATGAGTGCGAGAGAGACAGAGCGACACGAAGGCGACTCGCGGAACCAGTCCGCATGGCCAGCAGGGCCCGGCTGAGCTACAGGGGTGTTGGGTTGGACAGGGCCGCCGCCGGGCGCCAGGTGCACAGTGTCTGCGCTACGACCTCCCTCTGCGTCTCCTACCCCCTCCCCCGCCTCCCTACCCCAACATAGCCGAGGCAGGTTAGGACGGCCATTCGGAAGACAATAGTGGGGCAGTAGCGACATCGCCCTCCCCTCCCCCCACCCTCTTTTCCCCCGTCGCTTTGGAGACGGTCTGCATAGTCGCGTGGGGAAGCCAGGGGTATTCATCTCGGGAGGGAGGAAAAAAGAGGGCAGAAGGGGAGGGAAAAGGAAGAAGGCAGGTTAACCGAGTGAGAGAGAGAGAGAGAGAGAGAGAGAGAGAGAGAGAGAGAGAGAGAGAGAGAGAGAGAGAGAGAAGAGGAACGCTAGCAGCTCCAGACAGGTGACGTCTCTGCGGCTGTCCTGTCCCAGGATGGACCAAGAAGTGGCTCTCGCACAAAACAGCGCAAAAAAAGAAGAAGGGAATAAAGAAAAAGGTCGATTCCTATTCAGATCGGGGCCCATTTTAGATCCCACCGCCTACCCTATACACAAGTTGCTGCTGTGCTGAAGCCCTTGAGCGTACCACAGTGACAACAACATCAAGAAGTCACACTCCCAAGTTCCCACCGAGTGTCAGTAATACTGAGCAAACAACTTAACAAACCTCGGTGCTTTCACTGTTGAAGTATAAAATACAAAAAAAAAAAATCAAAAAATCTTTAAATTTTTTTAAAGTGATAATCTGATTTGAGAAGCAGATTTTGGGAGTGCAGTAAGACAAACTGTACGACATCGCGGTATATCTCGTAAGAAAATAGACAGAACGTGACACTTGAACATCTCCACCTTCCAGGGATAAATCCATTCCCGACTTGCTGCTGAACATGGCCCTCGTCAAAGTGGAGACGAGGTCGCTGCGGTCGCGGAGCTCGGCGGGGCTAAAAAAACCCGACACAAGTACATCAATCAGGGGATGAGTCGCGGATCGCGTCTCGGTCCCAGATTACCGAGGCCACTTCCCCCTTATCCGCCCTTCGCCTCCCACACTGGAAGCCAAGGGGAAAAAGAAGAAATGGTTTTACCTTCAGAGCGCTCTGCACGCTGCAGGACCCATCAGTGGGTCAAACACTGCAGCCACCTCTTAAATTCATTCTTCCTTTTCCCTCTCTGTCCATCCGTCTGTCCGTCCGTCCGTCCCGCCTCCAGCACAGCCACTCCACCTTTTAATTCCAGCCTGTCGAGTGTTCCACCTGGAGCCGGATATTACTCCAGCCGCCGTGAGTACCCGAGTGTCAGCACCACGTTCGCGGGCGGTCTTGCTCTGCGACCTGCAGGTCTCTCTCTCTCTCTCTCTCTCTCTCTCTCTCTCTCTCTCTCTCTCTCTCTCTCTCTCTCTCTCTCTCTCTCTCTCTCTCTGCGCCACCCCCCTCTCTACCACACAGCCGATTTGAGTTTCTGATGCGACCCGCCCAGCCCCAAGACTCTGCGCCCGGGGCCGAGGCCAGCAGCATCAGAGATCAGGGCTCCAGCTGTGGGACCGAGGCCACCGAGAGAGAGAGCGAGAGAGAGAGAGGGGGGGAGGGGTGTATTGACAAACTTGCGTTTTTTATACTTTTCCTTACACTAAAACGATTATCCGCGTGGCCGCGGAGGTGGCTAAAATCCCCTCCCCCACCCCCAGCAGCGCCCTGCTGCGCGGCGTGCTGGCCCTCGGCCCTCAAAGAGTAAAAGTTTTGCCTCCCAACGGGTTACTTTGAAGACTACTTCGAAAACTACCGAAAAAAAAATGGGCAAAACAAAAAGACGACGCGAGAGAAGGCGAGGACAGCCCAAGGCCGGTCCTCCGTTCCGCGATCCGCGCTACAGTGTGCTACAGCCCACCCTCAGCATGTCACCGTCAGCGCCGTCAGCGCCGCCAGCAGACGTCAAAAAGTCGGCCGCTTCGCCGCGGAGTTGGTTGTCCAGCCACCCAGCGGCGGATCCAGGGGAAAGTGGAATAGGCAAAAAAGCCCTCACTTTGCTAGTACACGGTAAAAACGGTTCCTGGTTTTCCCAGGAACTCCCTGGAAATCGCCCATGTCTCTACCATAGGCTTCCTGGGAAAACCAGGTATCGTTTTTACTGTGTAGGCTGTAGGCAACTCCCCCCCCCCTCCATGAAGTTGTCTCTGGACCCGCCCCTGCTGGCCTCGCGCTCCGACTCCGCCGCGCGGCCCCCAAATCCGATGAACCACTCCGGAAAGCGAGTTTGGCGGCGCAATGCGGGCGGCGGCGGTGGTCAAGGCGGCGCGCGAGGCGGCCGCGACCTTGAAACGACCTTGAGACGACCTTGAAGGGCCTTCCCGGCCGGTCGTCGCGGAGGTGCGCGAAACAAGGCGGCAATGAGGAGGAACGGCGGCCATTGCGACACTCTTAACGGACACTATGGAAGAGTTAATGCGACAGGCCAGGCGACGCTCCGCCGGCCGCGCGCGCCTCGGCACAGAGCTCGGCACCGCCGCCGTCGTTGGGTTTATTTTCGAATAAAACGGAAGGAAAAAAAGCTCTTTTTAGGAACATTCGCGAGGTGCTCTCGGCGCAAAGTGGTCGCAGAGACAGTCATTCCGCGGATCGGTTTCAAAAGTAACGGGCGAGCCTCGGGTCGGCAGGCAAAGCAAAACGCGCGCGGCAATTTTCCCGCGAGGCAGATTAAAAAAAAAAAAAAAATCGAAAATGACCGCGGCGGGTCCGGACAAATCCTTGGGAGCATTACCGTTAGGGTAGCAGGCTGATTCCGAGAGTCGTTTTCGTCGCTCTGTCTCTCTCGCACTGATGGGGCGTCCCGTGTAGGAGCGAGAGAGAATACGATGCGAAAATTACAGTGGGCAGTACCAATTAACCGCAATGAGTGCAATTGAACGTAAAGTCCAATCCGCGGGCAACGCGACGCGGCCCTGCGTGGCTGAGCTGCACACTGCTGCTTCTGTCTCTCTCGCTCTCATGAGGCGTTCGTAGGGGTGCGAGAGAGACAGAGCGACGAAGTGACTCTCGCCTGGCAGCGAGTCAAAACGGGGCGGCCCGACTTGCGAAACATAAAACGCGATGAGCGTCGATGATACTCCAGAGCGCGCCAGGGCGTATCCAAGCAGTCTCTCTCGCACTCATTCGGGCACGCGCGCGAGCGTGCGAGAGAGACAGGGCGACGGGTTCGGAAACAGTCCCCTGACGCACAGTGGGCCAGAAGGCCGGTGGGGGCGGACAAAACTCTAGACGCGTTTTGAGCTCAAGAGTCGCTAACCAGGGCTTAAACCGAGCGTGTGACCTCACCAATGGACTCCTCGTTAGGAGAGCAATCCATTGGTGGGGTCACACGTTCGGTTCGAGTCCCATTCAGCGACTCTGGAGCTCAAAACGCGTCCTGAGTTTGGCCGCCTCCGCCAGTCTTCTGGCCCACTGTGTGACGGGGCTTAGTCGCGGCGCGGCGGCCAGGCGGATTAAAACGGCTTCCATTCGACCGGATCGCAAAGCCCCGCGAATTACAATAACAGCGTGTATCCGTGGCGGTCTCCTTTTTGAGCTCGGCGCCGTGCAGCCACACTGTCTGCCACACAGTGTGCCACACACCGCACCGGGGAAGCGCGCCAAGCGATCCTGCAGTTGTGCCCCGCCAAGGGGAAGGGGGCCGCGCCGCTACACTGCAGACTGATTCCGAGAGTCGATTTCGTCGCTCTGTCTCTCTCGCATGCATGGGCGCCCCGTCTAGGCGCGAGAGAGACAGAGGGGCGGAAACGACTCTCGGAATCAGTCTGCTGTGCCGTCTGCCTACCATCGCCCCTTACACCGGAACACGAACACGAGAGCAGGCGTCGATCACGCGCTCCACCCCGCCCCGCCCCGCCCCGCCCCGCCCCGCCCCGCCCGCATCACGCATACCTCGTGAGGCTCAGCATACTCCTCCAGGAGGTCGATAAGGACCTGCTTCTTGCCATGCAAACGCGCGGTGTGTGTGTGTGTGTTCTTGGATTACGCGAATAAAAACACAGTACACGAACTGCGATTAGCCCCAGGTGCCACGGAGTGGGGGAGGGGGAGCCCCTCCGCTTCGCGCCTGCACCAGGCAGCCTGGGCAGGCCCGCGAAGCACCGCCGTGCGTGGGCTGGCCAGGCTGATTCCAAACGGCGGCGGCTTTCGTCGCTCCGTCTCTCTCGCACTCATGGGGCGACCCGTCAGGGTGCGAGAGAGACAGAGCGAGCGCGTCGGCCGTCGAACACGCCGACACCGCATTCGGCCGCCCTCAGTGATTGTGCGCCGGCGACGTGCCCTGCATGTCGGCGGGTGGCGCGCCGGCCCGCCCGAGCAGGCAGCCAGGCAGGCAGCCAGGCCGGTATCGCAAGTTATGACCCATCGGCACACACTTTTCTTTCAGTTTGAATAAAACGCCGCGCCGACGATTCGCACTCAAAACACGTTTCCCCACTTGAGGAAGGCCTGTGTGTGTCTGCGCGCTCGCTCGTGTGTGTGTGTGTGTGTGTGCGCGTGTGTGCGTGTGTGTGCGCACGCATAGAGTCTCCGCGGCTCGGGATTTTGGAGCGCGGCCAGGCCAAGGGCGGAGCTAAGGGCCGGGCGAGGCCAGCGCCAAAGGGTTTGCGGGCCTCGGGCCGGTGCTTTCCCCACTCGCTCTGTCTCTCTCGCACTCGCGGGGCGTCCCGTACGGGAGCGAGAGAGACAGAGCGAGGTGCCCGGAATGCCCTTGCCGGGATATCCAGCACCCGCCGCGCGAATCCACTTGCACGTGCGGCCGCACAGTGGGCCAGAAGCCGGTGGAGGCGGCCAAAACTCTAGACGCGTTTTGAGCTCCAGAGTCGCTAAATGGGCCTCGAACCGAACGTGTGACCCCACCAATGGATTGCTCTCCGAACGAGGAATCCATTGGTGGGGTCACACGTTCGGTTCGAGGCCCATTTAGCCACTCTGGAGCTCAAAACGCATCTAGAGTTTTGGCCGCCTCCACCGTTTTCGGCCCCACTGTGCGCCGCCCCGCCGAGCACCGCGGCGAGAATCGAGAGCAGCCTGTCGAGATATCGCCCGGAAAAGTGTCCGATTCGAATAATTCGGCCACTACTCGCCCGGCTATGCTCCCGCACTGCGAAACGCAAACCCAAAGACGGCCGCGCGACTCGGAACGCCCCTTGGACTGCCTGAGTGAGATGCCGGTGAGTCGTCTCTCTCGCACTCATGGGGCGTACCGCGCAAGGGTCAAAATTCCGATTTGACGTTTAATTTCTGTACCGGTGCCAACTTAAAAGTTGCCAGAAAATTTTAGCTCTCACCGATACCCTTACATTTAAAAAATGATACCTCAACCTTTAAATGGGTAAATAAAGAAAATGGCGTGATTGAAAAAAAAAAGTGGAAACTCTAGGGGGTCTACGCTCGACGGGGGGCTACAAAGATTAGGTGCGGTTCCAGGAGAGGTTCCCGTTTCGGGAGGTTCGTTCTTCGCGGACGTGCGGTCTGATCGAGAACACGCGATTTATGGACCAGCCCCGTATTTCAATTTTGTGAAACCCGGGGCCCCATTTTCCGTTCCCAGCGCACCTCGCTCCCCCCTTTCGCACTGGCTGTGCTCACCTGATCGAGAGAGAGAGAGAGAGAGAGAGAGAGAGAGAGAGAGAGAGAGAGAGAGAGAGAGAGAGGAGAGAGAGAAGAGAGAACCAGAAAGAGAGAGGCGGGATGAGAGAAAGGGATGGAGAGAGGCCAACAAGGGCGCAGGCTGCGCGGGGCTGCGCGGGGCCTGCCACGCCACGCCGCCCAATTTCCTGTCGGCTCGCGTGCTGCTTTGGCAAATTGGCCTATAAATTCGGCGAGCGTCAAAGATAGAGGAGTGGCGCAGTCACAATGCGGTGACGACTCCCTCGGCGAAAATCAAAACCACCGCATCATCAGGGCTCTTCACGCTCCATGCGTTTTATTCGCCACAAAAAAAAAAAGAAAGGGGGAAAAAGTGAAAGTCTGAAAATTTAAAGACTGGTGCAGGCCTTCAACAACCTTACATTATTGTGGTATCATGGTGGGGTGAGACCCTGGACGATTGACTACTGTCAAAAGGACATTGAAGGACATAGCAGGAAAGGGCAGCAAAATAAATCAAAGGACACAGGAAGGACACTGGAAGGACACCACAAAGCAAACGCCAAGGACACCCGAAGGACGCGGGGAGGCCGACTGAAGGCACGACAAACACTCCTCGCAGGGTTACCCAAAGGGTACCCAGCCTGCTATCAGCTATCGAGGAATGCTGCAGGCACCCGACCGACCACAGAAGCAAATTCCAGCGCCGGTGAGTCCACTCCACTGTACCTCCCCGGGATCAAACATCCCCAGCCGATCCACTATCTTCGAGGCGGCCCGGACGGTTCCTTGGAACTCCAAGTCCCAGCGACTACTCACAGCTCCGTCCGCCACGATTCCCAGAAATCTCTCGCGAGCCTTCCTCAAAAGTTACTTTTCATGCCAAATGCCTGGTGCGCGCAACGCGGGCAACGCGGGCAACGCGGGACCGAAAGGCCTTCGCGGTGGAAAGGTTCCAAGGCTCCAAGGCTGCCACTGAAGGGTTCCGGAAAGGGCGCTCAAGGGCCACGCTGGGCGGCCGGCTGCGGTTCCTCACTGGTCTTGGCCAGGGTCTCTACGCCCAGACGGGATGTGGATTTGAGGGTCGATCCGAGCAATGGCACGCCGGCTGGGATTGGCTGGGGCAACGCCACACACACACACACACACACACACAGAGAGAGAGAGAGAGAGAGAGAGAGAGAGAGAGAGAGAGAGAGAGAGAGAGAGAGAGAGAGAGAGAGAACATATACACAGAGACGAACGCGCACGTCACACTGACCACCCACACACTCCGTCCCACAATTCTGGTTACACAGGGTTTTGTTTTCCCTCACACCGGACAGCCCCCTCCCCTCCCCCTCCCCTCTTCTCAATCCGCATGTGACACACATGGCACCCACAACGTCATCAACTTTTTTTTCCCACCATGGCGTCACAGAAAACACGAAGCCTATCAGGAAGGAACGTTGGAACCGTAACAACACCAATGTCTTTTTTCCTGTATGCAAAATCAACCATCCCTTATTTACCGCCAAAAAAAAAGAAGTTACTCGAAATGGGTGAAAGATTTGCCCCCTACGTCGGCGAACCGCGCACGTCCCATTGCGCGCGCACACACTCACACGCAAATACATTTTCCCTCCCCTGAAAAACCCAGGCCCACTTTTTTATAGGAATGAAATCAAGCGAGTTGGAGGAGGAAGGGGGAGTGGGGGCTGGAATTGTCCCCTCGCGGTAAATGACAAAAGGGATCGAGGAGCACCCCGCCGCGCCCCGCCGCACCCCACCCCCTCCGAGGTGTTCGACTCGCTTGAGCCAGCCGGCGCCGTCGAGCCCCCTCAGCCCCGCGCGGCCTCTCGACGCCCCGCCGCGAGTCGCACAGGACACCGACGAGGAGAGCCTCCCGGCCTCGGCCCTTCGGAGCGCTTCGGCGTCAACCTACATCAAAAAACCGTCGCGCGCCGCGGCGGCGCGGCGGCGCGGCCCCCTACCCTCCGATTCCACTTACAGTAGGCCGATTTCCGTCGCCCAAGACGCCCTACCTATCCAGCAGCAAGCCGAGAAAACCCCAACCCCCCCCGCCCCGCCCCGCCCCGCCCCGCCGCGCCGCGACGACTAAGCGACTGCCGCCGCGCGTGGCCGGGAACACGTGGGTAATCGATTTCAACGGGGTCGTCATTGCAGTCGGCGGAGCAGCCCGTCTGTCTAGCGCGCAGAGACGAGCGGCACGTGGAAGAGAGAGAGAGAGAGAGAGAGAGAGAGAGAGAGAGAGAGAGAGAGAGAGAGAGAGAGAGAGAAGCCGCCGTGAGATTTTGTTTTTAACGCGCAGATAATGGCGGATGATAATGGACTGCCAAGTAAAAGCCTCGCCAGCACGCGGCGCGCTCTGAATCAGCCCCCCTCCCCCTCCCTTTCCTTCACCCGGACCGGTAGACATTCCATGTAGCCCCCTCCCCCTCCCCCGGGTATCTCTTTTCTTCCCATCCAACCCCCTGCAGGTCATGACGGCACAAAGGCTCTGCCACCACCACCACCACTGCAGCAGCAGGTCGGCCCTGCAGACTGAGAGTCGTCGCTCTGTCTCTCTCACACCTGTAGGACACGCCCCATGAGTGGGAGAGAGACAGTGCGAATGGCCTTGCAAGGCCTGCTTCGGCTGGGCCTGCCTGCCCAGCGGGGAGGCACGGGTCAGGGGTCCTGGCATTGAGGAAGCAGCTTTTCCTTCGTCACGCCACACAAAAATGCAGACAGTGACCGTCTTTCCAAAGGACCGCAGACTTCACTCAAACACCGCGAAATCCCAGTCCAAACACACCTCATGTACTCATCGGTGTATCGGTGTCCTAGCTGCATGTACTCCAATCACCACACGTTGGCAGCTCCTCGTCATGGATCCGTCGGAACTCACCTGGAACAAGAAACAAACCAACATGAGGCAAAATTCCACAAGCACACACACGCACACACACACACACACACACACACACACGCACAGAGTCAACATCCAATTTGACAAAGTGGGCGAGCTGCTCGCGACACGCGGCCACGCACGCGCTGATGAGCATTCATTGATCTGCAGCCTCATTTTGTTTGCAGGAATTAGCGAAGGGAGGAACCGGGGGGAAAAGGGGGATGGGGGCACGCTTCATTAGGAAGGTTGGGGGGGGGGGGAGTCGCCAGGAATCCACACTCATCGGACGAGTTCCCGCCTCATCCATACATACTTCTCGCATGACTTCTCGGCGCCTCCAACTTTCCCGCCGCGGAGCGCCGGTCGCCCAGACAGCTTGGTCACCCACCCTGCACCGCCACGCACTCGAAAAAAAAAAAAAAAGAAAAAAATGGCGGTATTTGAACCCCGAACCCAGGCACGCCCCGGTTTTCGACAGTGTCGTCCGCGCCGCGCCTCGCTTCTTAGGGCCGCTCCCACGACAGGCAGTCAGTCGCTCGAGACAGGAAGCCCCGTCCAAGTGGCGCGCAGGACGAGGTCAGGGCGGGGAGGGGGAGGGGGAGGGGGGAGTGGATTTTCAGCACGCCATCGATTTTCGCTGCAGCGTTATCAATGAACACGGCACGACTGAGCGCGACCGGGGAGCCGAAATCACTCACTGCACGACCAGCAAGCCGACTGATTCCGACAGTCGTCGCTCTGTCTCCCTCGCACCTGTATGCAACGCCCCATGAGTGCGAGTGAGACAGAGCGACGACTCTCGGAATCAGAATGCTGATCGGGCCGCGACCGAGACGGACGCCGTCACCGCGGGGCCCCGGGGAAAAAGTGGGGAGTGAGGCTCTTCTGCCACTCCCCGACGAGAGAATATAATACGAGGCAGAATAAGCATTTTTCGAGGACTAGGCCTTCTCCGCGCCAAGTGCTGCAGGGCCCAAAAGTAGCCCCCCCCCCCCCTCCCCGCCGTGACGATCTCCTCGTTCAAATCAGATTCAACAGCGCCGCGCCACTGTAGGAAAACACACGACGCGACATCGTCTCCCAAATTCCGACACGAGAAAACGGTGTGACGCTTCGTACGAACGTGTAGAGCTTTCGGCGCCTAGCGCTCGTCTAACTGCGCAAACAAACCTCGGCTCAGCGCGGCTGCGGCACGCCGAGAGAGAGACAGAGATAACCGCAATTTTAATGCGGGAAGCATATCTGCGACGCCCCGCCCCGCGACTGTCACACTGCCTCCGCTGGGAGTCGCAGAAAAGGGAGGCGCGGCGCGCTGGTATCGCATTTCGTGCGAATATAATGACAACAACAAACACTCAGGGCGACGAAATAAGGAACCCAACGCCGCGACGACGACGGAGCGACCAAAGCAAGCAGACGAAAAAAAACACTCCGAACGTCAGCCTGTTTTCATCGTTAACGCTTAACACCTCACGCAATGTTTTGAGCATACATAGTACAAACTAATTAACTTTATCATGCGGAGAAATAGTTCGTAAATTACGAAGCATTTTCTTTGTAGGCTTATGTGCATATGTTCAAATTACTTACTGTTATAGCAAGATGCTTTTTTTTTTAAGGTTTAAAATAGTTTGTGACGTTTTCAGAGTGTTTAGAATACTGGAAACTGGGTCCCGCCCCGCCGCGAAGCATTTCGACTTGGTACCGCCCCGGCCGGTCGGGTAAACGCATTTCAGCAGACGCATCCCCTTAGTGCAACAGGATCAACTCGCGCTGCGTTACCGAGCCTCTCTCTCGGCCACCTTTTTGCCTTTATCCGGAGGGGGAGAGAGAGAGAGAGAGAGAGAGTTTTTTTTTTTTAGTTTTTACAATTGTTTATTGGGGGGATTTTTGTTTACAATAAGGGCCGGGGGGGAAAGAGTCAAAAATGTTATAAAAGCATGCCGTTTAAATGTTTCTTGAGGTGTTTTTGAAAAGTGATGAAGTGCAGTGTTTTACAATTTGTTCGAATTTTTATTTTTAAACAGTTAGCAAAGAAGGTTTTTTTTTTTTTTTTTTTTTTTTTTTTTTTTTTTTTTTTTTTTTTTTTTTTTTTTTTTTTTTTTTTTTTTTCATTTTCTTGTTGAAGTTTTTCTTTTTCATTTTCTTGTTGAAGTTCTGGCAGATCTAAATGGCGAGCAGGGCACCATTTATCAGAAATGTTTCTATGAAATTTTCTTCAGTTTTATTTATTGATGCATGGTACTCTTCAAGTAGAAGTCAAAATTTTTAATCTTCTTTGAAAGATGATGAGATAGTTTGGAGGTGGGGGAGATGGTTCTTTAATTTTTTTTGGTATGATCTATAGATGGTGCTCTTGGTAGAGAGAGAAGAATGTTGGCAAGTCTTGTAGCAGGAGTGATTGGGGAGAAGCCAATTAGTGCTTGTTGAAGGTTGAGTGGGCTGGTGCTTTGGGTGATTTGGAGAATTTTTTCTGAGGTGAAAGACCAAAGCGGCTTTGTTGTCTTGCATTTGAAAATCATGTGAATGATGTTTCCTTCTTTTTCCCGGGCACCAAGGACAATGGGGAGAATCTATGATATGCCATGCGTTGAATTTCTTCGGGGTGACTAGGGCATTGTGAAGAAGTCTCCAGGAAATGTCAGAATTTTTTCTTTCAATTGGAGAGTGGTAGATGGAGGACCAGTTGAAATTCTTCCTATACCACTGTGACATTCCATTTACTTCAGGTTTTGTTATCAGCGGCTGAAGACATGCTTGGTAAAAAATTTTTCTTTCCAGCGGGGAAAATTTTTGGGTTGGCTTGGTCTTGAACGGTGAATTGAAATCTCTGTTCTTCAAAATCTGAGTTTTCTTTTTGACTTCCTTTTTCTTGCTGTTGATGTAGGTTTTGATTTGCTGGTAATTGATGGAGAGTCTTCTTTGGAGTGACAAGGAAAAATTTTTGGAAGTTTAGATTTTTCCAGTTGTCATTTTCTTCAAGGAGTTGTTGCATCTTCTTGAATCCAGTTTTTTTCCATTCTGGAATTATCCTGAGTTTCTGTCCGTCTATAAATTTGCTTCCACTTAAAGGCATTTCTCTGATTGTTTCCATGGATAATTTTGTAGAAATTGGTCTTGGATTAATGTTGAGCCATGCATTCAGTAAGCTTTGATAAAAATAATTGAGATTGACAAAATAAGTTTCATCTTTTTCATGACTGAAGAAATGTATGGGAGACAATCCTCCATAAAGTGAGAGGTTGTAACGGTGAAAGAGAGAAGATGCATTTTGGGGGGAAAAAATTTTCTTGAATCTTGCTGGCCAGGTTGAGGCGGAGAGAATTAATCTTGGCACTGATGTTGATGAGGTCTTGACCGCCTTTTTCAAGAGGAGAGTAGAGATATTTTGGGGTAGCCAGTGTTTTCCCTGCCACACAAAGTCAACCATTGCTTTCTGTTTTTCTTCAACAAATGCTGTGGGTGGGTGCAATACATTTAGAACATGGATTAGAAGTGATCCAACAAGTTGGTTGCATATTATTTTCCTTCCCTGGTAGGAAGTGAGTTGGACAAACTGGGACCACTTTTTTAGAGTTCCTTTGACTTTGGTTGTGAGCATGTTCCAATTTCTTTCTTCATAGTTTTTTTTCATTTCCAAAATATACTCCCAGAAATTTTTCTCCTTCATTGTTGCATTGCGATTCAAATGGGGACGACGTTCTTGTTTTCCAGCTTCCACAGAAGAGAACGGAGGATTTTGTGTTGTTAAGTTGTCCTCCTGATTGTTGGCTGTAGATTTGAAAAGCTTCTGCTATTGTTTTGAAGTCTTGATCTGAAGTGATGAATAAGTTGATGTCATCCGCAAAGGCAGTGCCTTTTACAGATAAAATGGAGTTGGGGATTTGGTAACCTCTGAAGTGCACTAGGCTGTACAAGTAACGAAGAAAGGGCTCGATTGATATTATGTACAGAGGCCCTGCCAGTGGGTCGCCTTGTCGGACTCCAGTTTAAAAAAAAGAAAGGGGCAAGAAGAGTCGAGGTTATCTTGATGTATCCTTGAGTGCCACTTAGAAGTGATATTATTGCATTGCAGAATTTAGGTCCAAATATGCAACTTCAGCAAATGATGTAAATATTGGTGAGAGTTTTTATTGAAGGCTTCCGTCTGGCCAGGGGGAAAAGCCAGTGGTGGTTAGAGTTGGGATGTTGAGCGGGATAATGAAGGTTATCATAAATTGTTCTCTTTGGTACACAATAGCTTTGGTCAGATGACAGTAAGGTTGTCACCACACTTGAAATCCTCTTGCTGTATGTTCTAGATACAATTTTGTAGTCCACATTGATGAGTGCAATGGGCCTCCAGTTCTTGAGTTTCATCCTGTCCCCTTTCTTGGGTATTGGTGCAATTACAATTTTCTTCATTGATTTTGGAAGTTCTCCGGTTTGTTGAAAATTCTGGATAACCTTGAGAAAGATGTTTTTGATTTGTTCCCAGAAAAATTTATAAAACTCAATGGGAAGTCCATCCATTCCAGGGGCTTTGTTGAGCTTCGCTTCATTTATGGATGTTTTTTTTCTTCTTCTGTGTGGGCTGGTCGCAAAATTCTTGCTCCGCCTGAGAGAGTCTTGGTAAGTTTTGGTAGATGGGGTTGGCTGGGTCAATGGTGGTGGTATTTTTGCTGCTGAAGGATGACTTGTTGATTTTGTAAAAAGAGAAAATTTCTTTTTTGTCACAAGTAATTTTTCCATTTATTTCCAGTTGATCTATGGCGGCAGAAGGCTTTCCTTGTTTAGCCATTCTGAGGAAGAACTTGGACTGTGTGTTGGCTTCTTTGCAGAAACTAGTTTTCAGATTTTTCAGCTTTTCTGAACTTGTCTGTTGGTAAGCATCTGAAACTTCTCTCTGGCACTCTATTAGCATTTCTTCATCATGTCTTGATAGTTTGTGTTTGGATTCAATGTAATTTATTTGAGCATGGAGTATAGAAAGTTTTTCTTGCTTCTTTTCTTTTAGTTTCTTCATGAATCGCTGAGATGCTAACTTTATTTCTTGCTTCAGGTCACCCCCAAGATTGCAATATTTTGATTTTCTTCAAGAGATTTTTCTTCAAAGTGGGAAAGAATATTGCACACTATTTCTCTATATTCTTTAGATTTGAGAAGATCCGTGTCCAATTTCCAATAAGGTGGATGATACTTCTGCTGGTTGGCGTTGAGATTTACATGGACACTGGAGTGGTCCGAGAAAGATGGTATAATTTTAGTGTTGATGACTAGGTTGAGATCTCTCTTCCTAGTGTACACTCTATCTAGTCTTGACATGGGGTGATTATGGTGAAGACCTCTATAAGTGAACTGTGATTTTCTTGGATTAAAATCTCTCCAGATGTCTGACATGTTGTGTTGCTGGAGTAAAACTTGAAGTTCACGAGCAAGTTCTGTTCTTTTTTCAATGCAGTTTCTTCTGTCTTCTTCTTTTAGGGTGACATTCCAGTCCCCAGCTAAAAAAATTTTTTATTCTTCATTTTGCTTCTCTATGTACAGATGAATTTGCTTGATGACAGTTGAGGCTAGATTATTTTTATGAGGCATGTAAACATTTATTAGATGGTACTCTTGATCACTGATTTTAAAATTAAGTGTTTGTAGATAGCCGGGCACTGGATTTTGATGTGACAGTATTACTATTTTTTTGTAAAATTTATTTTTGATTGCGATTGCCACACCCGATGCTGGCTGTACTGGTGGGTTTAGAAGATAATGGAAATTACTCGGATAGGCCAAAATTGTGCCAGGATGAAGGTTGGTTTCTTGCAGCAGGATGATATCACTATTGTTGGTTCTTGAATATTCTTGAAGACTCAGCTGTTTTTTATGGCTTATAAGTCCTTGGGTGTTGAGTGAAAGAATGGAGAGCATTATCAAAATAATGCATGTGAAAGCATTTTTTGAAAAAGTAAAAATCTTGTAGTGGAAAACAAAATGCTATAAAATAGAATGCTTTAAAAATATTTAAATATAACATTTTTAAATGAGACTACTTCTTGTCAGGGACTTTGAGAGCAGCAGTTGCACGCTCTATTCTTCTCTTCAGGTTAAAATCACTACACAGGAGTTCAGCTTTATCAAGATGCTCTATCAGAGCAGTCTTGTCAATGTGATACTGATCAGCAAATTTTTTTGGATTTGCTTTTCCCTGCAGTTTATGAGGAAACTGGAGAATTGAAGCTGGGTTATAATTTGATTATCAAAATCCATTTTCTTCATTATATCTTGAATAGTCTTCTTCTCTTCTTTCTTGTCTTTCTTGGAGAGTTTTATTTCTAAACTGTCACAAGAATCAAAGTCCACATCTGAAATGTCACTTTCACTGCTGTTTTCCACTGAATCATTTTTTTAAAATTTATTTCCTGTGACTTCTTGTTTATCAGGTGAAAAACCAGCACTCCTCTTCTGGCTCTTGGCTTGACTGTCTCTATTTGAAGCACTTATAGAGATTGGAGATGAGAAATCAAAAAAAATAGCTGAGTCTCCTGATGCGTTGAGGCTTGAAGTTTCTTCTGGTGCAACTATAGCTGTGTCAGAGGATTTGTGACGGTTGGGTTTTTTGAAGCGATGACTGATGTTGAAGTTGAGAGTTTTCTTGATTTGAAGAACGTTGTTTGGGGATGGGTGAAGCTATGTTTAGAGTTGAGCTCAAAACTGGGGGGCGTTTTCTTGCTGGCCTGTCTGGCCTTCTTGAGTTGGCTGAACAGTGTGCTGTCTCACTTGCTGGTTGTTGTAGACCGGCATGAAAGTGGTTTGATTGAGAATGCTGGTACTGGCTCGAGGGATGTTTCTTCTTTCTTGAGTAGTCCTGGGGGGGAGTGGTTGAATAACGAGCCCCAACAGGGTTTTTGGAAGAGGGGAAATTCTCTCTCATGAAGTTCTTTCTTCTTACATTTTCCACATTGTGACCTGGGACCAGACAAAAACTGCAGATAATTTCATCTGTTTCAATGTACAGCATTGACTTACTTCCATCAATCCTGTTTGTAATGGGGATTTTCTTCGGCATTTCAGGGCCATCTCTTGAAGTGATGATGTAGATTGATCTTCGCCAAGACTTGATGTGACGTAGATCTTCATGGGCAGTGGAGACTCGAAGTCTAGATGGGGCTGACACAATTTTTCCATATGGTTGTAGTAGCTGCTTCAGTTTATCGTTTCCCCTCTCTGGAGGACAGTTTGAAATGACAAACTTTTTGGCTTCAGTGACATACTTCCTGATTGGAATGTATACGTTTCCAATGGTTACTCCCCTTCTGTGCACATTTTGTTTTCGTACGTTTCATCAGTGAGGTACATGCAGACTCTTCCTCCGCTAAGTCTTGTGGCATAATGGATGTTTTTACCTGAGATTACGTCTGCTACTGCACGAAGGCATTGGTCTTGAAGTACATTGTCAGTGTTTTCTAGAATGATGGCGAATTTCTTTGAAGGTGAGTAAGAATTCGGAGTGGTTCTGTTGTTGTTTACATTCTCAGAGGGAATGCCATTCGTAGGTTGATTGTTGACACTGCCGTTTTCGATGTTTTGGTGATCTTGATCGATGTTTTTGGGTTCGGGGGTGGTGGTTTTCTTCTGGATCGATGAATTCTTCGGAGTATCCGTAGTGGTTTGGTGAGGATGCAGCAACTTGAGCGAAACTCATGGTGATGTTGAGGTTATGCCAGGCGGGGGCCCCGGGGTGGTCCAGTAGTGAATGGAGATTTTTCGTCTCCAGACGAAAGGGGGAGTAAAAAATTTTTATCACATCTTGATGATTGATGGAAACATTCACTAATTCACTTTGGGTGGGTCCCAAAAACTAGCAAGAAACTAGTTAAAAAACTTTTTAAAGCAGGAGCTGCACACGGTCAACTATCAGTGGTCCCCCGAGAGAGAGAGGGGAGAGAGAGAGAGAGAAGAGAGAGAGAGAGAGAGAGAGAGGGGAGAGAGAGAGAAGAGAGAGAGTGCCGGGGGTCCTCAGACAGGCCCAAGGCCAGGTTTAAGGGGCACTTGTCTGTTTTGCAGTGCAGGGGGCATGATGAGGCCCAAATGGCATCACCATGGTGGTCTAGCCCCTTAAAGGTAATGGGAATGCAGCATAGGCGCGCGTGTGTGCGGGTTGCATACGCACACGGCGCTCCAGCCGCGCAGCTTAGAGGCAAAGATAAACAACAACCATTCAAAACTTGTTATAGAATCCTGAGCCGACCTACTGGGCCGTTTCTTGTAAGCGAAGCCCGGATGTATTAACATTACCTACTGGGCTGGCTGGTGTTGGCGGTGCATCGTGCGTGGGAACTTCTTCAAACTGACGTGCGGGTGTTTTCGCACAAACATGAGCCCACCTTCTTTATTGATCCGTTCGCAACAACACGCCACTCAATGCGCTGTTCATCGATACGATCGACAAGTCGGCGGCCCGTCGACGCCGCCCCGTCCCTCGACGCTGTTGTGTTTTCCTTCGCAAAATACCCCTCCCTTTTTTTCTGTCTTCACCGGCGTGTCCAATAGCATTGACGCCCCCCCCCCTTTTTCCCCCGGCGCCCCTTCAGACCTCCAGGCGGCAGCGGCTAAAGCAACAGCACAGGGGGCGGCGGCGGCGGCAGGGTCCTGAGGCACGGCAAAAGAGGACCAGCGCCCAGGAATGCCCCCTGCCCCCTCCCCCGGCCGTGTCCTGCTCTCCTGTTACACCGACTCTGCGTTCGAAACACGTACCGCGGGGAGGGGAGGGGGGCGGCATGGCGGATGGGAATGTGGCTGCAGGTTCGCGGGTAGGTGGGCGAGCCGCAAGCGCACCCCTGGCGGCTGGGCACCTCCCCGCTCCGCCCCGCCCCGCCCCGCCCGGCGGTGAGGCTCGTGTGACACACAGAAAGCCACTAACGTTCCCCGCTGGCACGCCGCACCGCCGCCATGCCGCCAGCGAGGGGGACGCAGAGGCATCCAGGCTCCACCAGCCGCCTGATTCCGCAGAATAGTCTGTCTCTCTCGCACCCACACCGCACGCCCCATGAGTGTGAGCGAGAGCGGCAGGCCCGTCAGCGGCAGGCCCCAGGCTGGGCCCCAGCCAGAGGTGAAGGTTCCTCGGCCGCTGGCTCGCTGGCCGAGCGGGAATGGAAAGTTCCACTAATCCCTGCTGCAAAGGATAAAACTTCGATCAAACTCTCAACGGCGAGCGGCGAGGCACAGCAAGGCCAGATGCTGCTGCCGGCCCCTCGCTCTCGTCGGTCCAGGTCGGTCGTTTCGTCGCGTTCCATCTTTCCAGTGTACTTTGTTGTGGCGGAATAACGGGACGGCAGACGCTCTGAAATCCCAAAGCACAGAGTCGCACTCAAGATGACAGAATGACCGGATGACGTCATAAGGCTCGGAGCGCGCCGCCGAGCGCCGCCACCGCCGCGCCGCTCTTGAAAATATGCCACGCCATAAACTGGGGCAATCATGGCGCGACCCTTTTCCCGCAAACTCCGCGGCCGGGCCGCCGGAACACTCCGAGCCAGGATGACAAGGCCGCCGGTACACTCCGCGCCAGGATGACAAGGCCGCCGGTACACTCCGCGCCAGGATGACAAGGCCGCCGGTACACTCCGCGCCAGGATGAAAAGGCCAAGGGGTAACCAACTATAGATTTTCATGTACACTGATTATATTTAGAGTATGATTACATGTAATTTATTTTGATTATTTTAGTATTTATCACTGATTATAGGAGGTTATTATGTTGACTATTGGGAAATATTGGGGATTATTTGAGCGGCGACCTCAGAAAGCTGTTAAAGTGTCGGAAATTCAGAGTGACTTTGGGCAGCCACTGCGTCAAATTTAGTTGCGGTCATGGGCCTTCCTCGACGCCTTACTATTCTGAAGACCCTACTCTTTTATGCCCCGCCTCGGGAAGGCTTTGACCGCTGATAGTTTGGGAGCAGTGGTCTCGCAAAAATGGTCAAAATGTGAATGAATTTCAGAAAATCACCGTTTTTGCTGACTTTGAGCGGTCACTGCGTCCAATTTAGTTGCGGTCAAAGGCCTCCCTCGACGCCTTACTATTCTGAAGACCCTACTCTTTCATGCCCCGCCTCGGGAAGGCTTTGACCGCTGATAGTTTGGGAGCAGTGGTCTCGCAAAAATTGTTAAAAGTGATTGAATCCCCGAAAGTATGATTGTCATTTCATTGGATGATGTTGATTATTTCACTGATTACCAACTAAACGTGCAATGATTATCTTGAGTTGGGACCCCTTGGAAAAGGCCGCCGGTACACTCGGTGCCACAACAATATTTAGGCCACGCTCATGCCACAATTTTCACACTTGGTGGCGGGGGTGACCACTGCGGGTCTGCACTCTACCTATCAGACCCCCCCCCGTTCTCTCTCTCTCTCTCTCTCTCTCTCTCTCTCTCTCTCTCTCTCTCTCGCTCTCTCTCTCTCTCTCTCTCTCTCTCTCTCGGTGTGAGTGCCACTGGAAGCGCTGACTTGCTCGCGGGCTGGACGAGCACGGAGGAGGATAAGGCAAATAAATGGGGGCCGGCCCCCGCCCCTTTCCCTCATTCTACCGCCTGAGATCCGGTCGGCTTAACCCTCAGCCGGCTGCCATTATCCATCCCCCCCCCCTTTTCCTCGGCTTCATTTCTCCTTCCCATTATTTCCCGCCCCTTTCTTTCCCTTTTTATTGTTATTATTGCATTGTGTGTTTCCCCTGATTCTTATACTGCGACGCCTTTTCACGCTGCCCAGCACGTCGTCCACGGCGTCGTCCACGACGTCGTCACCGCGTTTCCGCCACCAGAAGTTGGGATTGAATCGCCGCGTCGCCCCCCCCCCCCTCTCTCTCTCTCTCTTCTCTCTCTCTCTCTCTCTCCTCTCTCTCTCTCTCTCCTTTCTTTGAAACACAGAAAAGGCATCGACGCGCGCCGCGTTGTGACTTACAGTTTCACCTTGAGCTTAATTAATTTGCGCTCCCTTTTCGGCGGAAGATTTCCACTCATTTAGCCCCCCTCTCCCTTCTCTCTCTCTCTCGCTTCCGCGGCGTTCTTCTTCCAGTCCGTGATTTATGGAGATAACGACTGGAGGCGCGGTTTTCTTTAGAAATACCCAAAAGCGTGCGGCCGCCCTGCGACGCTCTGCCACGCCCTGCCACGCCGCGCCGTGCCACGCCACGCCGTGCCACGCCCTGCCACGCCGTGCAACGCCGTGCCACGCCCCGCCACGCCCTGCCCACGCGAGGACCATTCCTTTCGCTTATGGCGTCCGCCTCTTTTAAATTACCCGCCGCAGTTTGCGTCGCCTCGATGCTGCGCACTGATTCCGAGAGTCGTTTTCGTCGCTCTGTCCCTCTCGCACCTGCACGGGACACCCCGTGAGTGCGAGAGAGACAGAACGACGAAAACGACTCTCGGAATCAGAGCGCGCTGATTAAAAGAAAGCCAGCGCCGCGCGTCCTCGTTCCGCCGCCTCGCACCGCGCACGGTGCCGTGTTTATCAAATCAACAGGTGCTGGCGACGAACGTGAATCGTAACAAATGTGAAATCAATATCCGCGCGCGACTCGCGTCCAAACGAATGTGACACAATATTCGTGACAGGCTTCACGTCCGTCCGAATGCGCGACGGCACATCCGCCGCGTTCGACGCCACCGCACAATGGGCCAGAAGACCGGTGGAGGCGCTCCAAGTCCCGGACGCATTTTGCGCTCCAGCGTCGCTGAATGGGACTGGAACCGAGCGTGTGACCCCACCAATGGATTCCTCGTTCGGAGAGCAATCCATTGGTGGGGTCACACGTTCGATTCGAGTCCTGTTTAACGACTCTGGAGCTCAAAACGCGGCTAGAGTTTTGGCCGCCGGCGCCGGTCTTCTGGCCCACTGCGCGAGGCGGCGTTCCGGTCAGCCCGCCCGTCACTGCCTCGGACTCGCCATTAAAAATTGACCGCGCCGGCCGCACACACTCGAAAAAAAAAGGAGGCACACTTTTATCTGGAACACCAAAAAAAGTGATTGTTTATGCAGGTCGGCTGGAGGTGGCAGTGGTGGGAGGCAGGCTGCAGCGAGGTGAGGCGAGGCACGGTCGCGGTGACAAATTTGCACCTGATGGGCCGGCTGAGACTGGGACGCGCAGGGACGCGAGGGGGCGCGGCCCCCAGGGACTGCACCCCCTCATAAACACCCGCCCCGCCCCCCCCCGCCCCCCCCCGCCCCCCCGCGGTCCGGTGCGAGAAGACGCCGGGGAAAAAAGGCACCCGGACGGACACCAGCGGTTCAAAAATTCCCCCCTCTCTCTCTCTCTCTCTCTCTCTCTCTCTCTCTCTCTCTCTCTCTGAGTACAGCACTGGCGGTGCGCCCCAAACAGACACGGTGCCCGCGGCGGCCGCTTCCAGAGCAGTTCCAATCAGCGGGTACCTCCAAAAGTACCTCAAAGGGGCATTGCAGGGAGAGGTGGGCGTCGAACACAGCCAGCAGACTCATCCCGAGAGTCGCTTTCGTCGCTCTGTCTCTCTCGCGCTCATGAGGCGTCCCGTCTGGCTGCGAGAGAGACAGAGCGACGGGAACGACTCTCGGAATCAGTCTGCTGGCGCGCTGGCGCCCACCCCGCCGGCCGCCGCACCCCCAGCGACTACTGCGGTCCAACTTGTCTTGTCCGCGGTTGGCAGGGGGAACCGCATCTGGTCCGAGAGCGGCAAAACGCCCACCGCCCGCCCACCGGCCGCCCACCCCCATGGGGGCTCCACGGCCGCGCCGGGGAGGGCCTGGGCCTGCCCGCCAGCCTGCCACACGCACGTCAAGGAGACAAACCGCATGCGCGCCAAGACCACCAAGGCCACCAAGGCCACCAGCGCCAGCAGGTGCTCGATGAAAAAAACACGGACAACATTTTGGCGGACCTCCGGTCTCCGGTCCCCTGTCGACGGCAGCGTCCCTATTTTCCGGCTGGTCTTCCCTGACCGCAGTGAGGCAGGCACATCGTCTTTCCGTCTCTCTCGCACTCGTGGGGCGCCCCGTGGCGGTGCGAGAGAGACGGAGCGTGGTGCGGGTCGGGTGCGTGGCGTCCCCCAGGTAATGACGGCCTGGGGGCAGGCCGGCCTACGTCGGACGGAGTGGGCCAGATCAAGCCACAATTAAGACGGGGGCGTGACGAGCATGGACAAGCCGGGCAAGGCCGGCCAGCCGCAGAACGGACGCACAGGCCTCGCACAGGGACGCAGAAGACCGGTGGAGGCGGACAAAACTCTAGACGCGTTTTGAGCTCCAGAGGCGCTAAACAGAACTCGAACAGAACGCGTGACCCCACCAATGGATTGCTCTCCGAACGAGGGGTCCATTGGTGGGGTCACACTTACTGGTTTCGCAGTGCACTACGCATAAGAAAAATATGTACAAAATTATTTTGCTAATATACGCCATTTTAGGCGACTGCCTTCCCCGCAGATGTTTTCTCCCCACGGGGGACAGTCACCCCTCCGGCGCGTCCGCGTCCGCGCGCCTCCCGGACTGAGATGTGCCGTCAGTGGCTCTCTTATTAGCATCGCATTTCCATGGCATTATTTCACCGCCGTTTTTTTCCGTCTCTTCTTTCCGCCTGCCACTGACGCGGCCCTGCGGACTGATTCCGAGAGTCGTTTTGGTCGTTCTCGTCTCTCTCGCACTCGTGGGGAGTCCCGTGCAGGTGCGAGACAGACACAGCGACGAAATCGACTTTCGGAGTCCGTCCGCAGCCTGAGGACCACACCATGTCACGCGCGTCGTCTTGTCCGTCTGGGCTCCAGGCAGCCTCCAGGTGGATTCCCAGGTGCGTTCCAGGCGCTCCAGGACGTTGCCTGGAGAGCAACCGCCCGTGTACGTGGTCTCCGTGGGGCAGCATAGAAGCTTCTAGAATCCTGGAGAAGGCCAAGCAACGCTAAGGCCTTTCCAGGAGGGCTTTCGAAAGCTGCAGACTCGGGCAGGGTGCTTTTGGAAGACTCAAGGACGATTCGATGACTCTTCCAGGATCCAGGATGCTTTCCAGGATGGCTTCAAGGCACTTTCAAGGCACTTCCTTAGACGCTTCCTTCCAGGAGTCTTCCAGGACCATTCAAGGACGCTTTCACGGCGCTTCCTGGACGCTTCAAGGATGCTTCCAGGACGGTTCCAGGACGCCTCCAGGCGGCGCCGGCCCGGAGGCGGGCACTGTCACACCGTCAGCGCCGCGGCGCGACATTCAAAATACTTTCCGGCGCCAACAAAAACACGGTAATGTCCTTTGCGCGCATGAAGGGCGTGAAGGGCGTGCTTGAGGAGTGCGACGGAAGCCGTTCCTCACCCGGCATGCCGCGCGATGCCGCGCCAGGACTGAGTTTGTGCCACAACTCCCGCCAGCTGCGCCCCCCCCCCCCTTCCCCGGGGGAGGGGCGCCCCGCGCAGCCCCGCACTGCCCAGCCTGTTCCTCTTGTTTCCCAACTGTCCTCGACCATTCCAACTTTGCTCTAACCTTCGCCGCCGTGTGTCAGTGCTGCACGCCCTGACCGCCCCCAGCCCCAGGATCGCGTCGGCGTGGACGCCACGGCCGGAAGCATGTAAAAATGCACTCTCAAAACACACTACTTAGGCCTGCAAAAGAAAAGTAGCCTGTCATAAAGGTAGCCTGTCAACTTGACGCGGACGAGACGAGCCGAAAATAACTGCCCCACCAGTGTCCCTGTTGCTCCGCGCTGCTCACGACGGCAATCGTCTGTCGCTTTCGCGTTATTGTTATCCAGTCAAACTTTCCGCCAGATGACACTGCAGATGGCCCCGCCCCGCCCGGCCCGGCCCAGCGACGGTAAAAGTTCTCAGACTTTCACTTTCCGCGTCCGTCTCAACAACAACAACAACAACAACAACAACAACAAACAACAACAACAACATCATCATCAACAACAACAACAACAACAACAACAAATAAAACAAGAGCGACAAGACGGGGCGAAACAAAGGCGGGGAAAGATTACAGGAGCTTTAGAAAGAAGGGCGACGCCACCTGTTCTCATCCCGAGGCTCGCTCAATTTGCATGCAAAAGAGGCAATGACCGGCCGAACCGGCGCCCCGCCAGTGGCCCCGCCAGCAGACCGAGTCGCTTTCGTCGCTGCGTCTCTCTCGCACCCGGAACGCCCGGCGAGTGCGAGAGAGACAGAGCGACGAAAGCGTCTCTCCAAAATCAGTGCGCTGCTGTACAGTGGCCCTGACAGTGTTCCCGGGGCGCACGACGGAGGCTGCCCGGTACGGCCCAGACGCCGTTAACGGGACCTAACGACCCCGAAAATGGTCAACAAAGTCGATGAAATCAGCGGAAACCAAATTACGACGACGACAAAGTGTCGCCCCGCCTCGGTCTCTGCCTTCCGAGGAGCCATCGCCCATGTAAACATTCGGGGGGCGCGGCCCGTTCTGCCTTGAGCACTGCAGCTCGGAATGACCGCCTGCCTTCACGTTCGGGGACTCGTTCGCGTCAAACAGGCCATGACGCCGCCAGCCAGGCAGCCAGCCACGCAGCCGGCCAGGCAGCCAGCCAGGCAGCCAGCCACGCAGCCGGGCCCCGCAGCAGCCCGCAGCCAGCCACGCAGCCACCACGCAGCGCCGCGCCAGCCACGCAGCCAGCCACGCAGCCAGCCACGCAGCCAGCCACGCAGCCAGCCACGCAGCCAGCCACGCAGCCAGCCACGCAGCCAGCCACGCAGCCAGCCACGCAGCCAGCCACGCAGCCAGCACGCAGCCAGCCACGCAGCCAGCCACGCACCCAGCCACGCAGCCAGCCACGCAGCCAGCCACGCACCAGCCACGCAGCCAGCCACGCAGCGCCGCGCCAGCCACGCAGCCACCCAGCAGCCAGCCAGCACCCACCCCGGCACCCCAGCCCGCGCCACCCCAGCAGCCCCACGCAGCCCCCGGCCACCCACCACCCGCCACGCAGCCAGCCACGCAGCGCCGCTGCCAGCCCCATTCTTTTTCCCGTTGCGCCGGGAAGCCCCACGCAGTCGCACTGACACTTTCAATGCACTGGAAACAATAGGTTGGCAGCAGTGGCGCCGCAGCGCGCCGCAGCCGGGCGTTGCCAACTTCCGGTGCCCCAGACAATGACTCAAATCACCAATATCAGGAAAAATAGGGGCCCGGCCACGTCGCTGGTGTCGAGAGCCTGCACTGTGAGTTACAAAGAAATTCGAGCTGTGTTATAGGCCTAACACAGTGGCATTTTAGCGCAAAGCCTAATACGGAACAAATTTAGTACATTCGTATCACTCTTGGTGCATTCCCTTCGCAATCGAACGGGGAATTTCTTCGTAACACATTCAGCGTGCCCGTGTGGAGTTAGAGGGGCTGTGTCCGACCGCGCCAAGCCGAACCTGCCTGCGGACTGATTCCGAGAGCCGTTTTCATCGCTCTGTCATTCCCTCGCGCCTGTCCGGGACGCCTCCACGAGCGCGACAAAGACAGAGCGACGTAAACGGCTCTCGGAATCGGAGTCTGCTGGACCGCAACGGCCAAACTCGAAAGGGCCGAGCGACGCGAGCGACGCGGATTCCGGCTCACTTCCCGTGGCGTCCCCACTCGCCTGCCACGCCACTACAACACGACCAGTGAAACACTATAGGCTGTCTAGGCCCACAGAGACGATGACACACGCACAGAGAGAGAGAGAGAGAAAAGGAGGGGAAGAGGGGGAGAGAGAGAGGGGAGAGAGAAGAGATACAGACACAGTCTTCCCCCCCCCCCCCCTTTCATCCCTTTGTATTCCGACCAGGGGTCCACCTCTGCCCAGGGACGCGCGACGCACCGACCGACCGAGCAGCTAGCTGGCCAGGCCCCCCTGCGCGTCCTCTTAGTCTCTTTGTTTTCCCGTCCGAATCCCCTCCCCCCCCCCCCCTCCCCCCCGGCCCTCAGCCCTTGTCGTATCGATAACGGATTAAGAGAGCCCATAAAAGTGCCATTGTATGCGTGACTCGTCATGTGTGTGTCGAGAGCGCGACGCAGAGCCACGCATCGCGACGCCCCTTGGGTTGGGCCGCGCTTTGCCCGGCATTGCCGCCCGTTAGCGGCGGAAGCAAAACCAACACGCATTTAACGCGCCGCGCGGAACAACGCGCTGGAATTTCCCAGCATAACACGGACCGTGGCCAAAGCAAAGAATCATAAAGCAAAAGTTTCAACGATATTGATTTCGCACGAAATATCCCCGTCCGTCTGGTGTTGATTTTTCCGGGGGCGTTAAACTTTCCGTCCCCTTTTTATAGGTTCCTCATTCTTGCCCGCCGAGTTTCGCCGGCGAGACTGCAGCAGCGACATCGCGCGGAAAACAACAACAACAAAAAATTGGCCGATATTGATTTTGCGCTGCGTGGCGCGCGCGCATAGCGACGGACAACGCGGGCCTCGGTTCGCCGCCGCCGCCGGTTCGCCGCGGTGCGAGCGAGACAGACGCTGTCATTCATCATCATCAATAACGCCACACCAGCTGAGCAACAGAGACAAAATGAGGGGTGGGGGGCTCGAAAAAAATGGTGACAACGCCGAGGCGTTCCCCGCACATCCGGCCAAATCAGCTGGGCGCGCCGCCGGCGGTGTGGCGGTGCAGCAGTCTGATTCGGCCGGTGTTTCGCTCTGTCTCTCTCGCACCCGTGCGGGCCGGCCCGCGAGTGCGAGGGAGACAGAGCGATCGGGAATCGGCCCGCCGGCCCGCCGCGCGTGTTCCCACCGTGATCCAGTTTGGCGCGCTGCGCGCAGCTTTCGCCCGGGCCGCGCACAACAACACCCTCCTCGTCGATATTCCATTTCCGAGCAGCGAGGCGCGGCGCGCGCGGCCAGTCGGAGATCCGCAGCCACGCCATCCGCGCCGAGACGAACCACTCCTCGGCCGCCAGGCAGGCAGGCAGGCAGCCAGCCAGGCAGCCAGCCAGGCAGCCAGCCGCTTGACGGCTTGTCGGATTGATTCGCTTGTTGCAGCGCTCAGCTGATTGGCCGAATTCAGCGCGGCCACGTCGCGACTGCGGGGCGGGGCGGGGCGGGGCGGGGCGGGGCCGCCCAGAGAGCCCGCACCGCCTCGCCGACGACGGAATGCACAAGTGCCTCCGGAGAGCCCCGGCAGACGCGCCTTGAGTATTCCGCATGTGAAGCTCGCTCGCTCGCGTGGGGGGCAATTCGGGCCCCCGCCCCCGTCTCTGTCGCACTCGCGGGGCTTGACGCGGGGGTGCGAGTGAGACGGAGCGAGGTCGCGCACACCGCACGCCGCGCCGTCGGAGGCGGTCTTGTAGTGCGGATAAACAGCACGGCGGCGATATTTGCTCAAGCTTGCCGCAAAAAGACAGACAGCGGCGTCCCGGCCCGAAGGCCTTGCCGAAGGCAGCCGGCGCCTCGTCTCTCCGCTTCCAAGCCGTCGGGCCGTCAGGACGGCGGCGGTGGCGGCAGGCAGGACGCAAGGCAGGCCGAGTTTTCTGCCTGGGTGGCCAGCTGCGGCCCCGGGAGGTACAGTACAAGGCCATTCAGGGAGAAGCCAGGCAGCCAGGCAGGCAGGCGGGTGTAGGGCCCAGCGCGTCTCAATTCAACACACAGAGTGCTATTATTTGGCGGGAAAAGAGCGGTCTAAAAAGAGAGAGAGAGAGAGAGAGAGAGAGAGAGAGAGAGAGAGAGAGAGAGAGAGAGAGAGAGAGAGAGAGAGAGAGAGAGAGAGAGAGAGAGAGAGAGAGAGAGAGAGACGAGAAGGAGGAATAGACATGAAAAGGACCCCTGAATGCTGAATTCCACAAAGATAAGTTATCTTATTCTGGTTCAGTTTTTCATTGTTTTCGCAAAGTTTAGGAGGAACCACTAAAACCAGCCTTTAAGAAGGAGCATTTTTAAGACAAATTAAAAGGGAAATTTCTGTCGTTTTCTGGTTTTTGACAGGGTGCAACGGATAAAACCAAGAACGCGGCGGCCTCTTCGATCGCTGACCTGCCTGCCGCGTAGTATTGCCGATCGCATAGGGCACCCCCACCCCCACCCCCACCCCGTCCGCGCCGTCGAGTATTTATTTCCCGCCAAGCCGCACCGCCCCTGCCACACGACGTGCCGCCCGCGTCAAGTATTCATCGGTCAGCGAGTGCAGGCAACGCACAGTGGGCCAGAAGCCGGTGGAGGCGGACAAAACTCAAGACGCGGTTTGAGTCGCTAAATGAGACTCGAACCGAACGTGTGACCCCACCAATGGATTGCTCACCGAACGAGGAATCCATTGGTGGGGTCACACGTTCGTTTCGAGGCCTGTTCAACGACTCTGGAGCACAAAACGCGTCTAGAGTTTTGTCCGCCCCCACAGGCCTTCTGGCCCACTGTGCAACGCATGCAGGCAGGCTGCCCAGCAGGCGGCCCATGCAGGCGCCATCGAGGTCCTCCATTACCCACAGCCGGGCAATGGGGCGGTCGCGACGCGGCGCTACAGTGCAGTGGACTGATTCCACGAGTCGTTTCCGTCGCGCTGTCTCTCTCGCACTCGTGGGGAGAACCGTCGCGGTGCGAGAGAGAGCGCGACGAAAACGACTCTGGGAATCAGTCTGCAGTGCACACGGCGCCTCAATATGCCATGGCTGCGGGACTGACGCACACCCGCCCGACAGGGGCTGTTTCTGAAAACGCTCCAGTCGCTCTGTCTCTGTCGCACTCACGGAGCGTGCCGTGGAGGCCCGACAGAGAGACACAAGCACTGTTCGCCATCAGCCTAGCAGTGGCAGCGCAGGCTGGACGGGGGGCGTCAATTTTACAGTGGAATGTTGATACACACCGCCAGGCGAAGGCCTGCATTTTTATGCGCTGATACATTATGGAGCGTGGGAGACCCAATAGCCATCGCACCTCTCAAATGCTTCGCCTAACTTTTAGATAATCCCTAATATCGAAAAAAAGAGGAAAAAGTTGTTTTTGCTCTATGAAAAAAAAAAATATCGAAGAAAAAGAAAAATGAATTTGGGAAAGTAATTAATTGCGACGCTTGGGACATACCTCGCGCTGTTAATGAAACCTTTGTGAGGCGGCTTGTTACGTCACCCTTAATGAAAGTCTGTTGCTCCAACTTGCCTGCCAAGCCTGCGACCTCCCCGGCACGTCAAGTGTTGAGGCCGCACCGCCAGCGCGGCTCTGTCTCTCTCGCACTCATGGCGCGTTCCGTAGGAGTGCGAGAGAGAAAGAAAGCTCTGTTTGGAATCCGCGAGGGCGCAGGCAGCGTGTGCTCCGGGAGGAGCTGCCTTGCGAAGTGCTAGTGTGCCACCCCCGGCCCGGTTCCGGCCCGGCCGCACACTGATTCCGAGAGTCGCTTTCGCCGCTGTCTCTCTCGCACGCATACGGGCCGCGCCGTGAGTGCGAGAGAGACAGAGCGACGGAAGCGACTCTCGGAATCGGACGGCAGGGCCACTGCCTCACGCCCAAACGACTCGACCCAACGCCCACCTGAGCAAGCAGCAAGCTAAACACAGCGGCCTGAAAAGCAGCTGTATTTCGCGCGGGAACGGGCCGGCCTTGGGAGGGGGCGGGCAGGGCACAGTGGGCCAGAAGACCGGTGGAGGCGGCCAAAACTCTAGACGCGTTTTGAGCTCCAGAGTCGCTTAATGGGACTCGAACCGAACGTGTGACCCCACCAACGGATTGCTCACCGAACGAAGAACCCATTGGTGGGGTCACACGTTCGGTTCGAGGCCTGTTTAGCGACTCTGGAGCTCAAAACGCGTCTAGAGTTTTGGCCGCCTCCACCGGCCTCTGGCCCACTGTGCAGGGGGCTGTTTCCGAAGACGACGACTCCGTCTCTCTCGCACTCGAGGGGCGCTCCGTCGGGGTGCGAGAGAGACAGGGCGACGAGCCCTCCAAGGCAGGCACCCTCCAGCCCCACGGATTGTGCGGCGACTTGCTGGATTCGCGGGGCGCACCAAGTTTCTCGCTGGCACGCGTCCAAGAAGTGCTGAGTCGAGCCGCCCCGCCCCGCCCCGCCCCGCCCCGACCTACGCGGCCCGCCCCGCCCGCCTCGAAGCTAATTAACACTGATTTCCAGAAGTGGGTCAAGATCATACACCGCAACGATCGAAGAGCCGCCCGGCCGTCCTCAAGACGGGCGAACATCCGCCTCAACTCGCCTCAAGCCACCCCCCCCCCGCCCCGCCCCGCCCCGCATAGGAGAGCATCCGCCCCAACGCAAACTTATCGGAGCGACTGAGTGACCCCAACAGCACTCCGGCAGAGCGGCGAGTCGACCAAGTGCACCAGCGCGGCGGTGCACCGTGCACCCAAAAAGTCCGTACCTTCATCCGAGAAAATTTATTCGCCACGAGAACTCACTTCTTGAAACATCCGAGTTGACGTGGCCATAATTCGATAATTCGCACCGCTCGCCGAGGCTCGCGGCTCACGGACGGCGAAATTGATTTCAAACTCAAATTGTGCAGCGCTCTGGCCGTCCGAGGCCGGCAGCGGCAGGGCCGGGCACGGCGGCGGTTCGCTGAAAACAACCATAATCTCCCTTATTTGCAGCGGCCGGCTCCCTGACCACGCCGGCGAGTGAGTGCATTCACTGGCCGCCCTCCCACCTGCCCTTGGATTCAATCTAGAGGCAGGTCACGTCGCCAGGGCGCCAGGGCCCGGGGAGATGTAATAGGGGAAGCGGGGCGGGAGGGAGAAGGGGGAGGGGAAGGAGGGAGGGGGAAGGAGAGAGGGGGAAGGAGGGAGGCAGCAGAAACACACGAGCAGCACTCGCTGGCGCCGTATTTCTCACTAAGTGGAACTCATTTTTCCGTCGTTGGGCGGCGCGCCGTGGACGACTCTACTTAGGGCCGAACGCCAAAGGCCACCACCACCACCACACTGTGAGGCTCGCAGTGTGCCACGCGCGGCGGCGGTGGCGGGGAAAACCGGGAAAGCCGACCGTCTCGCTCCACTCGGCCGTGTTGCCGCCAGCGAGGAGAAGTACGAGTACGTCCACTGTGTGTCTGCGCCGCGACGGAACCGCAATCGGAAGGCAAGCGGCGCCGGCCGGAAGAACATGAGAACGAGACAGAGAGGTATGAGAAAGTCGTCCTTCCGTCCAGGGCCGGCCCAATTATATGAGGCAGTTTCAGAGGGGCAAGATAATGGCCTGGCCGGCAGGGGGAGCGAGACAGAGACACGCGGAATTTGTTTGCCGCCCTTTTTACCGCAGACCGCATTACGCCGCGAGAATAGCGAGATGTGTGTCAGAGGGGTGGACAGACGGACAGACAGGCGGGCCGTTCAGTTTATAAAATAAAATATTTTTACTGGGGGGGATTTGAAATGACAATAATAAGGATAATGTAGGACTTGTGTTTAGACAGGGCAGACAGGCCAACAGACAGAGACAGACAGACAGACAGACAGACAGACAGACAGACAGACAGACAGACAGACAGGGCCAACGCAGCTCGTTATTGAGGGAAAGCTCCCGGTGGAAAAGCTCGTGCCCGTGCGGTTCCAATTCGAGCCGAACGAACGCACTCTCTTCATTAGAGGCCTCCCATTGTCGCTGCAGCAAAACGCAATAGAGCCGTCGAACACACACACACAATTTACAATTGAATTTTTTCAAGGGTAAGCTAAGTCAGCCACACCACAATAAAAAAGGGAACTTTCACGCCACAGTATGGAGAATCTTAGCACTTAAAGATTTTTTAAGTGAACGGGACGTTGGTCGCGGGTTCGAATCCCCGCGGCGGCGGCGGCGCGCCTTTTTTTTCTCTCCACCGCGACAAGAAGGCGTTCGTGGTTCAAAGCCGACGGGGCCGGGGCATTACTCTCACGCCAACACGTCCTCGGCGCATTTCTCAGAGTCCTAACAAAAGCAGCGGGCTAACAAGAAAAGAAGAACAAGACGAGTGCGATGAGCGCCTCACAAAACGGGCGTCTGTGTACACACACACACACACACACGAGGAGGCACGCTCCGACACCCACGGGGGTGTGAAACGGCGCGAAAACGCGAAACACTCACGGGGAACGGGCCGCGGAATATGAAACGAAACGACACCGGAAAACGGCGCGAGGCGAGCTGGCGTCTTGTTACATTGATGCCATCTCTCTTGGTCGTCTTATCCCCGCTTGCTTCCCGGTCTACTTTGCCATTATCTTTTTTTCATTTTGTCTTTTTTTTTTCGCGTTTCCCTCTCGACCGAGAATCCCCCCTGATTAATCAACAGCAGGTGAAACGGCCACACCTTCCACGCTCTTCGCCTGCAATCCCCCCGCATCATCCGTCCAAACGGCACGCGGCTCAAATTAACCAAATTAACAGAGATTTTTCTCACCATTTTTTCTTTTGTTTTGCCCGTCTTTACGAAGGCCTCACCTCTCCACGACGACATCCAGACGCTGGCAAAAGGGGGCCATTTTTCAGCGCTGCGCTGCAGGCTTACCTGAGACACCAGCGCCCCCCCCCCCCCAAACGCGCCGCAACAACCGACTCATATTCTTTCCCTCCCCGACGCATTTTTCATTGGCCTTTATTTGTATGTATATCTATCTCTTTTTTTCAAGGGGCGCCCTGCGGCGCCGCGCGGGGAGCGCCTCCAGGGTTCGCGGCGCAAAAAAAAAAAAAAAAAAAAACGCCTCCCGGCTTATCTGCATGAGTTAACTCTGGCGCCTAGTTTGCGTCTCCCCGCGCCTCGCGCCTTGTTTGTCCGGGCGGGCCGAGCTGGCGACCGCAGCGCCGCGGTGCACAGTGTAGTGTGCACGGCGAATCTGGGTGAAGCAGGTGCACAGACCGCAGCCGGCAATGCCTTGCTGCCTTGCCAGGCGGCCCGGCACAGCTGGCAGGCAGGCAGGCGGGCGCAGCTGGCTGCAGGTGTCATACGGCGGGAGACCGCAGTGCCGAGTCGAGTCGAGCCGAGTAAGTCTGACCGAGCCGAGCCGAGCCGAGCCGAGCGATGCGGGTCGCGGTAATGACGGGCGACTTGGCAAACTGCTCAACAGAGACCGGCGCACAGTGGGCCAGAAGACCGTGGTGGAGGCGGCCGAAACTCTAGCTCAAAGCTCCAGAGTCGCTAAACAGGCCTCGAACTGAACGTGTGACCCCACCAATGGATTCCTCGTTCGGAGAGCAATCCATTGGTGGGGTCACACGTAGTTCGAGGCCTGTTTAGCGACTCTGGAGCTCAAAACGCGTCTTGAGTTTTGGCCGCCTCCGCCGGTCTTCTAGCCCACTGTGCGGCGTCAGCGCGTCACTGTCGGTGACGTCATCCGACGGAGTGGAGGCAGACCCGCAGCACTGTGGGGATAGCAGCGGGGCTGCAACTCGGGGAACAGGCAGAGCACAGTGGGCCCGCAGACACGGCCAGGGACACGTTTAGAGCTCCAGTCCTTTGACAGGACTCGAATCGAAGACATGGATCTACTTGTAGAGCCCTCTGCCGTTCAAAACAAAACAAAAAATCATGGCAATGCTCAAAAAAAAAGAGAGGAAAAATAACCTAGCATTCGGAAAACTACCAAAACTTTCAATGCATATTAGGTGTAAGATTCCGGTGTCTTGCTTTTGATTCAAAGTCATGTTAAAGGTATGTCGGCCTCAAAACGTTGGTCCTAGCTAACTTGGCCCACTCTGCGGCGACGCTCCACCGTCGTCGAAAAAGGCACAAGAAACGAGAACCAGAGAAAAGCTGGAACAACAGGACACCACACTGCAGCGCTGGCGGCGACGCAGACTCAGCAGTCCGACTCATCTGGCCATTGCGCTCCACGGAGGACGGACGGTGTTTGTGTGGACGATGACCTACACCCTAAAGGCATCGGCACAGACTCATCAGTCAGAGTCCGGGGCTGTGGGAGGAGGACGACAAGGAGGGTGACTGTCCTGCACACGGCCCTGCTTTTTGTCCACGAGCTGCACCGCGTTGACGCTGCGCCCTCACAGCACAAAGGCGGCCATGGTGTCGTCCGCCTGTCTGTCTGCCGCCTGTCTGTCGCTCCGTCAGTCTGTCGCTTCGGCCCTTGCTTCCACCAAACCGTGGCGAACGAACGCCGCTTCAACCTGTATACGAGCGGCAGCGGTCTTCACCGCACGTAAAGCTACAAGAACACGACGTGAGAAATCTTAACCATAACGTGAAGATTCTTCGAGATAAGACTTTTAGAGTGCGGTCGCGCGGTTCACACCGATGACGGCACACCTCGCCGCCGACAAGACCCTCGAGGCCGCGGTGCCACGCACCGCCGCCTACACTGTACACGCTCGTAACGCCAGCAAGCACACCGTTAGCGAGGCCGCCGGGGCCGCCAGGGCCGCCAGCAGGCTCATTCGGAGAGTCACTTTCGTCGCTCTGTCTCTCTCGCACTCACGAGGCGTTTCGCACAGGTGCGAGAGAGACAGAGCGACGAAAACGACTCTCGGAATCAGTCTGCAGGGCCGCCTGGCCGGCCCGGGCGCGACTAATACCACGGCGTTTACGGCCTGCATGGCGTTTTGGCGCGCTCAGTAATTTGCGCGCGAGGGACCGTCCCTGAATCACGAGGCAGAGCCGAACTCACCCACCGGGCAGCGCCGCGCACACAGAGAATAAACTCACCTGGAAACACATAAAAAACGTTGCGATTAGTACCGGGTAAATGCCCCCAGGCAAACGACAACAACAAAAACAACAACGCGGCCCTCCTTCGAGTTCACTGCACAACCGCAGGAGGTCCGCTCCACACACGCTATATCAGCAAAGCAGGCTAGTCCGGCCGAAACAAAAAAAAATAGGAAGAAAATAAAACATACACAAAAAAACAACAACACCAACACGCACGGTAGCATCTAAGCGCCAGCAAACAACAACAAGAGCAGTAATTTTCCCCGTCACAGTGGCCGGCAGCCAGGCCGTAGCCAACTCAGCGGGGAGTCAGGTCGCGCGCGGCCCGGCCACGCATTACCATAACGAGGTCCCGCTTTCCTTGGTGCAGCCTACACTGGGACTACTCAGCGACCGCCGTGATCGGCCAAACAACAGTCTCGAACGAGAGCCACGGGTCCTTGCAAGGGACTTCACCGCGGAGCTAACCAAACATGACTGAATAGGAGACTACTAACCCAAACAAGATTAGTAAGACGTAATACAGTCAGGACAATTGGCTATAACGTGAACATGGAACCATGAAAAGGATTCTAGGCTCGACTCTCTCAGACTTTATTCTTCTTAAATATTTAAAAAAAAATTTGTAATTTATTTTAAAAACGAAAATATTAGAGACAGTAATTAGCAATGGCCAAGCAAAAAGTAATTTTTGGGAAAATTTATGGTTTTGGAAAAATTGCTTTGAGAAATTTGCATCGGGAATGAAAGTTTCTATTGGGAAAATGGAAAACCGAGTGTTTGTCGTGTGAGACCCACTCATAGTGCACTCTCCAGATCCTACTGCGCTGGTGGTGAAAGGGTTCTTAGCAATGCTTACCGGTCAATTTTTCCAAAACCCCCTTGCTAAGAACACTTCCGCCACCAGTGCAGTAGGATCTGGACTGGAGGGTGCTCTTTGAGTGGGTCTCACACGACAAACACTCGCCAGTGTCGCGGGTCCTGTCCTCCAGGCACGGAGCGCCCGCGGATTCGGTGCAGGCCACACGCCGCGCACGGCAGTGGGCGGGTTGCCTATCTGCCGACTCACAGGGGCACAGGCCTGCAGCGGCCGGACTGGAAGGAACGCGAAGGGAGGGGAGTGGAGCTGGAGCGGGGAGGGGAGGGGAAGGGAGAGGGGGAGTTGGGAGGGGAGGGGAGGGGAGGGGGAGGGTGGCAGACGCGAGGCCAGACTGCACACACACTCACGCCATTACCCACGTTGCACGGGGTTGACAGGCTGCATCGCCACGCCAGGCACAGCCAATCACGGGTCAGCACCGATGCGTGATGATGCACGCGTGCGTCTGCAGACTGATTCCAAGCAGTGATTCGACGCTCTCTCTCTCTCTCTCTCTCTCTCTCTCTCTCTCTCTCTCTCTCTCTCTCTCTCAGGACGCCCCACCCTAGTGCAAGAGAGAGCTACGAAAGCACTACTCGGAATCAGTCTGCTGACAGTCCACAGTGTTTCATTAGCCCTGTCACCGCCCGGGCTGACTCCGAACCGCGGCTCCGGCCGTTCCGTCTCTCTCGCACTCGTGGGAGAGTCCCACCAATGGGTGCGAGGGAGACAGAGAGAGACAACTGCGACTCTTCGGCACCGCTCGGCTCGTGTACCGGTTCCCCCCGCAGCTACCTACCACTACCCCACCACGGTTGTTTCATTAACGTTCACCGCCGCCCCGTCTGTTTTCCAAAACACACACATACATAAACGCACACACACACACACACACACACACACAATACATACATACATACATACATACATACATACAACCACAGTCAACCATTTGGTAATGTAAACACGACTGGCACGCATTGCACTCGTTGCCGGAGAAATATACAGGTCAGCTGGGCAGCGCGCCGCCCGCGGGGTCCTAAACGATGGTGATTTGGTGGATGGGAGGGGTGGGGGTAGGTCGGGAGCGGGGGGTAAGCCAGCCAGCCGCGGAGGGGGTGGGGGTGGGGGGAGAGTTCCCCACCCTTGGTCGGCACGCGCGTACCTGCCGGCTGTCAAAATACAAACACACACACACACACAATCACACACACAGGCACACTCTGGTCCTTCTGCACACTCACACGCGCAGAGAACTCCCACGGGCTCGATTCGTTGCCGCTGTATACAGCCACGGTTATTACTATTTTCGCGGGCCTCCTCTTTATATTTCGTGCGTGGACTCAACTAGGAGGAGGAGCCGCTTTATTGCTCGGGCCCGGCCAGCTTCCCAAGACAGCGTCTCTGTCTCTCCCTCTCTCTCGCACTCTTGGGGCGTTCCGCACGAGTGCGAGAGAGACAGAGAGCTTCGCTGGGCGGCAAAGTTTGTTCCAGGCAAACCGAGTGTTCACGCGGATTACATCTGCAGAAGGCCGGCCGGGATATTGCCACGGCCGACTTCACAATTCAAGCGCAAGTTTATGATTAAGGTTCAGTTTTGACCACGGCGCGGCGGCACGGCGGCGTCGGCGAGGGAGGGAGAGAAAAAAATGGACGTATAAAAGGAAATGAAAATTAGAGAGAGGGAAGGAAAGAGGAGGCCGCTGCCGGCAGGCCCAACCAGGCGGGCGGCTCACTGGGTCAGTCATGCCCTGCGGTACACGCGTAACGAAAATGTGTCACAAAAAAAATTACCTCGTCAGAGTTGTTTTCGCCAGGTCTACTGTGTGTGCAAAATCAGTGAAAGAAGAGAACGTTCGTACTGATTAGGGTTTGGAGTTGCTCGAGCGAGCAGCAGTGCCCTACACAGTAAGAGAATTGTTGCCTAATCATTTAAAAAAATGAAAAGTTATTTTTTTTTACTTGAAAACTATGAGCAATGTTTGCGACAAAGCGGCCATCAAACTTTTTACAGTGTAGTGCAGGGTGGCCTGTCGACTCGATGCTAAGTAGGCCACGGCTGGCCGGACTGGGGCCATCCACCCGATTGCAGTCAGTCAGACAGGCAGCCAGCAGCCAGCCAGCCAGCCAGCCAGCCCGTCACTCAAATCAGCGCCAGTGATCCGGCCAAGACGCGGCGACGCGCACTGACCGGCACCAACGCAAACGACCTCCCCTCCGTCATGGAGGCGGTGCTGCAGCAGCATTAGTCGCGGTTCATCAGTCCACCTCCCCCTCCGCCTCCTCGTCCGTCCTCGTCGCCGCCATCCTGGCCGTTTGTCTGGACGCGTCCGCCGAACCTGGACAAGCCACGCCAGCAAACTGATTCCGAGAGTCGTCCTCGTCGCCCTGTCCTTCTCGCACCTGTAAGGGAACGCCCCACGAGTGCGAGAGAGACAGAGCGACGGAATCGGTCTGCTGGCGGCGGTCCAGGGAGGCGCCCCGCCCGCCCCGCCACGCACCATGTGGGCCGCGTAACTAGACCTTCATTACGAGCGTCTTACGTCTCAATCGGACGCGAATCAGCCGCAGCTGTGGCTCCTCTTCGCGATACAAAAATCCCACCCCGCGGCCAAATTCGCAAACAACAACAACAGCCGGCCCAGCTTTATTTCCCCTGCTCCTGATGGTGGTGTGACCCTCATCACGCGGCCTGACTTGTTTATTTCGGTGGCCCAGCCGGCTGGAGGCACACTGGCTGGAGGCCAGCTGCAGGCACACTGGAGGCACACTGGAGGCCAGCTGCAGGCACACTGGAGGCCAGCTGCAGGCACACGCTGGAGGCACACTGGAGGCCAGCTGCAGGCACACTGGAGGCACACTGGAGGCCAGCTGCAGGCACACTGGAGGCACACTGCAGGCACACTGGAGGCCAGCTAGAGGCACACTACGGCTGGAGACACGCTGGAGGCGGCCGCCAAACATCGGCCTCATTTCCATGACGTCTGCGGGGCTCGGCCTCGCCACTGGCCTTGCATTGGCGGACGGGGAAGGGGCATGCATTAGACAGCGCGGTATTTTTAGGCGGACGGGACACCGTCCTGGCGAAGCATGGCCTCTAATAATATGGCCATGCGCGTAAATTATGAACCCGCTCGCGCTCGCAGGGACGGCATTGTGGTGGAGTGGGAGGCTGCGAGTGACGTGCGGTCGGCCACGGCTGGGGCTCGCTGTTTCTAGCCTGTCGTACTGAACAAAATAAAAACAGATTTCTTGGAAGCTCGCAGTTTCAAGTCTAAAAAAAAATTTGTACTAAAAAAGATGAATAAATATTTAATTAAGTTTAATTCAGATTAAAAACGGTCGTAGGATGTGGGCATCCAGCCTAGAAACTACTAGATCTAGGGCAGTGGTTCTCAACCTTAGGGTCGCGACCCCAAGCGGGGTCGCGAAATTTTTTTAAGGGGTCGCGGCGATGCTGGGGTCGTGTTTTAGGCCGATTTTAAGCAGCCACTGCGTCTGATCCGAGGCGGGCATTTTGCTCCCTCAACGGGCAATCGGTCTTTGGACCTTCCTTTAGCATGCCTTTGTTACGGAGTGCAATTATCAGTCTTAGTTTGGGAGCAGTATTGTCTCAAAGTTGGCCGAAACGCTCAGAAATGTCTATGAAAAATCGTGTTTTGGGCCGATTTTAAGCAGCCACTGCGTCTGATCCGAGGCGGGCATTTTGCTCCCTCAACGGGCAATTGGTCTTTGGACCTTCCTTTAGCATGCCTTTGTTACGGAGTGCGATTGTCAGTCTTAGTTTGGGAGCAGCATTGTCTCAAAGTCGATCAAAACGGTCGCGAAAAACCGTTGTGACTATTTTGGTCAACTTTGAGACAATACTGCTCCCAAACTAAGACTGATAATCGCACTCCGTAACAAAGGCATGCTAAAGGAAGGTCCAAAGACCAATTGCCCGTTGAGGGAGCAAAATGCCCGCCTTGGATCAGACGCTGTGGCTGCTTAAAATCGGCCCAAAACACGATTTTTCATAGACATTTCTGAGCGTTTCGGCCAACTTTGAGACAATACTGCTCCCAAACTAAGACTGATAATCGCACTCCGTAACAAAGGCATGCTAAAGGAAGGTCCAAAGACCAACTGCCCGTTGAGGGAGCAAAATGCCCGCCTCAGATCAGACGCTGTGGCTGCTTAAAATCAGCCCAAAACACGATTTTTCACAGACATTTCTGAGCGTTTTGGCCAACTTTGAGACAGTACTGCTCCCAAACTAAGACTGATAATTGCACTCCGTAACAAAGGCATGCTAAAGGAAGGTCCAAAGACCAACTGCCCGATGAGGGAGCAAAATGCCCGCCTCGGATCAGACGCCGTGGCATGTTAAAGGAGGGGTCCCGTGGGGTCGCGAAATTTTTCCTGGGGGTCGCGGAAATTTTTGGCTTCAAATTTGGGGTCGCGAGCCGAGAACGGTTGAGAGCCGCTGATCTAGGGGCGGGGCTGCACTTCTGCAGCAGACTGGGTTATTACAAACGTCATCCTAGAGGGTTCTTTTCTCCCATTCGATCTTGGCTTTGCAACGCTGGACAAACACAGGACTGATTCCGAAGGGTCATGTCCGTCTCTCTCTCTCTCTGTCGCAGCCCCCCCCCCCCTTGGGGTTCGAGCGAGAGAGACAGAGTGACGAAAAACACAACAAAGCCGCGCAAACTGGGGCGAGTAAAAAGCCCCGCCTTTATGGCGACATGAAGCGCGACAAATTGTCCGCGAGTCAGCAGCGGACGCCAAGGGGACGGCACGGCACGGCATGCAAATCGAAAGGAGCAAAACAATCTCCAATTAGCGGTCATTACGGCCAGATTGATGAAGGCACCGACCGTCAACAGGTGTCCGATAGGGCGGGGTGGGGTGGGGCGGGGCGGGGCGGGGCGGGGTGGGGCGGCAGGGCCTTCATGGCCAAACTTATTATTTATGGCCAATCAAACTTTATTGACCGAGTGCCAGCACCAGCCAGCACCGCGATGGTTATTGTTTGGCGAGTGAGGCGCTCGGTCGCCCTCGCGCACGCGAAACAGCCAAAGGCTACGCCAGGCCGTGCCCGGGCCGTGCCCCGTCGCCTTGCGGTGCACCTGCAGGGCGACACCCAGTCGCCGCCCTGCCTCTCTCTCTTCCCTCTCTCTCTCTCTCTCTCTCTCTCTCTCTCTCTCTCTCTCTCTCTCTCTCTCTCTCTCTCGCACTCATGGAGTGAGCGTCAGCCTCACAGGGGTGCGAGGGAGACAGAGCGACGACACGCTTCTTCGAAACCGCTGGGGTGCACTTACGCGTACCGCGGGCTGTCGACCTCCGGATACCTTTTGACTCAAACAGCCCATGAAGGGATGAAATCGAACACGTGGGGGATAGGAACATTGGAACATAGAACCATTCGGAAAATGACTCTAGAGGTACCGTTCTGAGTTCGATTCCAAGTTTCTTATGATCGGCTTGCCAATACTGGCAACATTTCATCAAAACAGAAACGAGCACACCTTTCTTTTCTTTCCCCCCGGGCGCGAAAACCAAGTTGAACCCGATACGCCCTTGGGCGGCCTTCACCGGCCCCTGGCACTCCGCGTAGGGTTACCCCGCCGAGCGACGCCGGAAGAGTGTCGCTCTGTCTCTCTCGCACCCCTGCGGACCTTCGGGCCGCCACGCGAGTGCGAGAGAGACAGCGACACTCCTTCGGAATGGGCGGCGCACAAAGGCGGGGCGCGGACAATGCCGTCACGGGCGTGTCACAGGCGTGTCACGGACACCGCTCGCTCCGATGTGACGATACAGTGACACACATCCCGACGCCGTGACGACCTCAATGGCGAGCTGGACGGCCGACCCGTCCGACCCGTCCGACCGTCGGGCGCGGCAGGGCCGGTTCCGGGGCCAAACCCGACCCACAAAGGCTGCACAACCCCCACTACACCAACACGACCAACACGTCGCTCGCCAAAACGACAATCAACACTTTTTGCTCGTCACAAAACGGCCCAGTTTTCCCGCCCATTTTTTCCCTCCCTCCGGACGGCCACTACACTGCCGCCATGTTTGCATGACCTGCGGCCTAAACGGGCAGCGGGCCGCGCCGCCGCCTTTGAACGAGTTTATCTGGAGACCATTGAAAGAGATGAGGGCGCCGCGGCGCCGCGGCCGTTAGCGACCCCGGGGACATAATCGTTAGCCGTGCGGGCCGCGCCCCGTCGCCCGGCCCGGCTCGGCTCTTTCCCAGTGCACCGGCTCGGCTCGTCAGCAGCGCTTGCGACAACAACGACACGGCCATTCCGGCAAACAATTAGAGAGCATCAGCGCGCAATCGCTGCCATTGCAATCGCTGCAATCGTTGCAATCGCGTCGGCACTGGAAGCGAGGCGTCTTGCGAGGACACGAAAAGTGCGGCCATCATTTCTGGGGCATTCCTGGGCCGCGCGGGCGTGGCCGGCCGCGGAGTACAGCAGGCTGATTCCGCAAAGTCGTTTCGTCGCTCTGTCTCTCTCGCACCCCTGCGAGGCGCCCCGCGAGAGCGAGAAAGACAGAGCGACGAAACGGCTTTTCGCAACGGCTTCGAGGCGAGTAGTTGTCCTCCTTGTGCACGAGCAGGAACAGCGGGGCGCCGGGCGGGGCGGCCTTCTGAGGGGGTGTGTGTTGTGGACCACGAGAGGGCGTGGATCCTGGGATATAAATACTGGCGACCGCCCCAACGACGCGCAAAGAGGTGCTTGGGGACCGCGACCCACCGCGCCGCCGGGATGCAGCGGGCCTCTCCGAGGGTGCACCAAGGCACGCGAAGGCTCACCATGGCTCACCATGGCTCAAGGCTTACCATGGCTTCACCAAGGCTTCACCAAGGCTTCCACCAAGGCTTCACCAAGACTTCCACCAAGGCTTCATGAAGACAGGACGAGAGGTTGCACGCATGCCGCACGAAGGCTTGGGCTTCACGAGGGGATGCACGAACGCAGCACGAAGTCCGCACGGAGGCCACACGCACGAAGGCCGCCCGATTCCCCGCCGACTGACTGTCAGGACGCACGCCGCAACCCGCAGCGCGCTGCCACACTGCCAGCAGGTGATCGAGGTGGACCCGTCCCATCCATCACCACGCTCCGCTCCTCCGCAAAAACGGCGCGTTCGAGGACAAGCACCCCTCGTCTGCCTCCGCGGACGCCGCGCCTCGCCACCCGCCACACGCTCGGGGCGGGAAAAAAATCCGGCGAGGATTCATCACAGTCATCACGGGATTATCAGGGCGCTGGGAACGGCTGCCGGACGCGCCGCGCGGGGAGGCCGCGTCAATACTGCGACGGGGTGCCAAGGCCGCCGTCGCTAACCCAACACAACCAGTGGCTCCGTCTCTCTCGCACTCGTGGGGCGCCCCGCACCACACGGATAGCGCAGAGAGACTTGCAGCAGGGTGCGATCCCTGCTCGCGTCAATCAACAAACAGTTCACATCACATTTGAGATCCCATTTCGATTTTCTCTTGGAATTACTGCACTGAAAAAAGGTTAAGAACAATTGACAGATTCAGCGTTCTTTTCACGAAATCTTAGTGCCGAATTCGCAGTTCACCTGGGGAACCAACTGTTACCATTTCAGTCAGATAACTTGATAAACTGTGATTTTTTTGATTTCCAGTAGTGCTCACGTCTATCAGGGGTTATTCGTTGTTTTGACTCCGGGTCCTATAGCAGGGCGAGAAAGTGTACGGTCGGATCGGTGCTTGGGAGCCCACGGCAAGCGCGGCATGCCGTCCTGACGCCAGTCAGTCGAAAACCCTAGCCTTTGAGCCCCGCCTGGGAGGCTTGAGCCCGGAGTGAGCTCGAGGAGCAGGGACCGCAACAGCAAGGGTGAATTCCGCCGTTTTGCTGACTCGAGCGGTCACGGGGCGTCCAATTTGAGTGCGAGTAGAATGGACCTGCGGAGGCCTCGAGCCGGGCCGAGCCGACCTTTAGCCCGCCCGGCCGAGCGACCGGCTGAAGTGGCGAGCGGGTCCGGCCAAAAGGCAAGCGATTGACCGAGCCGGTCCGATGCACGGGGCGGAAGGTGTGCACTATTAGAACGTTGCGGCATGGTAACGAACTGGACCGGCTGACGCTGGGAGGCAGATGCCTCCAATTCAGGGCGGGCAACTCTGGCGTTTAGCGATGCTCAGTCTGCCGAGAGCGTGCCGCTCGTTGCCCTGACCCTGCCCCGGCGCGGAAATGACCCTACCCTACCCTACGGCCGCTCGGGAGCGGGCATGCCCGGTCTGCAGCCTAGCGTCGCCCGACGATGTCCTCGAGGTAGGCGATACCCTGGCGAGGACCTGCCAGGAGGCCAGCCGACGCGCGGGCCCATCGACCGTCGTCTGCACAGGGCGTCATTTGGGAGCCTTGAGTTGGAACCGTTGCTAGTGCGACCTGAGCGACTATTATTGGCAAAATGCTGCCGAGCGGTGTCCAGGAGGGCGCCTCACATCAAGCGCAGTTTGGCACTGTCCTGAGACGACCCAGCGACGGCGAGCCAGCAGTAGCAGTGCCGCGCCGAGCCGGCGTTGCCCGGCCGGCGCCGGGTATTGGGCGAGTTGCCCGCCGTTTGGAGGCTCTGCGGGGAGGCCGCTGGGCCGGGGCCGCCGGGCCAAACACTGCCAAACGGCCCGCCAGAAAAACGGACCAGTGCTGCCAACCAGCTGTCGCGAATCGGGTGCCGCGCGCCGCTACCGCGTTCGCAGCCGGCAACGGTTGCCAACCCTTGCAACGCGGCAGTTCGGCTACTGAGGAAACTTTGCCCATACCCGGTTATTTTGGCAACCACACGTTTTTTTGCGCACTTTTTTTAAAAAAATCACCTCTACGCCAGCGGTCGGGTGTCACTTTCCCTTTCGTGCATAGTTCTGGCAGAAAACTTCCTTTTTTAAAGTGCACCAATGGCGGCGCAAATTGACCAGGGAGGGGGAGGGGGATGGGGAGGGCCGGCACCTACACGTTGACACGCTACCTGGCCCTCCCCGGCGCCGAGCCCCGCCGAGCCCAGTGCCACGTCCGCGAGCCGATCACAGATAAGACCCAGAGGGTGAGGCGAAGCCGCCGGGGACACGCGCGGGCGGGCGGGGCGGGGCGGGGCGGGGCGGGGCGGGGCCCACACCGTTGCTGCCCTGTCGGAATAATTAAACAGGTGTGCCAACAAAGGCGGGAAACGGCCAGAAATGTCCCGGAGAATAACGAAAACTTACCGGGTTCCGTGCGCCAAAGCGGAACATGCCATGATGACGTTGAGCGCGCCAGCAGCAGCAACGACACCAGAATAAAACGGAGCGCGAAAGAGGAAAAAATATAAGAGAAGACGCTAACGCATTCCATCTGCAATTCGTACTGAAAGCAGCGGGGGTGGGGGGCACGCACGCACACACACACACACACACGCACGCACAGGTGAGCAGAGCTGTGCGATCACCTCCACGCCCCCACAGCCCCAAGGAGGGCTGCCTGCATTGTTCACCATGCACACCACACACAGGGCCCTCCCTGGGGACGGTGGAGGCGACTCACCCTCCTCTCTCTCTCTCTCTCTCTCTCTCTCTCTCTCTCTCTCCTCTCTCTCTCTCTCGTCCGCCCCCATGTCGGCCCCACCTGGAAAACAGAGAAGAGACAGCGGCCTAATTCGGGACGATAAGACACGGGCGCGATAAATATGTTACGAACGGAACGCGGAACAACGCGACGCTCTGCGACGCACCCCACGCACAGTGTAGTGGGCATCCAACCCCTCCGCACGCACGGCGCGCCTCGCAGCACCGCCCGCTTCAATTTCGTTCCACAACTTTTATCCATACATAATTTCCCCTCGCAAACGGTCGCGCGTGTGCGGCGTGGCGCGGCGCGTGGCGACGTTCGCGGAAGCCGGGGCACGCCTCGGCACTCGCCTCGCGACGACGCGTCCGTCCCGTCCGTGTCCGAGAACTCGGCGGCGGTGTTAAAAGTTGGCGAGCGGCACTTGCGTGCGAGGCAGCCCGGGCTCCTGGGTACTTCGACGAAGCGTCCGATTATTATGTTTTTTTTTTTGGAAAAGCACCAGTGCAGCACCATGAGCCCTCTGTATCCGCATCCATATATATCTTCAATCTGATTCAAAATTGTTGTGCGTTGTATAGCAAATTTTCAAAATCAAAATAAACGAAAATTGTACACACTGCACCCACTATCATCCCCCAATAAGCAAAAGAAAAAAGGAAAAAAACAGCACGGTTGTTCTCTATTGAAAATTTCAAATCCCCTTTGTGAAAATATCTTGTCAGCTGAACTGACTGACTGACCGACCGGGTAACTGACCGACAGGGCGACTGACTAGCTGACTGATTGACTGACTGATTAACAGACGGATTGACTGACTGATTGACTGATTAACAGACTGATTGACTGATTAACAGACTGATTGACTGACTGATTGACTTATTAACAGACTGATTGACTGATTAACAGACTGATTTACTGACTGATTTACTGACTGACTGATTTACTGACTAGATGACTGACGGGTCACTGACTTACTGAATTTCTGTCTGTCTGTCTGTCTGTCTGTCTGTCTGTCTGTCTGCCTGTCCGTCCGCCCCCAGACCGCTGGCTGCAATGAAAGAGGCCGGCGACGCCGAAGAATGCGGACTTCATTACGGAGATCGGCCGGTGCCTTATTGCCGGACTCGGACATTCGTCTGGGACTTCAGGACGACCTCCAGGACGACCTCCAGGACTCCAGCGCGGCATCAATTCGCAGCATCGCCCGCAGCGCATCCATATTGCGCCTGAAAAAAAAATGGGCCAAAGTTTCCCTGACGAGGAAAACCAGCTCCACTTTTCAATGCGTCTATTTCCAGAGTAAAAATCGATGAAAAACAACAACAAAAAAAGAAAAGCAGCTATACAGCGTTTTCTATAAAACCGGGCCCGGGGTTTTACACTCCCTTTTTACTCCTACCGTTCTTCCTTCTTTGCGTTGGCGGGGCCCTGCTGGGCCGAGCGCCGCATCGCTGCGAGACAAGACGGCCAATACCGCCGCCGGGCTCCAGGGAAACAATCACCTTGGCCTCGGCGGCGGTGTAAATCGGGAAGCGCCCCGCCCCGCTATTTCACGATTACGCGGTGCTGATTGGGCCCTGGGCCTTGCCTTGCAGGCCGGGCCGGCCGGGCCCGATGCGCGGCTACCTGTTTACATCACTTAATAGCAGCCCCGCGCCATAATGGCCCATTCGGGGTTATAATGGTTTGCGCGATGAGATTAGTAGGCACCGCAGCCACCGCGGAACGGGTAGCGGCGCTGGCGGCGCGGCGGCCTGCACGGCCTGCATCCGGAGCCCGCGCGCTAACCTACTTGGCGCGAGGCTGCGACGCGACTCCGCGACCCGCGACGACATTTCGAGGAATCGGCGCCGGCTGCTTGGCCTTTCGAGAAGACGGACTCGAAAGGTCACCGATGACGGCCTCGACGGCCACCAGGACGAGCACAGTGGGCCAGAAGACCGGTGGAGGCGGCCAAAACTCCAGACGCGTTTTGAGCTCCAGAGTCACTAAATTGGACCACAACCGAGCGTGTGACCCCACCAACGGATTCCTCGTTCGGAGAGCAATCCATTGGTGGGGTCACACGTTCGGTTCGAGCCCCATTTAGCGACTCTGGAGCTCAAAACGCGTCTAGAGTTTTGGCCGCCTCCACCGGGTCTGCGACCCTTCGCCCGGGCCCGACCCTCCGGGGTGTCGGTCGTCGCGACGGGACGGCGGTTCCAATCTTAATCTCGACTCAATCAAAATATTAGTGTTTTTTGAGCGGCGCGCTGTCTGGCGGGGGTCTCGGCGTGGGCGTGGGACAGCGCGCGCGTCTTCGTCTGAATGAACGCGCGATTACTACGCGTCGACGCGCGTGGCGGCGACGACGCCCGGCGGGCCGCGTCCAAGACACCGCCCTCGTCGCTCTGTCTCTCTCGCACCGCGACGCGACGCCCCATGAGTGCGAGAGAGACGGAACGATGAGAGCATTTTCGGAACCACGCCGCCGGCCGACTCGAACTTCGCGGAATGAGTCGGAAACGAACCGTTTCATTGCATCATCGCCCCCAGCAGTGGGTTGTCGCTGTCTCTCTCGCACCCACGGGGCGTCCCGTAGGGTGCGAGTGAGACAGCGCGACGAGTGCGTAATCGCTCTGCAGCGCGGCGGCGGCGGCGGTAGCGGAATTCGCGACAGATTCACTGGTTTAAAAAACGACGCGTCGCCGCCACCGTATCCGACTCACAAAAATAAAAACAAAAACAACAAAAGTGTAACGCGTTTCGTGGAAGCAGGGCGCCGTAACAACGGCAACTACGCGCCAATTACGGCCCCACTTTTAACGTCATTCGGCGCACTGCACTTGCAGTGGACGCACACGGCACATGCCACAGCGGCGGCGGCACGGCGGTCACACCGTCGGGGCCGCCCGTCACACCGCAAAAATGTCTCGCCGGTCCCAGCCCTCGTCACGCCACGCCACGCCACACCAAGCCAACCCCATCCCCTCCTGGCCGCGTGGACGCTGCCGCGCTGCCACACTGCCGGGACACGGGGCAGCCTACACGCCGATTTGCATGTTAATTTGTACATCCCTGGGTGTAATTGGCGCCCGGCGTGAAACACCACGGTCGACACCGAAACGAAAAAAAAAACTCTTGTTTTCGTTATCTTATTTTATTTCGTGTTTTTTATTATTTTTGTTTTCGTCTCGCGTGTTTCCATCGGAACGCTCGCGCCGCACGCGCAGCGCTATCGGAATCACGACACACATCACGGCCCTTCGCGAAGTGCGCAGGAGGCCACTGGTAAAACCAGGGGGGAAGTGCACCGGGGGCCAGAAGACCGGTGGGGGCGGTCAAAATCCCGGACGCGTTTTGAGCTCCAGAGTCGCCAAATACGGCTCGAACCGAACGTGTGACCCCACCAATGGGTTGCTCTCCGAACGGGGAATCCATTGGTGGGGTCACACGTTCGGTTCGAGTCCTGGTTAGCGACTCTGGAGCTCAAAACGCGTCTCGAGTTTCGGCCGCCTCCACCGGTCTTCTGGCCCACTGCGCGAGGGCTGCACGGCGGCCCGGCATGCAGCCGCCGGCCCCAATCAATCCCCCGACCGTTCCACGACGGCATAAGCGGTTCGGAGCGGCGCGCCGTTAACGCTCGCTGGAGACAGCCACTAAAGTGCGGCACCTCGTCAAGTCATCGTCCCCCTCCCCAAATCGGCTGCCAAAACGGCCGGCATGCGGGGCAATAATGCGCATAAGCAGCGCCTTAAGGCTGATTTACAGCGGCACATTACATCATTAACACATGTGCACGGACGCGCAGCCCGACCACGACGTGAGCGAGAGAGAGAGAGGGGGGGGGGGGGAGAAAGCCGATTGCCTCCGTTTAAATTACGGCAAATAATGAATGAGAGCGAGTGAGAGGGTTCAGGCAGGCGGGGCAGGCGGCCACCGCCTTGGACGACAGATTTATGTGGCCGGCGTCCCCGGCGTCGTCCGTGTCCTGCAGCTCCGTTCTCTCTCGCACTCATGGGGCGTCGCGTCGGGGTGCGAGAGAGACAGAGCGACGCGGGCAGCGCTCAGTTGGGCCGGCCGCCCAGACATTTCACTCCCCGCCTGCAACAACAGCAGCGTGCGTATACGCATACACCCCCCTGCAGGCCGCCGCCCGATCCCCCAAACGCTCTGTCCGTCCCTCTCGCACCACCGAAGCGTGACACGGAGGTGCGAGAGGGACGGCGCAGCGGAGCGACGGAGACACACTGCGCGGAATCGCTCCGCCAGCACGGAAAGCAGGAAATTACACGGCGAAACTGATTGGAGGCCGAGCGACATCCACGAGGCACGCGGCACTAGTATCGCGGCACGGCACGGCACTGCAAGGCACGCGCACGCCGCATTAGTTATCTCCCGATCGCCACGTCGTCCCGGACACACACACACACCACACACACACACACACAACACACACACACACACACACACACACACACACACACACAGCACGCGACTCTCGACTTGGCTGCAGCGCGGCTACCCCCCTCCGTTTGCGTTTGCCAATCAGGCGACGTCCTGCTTCAACCAGTGGCGGTGCTTCATCAACAAGCGGAGTCGTCGGAGAGTCCGGCGAGGGAGGAGGGCCCCACCCCCGCACGCTGTGTGTGCCCGTGCCCCAGCCGGAGACAGTTGCAGTCGCAGTGGAACCCAACACTCACTTTGGGGTAGTACACCGGGTGAGTCCTTCTCTAAAAGGGAACTATGTCAATGGTTTCTCGATGGTCAATCGTATTTTCAAAACAAATTTGGAATTATTTTTGGCATACTCGTCAGTGTGTCGCTTCGGTGCGGAATATCCACCGCCGAATTTTCCATGCTGGTCCGGGAAAGCAACGTGCAAGCCACGCGTCACCCCGCCCCGCCACGCCCCCCGACAAAGACGGATGGCCGAAGTGCTGCCCCTCGCCGCGCCGCCGCGCCGCAGCACCGCGTCCGCGTCCCGGTGCGCGTCATCCGGGACGACGCCGTCCTCGCCGTCCTCGAGGAGGAAACGAGGTGCACGACGCGCTGCACACGCGGGCAAGGGAAGCAGCGACAGCGACGCGCAGCTCCGCGGCGGGCCAAAACTTTCAGACACCGGATATAAATCATGATGGCTTTTGCATCGTATTTATAGGTGGCGTTTGAGCGCGCGCGTGCGCACGTGTGTGAGAGAGAGAGAGAGAGCGAGAGCGAGAGAGAGAGAGAGAGAGAGAGAGAGAGAGAGAGAGAGAGAGGAGATACGCACGCACGGCTAACGGTGACACCGCTTGGCGTGACCCTGCGAGCGACCCCTGCCCTTCCTCCCCTCCGACGCGCCCTCCCCGCCGCCCCGTCCCTCCACTACCACTTGGGCGCCGTTCAACCCTTCCGCTTGCCCCGCAGCGCTCTCTCTCTCTCTCTTTCTCTCTCTCTCTCGCACCCCCACCGGGACGGCCGGGACGCCCCACGAGTGCGAGAGAGACGGAGAGAGGGCTGGCCGAGCCCCGCCCGCCACATCCTCGGCGCTGCACCGCGGCTGCAGCCCCAGGGCCCCAGGGGTCACGTGTACGGCCAAACAGGCACGGAGTGAGACATTACGGCATTTACATAGGAAATGACACCTTATTACCTCGCCGTCCCCACCAAGACCCCCACCACCCACACACATCCCTTACAGTGGCTACGTCGCTCTACCAAACGGACGCGCCGTGAGTGCGAGAGAGACAAGGAGAGTGACAAAACCACCGTTCAGAATCTGACGGCGCATTCACCCTGAGAACGCGTTTTCAAAAAACTTTTTAAAGTTGACTCAGGAAATTTGGTTTGACACTGCAAAAGTTTTACAATAAATCAATAGATCAAGGCAATACTTTCAACGCCAGATTTCATTTGATTCAAGAAATTGGCGTCCTCTCTAAGGCAACCCTTTCCTGGTGTTTTCATAGAACGAGACGATCGACCGCACCCTTGCGCCCCGATCGGTCTAATCCCGCCTCGCGCGGCGATGCCATTAAATAGAAAATAAAAGAAATTAAAAACGGGGGCGGCCGGCGGAAGGGAAAAGAAACAACCTCCAGCGGCGCGAGAGACATGTGGCGCGTTTCCCAGAGACTTGCAGTGCCGGAGCCTAACGACCCCGGGCCGGCCAGCCCAGGCATTTGTAATCGTGCAAGCAGCGCAAGCAGTGTCAAAATGGCGTCAGCGCGGGCAGGGGGTGATTACAACCAAATGATTAAAATAATGCACTCTGTGACGATTTACATTACACCCGTTAGGGGAAAGGGGTGGGGGGCGACTGGATGTGGCGAGCTGCATAGTTAAGTAGGCTGTCTGTCTAGCTGCCTGTCTGCCCCAGTCCGTCCGTCTGTCTGTCTGTCTGTCTGTCTGTCTGTCTGTCTGTCTGTCTGTCTGTCTGTCTGTCTGTCTGTCTGTATGTCTGTCTGTATGTCTGTCTGTCTGTCTGCCTGTCTGCCTGTCTGTCTGTCGGTCCGTCTGCCTGTGTGTCCTTCTGTGTGTCTGTCTCTCCATTCCGTCGTGTACCCGTGCGATGTGTCTGTCTGTACGTAGTGCCAGTGCGACTGTCCGCCTGTCCAGTGTCTGTCTGTCCGTCCGGTGAAGCCAACACGCCTCGCCCCCTCTCGCTGCAATCCCTGGGCCTTTTCGCGTGCCGCGACACGTGATACACGCGATACCCGAGGCCGGGACGCGGGGACGCAGCCCGGCCGGCGCTTTGATAATTCTGATGTGACTTTTAAACTTATTACTCGGCATGGCGACTGCTTGCGGACGAAACTCGATCCCCGTGGGTGGAGGGTGGCGGGGCCGAGGGCGCGGACGCTACACTGACGGACCGGCGGGGTGGCCGCCAGCCCAGCGCCAAAGCCGCTCTGTCTCTCTCGCACCCCCGCAGGACCGCCGCGAGAGTGCGACAGAGACAGAGCGACGAAATGTCGACTCGTCGTGCTGCCTGGGTGGCCGCACGCGGCGGCCTTCAAAGTCACCCCACTTTTGACGGATTGCTCTCAGCACAGCGAGCCGCCTGCCTGCTTTTCATTTTTAATTTTGTTGTTGATTTTTGATATAGTTTCTGTTGTTTTTATAAATTGTTCAGTTGTTTATGTGACTCACTGATTCCTACGCATAGACCACTTGCAAGCCACACTCGCTCACCTGGAACACAAAAGACCACAGAGTCAGCACAGGCACCGCCAAAGCCGCATGGCAAGACGTTAAAAACTTAATCGCCAAACTTTCCACGCAACATTATTTCAGTCACGTTCCCGGATGCAAACGGGCGAATTCGGCGCGCCGCGCGCGGAGACGAGAGAGAAGCGGCACTCCCGGAGAATGGGGGACGCCATGACGAACGGGTGACAGATTGCCGAAGATAAGGCCTTTTGCCTTTTGACAATTTGGCGGAAGGAAGAGCATTACAGTTATCTGGAAGTGTGTCACTTGTCACTCGCTGCGCGCTACGCCGCGCTATGCGCCGCACTCGGGGCGCGCGCCGCTAGGGGGCGCTGTGGTCCCCGGGGAGCCCGTCGCCAGAGAGAGAGAGAGAGAGAGAGAGAGAGAGAGAGAGAGGAGAGAGAGAGAGAGAGGAAGAGAGAGAGGGGGAGAGAGAGGGCACTTATATATAAGGCGAATCTCTGTCGCGCTACGGCCTGCCTAAGACAGCCGCCCGGTCCGTCTCTCTCGCACTCAAGGGGTGCGAGAGAGACAGAGCGACGACACCAAGCTTCGGAGCCAGGCGGCAGCGCTGCAGGGAAACGAGGCGGGGAAAAAAGAAAAACCCGAAAGGAAATCGCGTCCATTTTACGAGAAGCAACGCCAGCGGTCCAAATCCGCAGCAACAACAGCACAATGTTGCCCGACACTCGCGGGCCGGCCAATCAGGGCACTCGCGGAAGACCGCTGCACTGCAACATTCGCGATCGGCGAAGACGGGCCGACCAAGCCGGCAAAAGAGTAGACGGTGGATCCGTTCAACCGGCCTCGGCGGGAGTTGCCAAGCTGCAGACTGATTCCGCGAGGAGGCGTTGTTACTTCGTCGCGCCGTCTCTGTCGCACTCACTGGGCGTCCCGTAGGGGTGCGAGAGAGACAGAGCGACGACGGGGACCTTTCAGGATCGCACGGCTCACCCTCAGCCCGTCGCTTTGAGCCCCACGCCCTGCCAAGCCCTGCCAAGCCCTGCCCCGCGACGCGCACATAGACGAATTCACTTAGCGACAGTCAGCATGGACCGGCTGTCTCTGTCTCTCTCGCACTCCTCCGGAACGGGCCGCGAGGGGCCGACGAGCCCCGGGGGCGACCGCCGGCAGGGGCCCAGCCCGCAGGGGCTTTGGGGAGCGCCCAGTAAATTTATTCCCCGGGGCAAATTTCCCATTTCGTTTTCCCTTAAAAAAAAGGGAAATTTAAATTAAACCGCCGGCGAAGGCCCCCCCCTTCCCCCGTTTTCCCCCCGCTCCCCCCATTTTCCCCCAAACCCCCTTTTATGTCCCCCCTTTCTTTCCCCCGGCCCTCCCCCCTCCCCTCTCTCTCTCTCTCTCCTCTCTCTCTCTCTCTCTCTCTCTCTCTCTCTCTCTCTCTCTCTCTCTCTCTCTCTCTGATTTTGATCGAGATCTACGCGGCCGGAGGGGGCCAAGAAAAATGATAACAAGACGGAATTCATGATGAGGGAGCTCTCTGGTGTCGGGGTGGCCGGGGGAGGAGAGAGACAGAGAGAGGGCGCGAGTGAGGGGGGGGGGAGAGTTTCGGGCGAGGCCTTGGTTGCCGCCCAAGATACACACTTCTAGGCGCTCGTCAGCCCGAGACTACACTCCTCAACATCAGCACGATTCAAAATGTCTCCGAAGTGTTCCTGGCACAGGCAGTGCAGTGAGCAGTGACCAAGTTCAACTTCAAGAGACGGTCTCCAACCGGCAGCCTCCACCCACTGTTATTCAACGAATGTGAACTCACATTCAGTGCGACGTGATAATTGCGTCACGGTCCGTTTGAAAACGATGTCACATTCGTTTAAAAGTGACACGGTCGAGTAATTAGGCTGTTACATTTCGTTTGAACGCGGATCAACATTAAAACGCATGTGACATCGTATTCAAACGAACGTGACAAACTGCACATTATAACGACTATGACGTCACATCCGTTGAATTAACAGTGTCGGTTCAAACACCTCGCTCCGGTTCGGCCCGCACCGGATCCGGTGCGGAGGCGCCGCCTTATCGAACCCCCAGCCGCGTGACGTATCTGGCGCCGTAACGCGTCGCGGACGAGATCGAGATAGCGGCCGGGCCCCATTTTTCCACACCTTATTAGAATAAAAGACTGCACCGCGCGCGCCCAAGACTCATTCCGTCGCTCTGTCTCTCTCGCACCCGAACGGGAACGCCCCGTGAGTGCGAGAGAGACAGGAGGCGACTCTCGCGGAGGCAGTCCGCCCCGCGCCCGACGGCAAATAACACAAGACCCGCGCGAATAAACGCGGACCAAGGTGTAAACAGAAAATGGAAAGTAATAACCGCGGCGCGTACGACATCCTTGTTGTTGTTGTTTTTTTTCTTGCACGTGGCGCCGCGACGCAAGGCCGACGCCCCGGACGATAAGGGTGCAGGGCGTCGCGGCGACGTGCACGCAGTCAAGTGGACGGACGGGGGCGCCGCCGCACGCCACGCCCCGCCCCGCCCTGAACCACTAAAGACGTCGGTGCTGCATTGTTACTACGGACACAGGCTGTCACGGGTTCAAACCCCGCCAGGGGCTTGGCGCATCCTTCCTCTCTCTCTTTTTTTGTTGGTTTGTTTCCCCTCTCTCTCTTGCTTTCTCGGGATTTACTGAAAGAAACACGGCGGGCTGTCCACCCGCACGGCACGCACGGCACGCACGGCACGCGAGCGGAAGGGCAGCCGGAGAGTTTCGAGTGCGGAAATGGAGGCCAGGAAGTCGCCGGGGAGAGCGGCCAAAGGCGGCCGAAGGGAAGAGCAGGGAGCACCCGACGGCGCGGGGGCCGAAGGGAGAGCAGTGCCACATGCAACGCGACCGGACAGACCGCGCCGCACAGTGGGCCAGAAGACCGGTGGAGGCGGCCAAAACTCTTGACACGTTTTGAGCTCCAGAGTCGCTATACAGGACTCGAACCGAACGTGTGACCCATCAATGGATCCTCGTTCGGATAGCAATCCATTGGTGGGGTCACACGTTCGGTTCGTGTCCTGTTTAGCGACTCTGGAGCTCAAAACGCGTCTAGAGTTTACCGGTCTTCCGGCCCACTGTGCACCGCCAGCCTGCAGGCGAGACCCGTCGCTCTGTCTCTCTCGCACTCGTGGGGCGTTCCGTCCAATGGCGAGCGAGGCAGAGCGACGGAAAGGACTCTCGAAATCGGTCTGCTGCGGCCAAGAGTGCAGCCGGACCACAGTGGGCCAGAAGACCGATTCCGAGAGTCGTTCTCTGTCTCTCTCGCACTCGTTCGAGTCGACTAACGAGTGCGGGAGAGACAGAGCGACGAGAGCGACTAAGGCAGGAAGTGTGTCCATGAGGGTCTGCCTACCTTCCAGGGGCTCTGCTTTTCCTGCAGCGGCGCGCGGGCCGTCCGATCTGCAGCGATGCGCGGCGGCCATCCGACCGACTCCGTCGCAGTGTCTCTCTCGCACACCCTGCGGCACGCCACGCTAGTGCGATACAAACACAGAGCGACAAAAACCACCCTCAGTCCCGAATCAGCAGCCGCGAGCTGCCTCCACAAAGGCTAACGCGGCCGCACTGTAAGGGGCTGCACGCTGCATGGCTGCATACTTCGGGCCTCGTCTCTGGTGGATCGTAAACGGGGAGGCCAAACGGGTACCGCGCCAACGGGGGCAACGGGGGCAGCCGTTTACCTCGCTCTGTCTCTCTCGCACTCATGGGGCGTGGCGCATAGGTGCGAGAGAGGCAGAGCGACGACAACGACTCTCGGAGTCAGTCTGCAGGAGCAAGCGGTCGACGGGGAGGTGCAGCACGCGGCCTCGGACGGGGGCAACGGTCCGAAACAGTCCGCCAAACGAGGTCATTGGTCGCGGCGGTCATGGCATTTCGGCAGCCGCAGTGACAAGCATCAGCAGAAATATAACAAGCGAGCCACGTGACCGTCTCCTTCTACCCTTAATGCAACGCCTAATGTTTATATGCAAGTTGTCACACAACCGACATCGAATCCTTTTTTCGAGCCTGGATACGCCCAGTGGTTCGCACGCTTTCGTTTTTCCACCCGCATGTATGGTGACGGCTCCCTGATCCCAACTGGACTGGTCATTTACAGCACACTGATTCCGAGAGTCGATTCCGTCGCTCTGTCTCGCTCGTACTCATGGGGCGTCCCGTGTGGGTGCGAGGGAGACAGAGCGACGAAAACGACTTTCAGTTCGCAGTGTTGTTCCTCCTCGCGCCTCGCCCACGCCCACGCTGGGCAGTGAATATCGATATGAAAGTAAGTCCCCTCCGATCCCCGGCGAGCGGATCCCTTTTGCAAATCCCGGGCCTCGCGTTCGGTCCGTTCGGACGGCCGGGCGGCGACAGCGCCGCTCCGATTGGCGCTAAACCCGGAGCGCCATTGTCCGCGGCAGAGCGGCGGGCCGTCGCTGTCTCTCTCGCACTCGCCGTGCGTTCGCTGGTCGTGCGAGGGAGACAGAGCGACGAAAACACTTTCCGGAATGCAGACCGCAGGCAGCGCGTCCGCCGGGCGAGTCGCGAAACGCGCCGAAACGCCAAACGACACATTCAATTCACGTCCCTCGCGGTAACGCGATAATACCATATTGCGATTCGGATTCACTTTGAATCGAGCGCGCGGGCCGGACATCGGCACGGCGAGCGGCATTGGCGGACAGCAACCCCCTCCCCTTTTTCTGTCCGTTAATTCGTACCGCTTTTTTACGTTCCGCGTCGTAACACGGCAATTGCAGCGACCGACAAAGTTGTCATTCATTCACAAGCTGCATGCATGACTGGGACCGACCGACGACCTCTCTCTCTCTCTCTCTCTCTCTCTCTCTCTCTCTCTCTCTCTCTCTCTCTCTCTCTCTCTCTGCATTCCTGAGCCCCGACGCCGCCCGTTCCGGATTAAAGTTGCACGGGACACCGATGCTTCCCTCCTCCCCCCACCCCTTCACGGCCACCCTGGAGGGCAGGTGTGTGAGCGCGCGCTTAGGGGCGTAAGACTACCTGCCGCACCTGCTGGCTTACGCAGCACATTGAAATTAGCCATCAATTATCGTGGCGCCACACACACGCACACACACACACACGCACACACACACACGAGACGCCTTGGGCCGAGTCCTTCGCAAAGTTTGTCCCCGGCGATGAGTGCGCAACAGTGCTCCTCCTCCCCTCCAAGTAGTAAGCCGCCCTCCTCGTGACTCAAACCCCCTCCCCCTCCCCCTCCCCGCGACGTCAGAGGAAAGTTTCTCGTATGCCAATGAGCCCCTCGCCGCCCCCCTTCCCATTTACAACCCCCTCCCCTCGCCTCGCCCGGGGCTCCCTTTTCATTTGGGCGGCCGGTCTGTCGGCGTGCTCATAGGTGAGTGCATATACTTACAATGTAGGCCAGCGAGTCAGGGTCGCCGCCACAAAAGGGCCGGGCGGGGCTCATTACACGCGCGGCAGAGAGAGAGAGAGAGAGAGAGAGAGAGTCGAATGCCGCACTGCGCGGGGGGGGAGCGACAGAGACGAGGCGAGTTGAATGCGGTTGTTGGTTCCTCCACGCGGCCGGCACGGGCCAGCCCGGCCCAGGGCTAACAAGCTCATCGAACCACGCGAAAAGGCAAGAGAGAGAAAGAGAACGGAAAGAAAGAGTCCAGGGAAGATTTGCAACTAAAAATTCGCCACGAGAAATAATTGTGTCATTTTCGACCGAGGGAATCGAACTTGCGCTCCGCACTGCGCTGGTTGCGACGACAACGTGGCAGCTCTCCTACGAGCGACGCACTTGAAACTACTGCACACTCCACTTTCAAGGGTTGTTTATCGCAGTTTCTTTCGCCAATCTCCATTTGTTTGAAAAAACTACTTCCATCGCAGCGCGCGCCGAGCGAGCACCCTTCCGCGCTCATACGGGTGGGGCCCCTCAAAGGACTAGCGTCCGTACGTGTGACTGTCCCTTCATGTGGCGTGCGTCCGTGTGTGTGTGTGTGTGTGTGTGTGTGTGTGTGTGTGTGTGTGTGTGTGTGTGTGTGCGATGAAGGGCGTCGGCCGATTAAGGCCACTGGGCCACTGGACCCTTATTACAACCCGGCCCTCTCAGGGGCTGCAACCCTTGACCCGAAAATATCACCCCGCCGCGCTATTGGCCGAGAGCCGAGGAGGCATTCGGGGTCGGCCGCCCTATGTGCACCCCGCGCCAATAATGAGGAAGTGCAAACGAAAAAGTCATTCGCTGGATGCATGTGGGTCACTCTCACACTCAAGCACACTCATGTTCTCTCTCTCTCTCTCTCTCTCTCTCTCTCTCTCTCTCTCTCTCTCCTCTCTCTCTCTCTCTCTCTCTCTCTCTCTCTCTCTCTCTCTCTCTCTCTCTCTCTCTCTCTCTCTCTCTCAGGCTGCACTCGCGAACGCATTCGCCCGGAAACGCTCCGAGAGCGCGGCGAAACAGCGCGCACAATTATCATTACGCTGATTGCGTACAAGCAGTGCACGCCAGAGTCTCCGTCTCTCTCGCACTCACGCGTCCGGCGGTGCGAGTGCGAGAGAGACAGAGCGACGAAACCGTTTCGGCAGCATGGACGGTCAATCAGCGGATGGGATGGCGCGGCCGGCATATGGGACGACGACGCTGGAAGGAGGGTGCGCGGTGCGCGGACCAAGGAGGAGGAGAAGGAGGACCGTGCGAGTAGTCGCGAGCCTTTCGCAGTGGGCCAGACGACCGGTGGAGGCGGCCAAAACTCGAGACGCGTTTTGAGCTCCAGAGTCGCTAACCAGGACTCGAACCGAGCGTGTGACCCCACCAATGGATTCCTCGTTCGGAGAGCATTCCATTGGTGGGGTCACACGTTCGGTTCGAGTCCCATTTAGCGACCCTGGAGGTAAAACGCGTCTTGAATTGTGGCCACCTCTACCCGTCTTCTGGCCCACTGTGCGTTCGAACAATGCGAATCGCAGAAACGAGTAAGTCGGCGAGCAAAGCGAGCGACTTACAGTGCAGGCGAGCGACTCACAGCGTCACTCTCAAACACTTACGGCTCCAGCCTGCCGTCCCGGCGGAAGACGCGGCAAGACGGGCAAAGCGGAGATGCGATGACGAGGAGGAAACTAGAGGGGGAGGGGGAAAGGGGGAGGGGGAGGGGGTAGCACCGCCGGAAGTGCCTCTTTTGTCCGCATTGGCGGCGGCATGACTTACACGAGGCATTGTCGTTATTTCAATACGTCATCGTGCTCGCGTCGCGTCCACTTGACTGGGTCCCGGCTCGGCTCGGCTCGGCTCGGCTCGGCTCGGCTCGGCTCCGGCTTTTCTCCGCGATTGATTCAGCGTTTTCCGATTAGCGGCACTGTCCCGCCATATGCCGTCTAGTCCGCCGGAGTCTCCCCGGAGTTATCAAGGGGAGGCCGGGCGGGCCGCGTGTACTTACTCTCCACCACCGAGCGAAATGCCAAAAAAAAATCATACAAAAACCACGCGAAAACTTTTTTTGTCGCGGAAATTTTTTTTTCCTTTGACGCCGACGCCGTGCGTAGCGCTGGTTGCCTCGGCATCGGCACGCCGCTCGGCACGCCGCCTGGGGCTGCCCGGGACTAGCCCCACGGATGGCTGTTACGTTCCGATTCGTTCGCCGTGGGCCGATCCCGAGGGCGCGTCCCGACGCGCCGTCTCCGTCGCACTCACGGGGCGCCCCGTCGGCGGTGCGAGAGAGACAGAGGCGCGACGCCGCTCCGGAACGGCTCGCTGTCCAGCCGGGCCGTTGGGTCGGGACGCCGGGCCATTGCCGAGGGGGAGGGTTCAATCTGCATGCGGGGAGAACGGCGTCAGGCAGCGGCGTGACGGCCTAGCGCCGGGCGGGGCGGGGCGGGGCGGGGCGGGTCAGGTAATGACATGGCCGTGTGCCCACGCCCCGCCGTCGCAGAGGGGCTTAAGACGCGTTCCGTGCGCACGAGGCGGCCGTGGCCCGGCGGCACGGCGTGCGCGAGGCCCATGCCGCGCTGGCGCCCGAGCCCCGGCGAAGGGGAACGAGTGCGTGAGGGCTTAGAGGGTCCATTCGGGGCGGGCGCGCGCGGGGCGGCCTATCGCCGCCGAGCCCTTCGAGTCCTTCTTGGCACCGCGGCCACCGCCTCCAGCGTCTCCATCGACGCGTGCGTTTCGCTGCCAAAATATTTGATCCCGCGACTGTGGCGACAGGAGTGCGAGCCCAGAGATAGCGCCGCCCGTAAAGTTGCCAACTTTATTCTGGCCTCTATCTGGGCGGTAACCCTTTCGGATCGGGCCGGCCGCGCCGCCGAGGACGGACGGGCCGGGACGGACGGAGCCCCTAGCCTCGCTGATGTACCGAGACAAGCCGCCGTTAGGGCGCGGCCTGCTCGAACTCCAAATAAAGTACCCACTTTGTCGCGCCGGGCGGCAACCCTAGGCAACCTTTGAGGAGCCGCCAAGGCCGGCGGCAGTGTGTATAAATGGCAAGGGTGTCCGGGGCTCGGGGCTGTAAAATGCGCGTGTCTGTGTGCGGACACATTCTCACACACACGCAGAATGAGACAGCAGCGCGCCGAGGCGAGGGAGCGGGGAATAGAGATCCGATAAAGAATGGGGATCATGCCACACCGCGCCGCGGCCCACCGCCCCACAGCCCCACCAAGGGGGCGCGCGCAGCCCCGCCCCGCGCACCTCCGAGGAGTAAAAGACCCTCGGGGCGGCGCTATACATTGGTATAAGCGGCCCCCTTACGCCGATTGGACGACCGAAATCAAAACAACAACAACAAGATCGCCCACCTCACCGTCATGCTGTTGTTGTTCCCAAGCTGGAAAACGGCCGCCCCGCGGGGCGCACAGTGGGCCAGACTACCGGCACAGGCGGCTAAAATTCTACACCCGTTTTGAGCTGCAGAGTCGCTATATGGAACTCGAACCGAACGTGTGACCCCATCAATAGATTCCTCTCCGAACGAGGAATCCATTGGTGGGGTCACACGTACGGTTCGAGTCCCATTTAGCGACTCTGGAGCTCGAAACGCGTCTAGAGTTTTGGCCGCCTCCACCGGTTCCTGGCCCACTGTGGGCCGCATCATCTCGGCCGCGGACCCCTCCGGCCGCGCCGTCGACGGGCACCCCTTCGGCCGGGCGCTGCGGCGCTGCGGACCTCCGCATGCAAAGAAGGCGACTCAGCGTTTCCGCGGAGCGGCGAGGCCGATTCATCAAACTGACTGCAGAGCCGAGGCCTGCCGGAGCCTCTCAAACTCTACGCATGTCACCCCGGGGCTCCACGACGCACAGTGGGCCAGACACTCTAGACGCGTTTTGAGCTCCAGAGTCGCTCAACAGGACTCGAACCGAGCGTGTGACCCCACCAATGGATTCCTCGTTCGGAGAGCAATCCATTGGTGGGGTCACACGTTCGGTTCTAGTCCTGTTTAGCGACTCTGGAGCTCAAAACGCGTCCGGGATTCTGACCGCCCCCACCGGTCCTCTGGCCCACTGTGCGACGGCGCAAACTTCCGGCCTGGAGCAGCACGACAAGTGCTGCCTGTTCCTCGACGACGGCCTCCGCAATGACACACTCGACGTCGCCGTCAACGTTATCACCGTGCCTCGCTCTGTCTCTGTCGCACGCACGGGGCGCGCCGTCGGGGTGCGAGAGAGACAGCCAAGCACGCTGGTGAAGAGTCCTAGATAAGTGGGACGGACGCTCTGGCAACGTCGGCGCGGTCAGCTGGCGGCGCGATGCTCAATATCAGGGCCAAAGTCAACCGCCAGGTGCGCAGATAGCGGAGAGCAGCGCAGCCGGTGCCGGTGCCGCGCTGGCGCCGCTCCAGGCCAGGCACCGCCACCGCCCTTGGCCAGCCGAGCCGCCCCGGCACACTGATTCCGAGAGTCGTCTTCGTCGCTCTGTCTCTCTCGCGCCCACACGGGGCGCGTGACGAGTGCGAGAGAGACAGAGCGACGGAACCGACTCTGAGTCCACAGCGCCCCACGGCCGCACCCTCGGCACCGCCTCCACAGCTTGTCGTGTCCGCCCCTTCCTCTCCTTCCTGGAATTATCATTTTCCCCGCGTTTAAAAAAACAACAACCGTTTTCCCCCTCTAGCCTCGCGTTTTGGTTCGCTCTTATCGCGATGCTTCGCCTCGGGGCCTCCAGAGCGCGCCCCGGAGCGCGGCCGGCCTGGACTTCGGTCGTCACTGGGTGACGATTTCAAGGTTAATTTTCCGTACGAGAGCCACCACACCAGTAAATGACAGTGTTGTCACGATCATGCTATAGGAGCTTTTGATAGCAAATGTCATTGTTATTGCCATCATTTGAAAGTATAGTGAAAATTTCATCCCATATTTTGGCATGATGTGACAACAATTTTTACAGTACTTTGTATGAATTAAATTGCATGTTGTTTTTTTTACAGTGTAGGCTACGATAGAGCAATGCTTAGAGCGTGCGGCCCAGTGGCGCGACCCGCTTCGCGTGACGCACCGCCGCCGGGGACGCTGCGCGCTGAGCGCGCTGAGCCATCCATTCTGTCTTTACGCGGCGCAGTAAAACACAGCCCCCCCGCGGAAAAGGGCGCGACAATTTCACAATCAAATAAAACCGCTCAATAATGCGATTGGGGATTCGAACCCGCAACCCGCGGCGCAAACCCGCCGAGCGACTTTACGGCGCCCGGGGCTCAATCACTCGGCCGGCCAGGTTCCCGCAACGACCGCCACTCCACGCGAAGCGCGAAGCGCGCGGAAGTGCCGCGGCCCCGCGCACAGTGGGCCAGAAGACCGGCGGAGCCAGCCAAAACTCGAGACGCGTTTTGAGCTCCAGAGTCGCTAAATGGGACTCGAACCGAACGTGTGACCCCACCAATGGATTCCTCGTTCGGAGAGCAATCCATTGGTGGGGTCACACGTTCGGTTCGAGTCCCATTTAGCGACTCTGGAGCTCAAAACGCGTCCAGAGTTTTGGCCGCCTCCACCGGTCTTCTGGCCCACTGTGCAGCGATTCCAAAGAGCCACTCCGTCGCTCTGTCTCTCTCGCGCCCCTACGGGACGCCCCACGAGTGCGACGGAGACACGCCTTGGTCTGCACCGGACGGCGAAAGGGGGTTGGAGAGGAGGGGGGGGACAAGAGTAAGAGCGGGGGAAGGGGGTAGGTTTGACCCGTAATGGAGTAACATCCCCCACATAATGAATGGACAACAACAACAGTGTGGCAACTTTGGATTTATGGAATGCGCCTCCCACCCCCTCCCCCTCCCCTCGTCCACACACTCCGTTCCGCGCGGTGCCCCTTTTCGTTTTTCGGGGACCTCTCTCTTCCTCCCCCACACTGCTACACTATACAGTGCGTCGTGCCCATGGCGCCGCGCTACAGTGATGCGACGTCTCGGCTCCCTGGGTCATCGCGAGGCAGGGGAAGGACCAGGAGGGCGGTGCACCGTCTGCAGGATGAGGGCTCTGACTCTCTCGCACTCACGGCGCGTCCCGCACGGCCGAGACAGGGAGACGATGACGATGGAGCCTTCCCGCTCGAAATCAGCCTGCTGCAGCAGGATAGGACGTTGTCCACACACCGGCACGCGAGCCGCCTCTCTTTCTCCCCCCTCACTCGCACCATCGCACCAGTGCCGCCGTGCACGCACTCACTCACTCACTCACTCACACACACACACACCCTCGCATATCGATCACGTGACTGAACGCGCGCAGGGCAGAGGCCACTTCCCCCGGAGTGCGTTGTTGTGTACGTCTTCATTCCATATCAAATCATGCCCCCCCTCCCCCTCCCCACCCCTGTTGTTTGTAGCCCGTCGTGTCCAGCCCGGACACCTGATCCCGGCCGCGCCGCGCGCGCACCCACCCCGGGCGGCCGCGTGGCCTGTGCTCACAAACGCGTGCACACGCACACAGACGCACACACGTACGTGCGCACCGACACACACACACACACACACACACACACGGAGCGCCTGCCGATGTCATCATAGCTGCTGGGAATTCGTATGAGCTCTACAGCCAGCCTGCAGTGCGTAGCCTGCAGCGCACAGGCGGTGGCCAAATGCACAGAGTGAGGATAAGACAGACAGACAGACGGACAGACAGACGGACAGGCACACGGACAGACGGACGGACGTACAGACGGACAGACAGACAGGCCGACAGACAGACAGACAGACAGGCAGACATACAGACAGGCGGACAGTCAGGACGCGGCATGCCGCCACGCGTTGCATTGTGGGATATGTGCGGATGTGGCCCGGGGCGCCGCCGGGTGTCCGGTGCATTGCACTGGGCATCGCAGCAAAGCACCGCCCATTGCGTTGCACTGCGTTGCACTGCGTTGCGTCGCGTTCGGACGTCCCTCGCTGTAATCCATCTCCGCAGCGCTCGAGTGCATGGCCAACAATAATTGCATGCGGCGGACACTCGCAAAAACACGTGTCGATTCGCGTCAAAATAATAAAATGCGACAAAAGAGAAGATATGATATTTTGATCGGCCCTGTCGGTAAGCTCTTCGAAGCACGCAATCCTTGCTCTGGCAACGCAGAAGAGACCGAAGCTGAGAGAGCGACGAAAACGACTCTCGGAATGAGTCTGCAGCGCACAGCTCAGCAAGTCTGCCGTCGAGCGTCGCACAATCCTACACTCACTCCGGAAGCAGCCAAGGCTGGCCACGCTGGCGGATAGCGAGGCGGTGGGAAGAGGCGGCAGTTGTGCCAACCGCGCACTCGAAGCCCATCGAAGCAGCACTTTCCAACCACAGTTTTGTTGATTGGACGGTACCCACAGTCAGAGCCGTATCCGTCTCCACATGTCTCAGTCCAGGTTGGACGACAAACCCAGTAAAATCAGTAAAACCAGCGGAATTCAGAGAAACTTTTCAACGCGCTGGGTTGCTAAGAGAGACCCGCACCGCGCCGAGCAGCTGAGCGAAGACTGATTCCGAAAAGTCGTCATTTCGTCGCTCTGTCTCTCTCGCACTCATGGCGCGTCCCGCTGGGAGCGAGAGGGACAGAGTGACGACACGCCTCGTCGGCATCAGCCCGCGGGTTGGCACCACTGTCGGCGCGGCGGCGGCCTTGGCGGGGGACCACGGAGGGGGGACCACGGAGGGGGGACCCCGCCAGGGGAACCCCGCGGCCGGGCCTGGCCCCGCGCGTGCGCCCAAACAGGCGCAGATAGCGACTAAGTCGCAGGCAGTCGCAGGCACGAGCGAGACAGAAGATAGGGCAGGCCGCCGGCGAGAGTGTCTTTTATCTCAGTCGCGCAGTCGAGCAGCGGCAACACAGCCAGCAGTCACTCAGCAGCGCGCTCCCATTGGTCATCGCAGCGCCGCGGCCCGCCGGGATAAGAGCCATGCAGCCCACGCCGCTGCTCATCATTGCCTCCGTGCTCTTCTTCGGCGTCGCCAGCTCCCCGACCGCCAGCATGTCGGACGACGGGCCGTGCCACGAGTTCGTCAAGGCGAGCATCGCCTACCAGAAGACCCTGGCCGAGAAGGTCAAGGCGCTCAACGGGCGCACAGTGTACCTGTTCGACGCCACGGGCTTCGCCGCCGGCCTCCAGGACGCCGTCACGGCCGAGTCCCTGCGCTACAAGACGGGCACCCTGGACGGCCGCCAGGTCGACGCCGTGCTGTCCGTGTCCGCGCAGACCAGCCTCAGCGGCCCGGCCGGCGCCCAGACCTACCTCCGCTGGGCGGGCCAGGGCCAGGACATCCACGTCGACGACCATGGCGTCCACATCTAAGGTCAGTCCTTAGGTCCATTTCAGCCGCATTTTCTATTTCACAACCGTTTTCAACAACTTGCGCAATGCGCCCCGTCAAAGATGGCGGCGGTGGGGCTCCGCCTGCTGCAGTCGTGCCAACCCAACTGGGTATTCCCCTCTGATGCACTATAAATATCAGAGGCGTTTGACCTAGATGTCAACTCTCACCCCATTTCCGCAGTTAGAGTTCGGTTGAGATCAGTGCAAAAAAAAAGGCAACAAATAATTCGTAAATGTCGCCAGACTTGAAGGTCGAGGGAATTATTCAGTTGGCAGCACTGGCTGAGGGGGATCCCCTGTCCCACTTGCGAGCCGCTGATGTAATTTGTGGGCGACTCCGCGGCCACCGCTCCGATATTGCATCGGGCGAGCCAAAAGCCGAAAGGCGCTATGGATGCACTCTGCGGTACCGGTAACAAGGTTTCGTCTTTGAGAGCGGCCGCAGGCTGAGTCCGAACGGCGTCGCTCCGTCTCTCTCGCACGCGTGCGGCGTCCCCTAGCGGTGCGAGAGAGACAGAGCGACGAAGCGCGCACGGTTCGGAACCGGCCGGCACGGCAAGCCCGAGACACTGCGAGTGGGATCCATTCCAAGTTTGTAGGCCAGGGAGTAGCCCACCCGGCAGCAGCCGCCATTTCGCGGCCAAAGTCGAGGTCATATCTCTCTACAGCGGGCCAGACGCAAAAGCAGCTAAGACTCGGTGCGGTGTACTCCCTCGCCTCGCCAAGCACAATGTCTAGGTTTCTTTTTCACTTCGGGCTGCGACTAAACAAAAAGACTGAAACCTAGCCGTCGGAAATTTTGGCAAAGTTAACCGAAACCTTCAGCTGAGCATGAACCTTGAAAAGCCGTTCTTGAAAACAGAAAAGCAAACCGCTTGGAAGAAGGCGTGATTACTTGAGACAAAATGTGGCTACCAAGACGTGTCCAGTAAATACTGTAACTCCCAAGACAAAAAAAAAGGCTTTTCACACGGTAAAAACTGTTCCTGGTTTTGCCAGAAAGCTCTTGGCATCGACATAGGTGATTTGCAGGAAGTTCCTGGAAATACCAGGAACCGTTTTTGCCGTGTAGGGTGTGGCTCTGGACCACCCTTTGCGACCCAACATTTCTCTCAGTGAAGATTTCAATCCCTTGACTCAAATGTAGACTTGTCTGTTCCTAACGACATGCTTCGTTGCAGGACACTGCCGCCGCCGCAGCCCTCCTCCCGCGAGATTAACGACGCCATCATTATGCAGCAAGAATATTTACTCGGATTCATTCCGCAATGAATCACAAAACTTAATTTGCTTCACTGCTTTTCCTCAATTAATTTCGCGCCAAATCGGAATCAATATTCATTCCGCACAATCAATCATCAATCAATGTAACTTTTCAGTTTAATTTTACGCAGCGCGTCGCTTGGTGATTGAATCTCTTCGTTATTAGCATCCGCGCGCCCCACAAAAAAAGAGATGAAAAAGAGAATAATAAAATTGATTAATTAACACACTGCGCGTTGATGATCATTTTCCGAAAGTGTCGCTGTTTTCTTATCCGTTCACTTATTTATTCGGCCGCCCCTCCCCGTGTGGGAAATTGAACAGTTGCAAGGCCAGCGGAATTGGGCAAGGCTGGGCGGGGGGAGGGGGAGGGGAAGAGGTAGGGGAGGGCGAGAAGAGGGGAGGGGAGGACGAGCGGAGGGGAGGGGAAGGGGAGGGCGAGGTCAGGGGGAGGGTGATGACGAGCACGGCGACGAGGAGGAGGCGGAAGGAGGAAAAAAACTGGTGCAGAGTGCGCTGTCAATGGCGATACGTATCGCGCGCATCCTGACGGGCTGACCAGAGCACTCCAGTGCCGGCGCGGTGCGGCGTGGCGCGGCGTGGCGTGGCGTGGCGGCCTGGGCCGAGGCCTCAGCGGCCCTTAGCCCCGAGCGGCATGCGGCCCGTGACAGGTCTGTCATCAGTGTCACTACTTTCGCGGGAGGGAAACAGCAAGCGACTCGCCGGGCCAAAACTCGCAAGCACGGCCTGGAAAAAAAGGGGTGGGGGCGACAGGCCGCCGTTCTAGTCCGCGGGGGCCGTGCGGCCGTCGGCGCCGCGCCCTACAGGGCCCTGGCCCACCCTGGCCCCCGGGGACGCGAAATAACCAGAACGGAATGTTGGCCGAAGCAGGCAAAGGAATGTGTATCGAACTGGGCCTGAAATGTCGTGGCATGTGGCACCAGCAAACGACGCGACCAGCGAACACGCACGCACACGCACGCACACACACGCACATGCACACACACACACACGCGCGCGCACGCACACGGAAGGGGGTGAGAGTCTGTTTTCGAGAGCTGCACAAAGCGACAGGGGGTCGGATAGAGGGGCCTTTTGCCGGGGGTGCAGCCAGCCGAGCCCTATCCCCCACGTCCTGCCCCGCCCCACCCCACCCCACCCCGCCCCGCCCCACCCCGCCCCGCCCCGCCCGCCCCGCAGCAGCTCGAGTAGGCCCTGCAGGCTGACTCCGAACAGAGGTCCGCCGCTCGGTCCCCCTCCCCCACGAGTGCGAGAGAGACGGGGCGACGCGAGCGCCGTGCGGAATCAGCCTGCCGCTGGCTTTTAGAGACGCGGGCTGCAGCGCTGGCAGCGCACTCGAACGCGCGGAAGTGGCAGAGTCGCACTCGACCGGCAACCGGGAAAAACTACCCCCGCCCGAGAGGGGCCCGCGTCTCCCACGGTGCGGGCAGCCGTCACCGCGCGCCCGGGTTCTAATCCCGCCGCCGGCGGCCGCTTTTTTATTTTCCGCCGTCCAATTTGCCCAGCCGGTCCTTGATTAAAGAGGCCTGGATGATCGCCCCGGGCTCGGCGGCGAGGCCTCACGCGAGGCTAGGCCTCCAAGGCTAGGCCTCCAAGGCGCCCGCTGACTAGGCAACACGCCGCTCGCAGTGCCGTGCCTCGGCGCCTCGGCCAGGGAGTCAGGCAGTGCCACGCCGCGCCACGCCGCGCCACGCCCTGCAATAGTGATGAGGCAGCTGCCAAGCGGGCAAACAAACCCGCACCAAGTTTTCCTGCGTTCGCGGGAAACACTAGGACCCGTTCGAACGCAGCCTGCCGCCGCGCCGTCAACGGCCGTCGGTCGGCGCCCACCACGACCACCACTGTTCGTCGCTCTCTCGCTCCCCCCAGGGGCGCCCCATGAGTGCGAGAGAGACAGACCGACGAGAGCACTGTTAGGAATGAGCCCACCGCTCAAGCGAAGGTAATATTTACCCCGGTGAGATTACCGCACGACTGACTTGCGGCGGTCTTTTGTTGCTTTGGTTCGGTGGCGGTCCGCCACCGCCTACTTCCGAAATGTCGTTTCGTCGCTGTCTCTGTCGCACTCCTGGAGCGCTCCGTGGGGGTGCGAGAGAGACAGAGCGACGGAACCGTCTCTTTCGGAATCAGAGGCAGCAGGGCCTGCTTCGCCTCGGCTTTGCCTCCCCGCGGCGCGCGTCCGCCAGAGGCGAGCACACCGTCAAAGTCCCACGCCGCGTCAAACAGTCTGGAGTCCGGCTGGGATATTGTTTGGCGCTCTCGCTGCCTACTACGCCAAATGCGACGAGCAGTACACAGGTAGTCCACAAATAACCCATCGACGCACCAGTACTCATCGAAAAGGTACGCAGCCCATCTCAGCCTGCCAACTATAGGCAACTTTCCGACAGCGAGGCGCAGATATAGCCTCGTTGGCAGGCCGGAGGTTGGCAACCCTATCGACACTGGTGGGAATTTTGGCCCGCTCAGGTGGCAACACTAGACGAGTGCGTCTCGAGTGACAGGCGCGGATCCAGAGGGGAGGGGGACAAAGACAGTTTTGACCGTCCGTGGCCTCTAGACAGCCGCCTGAAAGATAGGCAACAAGCCACACTTTGCCCCAGGAAGCAGGCAAAAAGTGCTGACCCCACCAATGGATTCCTCGTTCGAAGAGCAATCCCATTGGTGGGGTCACACGTTCGGTTCGAGTCCTGATTGGCGATTCTGGAGCTCAAAACACGTCTAGAGTTTTGGCCGCCTCCACCGGTCTTCTGGCCCACTGTGCGGTTCTCCCCCCGGCTCTGGATCCGCCTCCGGAAGCTCGCGCGCGGATCAGCCTGAGTGAAGACGTCCCGTCACGCCAGGCGCACGGCAGAGACAAAGTTGGCCGCATTCGAAACAAAACTTGCAAATGAATTTCCGGCCCGGTCGGGCGGGTCACGCGACAGCCACACCGTTAGGACACACAACACACCCTCACCTGTTATTGGAAGCAGCGCGGGCCGTTTTCCCGAACGACTCCGAGGGCGTGCCTTCCTTGCCGCCGGGCGCTTCGGTCCGAGAACGGTAGCGCGGGAAACGCTCGCCGCCAAAGTACTCCAGGAGCGCCGCCGGCTCGGCTGGCTGGCCGGCTGGCTGACGGGGAGTCTCTCCCCGCGGGCACAACACAGCCTCACTCACTCACTACCCGTCCGCAGACCACCTCACTGTAAATCCTTCAAATCCTTGCACTTTAATCCACGGCGAGTCTCCTCGTCTTGGCGTATCCGTCGGGTTGGCTTGGTGGCCTACACTGTGGCGGGCCGCTGGCTAGACCCGGGTCGACGGCCAGGTCGTCGTCGTGGTGGTCAGCACCTCGGCGACGAGGCCGGCGTCGCGTGGATCGACTCGCGACACGGCACGGAGGGCGGCGTGGACTGGCGTAGACGCGGGGCACGGTCCTCTCGGCAGAGCAGCGCTACGCCCACTGGCGACGCGCGGCGCTCGCGGGCCTCGCCTCGCCCGCCGCGCAGCGCAGCGCCGGCCGCGGTGGCGCGCCCTGGCGGGGGGCGGCGGAACTCACCCCACCGGGAGGAGACGAACCGAACCGCTCGCTCGGATGATGACAACGGTGTGTGAACTCGCCGCGTTCAACGCTCGCGACTACCAGCTCGGCTGGCCAGGGCAGAAAGGCAGAAAAATCTGCGGGACCTTCGGGTTTGGGACCAGTAACGCACAAAGTTTGGGTAAGAGACCGTGAAGTGGGCGCGTAAAAAGAGTGACTGAATCTCCAAAGTAGCCGTTTTCGCTGATTTTGGGCGGCCACTGCGTCCGATCTAGTAGCGGCCAACGGCCTCACGCGTTGCAGTATTAATAAGAATCTTGTCATGTGACAACTTGAAAACTGTATTTTGGACTTTGGACTACGCTAAACAAGAGTTGTTCCGACCAGTTGCGTCTAAAAATGTGTCAAACGAAATTCGCGTTGTGCGAACTATTGGTGGCCACGGTCAACAGTGCCTAAAAGGCCCACCTCGAGTTTGTATTCTAAGACCTATTTTCGTGCCCGTATCGGAAGGTCTTGAGCAACAATTTACTGTACCCAACTGTGTTTCTCCGCTTAGGTCGCACAAGGAAGGTCCAAATTTCATTTTGGCCCGTTGGGGTCAGCAACCAATCTTTACGTCCGCTGTGGCTGCTGATCCGACGATTTCTTCAAAACGTCTGCTCTTTCTGCCTTTGCTACTGCATCCCCTAGTTGATCGTATGCCTACAGAGTGACGTAGAAAGTCAGAAGAATCTCGTTTAGGGACGAAGCACGCCTCGTCATCGCTGGCGCTCGCATTTTGTCCGCTCGGCTTGCTTGGACCCTCTCCTAGCTGCATGCCTGTACAAATTAAACAGCTAGGTGCAGCGTTGGTGCAAGTGTGCGCAACGCTCGTCGCTTAAAATCGTCGGCTGATTTTCCGCAGCACTGTCTGATCCGGCCACTTTGCACTCACGCACGCGTCTGTGACAACTCCGTCAGGCATGCTAGTACGGAATGGCAGAGCTAGTCGGGAGAATTGTCAAACTCGATCAAACGTGTGACTTTGAAAATCGTTGACATTTTGGTCATTTGAGACAATACTGCTCCAACTACTGATAATCGACTCCGTAACAAAGCATCTAGGAGGTCCAAAGCACTGCCCGTTGAGGGGCAAAGCCGCCCGGAAGCGTGGTGCAAAATCAGCCCAAAACGATTTTATAGAAGTTCTGAGCGGTTGGCCAACTTTGAGACATACTGCTCCCAAACTAGACTGATAATTTCCGTAACAAAGGCATGCTAAAGGAAGGTCCAAAGACCAACTCCTTAGGGCAAAGCCCGCCTCGGATCAGACGCAGTGGCTGCTTAAAAGGCCAAAACCGATTTTTCGTAACATTTCTGAGCTTCGGCCAACTTTGAGACAATACTCCCAAACTAAACTGATAATCGCACTCCAAAAAGGCATGCTAAAGGAAGGCCAAAACCCTGCCGTTGAGGGAGCAAAATCCGCCGGATCAGACGCTGTGGCTCTAATCAGCCCAAACACGTTTTGATAGACATTTCTGAGCGTTTTTGCCAACTTTGAGACAATACGCTCCCAAACTAAGACTGTAATTGCACTCCGTAACAAAGGCATGCTAAAGAAAGGTCCAAAGACCAACTGCCCGTTGAGGGAGAAAATGCCCGCCTCGATCAGACGCTGGTCTTAAAATAGCCCAAAACACGATTTTTCCAAAACATTTCTGAGTTTGCCAACTTTGAGACAATACTGCCCCAAACTAAGACTGATATTGCACCCTAACAAAGGCATGCTAGGAGGCCAAAGACCAGTTTTCCCGTTGAGGAGCAAAATGCCCGCCTTGGATAGACGCCGTGCATGTTAAAGAGGGTCTGGGGTCGCAAATTTTTCCTGGGGTCGTATTCTTAGCCAATTTGGGTCGGGAGATTGACGAACTGTGCGTACCTACAAAGTTGGTCATGAAGGGTAAAAACATAATGATGATCGGGGGCCTTTTGCGGTCTTATCCGCTGGGGCCTTTTGGGGACCAGTCCGAGCCTGGCTACTACCTGCATTGTTAACCAACAACAACAACAACAACAACAACAACAACAACAACAACAAAGCGTCTGCCGCGCAAAACAACAAGGGCAACGCGTGCAGTGGATCGACGGACAAGCGAGGAATCCGATTCCGAGAGTCGTCTTCGTCGCTCTTTCTCTCTCGCACCCCTAGCGAACTAGAGGCCTAGAGTGACGTGAGAGAGAGAGAGACAGAGCGACGAAGACGTCGTCTGCTGGGCTTCGCTTTTGCCGTCGGCTGCTGCACCCTCTCCGCTGCACCGTAAAAATAAACCAGTGTGGCGGTGCAGCGTGGCGGTGTGCGCCGCCTCGCTCTTCGTCGCCTGCTCCGCGTCACGCCGTCACGCCACTGTCACGGCCGTCACGCGTCGTGTGACAGACGCGGCGCAGGTATGCAGCCGGAATGGGGCGACGAGGGACTAGCCGAGTGTGGAACATCTTGTTAGCACGAATACACACGAGGTTTGTTTGAAGTTCGGCGCGCTGCTTCGGGAGCAGCACTGCTGCTGCGACACCCGCCGCCGCCGTCTGGGGCCGCGGGAGGTTTGAGCGTGAGCACGATTGGGGGCGCACGTCGCTGCCTCTGTCGCACTCATGGGGCATACCGCAGAACAGTGCGCCAGAAGACTGGTGCACAGTGGCGTGCGCAGAAATTTAGAGGGCGGGGGGTCAGGCCACCTTTTTGCCTACTTACATGGGGAAGTGACGCAATTTGCCTACCTTTCAGCGGCTGTCTAGTGGCAAAGAGGGGGTCATGACCCCGCCCCCCCCCCCCCCCCCCCCCAACTGCGCACGCCACTGCTGGTGCAGGCGGTTAAAATCACCGACGGGTCGGTAAACAGGACTCGACCCTACAAATGGACTGCTCTCAAACGAGGATTCCACTGGTGAGGTCATACGCCCGGTTCGAGTCCTGGCGAGTCCTAGCGACTCTGAAGCTCAAAACGCGTCTAGAATTTTGACTGTTGGCGTTGGTCTTCTACTAGCCCAGCGGTTCCCAACCTTGGGGTCGCGACCCCAAATGCAGAATTGTTCAAAACGGTCGAAAATGCCTTTGAAAACTCGTGTTTTAGGCCGACTTTAAGCAGCAACTGCGTCTGATCCGAGGCGGTATGTCGTCCTCCCTCAGCGGGCATTTGGTCTTTGGACCTTCCTTTAGAATGCCTTTGTTACGGAGCGCGATTATCGGCCTTAGTTTGGGAGCAGTATTGTCTCAAAGTGGATCAAAATGGCATTCAAAGGCATTTTTTACTGTTTTTATCAACTTTGAGACAATACTGCTCCCAAACTAAGGCCGATAATCGCACTCCGTAACAAAGGCATGTGAAAGGAAGGTCCAAAGACCAAATGCCCGTTGAAGGAGGACGAAATACCGCCTCGGATCAGACGCAGTGGCTGCTTAAAGTCGGCCCAAAACACGATTTTTCAAAGACATTTGACCGTTTTGATCAACTTTGTGGCAATACTGCTCCCAAACTAAGGCAGATAATCACACTCCGTAACAAAGGCATGCTAAAGGAAGGTCCAAAGACCAAATGCCCGTTGAGGGAGGACGAAATACCGCCTCAGATCAAACGCAGTGGCTGCTTAAAGTCGGCCCAAAACACGATTTTTAGAAGACATTTGTGGCCGTTTTGATCAACTTTGCGGCAATACTGCTCCCAAACTAAGGTGGATTATCGCACTTTGTATCAAAGGCATGCTAAAGGAGGGGTCGCGTGGGGTCGCGAAATTTTTCCTGGGGGTCGCGGAAATTTTTTGTTACAAATTTGGGGTCGCGAACCGAAAAAGGTTGGGAACCGCTGTACTAGCCCACTGTGCGTTGGGGTGCGAGAGAGATAGCGCGACGAAACGCCGGGATCCGCGCTGACTCCCTACAGTGCTTCGTCGCTCTGTCTCCCTCGCACCCTTGCGCGCCACCCGCGACCGCACGAGTGCGAGAGAGACAGGCCACTGTGAAATCAGCCTAAAGGCCAAGGCTGTAGGCCCGCGCGCGTACCTCAAACACTCTGGAAGCTTGCAGGCAGGCTGTACAAAACGCAACCACATTTCAAAGCACGAGTTTTTTTTTTTTTGTTTTGTTTTTTGCCGTGCCTCACCCTTTCCGAAATCACGCGCTTAATTATTCACCAGAGTATCAGGCGATTCGCTATACGTTCGTTCCGGAACGTTCCGGAGCCGCGGAGCGCGCATGTTATCTAATTCAAATTGCTAATTAAATGTGTACCGGCCGGCGACTTGGCGACCCGCGCTGATTTTTCGGCCCTTATTTACGAGCCAGCGTCCCGCCCCGCGCCCCGCACGCTCGCCAGAGACGCCAGATAACCGGAGGGCCTTTATCGCGCTCCATTACCATGCGAAATTTTAATTTGCTTCACATGCTCGGCACAATTTGGAGCGAGATTAGCCGGCCGGGCACGTGTCGCGAAGCACAGTGGATTTGCCAGAAAACCGGTGGAGGCGGCCAAAGTTCTGGACGCGTTTTGAGCTCCAGAGTCGCTAAACGGGACTCGAATACGAGCGTGTGACCCCACCAATGGATTCCTCGTTCAGACAGCAATCCGTTGGTGGGGTCACACGCTCGGTTCGAGTCCTATTTAGCGACCGTGGAGTTCAAAAGGCGTCTACATTTTGGCCGCCACCACCGGTCTTCTGGCCCACTGTCCAAAAGCGCGTCGAGCCCTAGCCAACATGACAAAACAAAAAAGACAAAATAAGTTGGACACACTAAGTCGTTGAACTTGATTAACATCACATTACAAGTTTTAAGCATGCGGGTTTTTTTTTCGTACGAATTGGTAAGAACTTTTGCATAAATTTGTGTGATTCTTGAACAAATTTTTACGAGACATTCCTCATGAACAAAATTATGCGAGACCACGCAATCGATGTACAAATACATCCACTCAAGTTCAAGTTAGAGAATCCGACTCACAGCCATGCTGGCTTCACTGAAAAGTTTCCATTTTTCTTGACCGCTACAGGTGACATGCGTGAGATGACTGCGACGGGAAATCGAATTGAAACCCTGGCATTCCCCGCGAGCTAATAACGCCTCTGGCGACTTGGAGTCTTTGTGAAGTTGGCGCTTCTCGGGCGCGGCGCCGTCACAGCAGCGCAGCACACTGGGGACAGTGGCCGACAGTGGCGCGCCCGTTTGCAGAATGAAATCGCGGCCGTCCCCGCGGCGGTGGCAGCAGACCGATTCCGAGAGTCGATTCCGTCGCGCTGTCTCTCTCGCACTCATGGGGCGCCGCCCCTGTGGGTGCGAGAGAGACAGCGTGACGACTCTCGGAATCAGACTGCAGTGCGCGGCGGGCTCAAAGCAGCGCGAGCGCGACTAAGCCGGCCGGGGCAGCTGCCGGTGGCGCACTGCGAAGAACCACGCAGCTCGGCCGGCCGGCGGCGCAGTTACGCCGCTTTGCGCGTCCAAAGGTCAGTCTCTAGAGCGTCACGGCTCGCCCTTGGTAAACCCTTCTGCCACGGGGCAAGCGGCGGCCGGGGCGCAGGCGGACCAGCCGGACGTTTAATAAACGCGAGTATTAAGCTTCCAAGCGAGATTAGGGACGACAATTTTCCAGGCTTGCCAGGTTCGCCAGGCTTGCCTCGGAACCAGGGACTAACCGGGGCCGCGCCGCGCAGAGTCTGCCGCCGCACAGTGGGCCAGAAGACCGGCGCCGGCGGACGAAACTCTACATGCGTTTTGAGCTCCAGAGTCGCCAAACAGGACTCGAACCGAGCGTGTGACCCCACCAATGGATTCCTCGTTCGGAGAGCAATCCATTGGTGGGGTCACACGTTCATTTCGAGTCCCGTTTAGCGACTCTGGAGCTCAAAACGCGTCGCGGATTCGACCGCGTCCGCCGGTCTTCTGGCCCACTGTGCGCCGCCGCCCACTCCCGGCGGAATGCGACATCCAGCAGTAAATCCACCTGGTCCGTCAAGGCCGCCGGCCGCCGCCCCGGGACGCCCGACGCACGCGTGCAGCCCCCGGCGGGGCTCCCTGGGGGCGGCGGCCTGGGTCTCGGGGCCCCGGGGCGCAGGCCTCCGGCAAGGTCACCGAGCGCCACGGCGGCGCCACGGCGGGGACCGCGCTGTTTGGCGGCCCAATGTGTCACGGGCTATCTCCGCGGCCTATCGAGGCCGGCGAGCCGAAACACGGAGCCGCTGTAGTGAAATTAAAACGCCATCATCGCCTCGACGGTGGACTCCTCTGGCAACGAGCAGCGACTACACTGTGACGGCCCCTGATGTGGTCGGGCCGACCGAAAGCGACGCCGCCACTAGAAACTGGGACCCGGGACGCGTGAAGCCATTTGGGGGCGCGTTAACAAGGTTGCAGCGCTGGGCAACCCTTCCCTGACCTTCGACCCACCGCAACCACCACTAGCCACGGTGGAGGTCCGAGGCCCGCGCCTGACCAGCCTCACGGCCTTCACGGCCTCGGACATCGATGGCCGAGGCCGCTAGGACGTGATCAACATATCTCAGGGCTGCCAGCTTGGCTGCCTGCCTGGCTGCCTGCCTGCCTGCCTGCGAGCGCAGCTGCTGACCCTGAGCACGTCCGGAGTGAGGGGCCCGGACTGCCGAACTTGCAGACCAAACAAGTATTTTCTTGGAGGCCACTCGGGAAGATTTGACGTCGACTTTCCGAGTCCACGCAACCCTGCTCTTTGCTTTTGCTCCCCCTTTCCCCCTCCCTCTCCTTCCCCCTTCCCCCACTCGGTTCCGCTTCCGTGCCGCTAAAGAACCGCGAAACGCTGTTTCAAGTATCTGAGAGCGATCACTCAAAAGCTATGATTAAGAGCTGAATGAGAAAGTAGTGGACGCGGTAATAGCTTGGCGTGCCGTTGCGCGACGGGGCCGCGAGGGACACAAAGGCAACAGGAGTGCGACCTTCGGGGCGGCCAGCGCCCAGGGCGCACCACAGTGGGCCAGAAGACCGGTGGAGGCGGTCAGAAACCCAGACGCGTTTTGAGCCCCACAGTCGCAAAAAGGGAGACGAACCGAACGTGTGACCCCACCAATGGATTCCTCGTTCGGAGAGCAATCCATTGGTGGGGTCACACGTTCGGCTCGAGTCCCATTTAGTGACTCTGGAGCTCTAAACACGTCGAGAGTTTTGGCCGCCTCTACCGGTCTTCTGGCCCACTGTGCGCACCCTGCAGAGCCGTTTTCGCAGCTCTGTCTCTCTCGCACTCTTGGGGCGTTCCTCGTAGGTGCGAGAGAGACAGAGCGACGAGAACGACTCTCGGAATCCGTCTGCTGCGCCCTGCAGCGCACGAAGCGGGCAGGTCGGCAACGCGCGCCGGCCAAATCTAACGTGATAATTATACCGCAGGAATTCCCAGACGGGACCGCGCACGCCGGGCCGCGCCGGGCAGTGTGCCGGGCCGCCTTGCACCGGAAATGCCTCCGTGGGAATTATGGCGGCCAGTTGGCGGCCACTGCAGTGTGAACACGCCAATCCCGGCCGACGGCCACCTCGAGACCGGCGCCAGCCCAGGTCCTGGAAAACAGTGGGCCAAGACCGGTGCAGGCGGCCAAAACTCTGGACGCGTTTTGAGCTCCAGAGTCACTAAATGGAAATCGAACCGAACGTGTGACCCCACCAACGGATTGCTCTGTGAACGAGGAATCTATTGGTGGGGTCACACGTTCGGTTCGAGTCTGGTTTGGCGACTCCGGAGCTCAAAACGCGTGGGTTGTTTTAGCCACCTCTGCCGGTCTTCTGCAAAAAATTTCTCATGGAGCAATATCATGGACTGTACCAACAGACTTGGCGCTTATGACTTTTCTAAAATATTTTAAATACAATCTTCAATGTTGTTGATGATGTTGTTTTGATTTGCTTGCCTTTACAGTGTCTCTGGAGTCGAGCCTGGAGGTGACCGGAGGCAGTTCAGCCCGGCGCACACAACGCCCTGTCCATTACTGGTGTCGTTGTAATTGGGCCCGCAAAGCATTTAGCGATGCACAAGAAAACCACTTGGCCGCGCCAGGCCGCGCCGCCGCCGCTACTTAGCCCCGCCCCCTCCCCTCCCTCCGCGCGTTATTAGAAAAGGCCATTTTCCTTTAGTTCCAATTATGAGCGGGGCGCGTTACAAACACCCGCGCTGTGTGCTTTGCCTGGGCCGGCGGAAAAACGCCGCCAAAACGTGAATAATAGATGCAGGAAATAATGGGGCAGGTAAGTCCATCGAATCGTGTTGTTATTTTGGGGGAGGCCTTCGGCTCGCCGGGGCCCGCCACCCCGGTGCGGTCCTGGCGAGGCCCTGCAGACTGATTCCGAGAGTCGTTTTCATCGCTCTGTCTCTCTCGCACCTATACGGCACGCCGCGTGAGTGGGAGAGAGACAGAGCGACTCTCGGCGGAAGCAGTCTGGCGGTGGGCGATGCACCCCACCGTGAGGCGCAGGCCGGTCCTGGGGGTTCCCACAGGTCCTGGCAGTGTCCTGCCGGCGAGGCGCGGCGAGGGCATGCAGCCGGAAAACACCCCGGAGACCGCGGCGGCAAGCCTCTCCTCTCCGCATATTTCTGAATTTCTCTTCAAAAATCCATATTTCCATGTTAATATTCGCGGATGTAAAGTACACTGTGTGCTGCTGCTCTGCTCCCTTGGCGTCGGGCCGGGGGTGGCGGGGCGGGGCGAGGCGGGGCGCGGCGGGGCGGGGCGGGGCGGGGTGGGGCTGGGTGGGGCGGGGTGGGGCGGGGCGCCCAGAATGCCTTATGCATGAGGCGGTTTGGCTGGTTGGCCCCGCCGTGGCCCCCGCAGCCCCGTGGCGCACTACTCGCCACCACTACAAGCAGGGCCGGCCGGCCCGGCCAGCACCCTCGCAACTGGAGGACGAGCCAGCGCAGTTACTCGGGGGGCCGGGGTGCATCCAAAAGGCCAAATCCGTTCAGCCTGTGCCCCGCCCCGCCCCGCCCCGCCCCGCCGAATGTAAAGGCGGCGGTCCGTCTGGGACGCGCGCGGGAAGGACGAATGCAAAGAAGATTAGGGAACAAGGCGCAGGACGAGGAGGACTACGTAAGGGTGGTCGCGCGCGCCTGCAGACTCATTCCGGGGCACTACTCTCGTCGCTCTGTCTCTCTCGCACCCATGGAGCGCCCTGTGAGGGTGCGAGGGGCTGCCTACCCTACGTGCGCTCCAGCCAGGTACTTCCAGTGTAGTCTACGAGGAGTGGCCAACCTCTGCAGCCGAGGTATTTACCCTTACGACAAGGGGAGCATCGTGGGACATGGGAACCGTTGCCTACCATGGACGCGCTGGGCACCGCGCCTACTTCGCGCCTGCAGCGTAGGCCAGCCCGCCGAACGCGCGTGCGAAGAATTACCTAACCTCCGGGCGCTCCAGTCGCCTGCGGCGTAGGCCAGCCCGCTCAGCAGCGGAGCGATAAGTTGCCTACCTGCCAGGCGCTCCAAGACACCGAGGCTGAAAAAAAAGTCTGGACGAGAACTACCACTCGGACATCACGCGTGGAGAGGGAATGAGAAAGAGAAAGAGAAAGAGAAAGAGAAAGAGAAAGAGAAAGAGAAAGAGAAAGAGAAAGAGAAAGAGAAAGAGAAAGAGAAAGAGAAGAAGGAGCAGCGAAAAAAATTGAAGATTGGGAAGAAGGAATATAAAAGAGGGATTGAGGAAGACACAGAGGGAGAACGCGAAAGAGAAGACTGGAATAGGAGCGAGAAAGAAAAGAAGAAGAGGAAAGAGAAGAAGGGAGGAGCGAGACTGCACGTCAATGGGTTGCGCCGCTGTGCTGCACCGGGGCCCAGCCCAGTCGCTTGTTCTCTCTACGCACAAATCCCGGCTACCCTCATCTCGCTCGGACTGGACCCCCTCCCTCCCTGTCCGTCTGCAGGGTCTGCAGGCTTGCGCTGAGCCCACGGCAAATATTGACTGTAACGTTATTAAAAGTAGAGGCCCTTTTCGCTGCAGACAGACCCCGGCTTGCTGCGCCGGGCTGCGCGCCAGACTCATTCCGAGAGTCGTTTCCGTCGCTCCGTCTCTCTCGCACCTCCACGGAGCGCCGCGTGAGTGCGAGAGAGACGGAGCGACTGTTGGAATGAGCCTGCGCACGTCCGGGTTATACCGCTACCCTTGTCTGTGTAATTTCACTCCGAGTTTGCGACTTCGGCACCTGGCGGCCACCGGCTCGGCTGGACACGGGCAGACAGACGGACAGACGGACAGACAGACAGACAGACAGACAGACAGACAGACAGACAGACAGACAGACAGACAGACAGACAGACAGACAGACAGAGACAGACAGACAGGTTTTGTCCGCCTCCACCGGTCTTCTGGCCCACTGTGCGGCGCGGCGACGATGGCGACTCGGAGAGGTCTGCGTCGCGACGGCTCCTCCTCGCCGTCGCCAAGTACCTCAATTTTCCAGTTCGAGAGCACGGATTGTTTTTCGGGGCGATGTGCGCCGCGGGCACGGCCGGGCACGGCCGGGCATGGCCACCGCGCAAATTACGGGATGGAATTAAAAATTGGACGCGAGAGGAAGAGGGGGAGGGGGAGTCTGAGAGGGGAGGGGAGGGGGTGAGTGCAACAACGGGGCGGTAATTCCCAAGCCGCGTAATGGATGTTTTCGGGGCGGCTGGCTGCCTGCCTGCCTGCCCGGCTGGCGTGCCGCTATGCCGGTGCAGGTGACTCTCCGAGGGGAGGAGGCAAATTCCTGTTTAAAAGACTCGTTGCATAAATCACTCATGTCGCTGCCTCGGTGCCTCGCCGCTTCCTCCTTCACCTGTAATTGAAATACTCGCTATCAGACGAGGGGTCGAAACGCGACACCGGCCCGCCTGCATTCTTTTGGGGAAACTTTTTTTCGGCGCGGTGCAAGTGCACGGGGTGGGGGTGGAGAGAGAGAGGGAGAAAGAAAGAGAGAGAGGGAGAGAGAGGGAGAGAGAGAGAGAGAGAGAGAGAGAGAGAGAGAGAGAGAGAGAGAGCGTAAATGAAATATGTATCACCGCGACGGGGCGGAAGTGGGGAAGCGGGGCTACTCACTGTTAGCCTCTTCGATGGAGGAAAAGATGCAGCGGGGAGTGAAACACAAAAAAAGCTCATTAAATTGTCGAACGCGGAGGAGGCCGCGGAGGTGTCACTGGCTGAAGATGAGAAGATAATGGTGGCTCAATTTGATGTGAAATCGGAGCGGGGCGGTTGTTGCATTAGGGAGAGTGAAGGCGAGAGGAGGGGGAGGGGGCGTCTTTCAATTTTCAAACTTGGCGTTGTTGGCTCGCGCGCTTCGATGGGCGCTCTCAAAGAGCAGAGCTATTGTGTGCTTTTCGGCGGCCCGGCGGGGCGGGTGCACCCTTCGTCACCCAGAGGGGCGGGGGGGGGGGGGGGAGTCACGCATACAGTGGGGTGCACTCGGCCCTACCCACGCCGCCACGCCAGGTGAAGACACAATAATCACTACGAACGCGAATCACCCATTACCCGGGAATAAAATTTATCACTTTCCCTTTTTACCCTTCGTGATGCTCCGTCTCTCTCTCTCTCTCTCTCTCTCGGTCACGTTAACGTGTCATTGTCCTTCCCCGTGGCGGCCGTGAAAAAACAGGGAGGCCGCCCCAGCGCACCTTGCCGGCCCGGCCGCCCCAAGCCTATTACACTGCAGAGCCCTCTCCGTCGCTCTGTCTCTCTCGCACCTGTGCAGGACGCCCCGTGAGTGCGAGAGAGACAGAGCGACGGAAAGGACTCTCGGAATCGGAAAGCCGGCTCGGGCTGGGCTGGCCTTGCTGGGGCTCTGGAGGAGTGCATCCTATTGCACGGCGATGGGATGAGGCTGCCATCTAATGCACGGGGAGTAAGACATTATGGACATGGCAGGCTGCTTACCTTGTCTCGGCTCGGCTCGGCTCGGCTCGGCACGGCTCGGCTCGGCTCGGCTCGGCTCGGCTCGGCTCGCTGCGCTCGGCTCCGCCCGTTTCCTCCCTGCGGACAAAGGAAATGAAATCACACGTGAAATTTTTGCGGAGCGCTGCACGCATATACGGTTTCTGGAGCGCAGACAGCGGCGGCGCATGCTCTAATACAGGCCACAAGCTCACAGACAGACAGACAGACAGACAGACAGACAGACAGGCAGACCCACAGACAGACAGACAGACAGACAGACAGACAGACAGACAGAAGACAGACAACAGACAGACAGAAAACCAGACAAAAAAAGAAGACGCAGCGGTGAGGGCTAAGGGGGGGGTTTTTTGAAATAGCAAAAGGGCGGCAGTCCGGGAAATGGAAGGGACACCGGCCGGCCACCCACCCGGGGGTGGGGCCGGGCCGGGGGGGGGCCGGGCCCCCCCCGCCCCGCCCCCCCGCCCCGCCACGCCAGACGGAAAAGAGCCTACTAAACAATCATTTCAGGCCTTTACGTGTTCAGTGATAGTGTAATAGGCTGTGCAGCGCAAACAGGGGAGCACACAATGTGTGCCTGGCGGGCTGTTTCCGGACAGCGCATTCGTCTCTCCGTCTCTCTCGCACTCACGGGGCGCCCGTCGCGGTGCGAGAGAGACGGAGAGACGGGCCCCGACCGGCACGGCAGCGCCACGGTGTGCGTTCGCATGGCGTGCGCGGCAGGTGGTGGAGGGGGGGGGGGGGGAGCTGGAGGGGCTGTTCAAATTTAGGGGACGGACGAATCCGCGGAGGAGCGCTAGGCCCTCGCACAGCAGGCCCTGGGGAAAAAAGCGTGTTGTATACATGTCATTCATTTTAAGGAGGTCTATTAAGTCACTGACGGGGCAGCGTCTACGGCGTCGCAACAACTTTTTGCGAAGAGGGACTGGATATTGAAAGCGAGGGCGAAATCGCTTCGGCGTATCTCAAAGGCATGTGCCATGCGTTATCCCATGGCTGTATCAAGTTAAGGAAAATCAACACATCACACATCAACAGATCAACACATCAACAACAGATCAACGGACCGGGACGGTTGATGCCTCCGTTGACGGCAAGTAACAGAGGCTCGTGCATTTTGCATCCACACCTCTCCGCAGCCACGCCCTGCCGTGCAATTGGCTATGCCGTACTCTTGGGGAGTCGTTGTTCTTCAAAAGCGGGATTTGTTCTGGCGACCGCACAGGGGAATCAAGAATCAGTGGTCTTGTCTCTGTGTTCCTTTTCGTTTTTTACCCTTGTTCGTTTTTCTCATCCGTGTTTTCACCATCGCCACCACCACCACCACTACTACCACCAGCAGATTGCAGCACGCACCCTCCTTTCGTTTGTGAGACACTGAAAAAAAAAAACTAAACTACAGAGCGGTTTTACTAAATAAGTTTCCCTAGACAAATAGTGCATGCCTGTTCCGCTCGGCTGGAGACAACATTCATTATTTTTTCTCTTTTTGTTCCCGGTGACATTGAAGGAGTGGCGGCTCAGGTCGTGCGGTGGGTGCGGCGATGATAGCATCGACGGGGATTCGACTTGCACGATGACAACAACAACAACAACACGTCTACTTTAAAGAAGTCCCCTCCGTTCCGTTCGCCTTACGTGCATCGGACGGCAGGCGGCTATGACACTAATGTTGATTAATTAGGTGAACCTCGTCCCGCCTCACACGCCACGGCGGTAACGACCGCCGTACGTGCGCCTTTACTCCATTCTTTATTAAGGAGGGGGCGGAGGAAGGAGGAGGAGGAGGAGGACGAGAAGAAGAAGAAGAAGAAGAAGAAGAAGAAGAAGAAGAAGAAGAAGAAGAAGAAGAAGAAGAAGAAGAAGAAGAAGAAGAAGAAAGGCCTACGGTCCATGTATACAATTGACAAGACAGTTTTCGCACCCCTTTATTTCTTTCGGTTAACAGTGAGGAGGAAGCATCAACAACATAATCGAAAAACGACGAAGACGACAAAGTTGGAACTCCTTCACGCCTGGCGGGTAGGCCTGCCCGCACGCCGCGATGCCTCCACCTCCAGGGCGATGGGGGAGAGTGGGAGGGGGATAGAGGGGGTGTTGGTTGGCCGTGCGGGGCGGCGCTGGGCTCGGCAGCGCGGTAGGCAAAGCCGTGTAGGAACTCGGCCGCGAAGAAGGCGCGGCGCTGCGGGGCGGCGGCCCGGATGAACTCCCCGACGCCACCACCAGCATAACCGCAGCCACCCCGGCGACCGCGCCACGCCCCCCCCCCCCACCCCGCGGCATCCGAACGTGTTTTCTTGTCCCATAAACTAGGTTCCTCCGGTAAGAGGGCTCGGAAAGTTGGGAGCCGCTCATCCATAACGCGCGCCCCGCATTCCGCCGTGTAGTGAGGGCAGTTCATGTAGTGCCGCGGGACCTACACCGGCGACGTCGCGGCGGCCTATTCGGAGGGAGGGGGTCACGGATGTCATGACCACCCGAACGGCCGACGGTCAGCTGGGACGTAGCCTCTATCAAGCCACAAGGCAAGCCGGCCGTCGCCGCGCTGCTAAACTAAAGTTAACGACGGAAAAAGCGAGTGCCCGGCCCTCGGAGCGTCGCGTCGTCCGAAAGGGCCGAAGGGACGCGCCGAAAGGTGGGCCAAAGCCTTTTTAAGTGGCGCCGTTTGCGCGTGGCGTCAAGCGGGGCGCGGCGCAGGGCCTAACTGCGTTTTAATTCTGCGCGTTGTTAATTCAGTAAAGCGAGCGAGCCACGCGGGGGGCAGCGGCGCCGCTGGTCCGGACAGGGGGCGGCGTCACCAACAGGTGCAGCGGGAGCCCCCTTTTTTTCTCCCGTGTTGTTGTTGTTGTTGTTGTTTTTATTGAAGGGTTCAGTCGTCTGCGCAGCGCCGCCGAGCGGACTTCTGGCGCGCCTGTCGAGCGGGCCTGGACGGCTGGTTGCGGCGCTGCCGGGAGCATCCTCGCGTTTTTTTCTGTTTTTGTCCATTTCGTTGCTTTTTTTTGCGCCGTGCCCGCGTCGGCCCGAAACAATATCGCATTTAATAAGAACGGAGGAAGGCGTTACCTCATTAAGGGGAAACCCCGCGGCACGGAGAATGCGCAAAAACGCCCTGGCAGCGCTGCAGCGCGGCACCACCCTTTACGGCGCGTAAAAATATAACTCAATCTGAGCTCCGCCGTCGGCCGCTTCCGAAAGTCGTCGTGTCTCTCGCGCCGCGGCGCGTCTTCCAAGGGTGCGAGGGAGACAGGGCGACGATCGCTCTCCTCGGAATCATCATCCCGCGTGGCTCCGCCGAGACCCGGCCGAGACGGAGGGGAACAACTGCCCGGGAAAAAATGACTCAATCAATCGGACGTAGCTGCAGGCGGGAGATCATTTGGAGCAGCCAATCAGGCGCGGCCTGGCGGAGCCGGCACTCGCCGTCCCCGCGAAATATCGCCCCGGGCGGAGCTGCCGGGCCGCCGGGGCCCGCGCCGCCACCTGGTATGCGCGCCACCCCGCCACCCTTGACACCCGCACCCTCCGGACCACACCCTCACACCCCGCCCCCGCCACGCCCCGCCCCGCCCCGCCACGCCCCGCCACACCCTAAAGGTGGCGTGGTGCCGTTTGGCGCGCATTATTGACACAACGCGCACGTGACGCCGGCTGCAGCGGACCCTGTCCGTCAAGATCCTGGCCGGGGAGGCGCCGCACAGTGGGCCAGAAGACCGGTGGAGGCGGTCAAAATCCCGGACGCGTTTTGAGCGCAAGAGTCACTCAATCGGACTCGAACCGAACGTGTGACCCCACCAATAAATTCCTCGTTCGGAGAGCGATCCATTGGTGGGGTCACACGTTCCGTTCGAGTTCTGTGGTATATACCATGGTTTTTATGTTGTACTGCTGACCACTGATTTTAAGGGGTATATTGATTGCATTTCCACGTGTGATAAATTCGGGTGACCACAGTTTTGGGCCTACCGCACATGCTCTGTGGTCTGCACCACACTTCGAAAGACAGTGTTTGACCCACACTGCCACTAAGGCCACGGGATTCTCCTCCGCCTTCAAGGAGGGTCCGCGCCATGCCACCAGCTGGTGGCGGTACATCCAACTTCCACACCTGCAGTGCAGTGCCCCACATCCGCCACACTGTCACGGCAGTCACGGCACCGTCCCGTCGGCCTGGACGGCCTGGCAGCGTCTGGCAGCGTCTGGCAGCCAGCCCCCGCGCCCCGCCTGCCCCGCCTGTCCGCCGCAGCGCGCTGTTCGCAGCTTTTCATCTGCATTCTTAATGACTTGATTAGCGTGGGCCAGGCCCAGCCAGGCAACCAGCCAGGCAACCAGGAAAAGGCACCGGGGGCCCCCAGCACCCAGGCAAGGCACCCAAAGCCGGGCCCACTCCCGACTCCTCCTTGCTAGTTCTTGTGTGCCTGTATTCATAAACGTCAATCACGCAAATTCCGGGCTGGCAAGTTAGTGCTGCGCCGGGCGCCGCGGGGAGAGCCTGTCTCTCTCGCACCTGTAGGGACCGCCTCATGAGAGCGAGAGAGACAGAGCGACGCAGACTCTCAGATCAGTCCGCAAGCAGCACAGCAAACAGCTGGGCCGAATTTTCGGGTTCAGGGGGGGGGGGAGAGTATAGTACAGTGTCGGTGAGTTGGTACAGTCGTTCACTAAAGGGCATCAGCGACACAAAATCGCGGATCAATCTATTTCAATCCTAATGGAGATTCAAGAGGAGCAAAGTTCGTAATAAAGATCGCCCCGTCTGTCGCACTCACGGGGCGCTCCGTAGGAGAGACCGAGCGCGCGGCGCGCGGCTCTTCGGGCGGAACCGCTCGGCTGGCACACCCCGTGGCACACCGTGCGCCCAGACTAGTTTGGCGTGTTTGATTCCCCGTGTGTCGTTCCCCCTGGGGACGCGTGGCCGCGCGTGGCGCCGGCAATGACAATGATCCGGCAATTAGGCAGGGCAGACAGACGGACGGACGGGCGGACAGACAGGTAGACAGACAGACAGACAGACAGACAGACAGACAGACACACGGGCAGAGACAGACCCCCCCCCCCTCTTCCGCCTTGTTCGCCGTGCTCTCGGCACACCTGTCCTCCAGTGGCGCCTCGCCGATTAGCGGCCCGTGTGCACATATGACGTAACGCGGCGCGGCGCTCTCATCGCCTCGCGGAGGGGGCGGCAGTAAGCCGTTAGCGTGTTTGTATTATTCATGGTGCTTCTTTGCCGGCTGCTTTGCGGAAGCGAGCACCACCAGTGGGCCAGGCGGGGTCCGTCCGTTTATCAGGTGAGAAGGGGGGAGGCGCGTCTCAAATCCCGCCAAGTTTATAAACTTCCAGCCGAAAAAAAGTAGATTTTTGAAAAAGGAAAGAGAGGGCGGGTTTCTACACTATTTTTCCGCCACAGCACTCTAGCCCGTCAACGGACGGCCCCTTAGATTGCGCGTGTTCTCGATGGAGGGAGAAAAGGGGTCCAACTAATGCACAGTGCGGCTCCTCTCGTGTCGGCGTGCCAAACTTATTTGTCACCTCGCGTGCCCGCCCCGCCCCGCGTGCCCTCCTCGGCCGGATGTTCGTTCACCCCGCCGACAATGAGACCTGTGGCGCCCTCCGCGGCCTGATGACGGCCTGGACCAACTCGCAAGGAAAGTGAAAGCATGACGGGCATAGAAAGTGTAAGTGAATGAGGAGGGGGAGGGGCCGAGAGAGAGAGGGAGAGAGAGAGAGAGAGAGAGAGAGAGAGAGAGAGAGAGAGAGAGAGAGAGAGAGAGAGAGAGAGAGAGAAAGGGTCGCAGCACGTAGGGCGCACGTAAATAATTTCACGCCCTTAATGAAACTGCCATGGCATCGGCAGCCGGTCGTGTGAGACTGGTGTGAGCGCAATCAATGGAACGTCATCAGAAAAAAAGAGCGAAACGCCAGCAGACAGCCGCTCTTTTTGTTTTGTTTTTGGGACAGGGATATGCGATGAGAGAGTGCAGTGTGGTCGTCATGATTACCGCGTCGGCCTCGTGCAAAAATAAAGTGAGGGGGGGGGAGTCGAACCCGGGCCGCCACTCATAGACGAAAGTGATGCACGTGTGGCTTCACGGAAGCCAGTGCACTACTCTAAATGTGTTACGGTGAAAGGCTGCACCAGGATACGGTGAAGATTTACTCAATGATTCGAAACAAAGTCGGCAAAGTATCTTGAAAGGCAGAGGTCACCTACACAGCCAGCTATGCCACCATAATAATTGAGAATCTTCACCAGAAGGACGTCTTTTAGAGTGTGTGACGCTGCGTCGCGCTGTGGATTTCTCTCTCTGTCTCTGTCTATCTCTTCTCTCTCTCTCTCTCTCTCTCTCTCTCTCTCTCTCTCTCTCTCTCTCTCTCTCTCTCTCTCTCTCTCTCTCTCTCTCTCTCTCCGGAGACAATGCGTGATGAAAAATAAAGCGGGAACAAAGCGAGTCGGTGACGCTTCGCAACATGCTTGGCAATCCGCTTAGCAGCTGCCGGACTCGGCGTCCCAAACGCCGCGACGCGAAGCGCCCCGAATTCGCCCGGCCAGAGTCGCTTTCGTCGCTCCGTCTCTCTCTCACCCAGACGGGGCACCGTGAGAGTGCGAGAGAGACGGAGCGACGGAAGCCACTCTGGAGCCGCTCTGTGAATAACGAAAAGAGGCGGCGCTAAAAGCAGCAGCTGCGAATAAACAAGTCCAGCGAGCATGTCGCGCTAATACACAGAAGATGTTTGGACGGCGGGCCGACTCTCTGTCTCTCTCGCACCCCCGGGACCCACCGGTGCGGCCCCGCGAGTGCGACAGAGACGGAAGCGCAGTCCGCAGATTGGACGGCAGGCGGCCCTTGAGGACGGCTTCAAAGGGAACGGCAATGCACAGTGGGCCAGAATACCGGTGGAGTGAGCAAAAATTCTAGACGCGTTTTGAGCTCCAGAGTCGCTAAGCAAGACTCTAACTGAACGTGTGACCCCAGCAATGGATTGCTCTCCGAACGAGGAGTCCATTGGTGGGGTCACACGCTCGGTTCGAGTCCTGTTGAGCGACTCTGGAGCTCCAAACGCACCCCGGATTTTGAACGCCTCCACCGGTCGTCTGGCCCACTGTGCAATGGCTCGGCAATGGCCGCCTCACTTAGCCGCGCTCAAATTTTCATGTTTCCTCCGCCGGTCCCTCGACGCGACTCGCCCGCCCCGACACGCATGCACGCAGTGGATTTGCTCTCGACGGAACGAATTCAGGCAGGGACCAGAGCGGGGCGAGGGGGGGCAGGCGAGAAGGCAAGGCGGCTCAAGAAAGATGTGACGTAGAAAAGGGCTGCCGAGGATGTACACAAAACTGGGGCAGCGGGGAAAAAGTTGAGATCCGCGTGTTTGCCATCCAGGCAGGCGGGCAGGCAGGCGGGCAGGCGCAGTGAGCGGGCCGACGGAACGTCTGCATCGCGGCGGGGAAGTCCCTCAACTCGCCGCCAGGTCGACGTCAGTTGCGTTGTTTTTCGGGACGCTCTCCGCGGGATAAAAGTTATCTCTGTCGGCCGAGGGCGCGGCCTGGCAGGCGCGCGCACGCCGTGGCGGGGCGGGGCGGGGCGGCGGGGGGGGCCGGCGGCGGGGCGGGGCGGGGGCGGGCGGCGGCGGGGCGGGGCGGGGCGGGGCGGGGCGGGGCGGGGCGGGGCGGGGCGGGACGAGCGTCTGAAATATGGCCGCGGCTGGATTCGGAAGCTGCGGCGCGAACGGACCGACGGATAGACAGACAGATCCTTCCGCAACGGGCTGCCAAAGTGGCTCAAAGGCGGCTAGGCTACTCTAGTCCGGCCTAGGCCAACCCTTGACGTCGCGCGCAAGCTGCAGGCCTGCCGTCTGATTCTGAACTGAGAGCCGCCGTCGCTCCGTCTCTCTCGCACCCCTACGGAGCGCCCCATGAGTGCAAGAGAGACGGAACGACAAAGGCTGCTGTGCCGATGAAAGAGAACCGAGAATCACGTTCGTTCCGACGTTCGGCGGTGATCGCTGGCCGCCTCAAAGACTGACGCCGCGCTAACCACTCGGTTAACCGGGACGACGGTGTCGCGCTATTTCTCTGCAGACTGTCTCTGTCTCTGTCGCACTCGTGGGGCGTCCCGTAGGAGTGCGAGAGAGACAAAGAGCGGCTCTTCAGAGTCGCTCAGCTGGTCGCGCCGCCCGACAGATAGATCAAAGCCTCCTCGGCGGCGGAGCGTGGCGTGGAGAAATGCCCTGCTTCTTGAGCCATCTGCCGCGGGACCACTGTACTCGTCTCGAGGTTGGCGGTCCGTGGCGGGGCGGGGCGGGGCGAGGGTGCAGCCAGGGCGTGCCAGTGAGCCCCGGTGCCAGATGACTCCCATGGCAGAGCGTTTGCTGTACACTCACTATATGAGCACTCCTTCCACCCCACCCCACCCCACCCACCCAGGGGGCCACAGGTTGGCATGATTGATACACACACCCGAAATTGGAACGCCCTCGCTGCCGAGGTTCATGGAACAGTGTAAGATCACAATTTGGAACCCATACATTCATAGTGTTGGGGTTGCCGTCTGCAGCCCGTTTGCCGTCGGTCTGTCGTTCTGGGGTGCAAGATCGCAAATTTCTAGTCACCGTAAAAACACGACAAAAAACGCGTGCGTCACCACCACGCCCACGCACGCACCGCGCAACGCAGCACGCTCGAGGCGGCCAAATGACATAACGGAATTAGCTCCCCTGAATGCACACATGTTTGCTCAGGTTGAATGGGCCGGACTGTGAATGGCGTTTTATTTACTTATTATTCTTTTTTTTTCGTGCGCCCAGCGCGCCCCTTCCGGACAGCGTCCAGCCAATAATGGGATCCCCCACCTTTTTTTTCCCCACCCGCCTGACGAGATTTGACAACTACTTTCCCGCCGTGACAGTCCACTCGCCAATTAATTAAGCCCAAGCAGTCGGCGAATTAAAAACGCGCACATTCGAAAAACGAAAACAACTTGGGGATTTCGTTCCGTTTGGTGACCGCGCGGCCGTGGCGGCGCTGACCGCGCGGACGCGGAAGCCGGCCATCTGTGGAGCGATTCCACTGCCCTCCTCTGTCTCCCTCCCACTCGTGGAGCGTGCCGTGGGAGTGCGAGGGAGGCAGAGGAGTGCAGGCAGCCGACTGTGTCCTCGTCCTCGCCGCGTCGTCTAATAGATAGAAACAACACTGACCTCATCAGCGGCGCCGGGGCGCGACCGACGGCCACCCCCGCACGCACCACCGGCCGCCGGCCTCCACTCTGCGGACCGAGAGTCCGTTTCGTCGCTCTGTCTCTCTCGCACCCAAACGGGACGCCCCATGAGTGCGAGAGAGACAGAGCGACGAATCGGTCCTCCACGCGCCCACCCCGCCGGACAAAACAAGCACGGCTGTCCGTGCCACGCATGCCGCGAGAAGGGCACACGCCTGTGCAGCTCAGCCAGACGGCAGTGGAAGGGGGAACAACGCGGCAATATCTGCAATTTAAAAACAAAACCCTTTCTGGCGGAGGGTTTCGTCCGATGAATCAAGGCGTCCTCGATATTCACTTCCAGACGAGGAGTCACTGATTGCGCGGAAGCGGCGTGCCCCAGGCGACCCGCACAGTGGGCCAGAAAACCGGTGGAGGCGGACAAAACTCTAGACGCGTTTTGAGCTCAAGAGTCGCTAAGCAGTACTCGAACCGAACGTGTGACCCCACCAATGGATTGCTCTCCGAACGAGGAAACCATTGCTGGGGTCACACGTTAGGTTCGAGGCCTGTTTAGCGACTCTGGAGCTCAAAACGCGTCTAGAGTTTTGTCCGCCTCCACCGGTCTTCTGGCCCACTGTGCGACGCCGGAATCGAGCAATGCAGGAACGGCCGCGATCATCGGGGACGCCCGACGAGCGTCCAATTTGCAACAATCCCGCCATCAATTATTCTGCGCTGCGGACAGCACTCGCAGCGCTCGCAGCGGACGCCGGGTGAAGCAAGGGGCAGCGCGGCAGCGGCCCGACCCGTCGTCGCCGTCCTCGCCTTCCTTCGTTAGAGGGGTCTAATTTCGAAACCAAATAGAGCGGCCGGCCTTTTCTCGCCAGACGACCGTATTTGCAACAATTATTGTCGCCGACCCTGCCGGCCAAGGCGGCGACGACGACCTGCTCTTGGTGGCCCGTCTCCCCCACCTCTCTCTCCCTCTCTCTCTCTGTGGCCGCCACCGGCGCTGTGCCGTTGTAATTAGCTATGGAAATGCCAGCCGAGGCGTCCGAGGCGACGGCCCTGGGCGCGACCGCGTCCGGGGCAGTGGCGCGGTCAGGGGGTTGCAGCGTTAGCGGTGATGGTGGTGGTAGTTGCGGTGGTGGTAGTGGTAGCAGTGGTAGTGGTGGTAGCAGGCGGCGGCACGCGTCCATGGCCCAGCGCGAGCCCAGCAAGGCCCGCCCCGCCGCCGCTACACTCCAGGGGTCGCGAAGTCGCCGGTCCGAACGTCCTGTCATGAACATAACTCATGACTGAGATTTGGCCGGCGGCCCGCCTAGGCCCGCCTAGCGGCCGTGAGCTATAGACACGGGCCGCCCCGCCGCGCACAGTGGGCCAGAAGACCGGTGGAGGCGGTCGAAATGCCGGCCGCGTTTTGAGCTCCAGAGTCGCTAAATGGGACTCGAACCGAACGTGTGACCCCACCGATGGATTCTTCGTGCGGACAGGAGTCCATTGATGGGGTCACACGTTCGGTTTGAGTCCTGTTTGGCGACTCTGGAGTTCAAAACGCCTCTTTAGTTTTGGACGCCTCCACCGGTCTTCTGGCCCACTGTGCCGCGCCTAGCCTCGGCCCAGGTCCCGGCCCGGCCGGGGTTTCACTCGCCATTCGGCTTGCAAAGTGACCCATAAAGCGCAGCGCTGGAGGCTCGCGAAACGCGGAGGACAAAAGCGGTACTACTGCGCCACTGGAATAAAAGTAAGCGGACCGTTTTTCACCGCGTTACTGGTGACAGGTGGGGCCGCCAGCCAGCCGCAAGCAAGCAGTGGGCAGCACACTGAGAGTGCTTTCCGTCGCTCTGTCTCTCTCGCAACCGTGTGCGGGACGCCGCACGAGTGGGAGAGGGAGAGAGGCACGGAAACGACTCTCGGAATCAGTCTGCTGCGGGTTGCTTAGCCTTGTCGAGGGGCCGCTCTCCGTGGACCGGGCGGCCATGGCCGCCAGCAGGCACACTCCGAAAGGGGCTTCGTTGCCCCGTCTCTCTTGCACGCCTGCGGAGCGCCCCGCGAGTGCGAGAGGGACAGAGCGGTTCCAGAGCCGCCAGGTAGCGGCAGCGGCGGCAGCACAGTCCTGGGCCCGGGCCCGAGGTTATGAATATCTCAGGCTTCATACTGGGGGCCATCAGGACCATTACCTTGAAGGACGGAAGGGAAGGGTGAGAACGCGCGCCCTAATGCGCGCCCGGCCTCTCTCTGTCTCTCTCGCACTCACGGGGCGTCCCGCAGGGGTGCGAGAGAGACAGAGAATCGTCCCGAATCGCTCTGCTGCCCAAGGCAGCCCGAGGTCCCCGTCGTCTGGGAGAAGTCCCACCAGCGGCGAGGCCGAGGCAGTGGGTGGGTGGACAGTGCACCGCGGCGGAGCGGGGCGGGGCGGCGGGCGGGGGCGGCCGGCTCGGTTCGTTAGCCTGTCAAAACAATGGGGAAGGGTAGTCGGAGGCTGCCGGGGGATGATCCGGACCAAAAATACAAGGTTAATCTTCATCACCATAATCGCCAAGCGATTCCACCCAACTGCAGTAGCAGGTGCTCCAGGCTGCCGTGCTGGCCGACGCGGTGCTCGGCGTGCTCCAGGATGCCTGCGGCTGCCCGCGGCCGACGTAATGGTCGTGCTGCTGGCGGCATGCTGGCAGGTATTGCCGGGCCGTGGTGCTGCGCGCCTATTGGCCGGAAGCGCGCCAAAATTCAAATGGCCGGCCTTCCGCTGGGACAGCCCCCCGGACAGCCCCCCGCGTGCCCCGGAGTGCCGCCGCCCCGCCGCGGGCCGGCTCCTTGCCCCAGCCTGCCCCAGGGAGGCGGTCAGGCGGTCGCTGGAATTAATTTGCACGCGCAACTCATTATTTTTTTCCAGTGGGCTGGGCCCACGCCGTGCCCGCGCCGGGCCGCGCTGAGGTGGGAATTGGGGTCGGCTGGCCTAAGGCTGGCCGGGCTGCAGGTGCGCGGGGCTGCGAGGGGCGGAGGGGCGCCGGGCCGCTGAGTTAGGGGCGGTTTGCGGCTAAGGGAGGGGGCGGTGCGAATTTGTGTTGCCGGAAGTGGGGCCGGTTCATTTTTCCCGGTAGGGCCGGGCCAGCGGTCGCCAGCGGGTCGGCTAGGCTCGAGCAAGCGGTCAGTTGACCGTCGTCGGCCATGCCAGTGTGGTCACTCCCCTGCGCCTAGGACAGTCAAGCACTACGGCGAGTTCCCCTGAATTATTGACAGTTTTTGTTTTGGTTGGGTTTTGTTCATTTGCCTTTTCCTTAAAATTAAGGGGACAAACAGCTCGAAATCAAGGTTTGATTTGTCACTCTTGGTCGGCATCAACTTACACAATGGCTCGCATGAATTCGTATTGCACTTGCATCGGGTGCACATGCTCATTTTATTCTTTTAACTTTTTGTGGGCTGCAGACGCGCCCTCCACCAATACGAATACGAAAATGTAAAAATAACGACTGTCGTCCCCGCTGGTTGAGCTCTGCGGCTCATATTCACATTCACCGGTCCGGATTCATTCGGCGGCGACCTCAACGCCCCGGCGCCCCGCCGAGCCGTCCCCCTTCCACAGACACACACCGGGCCTTTTTTTGTACGCGAATGTAAATATCGGAGGGCGATGTGGATTGGCCTGCAATTACCGAGAGAACATTGAGGAGGGGCGTGGTGGGAGGGGAGGGGGGAAGAGGGGGGGGGGCATCGCCCGCGGCCACCACCACCACATGTCTCACACACGCCCGATGCAAATGCCCACACCGCGCGGACAAAATTTCGTTGAACCACTAAATTTTAATTCCTCGATTTCGGTCCCTTTGAAAATTCGCGCGAATGTTCAAAGGCCAGAGAAGTGACTAGAATCACCAAGAAACCAGCTCGCCAACACATTATGGCGGATATTTTCCCCACAAAAGAAATTCGACAAAATATCTTTGGTGCAATGAACATTCATTGAAAGGTTCGAATGCCAGCTGCATCACCATAATGTATAGATGTTTCACCATGGCAAATCCTCACTGTACGACTTTTAGAGTGCAGTCGGTGGCGCGCACGGCGTCAACCAAGACGGGGCGCGGAGGGAGGACGAGACGCAGAGACAGCGCGACACGCCCCCGAGCTGATAAGTGACGGAGCGGCGAAATAAATGAAGGAAGTTTCTGCAACTAACGGCGGAGCGATGCGGTCCCGATGCTAAGCAGGCACACGCGCCACTCTGCGACAACAACAACAACAACAACAACAACAAGAAACAACAACAGCCCGATTCAGGCCTCTTTTTTTATTTCGACTTCTTGGCGGCGCGGGCAAAGACCCGGGTTCAATACCACCCGCGGAGGGCAGCGTACGTCTTTTTTTTTTCGTTTCATTTTTTATTCGCGAGAGCTGGGCGCCGCCGTTTCGCGAGGGCCAACACACGTGGCGGCATAAGCGGGCCGCGTTGACACTCCACCCCCGCCAACCCTCTCCCTCTACCCCTTTAAACACATTCCGTGTCCCGCATTTGTTTCCAGCGGCCGGCAGCCAGGCAGGCAGGCAGCCAGGCAGCCAGGCAGGCAGGCAGCCAGGCCGCGGCTGGGCGGCCCATTACGGCGAGGGAAAGTAAAAGGGGTGGCTGCCAGCCCCGGCGGGGCGGCGCGGGCCGCCAGGGCCGCCAGGGCGTCACTCCTGTTGACACCCCGTCATAAACCACATCATCAAGGATGAAGAAGGATTAGGGGTGAATCGGTGGGCGCGGGGCCGGCCGCGGGGAGGAGCGGCGCAGCAGTGTGACTGCAGCCATGGCCGATTTCGGGTCGCGGAGCCGCGCGGAGCCGAGGACGCGTGTGGAGCAGCCCCGGGGGTTGGCAGGGGTAGCGGGAGGGGTAGCGGGAGGGGTAGCAGGCGCGCGAGCCGCTGTGGCGCTAAATTGATAGCAAGTGGGCGAGTTCGCATAAGAAGCTCGTAAGACTGCATGCGACCGGTCCAACCCCGCCCCGCCCCGCCCCGCCTCGAGCACCATTACCCGACATAAGCGGCCCGGGCCGGCAGCAGTCGCAGCTGCGCTCTGTACACTGCTGCAGCCTGCAGAGCGCTCTACCGGCCGAATTAGACGACACTTATTATCGGAAAGTTGGCGATGGCCGAACAGCGGCAGCAGTTTCGCGCGCCAAATCGCGCTGACGACGCGACACTGTAAAAAGAGAGAGCGCTGGGAGGAAAGCGCGGGAGAAAGCGAGCGAAAGCGCTCTCAAGTGCCGCGTTTCTTTTATCGGATGCCCCCGCCTCCCCGCCGCCGCTGTGCAGTGTTTCCGGTTTGCCACTTCCGGTGTTTTGACCGCAGCGCCGCGCAGGTCCTCGGCTGTCATCCGGCGAAGTTGCGACGCACAACACGGATAGGCCTGCCAGCCTGCTGCTACTTGAATCTGTTGTGCTGGAAGTTTCTTTACCTAACTTTTGTTCCAGGCGCGCCTCGGCTTGGCAGAGGGAGGGGATGGGCGGGCTGTGAGGTGAACCAACAGACGGACGGACGCACAGACATTGCAACGCAGCTGCAGCGGCGGTCGATATTTGTTGTCAGGCAGAAAAGCAGACGACGCTTCTAGGAGACATGGACGGGAGTGGTTCCTTTCTATATCCGTACCTCATACCAATAAGTGAAAAACGCTCTAAACAGCTAATTGGTTCAAATACATTTATTGAATAGTACATGGTAAAACTGTAAAAGCTATAAACCAATTGTATTCTGGTATTTGAAAAAAAAAACAGTAGGGGTTAGAATCCGGGGAAGATAAATAAGTACAGGACGCTGAAAGAATAACCCCCTTTGGCCTACAATCGACAGCAATTCTCAAAAATTTATAATTTCACAAGAATTTTACACTTTGACCGGTCGAAAGATGGCTCAACGTTGGAAAATCCAGCTCCAGAAGAGTGTACTTTTCTTATTCTGTACTTTTCTTCCTCAACTTACCCCTGTATTGCTTTTGACTTCAGAGAAACATTTTAACGTTTTGCAGTGTATCCGTTCCGCACAACCCTTGCGGCGAGAAAGAGGCATTTCAAAGCTCGATCAACGCGTTTCTTTGTCCCCTCTGGCGCGGCAGGCACTGCCTGGAGCAAAAAGGGGTTGATAGCTGCAAGATTATCACGACTTTTTCTGCTCCTTTTTAATTTGTGTTTCTTTCCGAGTTTTTTCTCTCTTTTTACTTTATCCGGGGCTTTCGCTTCGTAACAAGCACGGCGCTAGAAGTCAAGGAAGTTCCCGGAAATCACGTTTCACAACAGACAGAAAAATAAGAGTCTCCGCAGCGGCGGGGATTCGAACAGCGATCACCAGGGTGCCCAGGAGCCCGGTACACCCTGCGAAGCATGAAGCAGATTGAATGCCAACCGGATGGAATTGGAACGACGCGGCGGCGGGAGATTCAAATTTGCCAGCGGCAGGCATCCAAGTAAGAGAGAGAGGGGCGGTGGGTGGCCGGACCGGGCGCTGTCCGAGGGGACAGGCTGGACGACAGAATTAGCGTAATATTCTGCGGAAGATTGTCACGCCACATGCCGTACCGGTAGCTCGAAGGGGAGGGGAAGGAGAGGGGAAATGGAGGGAAGGGGAGGGGTACATCTGTTGTCCCGCGGCTTCAACCCTACTTCGTCAGGCCGGCCAGCCGCTCTAGCTCCGCCTTGTCGCCCTAGGACCAAGCGGCCCCTTGTCTGCCAGTGCCACCAGTGTGCCACCCTGCTGTCCAGTCTGTGTGGTCACGGTGCTGTGGGTCGCACTATCAGTGGCAAAGGTGGAGGCCGAGCACCCTCTCATTGCGACGCTGTGGGACAACCACTCACAAAAAAAGCGCCCCTTGGAATGGGAGTCTCATTATGAGACTCTATACTTCTCAAGAATAACTGTAAATGTGTCGCTACACTGTTAAAAAAAATTACTAAAATTCAGACTGATTTCGTCTTACTTTGTGGTCTGAATCGCAAATTCATAAAATGGTACGAATATTAAGACCAATTGTCTGAAAAGTGTGACTTGATGTCAGAAATTTGAATTCAGACTTGCAAGTCTGAATATTTAGAGCGATGGCAATCAAGTTTTGTTCATTGTCGTCCGAAAACAAAATTATTTAGGGCAACTTATACGGGAAGTAGTGAGCTCAGCTCATTTATTTTGCATTTTTCATTCATATTATTTAGTTTTAAATGGAGGAACCAAAAATTAAATAAATTGTCAAATAATCCGTTTTAAATGGGGGTCAGATTTATTGGTGAATATAGTAGGGAAGTGGGATTGGTAGATAGTTGGAGATACCCCCCTCATCGTAACAGGGAATCAACTCCCGGCCGAGTGTCGCTGACCATTGCCCTTGAACCCCAATAGACGGTGGGCCTGTGTTGCCACGCCGCAGTTGTTGCCAATGCTGCTGCTGTACGCGTTGCTGCAGCTGCTGCTGCTCCCGCGATGGTCTTTCCTGCAGAAAGTCGGATTCGTCGAGGAAATGGGGATGTGTTGAGAAACTCTCAATACGTTGTTACCGCAAGGTTGCATGCTACAGACTTATTTTTGGACGTCATGACGCAAACAACCCGTTGTTAAGTCTAGTCGCTGCGCGTACCTTGGTAATGCAGCCGTTGTGGTGCAGTTGCAGCACGAGCGCGTCGAGTAGACTCCGGTTGCCGCGCACGTCACCCTTCCACTGAGAGCCGTCCCGGTGCCAAAGCCCGCATTTGCCTTCCAGACCCTCCAGCAGGCTGACGGCGTCCTGCAGCTTGTCCAAGCCCTGTGGCATGTGGACCTCCAGGTCGCTGGTCTCCAGGTCGCCGCTGTCGTCGTCCATCGCCACCCGCAGTTTCTTCTGCGCGTCCCTTACCTGCCGCAGCCTGGTTCGACACTCACGTTGCAGCTCCTCAACGGTGTTCTTGGCGCCCTCGAGCCTCCCCATAATCTTCAGCTCTGCTTTGACCATGTCCTCCAGCTGCAGCATTAATGGGGCCGCTTGCTCCAAGCGCGTTTTTCGCAGCTTGCCAAGTGAGCAGAGGGCGTGGCCGCGGTCCACGCATGCCTCCACGTCCGCGGTGGTCTTACCGCAGTCGTGGCACCACATCCTGAAGACATATAACTGATAGTTCAGTGACAGAGTAAATCCTTAGCGGCTGGCCCTGTTTACCACTTACTTTTGGCCTGACATGTGCTTTAAACAATAATTTATTAAAATGGGGCCCTGAAGAGAGTGTCATTTTACCTGTCTCGACTCCCTACCATTCCAACGTTCACGCCATTCTTGAGCTGTCAATTTTTTATAGGGCTTTCTGTGACGGGACAGTGTGGGGGTAGGGCGGTAAGTGTTTTGAGCAACTCGACCAACGAAGGTATTTGACTGTTCACTGAGATTCCGCAGGCACCCGCGTGCGTGTTTTCACAGGGCACACTACAAAGCAGGCCGCATAGTGTGGTAGATATAGTGTGGTGGCGGACATCCGACTGACTCACTTCAGAGATGGAGCCGCAGAGGTACTAGGCCGTGGTGACTTGGGTCGCTGCTTTGCGTCGACAAGGCCGAGTACGGCGAAGTTGTCGGGCAAAGATGTGATCGGGTCCGTAATGTCCTGCAAAGCACAGACTCGAAGTCAAAACCCCCAGACTGGTGCTGATTATTTTGGTCAGTGACGTATTGATAGTAGGGTGCATTGATAAGGTTATAAAAGAGTTCATGAGTCTTAAAAACAGTTTAGTCAATAACTTGCTAAAATTTTTACGTAGCTTATAAACCAAACCTTCAATGGCGAACTAAAAAACAATGTCTACAAAAGATGAGAGTGATAGAAGAAGCACTGATAGTCCAGGAAATAAGACGTTTCTGCTAAAAAAAAAAGCTTCGGATAATTTTCTAAGCACCGAAACCTACCCAAAACTATGAGGGCCTTAAGAATCTGACCGCCCGATGGTGGTTTTCTGTCGTGCAAGGAACAATAGGCTCGCTTACTACCTCTCTTAATTGAACGGTTTAGCCGCTGTAACCAGAAAACCCCGATAGCCAGAGCGGTCGGGTTCTTTTGGCCAACGTAATATACTGTGCCTCGTCATTTGCTCCTCCAGTTAATTCTTTGTATGTCTGAGAACGTTCCACCTACAACTTACCCTGCGGCACTGCGGGCAGCACCGCGTCCGCAGCCACGCCAGGCAGTGGCTGCAGACGGTGTGTCCAGCTCCATGCAGACAGGGCACTCCATCGCCGGACTAGAAGACCTGAACAACCTGGGCAGAAAGTTATGGATTCAGGATGGCACGAAGACGCATACGTCACCACGCACGCGAGAAGATCACCCCGTCGACACCGGCCGGTGAGACTGCATCCACAGTTCATCCCGTTCATCCAGCTCACCTGAGTTCTCGAGCAACGCTCGGCCAAAGCTGCAAGATGCGACTGCGGCAACACGGCAGACGAAGGGTCGATATCTTGGACCGGCTGATCAGATAACGGTACAATCTTCGCGGTGCCTGATAAACGTCCGCGCCTCCCCACCGTTGCAGACATTAATGCTTCGAGTGTAAGCGCAGTGCCAAACACGTGCCCCTCACGGCGTCCAGTGGCGGATCCAGGGCAGCCGGGCAAAGGAAGCACTTTTTGCCTACCTGCAGTCTGGATATTCTGACTGGCGTCTGCGTCATTCTGTCTCAGCAAGGTGCCGCGACAAGTGCACTGTGTGGTTGCGATCGACAATCGTGCTGTACCCACTCTGTTGAGATAATGTGGAAATTCGGACTAATATTGTAAGATTTTGTACACTCCCAATATCCTACTTCGCATTTTCTTCGTAATACAAACAAAAAGCTAAGTATTATGACTGCGTAGCGAAAAAAATAACCTGCGGTGAAAGGTTCTCAGTAAATTATGATGAGTTTCTTTACTTTGCGAACAAATGTCTCTGAATTCTGACAGATTTATATCGTAAAGTACTGAGAATTAGCTCAGTCTTATGAGTGCACGGCATTTCTCAGTACGAACTTTGGAGTGTCGTCTTCAAATTCAACAAGGCATTGTAGGACATCGGCTGGGCAGTGACACGGGCAGCAGGCGGGGCGCTGCACGGGCCGGCGGGCCGGCCGGCTAGAGCAAGCCACGACTAATGATACGAGTTTGAGAAGTGGGGCCGCCGAGCGGGGCGGGCACGGCAGCGGGGCCACGAGGACGACACTGCGGTCAAAGCAAGAAGTTTACGAAAGGAGGCGGAGAAGAGTTGCAAGGTGGAGGGGCGGTTATGAGGGTTTGGTGGAGGAGAAAAACCAGGAGGGTCCCCTTCGGTCCCCCGGCCCGCCTTGCAGTGGCCCCGGACGGGGTAGCTTCGAGTTGAATGACCTGCCCAGATGGGTCCCGTAAGCCGGATACATTATGATCCTTTGAAGACTTTTGCAGGGGGATTATTGGGTCCCCTCCCACCGTCGGACAGAGTTTACCCCTATCCCCCGGACGCAGACCGGCACGCCGGGAGAACTGTGTTATTGGAACGTAGGCTGATGCGAAATGTATGTCTAGCCCCGCCATGTGAAGCCCCAGTGCAGCCAACTTGATGTTTTCCTTGGCGTCCGTCCGCCGCGTCGTAATGGCGTGACACGCGTCGCCAACGCCGCGCCGCCAAAATCCCCTCCGGGCCCAAAATATTATTTAGTGATTTTGGCGGCGGCGGCGGCGGTGTCTGCGGCGGCAGCGGATGTAACTTTTCCTGTTTTCCCAGCGACAAAGAGATAAGACAGAGGGGTGACTCGAGTAAGCTTATGCAAAAGGTGTTATGGGAGGGGGAGCTCTCTTTCAGCAGCCCTCCGCGTCGGCGGCAGGGTGCCGGCGACACGGCCAGGCGGCGCGGTGCGACAAGTTTTTCAGACTCAGATTTTTTTCAGATTCAGCGGGTGCGACAAGTCAACGCGGACATCGGGACGCGTCGGCCACTCGCCGCGCCGGACGGCGAGGCGAGGCGAGGCGAAGCAAGCCGCGGCCCTCGAGAGGCGTCCGTCTGGGGGGAGTTCCATAACACTGGAGGGCGCCGCGCCGCGCGTCTGTCTGTGTGTACACTGTGTACACTGCGTCCGGCACGCGTGCACGCCTCTCGCTCGCTCCCGCACGCCCGTCCCCGGTCCCCAGTGAGTGCGAAGGAGACAGAGCACCCCGGGGTCCGGCCACCTCGCACACGCAGCCCCCGGGGACGCGGACGCGTGGCGGGCGGCGGCGCCGGGCCCCGAGCGCCATGGTTGCAGATGACCGCCTAATTTTGAACAAACACCGGCGTGGAGGGTTGTGTGTGTGTGTGTGTGTGTGTGTGTGTGTGTGTGTGTGTGTGTGTGTGTGTGTGTGTGCGACGCACCGGACTCGGCAGTGATAACATGGCCGCGATATCGAGGGATGGAAGATGCATTAGCATGTTTCCCAATTGGCAATGGCGCCGCAATCTGAAATTCACGATGCCGGCCGGGGCGGCGATGGCGATGGGGCCGCGAGGGGCCACGAGGGGGCGCCGCCGCGCGCAACAAAAGATAACAGAGCGACCTTTGAACCGGCCGGGCCGGCCTGCCGCGTCCCAGCGCATAAAGCCTACGCCGTAACGCTGTCGCCTCCGCGTGAGTGTGTGTGTGTCTGTGTGGACGCGCCGCGCACTTTTGTGCGTGTGTGTGTGCGCGCGCATGTACGTGTAACTCCTGGACGTGACGGTTCAACCCTAGCCCCTGTTTCTGACCGCCTCGTCCTCTGTTGCTGATAATGTGGTCAGCTACCGTGCGCCACCCTTCCCCCCCCCCCCCCCTTCTCACCCAGTCCATCCTCTCTCTCTCTCCTCTGTATGCGCGACTGCACGCCGGGTAGGCACACGGACCGTAAATGGAAGTGCACTTTGATAATGCAGTTTGGCTTTGTGGAGTTCTCGCGTCCTGCCTGAGTTGGCCTCTCTCTCTCCTCTCTCACACACGCACACACACACAAACCCGCGTGTGAAGGATGGGCCGTTTTAGGCACGTGGAAGACACGTGAAAGGGCGCCGTGGCCGCGGCTCGGCACGGCTCGGTGGCGGCGGCCCGGCCGCCACGCCACGGCCGAATGCAGCACATTGGCGTGTGTTTGCTGAGCCAACAGCGCCGCCGTCGCCTCCACCCTCGCCGGGACGGACTATGGCTGTCTGACCTGCGCCGCGCCGCGCCCGGCCGAGGGAGCTACTCGCTCGTGATAAATATTTCAGCGCTGGGCTGAAGCCCAGTCAACAACATCTGCATGCATCCCCCACCAAGGACGTTCACCCCCTCCGTTTAGGCCCTGCCTGGCCCTGGATGCCGGGCCTGCACTGTTTGCCGGCGAAGGCAGACAATGGCCCGTCGGTGCAGCCGTGCGCGATGCCCGCCATGGAATGGAAGGCAAGCAGCAGTCATGCCTTCATTAGCACGGCATGAGTGCAACAGCCGTGCCATCGAACACAAAAATAATGGCCATCAATAGGCTATGTTTCTGACACACTGGCAGAGCTCTGCTATTTCGTGAGTTAACAAATTTAGTATCGAGTGACAAAACTGTAACTATCAAGCGACAAATTTGTCTGTTAGAATGAAGTCGTAACATACGGTTATGACAAAATTATTTTCAGTTGGTTAGTGCAAAAGTTTTTAATGGGCACTATGGGTGAACTGACCATAACAGACAGTGCAAACGATTCTCGTGACCCAACCTATTCAAAGTCAAGACGACCATAAATGCGCATGGTGGGCATGGTGACCTGTCGATTGACTGAACTGCAAAGTGAAAATGAACGGCGCTGAACAAACCGCGACGCCCTTGCGACACAGAGCGGCGTGGTGCCTCATTCAGATTGCGGTCCGAGCCAAAGACTACCCACATTCACATTGCGGTCGCTACGCTACAACATTGTGGGGCCCGGCCGGGTACCACCAGTGTCCCAGCCGAGCAAGAACCGGGCAACGTCGGGGCCGCGGCCGCCAGTTGCGGGGCTGTAGACCGAGAGTCGTTTTCGACGCCGTCTCTCTCGCACTCATGGAGCGTCCCGTATAGGTGCGAGAGAGACGGAGCGACGAAGGCGACTCTCGGAATCAGTCTGCTGTGCGCGGGGCTGGCTTGGCGCAATAACATGCCAGCAATGCGCTGCTGGCCGTGCGCCCCTGGCAAGCCACTGGCAAGCCCCTAGCGGTCCTGGGGCCTGGGGGAGGGCGTCCGTTGGACCTCCATTCCTGCTCGCCTCTCTCCGGCCCCGCCGCGCCCCGCCCCGCCCCGCCCCGCCCGCCGCCCGCGCCCCGCCCGCCCCCGCCCCGCCCCGCCCCGCCCCGCCCCCCCCGCCCCGCCCCGCCCCGCCCCGCCCCGCCCCGCCCCGCCCCTGGCCACGCTCCGGCCCCGCTGGCCATTTGATGGACACATCAATGGGCCGGGCAAGGAGTCATGCCTTGTTGAGTCATGCCCAAGTGGAAGCACTTCAGCATCGCCGTGCCGGAATACATCATGAGCGGCGCGCGCACGCTCCGGGCCAGGGGGAGGGGGGAAAGGGGGCACACTCACATGAGCAGCGCGCCGTGCCGGACCGGACATTCCTCAACATGTAGGGGAGGGGGAAATGAAGGGGATTCCTGCAGGGGAGGATTCGGATGGAGGGAGGTACCGACCAGTCCGTCCGAGCTACCCCTCCCCCTCCCTCAGGGATCGGCTTAATGACGCCCCGGCCGTCAAGTGGGTCACATCTGCATAAGAATCCTGAAGGCGGCGCGACGCTGCGACGGGGCGGCCGGGCCGCTGAGGCCCGGCGATTCCCAGACAGTGCAGCCACGCCGCACAGTGGGCCAGAAGTCTGGTGGAGGCGGTCAAAATCCCGGACGCGTTTTGAGCTCCAGAGAAGCTCAATCGGACTCGGAACCGAAAGTGTGACATCACCAATGGATTGCGTTCCGAGAGGGGACCCCATTGGTGGGGTCACACGTGCGGTTCGAGCGACTCTGGAGCTCAAAACGAGTCCAGAGTTTTGGCCGCTAGCATCGATCTTCTGGGCCCACCATGGGCCCCGTGCAGGGAGACAAGGGAAGAAAAGTGGGAAAAAGGTTGTCGTTGATTGTGGTAGTTGTTGTTCTGTTTTGCAGTGGAGTGATTAGTGTGTCGGCGCTGCTTTATTGCACAGTGGCAGCAGCATGGTTCGTATCAGGTGAATTTTCCACATGGCCGTGTCGCCCCATTAGCACCCCCGCGGTGGCGGGGCGGGGCGGGGCGGGGAGAAAGGGCCCCGTTCACACGCACGGCTGCTCCTGTCAGACGACGGCTGAGGTGGGGTGGCAATGGCTCACGTGGCCACGCCATACAAGCGGCAACAAACAACAATAGGCTGGGGCTGCGCGCCACGGACTAGCCTACTCTGCATCCGTCACAGGCCTTCTATGGTCAGATTTTCTGTCACCTAGCCTGATCCTTTGCTCGTTCAGACAATTGAAGTCAGGAAAAACTGTCTTTCTCGAACACCTTTTTGATGTTTTTTGTCCAGATTCCTATACGTAAGTCGCGTGTTGAACCCGGTCTGTCCCCGGAGCGAATTGTATCATCGGTACGTACGACCGGTATCCGGCAAAAGGTACTGGAGAGAGGCAACGGCATTAGGGCGGTCGAAATGAGTCCGATCCAAGTCCCGCAAACCGGTTTCCGGCAAGCGGCGCCGCACGCTCAACTGCGACAAGAAGTGGCTAATTCAGACTAAAAGTTAAGCAAATGTCGGCGAACATGGCCGCTCACCAATTTGAAACCAAAAGCACGCGCCAACTTGGTCGATGTCGGTGGCGAGGTCCCTGGCGAGGCGAGGCCACGCCGACCCGCCCGGCTCAGCTCAAATTCAAACACAAGCGGCGCCCCGAAATTAATTTGGCCGCAGAGCGGCTCTTAAAAGTAGCTAATAGGGGCATCAACACGGACTGCGGGCCTCCACCGCATCAATGCCCTCAGCGAGGACGGGATTTGCAAATGGGTAGCGTGGCGGCTAGCAGCAGCTGCTGCTGCGCGGAAGATGGTGGTTCAAATCCGGCTCGGCGGGAGTGAGAAGGAAGATTTATTTTGCTGTTGTTCCTTGCCATTTCTACTGAAAAGTCGAATAAATACCCGACCGCGTAGCAAGGTTCTCCGCCCCGCCGCCACCCTTCCCTTCCGGCTCCGCTTTTTCCTCCTCGCTCGCTTCCGGACTCCGTCTCTCTCGCACTCGCGGGGCGTGCCGCTGACACTGTAAAAAATTCCGTACTTTTGTACGGAAATGAATGGTACAGAAAAACATAGTACGGAGGTGCGGAGAAAAGTACGTAACGTTGCGTACTTGCTCCATATGAATGTAAATGGGTACGGGAAAAAAGTACGGAACGTTCCGTAGTTGGCAAGTACGGACGTTCCAGGCAAATTATCGACCATACTTTTTCCGTACTTTTTTCTCCCAGTGGAAGCGAGAGAGCGACCAACATCGGCCTGCTGGTGGTCATTACTGATGTACGACGGGACTTCCCTGACGTGCCGGATGCCTCGGGACGGATTTCAAAGGAACGCCACTGGCAGAGGGAGGGGGGCAGACAGTGCCCCACATCATGCAAGCTGAGGATCCATCAAGCGCCACAAGAATTGTGTGAGAGTAGACGGGGCACGCCGGCACGCCCAGAACCGAAACAACTCGGCCGGCGGAGAAATAATCTCTCGATCTGGAGCGCCGCGCACTTCGGTAATGTCTCTGATGCCGGTTGCCAAATTGGCGTAATGGCACAAAAGGCCGCTCGGCCGGCGAGTTTAAGCCTTGCACTGCGGAGACGAAAATTCAGCGAGAGGGACTGCGGACCGACCGCCGCGGCACTCAGCACCGGAACCAGTTTGCCCGGAGGTCCCGCAGCGCGGCGCAGCGCCTTTGATGAATCGCTACTTTATTTGAATAATTATAGCTAATTTTTGGGAGAGCTAGCTACTGCTGATTCCATCGCTATCTACATCAAAAGGCGATGCGAGATGGGGGAGCTAATGTCATTGTCTTGCGCTGCCCGGCACACTGTGCACGCCGGGGGTGGGGTGGGAGCTGGGGGAGGGGAAGCAGGAGGGGTGGGGTGCGAGGGTGGCCGGGGCGGTGAGACCGATACCAGATGCACTTCGCCTGCACTGGCAAATCGAAAATACCAGCCAGCAGCGAGCTTGCGCTGCCGAGACTCCTTTGATGTCGGCGCGGTCGGCACGCATGACGGGCTCCTCTCGCGGGTCGTGCGGCCACAGCGAACGGCGCCCCGCGAGCCCCGCGACAAGCCATTCGGTGGCCCGGCGGCCCGCGAGTCAATCAATGAAAAATGCAGCCAAACTCCATCCCGGGCACTATCACCGGGGCAGTGCATTAGCCGACGAGAGGAAAGTTCGCCGTCCCGACACGCCTGGAGCGTAGGCTAGCCCGCAGGGCACCAGTGGCGAAAACTTGCCTACCTCCCGGGCGCTCCGCACGCCTAGGCTGGCCGCTAGCCCAAGCCACCACGCCGCGTGCGTACCCTGCCCAAGGTCCCATGGGCGGCGGTGCGGCGGTCAACGCCCAGGCCGCTCGGTTTAGTAAATGTCGCGAGCGGCCGTCTAAATTTGTATTTAACCACACACACTCTCCTCTCTCTCTCTCTGTCTCTCTCTCTCTCTCTCTCTCTCCTCCTCTCTCTCTCTCTCCTCTCTCTCTCTCTTCTCTCTCTCTTTCTCCATCTCTCCTCTCTCTTTCTCTCTCTCTCTCTCTCTCTCACACACACACACACACACACACACGGACTCACACACACAGACTCACACACACGGACTCACACACACGGACTCACACACACGGACTCACACACACGGACTCACACTTCATGCCGATGTGCCAAAAGCGCGGCCAAAAGCCAGGAAACGAAACCCAGAGAGACGGCACTGTAACGCGATCTGAGAGGGACGTGCAGTGCAGAGCCAGACGCGGCCATCATTCTCTGGCTGCGCGGCCCTAGCCCGCCCTTGCTGCGCTCTGCCCGCTCTGCCCCGGACGGGCCGGACTTTTGCTCGGGGGAATAGTGCGGCAGCGCGAAGCGGTCGAGGGGCGTGCGCTACGCGGGGACACGATTCTGTTTCGTTTAATAAACCGTGTCAGTCCTCTCTCTCTCTCTCTCTCTCTCTATCTCTCTCTCTCTCTCTCTCTCTCTCTCTCTCTCTCTCTCTCTCTCTCTCTCTCTCTCTCGCTCAAGCAATCAACGTCACCCGCAATCGGAATGATTTTTTTCTGGCAGCAGAACGGAGCCTGTTAATGGTTTCGTACCACGTTGTCAATCCGGGCATGATTTAAATTTTCGAGAAAGAAATAATAAATCACTGAAGTTATACGCATCATCTGCTCAAAGAAAGTACTTACGTCGTAGTCGAAGGAAGCTAACTTTGGTCTTGCAGGCTCGCGTATCGCTGGCGTAACCTTATTAATGCCTCCTTGGCGGGGTGTTCCTCCCCCCCCCCCTTTTCTCCCCTGAGCCACTTTGTCCCGGCGATCGGGGACACACTACTGACGCGGCGGCGCGCGGAGGCCGCGGCCTCGGAGCGGCATCGCATAGCCCACGATCCATTAGGTTCTTATTACCTTTGTGAACGACGTAATGACGTAACTTCTGGCAGACCCCTCCACCCTCCCCTCCCCCTCCTCCTCGAGGCCTTCTTCGTGCTGCCCCTCCCCCTCCCCTCCTCGGAGCCCCTGCCTTGAATAACAGCCGCTCCCCTGGGGGTCCCTACGCCGCCACGGCGCGCCAGAGGGGGTCCCCGAGATCACCGCCGACTAATATGTTGTGGCAGCCGATGATGCTGGGGCAGGGCCGGGGAAGGCCCACTCCGAGCGGCGCGAGCGGCGCGCGTACGCCGCTCTGTCTCTCTCTCACTCGCGGGGCGCTCGGGGCGAGTGCGAGAGAGACAAGCGACGAAAGAGGCGGAATGGGCTCGCTGGCAGGCCGGCACGGCCAGGCGGCCCGCCCATGCCTAAGGACACTCCATGCACTCCCCCCCCCCCCTCTCCCCCTCTGGGCCGCCTCCGTTCCACCCATTGCACTCACACTGATTCAATCGCGAGTGTATGTAGGTCGGGTGGGTGAACTTATAGCCCTCGGAAAAGAGAAAAGAATTTTGAAGGCAGCCATTTTTAAACCGATTTCTTCCTCCAATGTTACCTTCACACTGCAAAAAAAAAATGTCTCCGTATGCCTTTCTTTCTGAAATAACGAAAACGAAGGCATTGTGAAAACAAGCCAATTTTTTTCCTAATAGGAAGACTTTCTTCATATTTTGAATGCATTTTAGTATAGTCGAAAGAGATCCTTCGTCCGCATCAAAAGTGTAGTAACTTCCAAAACTTCAGAGTTAGTGAGACTGGTAGGATTCTACTAGTCCAACTACCATGACACAATATTCTGTATTGCCTTTATTATGTTTTTGTTAGGTTTTTTTTCACTTTCCGGCACGAAGTGCGGGCAGGGCGCCGCTGAGCTCGTTGGCTCCAGGCAGGGTCCACGCGAAGGGGATTCCCCGCGAAAAAGGGATCCCCCAACAGGATCCTTTCGAATCCCCCGCGACCCGTATATGATTTTATCCGCCGCGGCGCAGCGCGCAGCGCGAACCGCACATGCCCCCCGGGCCCGAAGGGTGCCCGAAGGGGGCACAGATTCGGCGGGCTGGCGGGGCGCGCCCTGCCGACTGATTCCGAGAGTCGTCGCTCCGTCTCTCTCGCACTCATGGGGCGTCCCGCGTGGGTGCGAGAGAGACAGAGCGACGACTCTCGGAATCAGTCTGGCGCCAAAGGGGAAACGGGAAATAGGCATCCTCCTTCGCACCTGACGAGGTACGCCCCGGGCCACGCGGTGCTAGGCGAAGGGGGTAGCATCTCGCGGGCGGCTGCAGGCTGCCTCCGAGCGGGGGGGTCTTCCCGCGTCGCTCCGTCTCTCTCGCACTCATGCGGCGCCCCATTGGGGCGGGAGCGAGACAGAGCACCGACGAGAGGCACCGTTCGGAACCACTCCACTGGATGGGGAGCGGCAGGAAATTCGGCGGACTGGTCCCCGCTACACGCTTTTGCCTTCTACTGACTGCACTCCTTCGTCACGGCGACCCCACACCACAAACAAGCTTCACCCCGTTAGCGTCTTAGCGCATTCATAACTCGCGCGTAATGTATTCTTTACGTCAGTTTGTGTGTGTGTGTGTGTGTGTGTGTGTGTGTGCCTGTCTGTGTGAGTGAGTATGAAGGCGCCGGGCGAGATCTGGCAGCCTCCACGCAGAGGCGCAGAGCCACCCGCAAACTGCCAAGCACTGACTGCGGCTATTTCAACCCCCCCTCCTCCCCCCTAAACATACCCAGGGTGCATCACGCATATGGGAAGGGGGCGTCGGCAGGCCTTGCGGCGCCCCGGTCCTTTCCTGGCGTGTTGTTTGCCAAGAGGGGTGCGCCCCGGTGCTCCGCTCCGCCTTGACGGGCGCCTGCAGACTGATTCCGAGAGTCGTTCTCGTCGCCGCGTCTCTCTCCCCCCCCGCGGGGCGCCCCGCGAGTGCGAGAGAGACGGAGCGACGAAGACGACGGCTCTCCGTCTGGTGGAGAAGGACGCGAGATAAAAGCGGAATTGAGGGGAGCGGCGGTTCTTATTTTCCAAATGAAATTGTTGACCTTACAAAGTTTACAGAAATATGATAAGCAAATACACATACACGCGGGCTGGGCCGGGCCGGGCCGGGGCGCGCAGATAAGGGAGGAATGGTATATGAAGAAACGCGGCTCCCCTCGCGGCTGCACACGCCGCAACAGTGTCTCCGTCTCTCTCGCTCCGCCCGACCCCCCGGAGTGCGAGAGAGACAGAGCGACGTGTCGAGAGGGACGCATGTCGTTCCGCGCCGCGGTGCCGCTTATCGTCGGCTCTCATTGCGCCAAACATGCGGAAAAAAGAGTGCACACGTGCCCGAGTGTTTCACAGTGCATTTCTGTCGGCCGATCGCGCCGTGTGTCGCGTTAACGCGAGTTTTACGACGACTGGGCGCCGCGAGATAGCACCAGCACCTCACGCGCCATGAGCACCAAGAACCTCAAACTCGAAAATCTCAACCCTGTAAATCTGGCTATCAAAACACTCCAACTCGAAAAATCTCAAAACCGCGGTAAACAGAGGAAACGTGTTTTTCTTGTTTCTTGAAAAATGTCGTCCCTGACATTTCTCCGGGGTCTGCAGACGCGCTCGTGGCCAGCAGTTTGTACTGGACGTGGGCCGCCTCCCTCACCTTCCGTGACGATGTGGCCGCCCCGTCACCCTCTCTCTCTCTCTCTCTCTCTCTCTCTCTCTCTCTCTCTCTCTCTCTCTCTCTCTCTCTCTCTCTCTCTCTCTCTCTCTCTCTCTCTCTCTCTCCCTGTCTGGCGTCTCTAATGCCCTCACTGGCCACACTGCGGTCCCATGTGGAGCGTGGCCGGAGGGGCGGGGTGAGGCGGGGTGGGGCGGGTTGAGGTGGGGCGAGGTGGGACAGCCCCCCGAGTCATTCCTGCTGTCCCTGGAGAGCGAGCGAGAGGGTTGGCCACCCCGGTCCCACACCGCCCCGCCCCGCCCCGCACCCCGCGCACCAGCCCCGGGCCAATCCTTGCAGTCGGCAGTCTGTTTACGCTGGACCGTGTGCACAATTTTTTTCCCGCCACGCCAAGCCGCCGGGCCGGACCAGCACACATCTTTTACAGAAACTGTTTGCTCAGTTATGGCATGCAATCGTGTGGAAGGCGAGTCCACCCTTCTCGGCCGTCGAGCCGAGGCGTGGCGTTACAGTGCAGGCCGACCGGGGTAATTAGGAATGATGGCATGTGGCGATTCGGAATGGCAAAGAAATCTTAATCTGCTGTTGCCCGGCCAGCCGGCCGACGCTTTTAGGGAAAATGCAGATTCGCTGTTTTTTCGAGTCGACAGGGTCACAAAAACTACCCAAAAAAAGGAGAGGGGAAAGTAAGAGTGCAGGTCGCGTTGACTCGAACCACCATTCTTCATTTCCCAGCTACACCACGGCCAGGTTTTCATGACGTCGCTCAGACAGACAGTGGAGCGCACAGCGGGCAACGCGCGGTGACAGCTGCGCTGGTGTGCCCTCACCTCCACGCCACGCCACGCCCGTCCACCTGAGAGTAACACACTGCTGGAGCCACATTCCTCCAGCGCGTCTGGTCGGCTCGTCCGCTCCAGTTCCAGTGGATTCCTCCAGTTGGAGTGGTCCGGCTGCCCGAAACGCTCCATCTCCTCCAGCGACACGCAGCACCCTAGTTGGCGAGAACCCTCTACGCTATACCATGCAAGAATGCGTATCTTGGTGGTGGTGGAGGACCAAATCCAAGCTTAGAACTGTTGCCCTCAAGGCCTCTAAACCCTGAATGGGTGTGCCTTGGAACAGGCAAGGAACAGAACTATTGACTTCTAGGCCTCCACCCTACACGTCGTGCACCCTAGGCTTCTCGTGCCCTGGACGTCGTGCACCCAGGCTTCTCGTGCCCTGGACGTCGTGCACCCCTAGGCTTCTCGTCTGGACGTCGCGTTGGACGCCGCCGCCTCTTTAGGTCGGCAATGAGTGCGAGCCGTGCCTGGCTGGCCGCGCTGGCCGCGCCGCCCTCGGCCCGACCCTTTGACACCACAACAAGGGTCGTTTCGACTAGAGTGGCCACATTAACACCGCACCTCCCCCCACGCGTGCCCCGCCCCTCCCTTCTTTTGCATTATCCATCCCCTGTGTCACAGCCCCACCGCCACCATGACTAGTCCGCTGCTCTCGCCAAGCTGCTCCCCCTCCCCCTCCCCTCTCCTCCCCGTGTTTTTAGTGCCCGCAAAAGTAGCATCCACAGGCTGCGAAATGGCCCGCCGGAATCACCCACGTGCGAAATTTGGCCGCGTAAAAATAACAATATTTTCAGCTCTGCAAATCTCACAAATCTGCGGAGCAGAGCGCCGCCGTCGCGCCGCTCGGCGGTCGGTGGGATGAGTCCAAACGGTCACTCTGTCTCTCTCACGGGTGTGTAACGAAGACGCGTGCGGCGCCCCCTGCATGCTGATTCCGAGAGTCGCTTTCGTCGCTCTGTCTCTCTCGCACTCATGAGGTGCCCCTTTCAGGTGCGAGAGAGACACAGCGACGAAAACTCGACTCTCGGAATCAGTCTGCTGGTCTCGGGACTCGGCCGCCGCGCGAAAAACGCACGCTAATTTCATCATGTTTGCGTGGGCCTAATCCGGCCGCCTTAGCAAGCGGCTTTGTTTTCCGTTTTCCCGGGGGAGGGGAGCGGAAATGGGACGCGGCCTTTCCAGAAGTATGAAAAATGAATCGTTCAAAACGCGCTGCGCTCACTGAGAATGAAAAAGTCTTCATCAATACCATTATTTGGGCGAAGTGTTCATCGCCCGAATATCCGGTCAGGACGGTTTTACCACCCAAATTGGGGGGCGATAAAAGGTGTAACTGCTCCCTAAAATCAAGACGATATTATCACCCAAATTTCAGCGCAAACACCTTCATCACCAGAATTTGGGCTGAAATAAACGTTCGCTACGTTTGGGTAATCAAGGATACCTCACTCTAAAATATTTGTCTTGGTTGTGACTCTTTCATTATCCGTGCTCCTTCGGAGGTCGATGCGAAACCATCTTGGCGGCGGGGGCGGTGTCACGCTGAGATAAGGCGGACTGCATCGGCGATGCGCGCGGCGGAGAGAGACTAGCACGCGTGTCGTCAAGTGTGCCTGCGCCGCGCGGCCTCGGCTTTCATTAAGTGGGCAAACGAGTAAAGTTGAAACGGCGCGCAATGCTGCGGCGAGGCGTGGCGGGGCGTGGCGGGGCGTGGGGGGGCGGGGCGGGGGGGGGGGCGGGGCGGGGCGGGGTGGGGGGGGGGGCGGGCGGGGTGGGGTGCGGCGTCGCGTGGCAACGTTCAGGCCGCGCGGGTTGAAGGAGCTGCCGGCAGCCAAATTAACTCATTATCGCCGACACGTTGGTTAGGTTTGCTCCATCGCGGGCCTGGAGGCCTGGAGGTGGAGGGGGGTCACCCACCATAACATTAACCCAAAAGGGGAAGGGGGTCGCATTCATCGCTGCGCCCCCTAACAAACCCACCTGGCCTCTTTAACGCGAACAGCACTCTCGTTCACACAGTCACACCAACCCGCTGCCGCCGCTGCAAAAAAAACAAGGGCAAGCCGCACAACACGGCCGCACAACACGGCCGCCCAAAAAATAAAAACTACCAAACACAAAAACAACAAAACCGATAACAAATAAAGCAAAACCTTCGGCGGGGCACTAGCGGCGCACTGCTGCGTTTATTGAAATTCACGCTCGCGCCGCCGCCGCGGTTTTGCTCTTTATTTTGGGCGCGCTGGCCGCGTCACGGCGGGGCGAGAGACCCAGTGTCTGCCATGGCATGGCGGCCGCCGTGACATGGCGACAAAAAGAAGCAAAATGATTTACGCGCGTGCCCCGCCGGGTGGCTGTTCACCACACTGTTCGCCGCGCCGTCTCTCCCCCTCTCTCCCTCCCTCTTCTCCCAGCTGACGTTACTGATGCGTCATTCGCACTCTAAGGGATTATCCGGAATTTTCAGAATGCAAAATCAAAATTGTAGCCGTTTGACGCGTCGCGGCACAGTGGGCCGGGCGCCGGAGGCCAAAACTCTAGACCAGTTTTGACCTCCAGAATGACTAAACAGGACTCGAACGGAGCGTGTGATCCCACCAATGGATTCCTCGTTCGGAGAGCAATCCATTGGTGGGGTCACACGCTCGGTTCAAGTCCCATTGAGCGACTCTGGAGCTCAAAACGCGTCCGGGCTTTTGACGCCTTCACCGGTCTGGCACACTGTGCGCCGCTCCGCGCCGCATCTGCCGCCACCCTGCGGCAGCCGGTGCAGAGCATGATCCCTGCGTCCGCTCCAATGGGCTTTCGGGCGTCTTCATGCGACGCCGGGGCGCCGTTCAGACCGGCCGCCGAGCGGCGCCGCAGAACCGTCATGCGTCGCTCCGTCTCTCTCGCACCACTACGGGGCGCCCCGTGAGTGCGAGAGAGACAGACGGCCGGAACGACCCTCCGGGATCGGCCTTGCCGGTCCACTGCGCGGGCTGCGCCGGCCTCTCGCAGGTGAGACCCCTTTCCTTCTTCTGCCCAACGTCCAGCCCGCCCCTCGCTGCCCCGCCCGATTGAGTGCTGAGCCACTTGGAGTCTCGCGGGGGTCCTTCTGGCCTCGCCGACGCCACTGCCCGCCCGGCTGCCAGCCCCGCCAGCCCGGCCAGCACCACGACCCACTAGATTGGGGCCTCAAGTGAAGCGAGAGGTGTCCTGGAGCACAGGTGTGTTGGCGGAGAGGGCCCCAACGGCCGGTCCCCCGCAAGGCGGCACGGCCCCGCACTAAAAATAGAGCGCTTTTCTTCCTAAAGAGCGCAACTTTTCACCCGAAAGCTTCCATAAATTGCGTGGGGTTGAAAGGGGAGTGTCGCCTCAGATCACGTCGCGATCTTTTAGCCAGCGTTCAACTGATGGCAAGCGAAGCTTAACTCTCAATAAAAAAGCCAGAAATTTTTTAAAAAATGACAAAAAAATAAATACAAAAAGTGCTACGATTATCAGCTGTATAGGGTCCGTGAGACGAGATCCGACTGCCATCAAGACCTTTCCTTTGAAAGAAAAAAAGACATTAAAATTACAACAAAACAAGCAATTAGCCACGGACACAAGGTTTTAATCTCAACGCATTTTGTCCGCAGAGATTGGCCCAGTAACGGTTCTCGGCCAAGATGCCTGCCCAGCTGTGGCGCAGCGGCCGAGCGTTTCTGAAAAGCGGTTTCCTTCGCTCTGTCTCTCTCGCTCCCTCAAGGAGAACCCCGTGAGCGCGACAGAGACAGCGACGATCGGGCGGCTCGTGGGTGGTCGCACTTGCCGCACTCTGCTGGTACTTAGCGCCAGCACCTGCACCCCTTCCTTCCTCGCGGAGCTGCCTTCACTCGCGTGACCCACTGCCCGACCTCCACCGAGACGAGGAGAAACACCGGGCAAAACTAGCACACCGCCAAAGAGAGGGAACCAGAGCGGACACTGCATTTTTAGGATCTCGACGTGATTGGTAGTCAATGAGTGATCCACACCTGCATGCAGGCTGACCCCAACGAGTGCTTTCGTCGCTCTGTGTCTCTCGCTCCCTGTCGGGACGCCTCTTGAGTGCGAGAGAGACAGAGCGACGCAGTACTGTTCGACGTGGACGTGTGTATCCTTCCAGTGTGAGGCTGCTGGCAAGCGATCCCAGGCCAGGGTCCAGGGCGACCGCTGGTAATGCCAGTCATTTGTGGCCTCGTCTCCCCCCCCTCCTCTCTCTCTCTCTCTCTCTCTCTCTCTCTCTCTCTCTCTCTCTCTCTCTCTCTCTCTCTCTCTCTCTCTCCGGCCGTCCCCGCGGCCGTCCTGCATTAGGATGCATCGCCCTGGTGGGGAGGGGAGTGCCACCGTAAATCAGCCGGCCGGCCCCTGGTGGCGATACCTGGGGACCAAAAGAGAGAAGCGCTTTGTTTTTATTTCGTTTCCAAACTTAACGTTCTGTTTTTCTGCGATATTCGTCCAGGCGGCGTTAAAATCCGCACGACAGGACACCGGCCTGCGGCAGGACGTCGCCATTGAAGTGTCTCGCGGGCCTCCATGGGACACACGCCCCGAAGAAGACCCTTCAGCCCCCAGCGGGCCGCAGCGGGGGACAAGCAAGCAGCCAGATAAATCTTAACTTTGTGTCACGCGTAAATTTTGATTCCGTAAAAGAAGGAAAACATAAATGTAGTGCAGTTTTTTTCATCCCCGGGCCCAGGGCCGCCCGGCCCAAACCATGGTGGCCCATCCCGTTATTGTTGAGATTTGTGGGGCTTGGCGGGAAGTGAGGGGCAGTTTCGGTTGCCAGGGCGACGGCGCTGCGCTGTGCTGCGCCCGCCGCGCCCCGCGGGGAAAAGATGAAATAAGGAAAGTGCGTTCCAGGACCTCCAAGAAGACCTCCCAAACCCGGGGCGGGGCGCGTCAGGGCGACACCACTTCGACGCCCAAAAAAGATGAATTGTCTCGAGGTAATGAGTTTGCGACGCACTTTAAAGCGGCTCGCGGTCAGAAAAAACGCGCATAATTGCCAAAACATTTTTTTGGGGGGGAGTTTCTTTTTCACCTGTCGCCCGACTTGAGCCCGCAGCACAGCAGCGGGACATCTCCGGGACTGGGCGGCCCAGTAGACGTGGCCGTCTCTCTCTCTCTCTCTCTCTCTCTCTCTCTCTCTCTCTCTCTCTCTCTCTCTCTCTCTCTCTCTCTCTCTCTCTCTCTCTCTCTCACCGGTACGGAGCACCACATGGGTGCGAGAGAGAGACCTCCCACCCAGTCTGCAGGAGCACGGCGCCCGCGTGTTTGTTTTACACATTTTACGATTATTCTGTTGCGATGTCGGGGCGGCGCCATGATCGAGATATCGATGGCGGAACACGACCGGCCGAGAGTACAGTCACGCAACTCGCAGACGATTGCGCGCCGCTGGAGCTCCATTGCAGTTACGGCGGTATTTTTGGGTGAGTCTGGTTTTTTTTTGTCGGATCTCGCGGCGATATGGGAATCCCGCGAGGATGACGAGGCTCGGGGGAGGCAGCGGGGGAGGGGCAGGGGGTGGGGGTGGGGGAAGGGGAGCGCATGTGTGAATGGGAACGCAAGGTAATGTGCGCATTCGTCATGTGAGGGGGAGAGGCCAGCGTTGGTTTCTCGGATTCAATTTTGATATTGAATGTCGGAGAGTTGTCGGTATGGATGGTATGGGTGTGCGAGAGAGAGGGCGCGGAGCAGGCCCAAGTGTGAGGGTGCACACACGCGGGTCATGAGGGGCGCTGCTACAAATGTATCTCATCTTCCCTTCTTTTTTTTCGCGAGGGGAGAGAGCGGCGAACTCCGTAGAAATGAAATTGAAGCACCACTGACGACTGCGCGGCGCGGGGGCCGAGGTTGGAGGTTTTGAGGTTTGCGGCCGGTCCTTCCGAGTGGGCTGCTGCCCACTGAAAGGGATCATCGACTCGCAATTTTGGCAGGGGATGTACACTGTACACAGGCGGGGGAAGGGGAAGTTGTTGGTACACTGACGAACTGCCGCTCACAGTCACGCGTCGGGAAATGGCGCAATCAGAGGCAGGCTGATTCCGAGCGGTGCGGCTTCGTCGCTCCGTCTCTCTCGCCCTGCTCGTGCGGTGATCCGTGGGGGTGCGAGCGAGACAGAGCGCTTTTCGGAAGCAGCCCACCGGACGTCCCTCCCCCGCACAGGACACGACAGGACGTGGGGACGCGGGCACCGCGTTGTCCTGCACTGTGTGACCTTGAGTCGGACAAGTCCAATTATCTTCCACGACGGCCGCGCTGCTCTCCTCTGCCAAGTCGCACAGTTCTCCGGGTACACCTACGCAATTCATCCCCCACCCCCTCAAAAAAAAGAAACTTCGCACGGCCGCGCCTTGCTGAAAAAGCCTCCCAAAAACATGGCTCACTCGTGACAATTTAGTTCCGTGTTGCGTCACAAACGCCATCTTTTTTATTGTTGTTTTTCTGCCACAACACGTCCAGGCCGGACGGCAATTCGCTGCAGCGCGACACGTAGCCCCAATCCCACTGACAAAATCAGAAAAAATAAATGACTGTAAACACACGGGGTGGCGTGAGGGCCCCGGGCCCGTGTGTGTGTTTGTGTGTGTGTGTGGCCGTGACGACCCGTGTTGGGGACCGCGTATTCTGATCGTTATCTCCGGCGTAATATTACCCTGGATGGCGTCGGCCCGGGTTGACTGGTGGCCTACCTCGCGAGGCGGGGCGGGGCGGGGTGAGGTGAGGAGGGGCGAGGTGGGGTGGGCTCCAAAAAGACGCCTACATGATGTAAGCGATCCATGACGGAATGATTAACCTGCTAAGCACGGTCAACGCATTAACGGCCAGGGAACATGCGCGACTCCACCCGGAACTTGATTGCGAACCAGTGGCGGTCACTCCACTGAAAGTGAGCGGGTCGGAGGCGTTCGGCGGCAGGGTCGTCAATGTGGCGGGCCGCGGGGAAGAGGGTCGGAGGGAGGCGGGCGTGGCAGGTAGGGTCATCAGGCCGCAACCCTTGCGACCCTGAGGGACCCGCAAGGCGCGCCCGCACCGCCGGCCGGGGTACCTAAAGACGCTCTGCACCGAGGGGGCGAGCGCGACGCCGCCCCGCCCCGCCCCGCCCCGCCCCGCCCCGCCAAGATGACTAAAGGCTGCGGGCGGCGGGCGCGGGCGGGCAGCGAGGGTTCAAATCCCAGAGGAGCCCCACCAGGGATAGCAGCCTCCGATAAAGACCCGGGTCTAGACCGGCTGGGGCAGGCCGGGGCAGGCTGGGGGCGTGTTGTGGCCCTAATGAAAAGCCCGAGTGCGACTTAATCGGCACCGGGTGTGACTTACAGTGCGCCGGTCCGTCCGTCCGTCGGTCTGTCTGTCTGTTCGTCCGTCACGGGGGTGGCGTTGCTACGCGACCTGGAAGGGGAAAGGAGAACAGTGGCGCGGTCGTGAGCGATAGATTTGCCAATAATTCGAATCGCGGTATTATTGACAAACTCGCCCCGTTGCTGCCGCTCACCGATCGCCCACGCACGCCCGTCTCACTGCTTCATTTCCACGTCTATCACACACACGCACGCCCCCCCCTCTCTCTCACACACACACACACTCACACCACAAGAGCGAAAAGAGAGACGGGTTACTTTTTCGCACAATAAATGTGGCCATGATTTAGATTGACCTGATACACTGCCCAATTAATTCCGCTGCCCGCTTGTGTGACACACAGCTCACCTGGGCCCGGCCCTGCGCCCGGCCCTGGGCCTCCGCCACACTGCCACACACGCAAATCGCGCCCACCACCACGGCGCGCAGGGGCAGTTTGTTGTTGTTCTTTCGCCCCCGAAAAAAAAAATATACGACTCATATCTCCCGCAAGTGCAATTCGCCAACAAATCACTTATTTTAATTGCAGCTCCGTGGAGATATGGGAGTCGCGGTCGACTGATGGCGATTCGAAACGAGGGTGGGGGCCGTGGGAGTGAGAGAGTCGGGAGAACAACAAGTGATGCAGTATGTAAATATACTTTTATACGCGGGCAAACAAGTTTAATTGGTGCTCCTCCTAAATCACCTCGTCGGAATAATTAGCACACCCTTAATCGCTGGCCGCGTTTCACGACCGAAATCCGAAGTTGGTCGCCGACGTGCACCGCCATCGCCCCGCAGGTACAGCAACTTGTTCCAGCAACTGCATTGTTGCAACCGAGTCACATCGAAACGATTGTGGTTCAATGCTCGTGGTGTCGCGTGATGTCACGTTCCTGGAATGAGTGCTAAGGTGATTTCAGCGCAAGCAATACAACGTGGACTTTTCCCAGGATGGAAATATTTTTTCGATTTCCACAGAAAAATCTTTGGAATTCGAAGAAAACTGCCTTTTTTGGAAGATTTCTTCGTAAGACCATTAGCGTGTCTACAGTGTCCACGAAGCTCCGCCATATTTTTAAACAGCGCGAAGCAAAAGCCTGGGATCAGGCCGGAGTCTCCATTCCTCCGCACACACAACACCAAAAGAAACAAAACCGGAAAAATAACGCCATCGCCGGCCTTCCTTTTGCATCGCCGCGCCCGAGCCGGATTGAAGACTTGATTAGGACAGATGGAAAAGTTGGCCGGACCGGACGGACGGGGCCGAGTCAGCACCAAGAATATCCTTTTGAAAACGGCGCCGGGTCCAAAGTCCCGTCCAAACTTGCAGCAATCACGGTAAAAATAACGGAGGCGCGCGGATTTAACCCAATCAGCGGGCGCTTTCATGTCCTTCTCTCTCTATCCTCCTCTTTGTCGGCAGTAAGCCTCTTTCCTTGCCATTGTTTCGCATAAAGCGGCCGGAAGCACAAGCGCCGCTGGACCGACTCGGTGGCACATCGGTAACGAGCCCCCGTTCACCCCGCCCCGCCACTCGACGCGGGTTCGAACCCCGCCGCCGTCATCACGGTGGCCGAACTTTTTTTAGCAGACGACACAAACCCTACAACATCCACTTATTCTCATCCATTTATTCTATTTTTTTTTTTCAATTTTTCTTTTTTGCGGAAGAAATCAAGAGCGGGCATCAAAGATTGAAAACATAACACATCAGTGTCGCCCCGATGTCGTATCCTTTCTTTATACATTATTTTTATGGGTCCTTCCACGCAGACTCCGCACTCTCCGTTTTGTAACACTGCGGCGAATGGCGTCGTTCGGCTGGCCGCCACCACACTGATGCCGAGAGTCGTCGCTCTGTCTCTCTCGCACCCACATGGGGCGCACCGTATGAGTGCGAGAGAGACAGAGCGACGACTCTCGGGGCGTGCAGCGCCACTCACGACGCCCGGATAGGTGACCTTTTAGTGCTTATCGGCGCCCGGCTAGCGGAGCGGCCGCCAGATTCCGAAGGGTCGTTTCCTCGCTCTGTCTCTCTCGCACCCCAACGCGACGCCCCACGAGTGCGAGAGAGACAGAGCGACGGAGCGGTCCTTTCGGAATGCGGCGGCAGCTCCGCGATAGCGACGACGACGCCGACGTCACCGCCACGCAGTTAATTCCCCGGAAGGGGAGCGACGGGCTCGTTCCGGACAGCGCTTCCCTCCTTGTCGCACTCGCAGGGCGTCCCGCGGGGGTGCGAGAGAGACAGAGCGACGAGGCGCGCCGACGAGCAGTCGACGACGGGGAGGCGCGCGACCAAACGGCAAGGCGGCGCGTCTTGTGTGCATGGGGGTGGCCGTCAGCCCTGCATGCGTGTCCTGCGTGCGTGTGTGTGTGTGTGTGTGTGTGTGTGTGTGTGTGTGTGTGTGTGTGTGTGTGTGCGTGTGCGTGTGTGCGTGTGTGCGTGAGGGCGCAGAGATACCGGTGCTGGTCTAGGCAGTGCCCTGCTCTGCCCTGTTATGCGCACAATAGCCGACATAAGCCCCGTGACAGGGAAGGGCCAGTCTAGGCCTGCCCAGCCGGCCGGCCTGCCGCCACAACCGGTGGGTGGGCCAGCCAGGCCAGGCAGGCCAAAGGCAAGGGGTGGTGGCGCGCTAATCTCAAATCTTTCATTACTTTCTGGTTCGTTAACGTCGGTCGCCGGGATTTTGTGGCTTACTTTTCCCCTGTCCGCGCTGGCTGCCTGCCTGGCTGCCTGCCTGCCTGGCCACTGGGGTGTTACACGCGTTGTGGAGCGCGGAGACAGGTCGGCTGGCGCGGCGACACGCAAAGTCACGGAAAGCCTCTCTGCGGTGTCTGTGTAGACTGCCTTCATGCAATGAAAACGGGTTCTGGAACGAGAGTGACTCCGACCGCGACGCGTCGCAAAGGAACGCGTCTGCTTGAGGATATTAAGCGGAGAGAAAGAAAGAGAGGTAACAATGAGGGACGCCATATCACTTTATCTTTAATCATTTGAATGAAATGCCAGAAAAACAAACACCTTTGAGAGCGCCACGCGAAACCGCAACAATGTCTCCACAAACGCCGAAAAGAGAAGCAAATATACTTGGGAGAAAATGGAGGAGTGTAATGGGATTAAACAGGAAAGACCGATTGCCGAATCAAATCGCAAGAAGATAAACGGTTCCGTGTCGACTGAATTTGAGCCAGTGTTACGCGATAAAAGGTTGCGCCCGGGCCAGCGGCGCGCTGCCGCCAGAGAGGTGACCCACTAAGGGACACAATGTAAATATCGTAAAAAGGGCGCATAAAATTTTTATTGTCCCTGGAAGAAGGTGGGGCGGTCCGACTGGGCCAGAGGACGCATGCAGCGCGGTGCAGCGAGCGGACCGCGATTTCGAAAGGGCGTTTTTTCGTCGCTCTGTCTCTCTCGCACTCACGGGGCGTGCCGTAGGCGTGCGAGAGAGACAGAGCGACGACTCTCGGAACGGCTGCGCAGGGGCGGGGCCAGGGGGGGGGGGACGGCAAACACCGTGATTGGCGAAGGTCGCCGGGCCCTGTCCACACGCCGGCGACTCGGCCGGACACGGACCGGCACACCACTGCAAAAACGAAAACAAAAACAAAGACGAAAACGAAAGACAAAGGGCAGAAAGAAGGCGGGCCGGTTCGAAAACAAGCGGGACGGCTTTTCGGCGCCCCTCCAGCACACTGATTCCGAGAGTCGGTTTTCGTCGCTCTGTCTCTCTCACACTCACGGGGCGTCCCGAGTAGGTGCGAGAGAGACAGCGACGGAAACGACTCTCGGAATAGTCTCCAGGCGGCGGCCCCCTCGGCCTCCACGTCGGGGGCGGCGCTGGCGGCGTCGGCACGGCCCTCCGCCCCACGGCCGAGATAAGACGTGTTGACAATGATTGGTAATTTGCCCGCGCGATAGGGCCAGCGGAGCGGAGCAGCGGAGCGGGCCGGGCTGGACGCCGCGCTCCTCGGCCTCATGATGATAGAGGGCGACACTGTCTGGGCCGGCCCCTCTCTGCTCCGCTGCCGCCACCACTACCACTTCCACTGCACTGCTCCTTACTTCTGCTACCACACGCCTTAGTTTTTACCACTGTATTTCCAAGGGGTTTAACGAGGGTTTACAAGCATTGGTGGGGTCAAACGCTGAATGGCGCTCGAACCGAATGTGTGACCCCACCAATGGATTGCTCTTCGAACGAGGAATCCATTGGTAGGGTCACACGTTCGGTTCGAGCCCCATTCAGCGACTCTGGAGCTCAAAACGCGTCTAGAGTTTTGGCCGCCTCCACTGGTCTTCCGGCCCACTGTGTGGCGGCGGCGTGCGGCCCGTGGCGGCCCGTGGCCAGTGCGCCCGCCGGCCAGCGCATAGGCCAGCCGCTGCGCAGGCCGCCGCGCCGGGACAGCCTGCCTTCCAGGCGGCCCCGCTCCAGCGCTCCAGCTCCAGCTCGCATGCCGCCAGCAGACTCATTCCCAGAGTCGCTGTCGTCGCTCTGCCTCTCTCGCACCCACACGGCACGCCCCATGAGAGCGAGAGAGACAGAGCGACGGAAACGACTCTCAGCCTCGCTGCGGTCGGCGCGCGATTCGTTAGACCGTCCGGTGACACGTGACGGGCAAGCGCGGCGAGCAAGCCGATAACGAAGTGGCGACCGCGGCGGACAATCGCGTTAACAAGCAACGACCGTTCGTTGTTGTTGTTGTTGTTGGTTTACATTATTTTCTAATTCTTTCTCTCGTTCGTTTCCGCCCTTTTCTGTCTCTCTCTCTTTTTTTGCGGTGTGATCGGATGCGAGTGCCAATTAAAAGGCGGCCATCACAGGCCGAATATCGGCCCCAGCGACCAACTGATTACATTGGGCAAACGCTTCGGTCAAAATTTAAAATAATGTCATTTTTCTTTTGAAAAAATAATGCTGTTTGAACCGAACGTGTGACCCCACCAATGGATTGCTCTCCGCGTGATGAATCCATTGGTGGGATCACGCGCTCGGTTCGAGTTCCGTTTAGCGACTCTGGAGCTCAAAACGCGTCTAGAGTTTTGGCCGCCCCCACCGGTCTGGTCTTCTGGCCCACTGTGCGCCTCGGCCCCGCCACACACACGATAACCGTTGCCGTTCGCCACACCGGCCGCAGCCCGCGGCGCAGATCATTTGCAGCGGCGTTTTGCCCGAGTTATAATGCACCGGGCGCGCGGCCCGGGTTCGAATCCCGCCCGCGGCGGACCGTTTTCCACAGTTGCCTCGCTCCGCGCGCCGCGCCGGGCCGCGCTGGACGAGCGAGGGTACATTATACAGCGCGTCGAATAACCCATCAGGTTTATTGGCATCGCGGCCCCGGGGAGAATGCACATGAAACGGCCGCGGCGGAAGGGGGAAAAAACGAAAACGGGGGAGGATTCGAACCGGGGAACTGGGGCGCGGCGGCGCGTGATACGCTACGCTGGGGAGTGATCACCGGCCGCACCTCTGCGGACGGAGAAGAACGAGCGGCGCGCGGCAGAGGAGGTAGAAAATAGGAAAACTGAAGGAGATTGCCGGGGCCGGGGCTCGAACCCGCGGCTCCCGATTAGCTCCTGATTGATGTGTGCGTTTCAGTGGCCACTTGCCGCGCGCAGCGCGCAGCGCGCAGCACTGGAAGACGAATGGCGGCTTTCTGCTTTTTATCCGACCGCCGTGTCTGTATCTGAAAGAGTCCCAGTCGGGGAGTGGCTCTCCGCGGTCGGGGGAGAGGGGTGGGGGGAGAGACCAGAGGGAAAGGCGCGAAGGGAGGGAAAGAGAGAGGCCGGCACTTTGAACGGTGCTTCTGATAAGAAGAGCCCGTCCCATGCTGGCCCTCTGCAGTGGCGGCGCGGCGTAGCGGCGGAGCGGCGGAGCGGCGTAGGGATAGCATCTCGTGCCACAAAGCTCAAAGAGAATGAGAAAAGCCCCGGTCCATGTGGTGGTCACGCGGGGGGGCGGGGCGGGGCGGGGGGCGGGCGGGGCGGGGCGGGGCGGGGCGAGGCGGGGCGAGGCTCGAGGGAGAGGCAAAAGGGTGCCGGAACTAGAGGCCGCTTTCCCTTGGCTTTTCCGAAACCGTACCACCTCGCCCATGCGCCGCTTCTCGTGTTTTGACCCCCCCCCCCACACACACACACACACGCACGCACACAAAAAACTCTGACTTATTTTTGGACAGGTGTTGGCAGAGACAAACGACATTTTGTGTCCATCAATTCGGAATTCGGCCATGTAGGGCCCCTTCGATGCCGAGGTGGAGATTACATGTTTGGCGCCTCAGTCCCACCTCCGACTCCATCTCGACGAGTAATGGTGCGGAAGGGGCACGACCGCCGGCCTGCACACTGAGAGTCGTTTTCGTCACTCTGTCTCTCTCGCAACGCTCTGTCTGCAGGACGCGCCATGAGTGCGAGACGGTGCGAGAGAGACGCAGAACGACGCAAACCCTTTCGGAATCAGTCTCCTGCCTTCGCTCAAAAAGAACACATCTTTGAAAAAATAAAATGTTTTGAGGTTGGGAAGGTTTCGAACCCGGGCCCTCCGGCTGGAAATTCAACCCCTCTACGACCGCGGCCGCATCGGCACAATCGCCCCTGCCGAACTATGCGCGATCGAGGGCCGATCTGCGTCGTTAGCGCGCTAATCGTCGCGACCCCTTCCGGGGCTCCAAGATGTCGCACTCGGCGAGCTGCACGCTGATTGGTCGGCAGGGCGAGGCAAGCGAAGCCACGCACCAAACTAGTTAGCAAGTCGCCCTCATATCTCTCGCGCCGTGCCTGGCTGCCGCTGGCTGCGGCCTGCGGGGCACGGGGCCCAGCCATGGTTCATTATCAGACGCATCACTCTGCCACCCTTTCTGGCCGCCACACTGCATGGCGGGCCTTGCCATGGGCCTTCCCTTGGCGGTGTATCTCTAGGGCTCATTTCGAGAGGGGTCTCGTCGGCCTGTCTTTCTCGCGCCCCATGCGAGACGCCCCATGAGTGCGAGAGAGACAGAGACCACCCCTTCGTCGCCTGCCACACTAGTAGGCAAAAATTGGCAGCAGAGACACCCCGCGATACTTGCAGCGCCACTGTAAACACACGCCAACTACGCCGAAGAGGCCCTCGCCGCCCCATCGGCCTATCGGCGTCGGAGTGGCGGGGCCCCGCGGGGGCGGCAACATCGAGAGGCGGATATTCAAATGAGGGGACGAGCACCGGGCGCCAACAAAAACACCGTGTCCATCGCAATAAATAGCGCGCGTGCTGTTGATGGGCCGGGCGGGCGGGCCACGTCGCTCTGTCTCTGTCGCACTCATGAGGCGTCCCCCGGCGATGCGAGAGAGACAGAGCCACTCTTCGGAACCCCTCCGGACCAGACAGCAGGGGTTGCCTGAGGCAGAGGGCGGCGCGGGGCGGGGGTCACTCTTAAAAGCGGTTTAGGGTCAGGAAAGGGGGGGATTGGCCCGAGTTTTTCCCCGGCGTGTGGACAGGGCGGCAGTGTCGTGGTCATGTCTCGCGGTGTCACGACGGTCACGGTCAGGCCCCCCGCAGCGCGCAATCTAACTTGGGATTGGCCGCCCCGCCCCCCCGCCTCGCCCCGCCCACCCGCCCGCCCCGCCCCACCCGCCCCGCCCCGCCCCGCCCCGCCCCGCCGGCCGCTTTCGGTTTCGCGTCAACTTGCTCTAATTACGGAGCACCATTGTGCAGCGCGCGGCCGCCACCACACGTCCATCAGGGCTGGACTCAATCAGCCGGCCGCGGGTTCGAAACCCGTTCATTTCGTCCGTTTCGTCCATTTCACCAACAAACAACAAAGGAAATCAGTCCGAATCCGCGCGCGCGCCTTTCGAACGAAACGTTCTTTCCCATGTACTTTTTTGAGGTGTTTAGAAATATACAAAGATGTTACGATGATTCAAGGTTCGCACTGCTTAGGCTATCCAAGTGCGGAATGAGTTTCGCATCAATGTGGATCCACGCAACCATATCACCTTTAATGTGGCAGTAGCTTCCGAATGAACATCGACCTAACAAACTAACTGCCTGAAATTTTAAAATAAAAGTAGTTACGTTCTAAAACAACACATGCATATTGAGCGTACTTCTACCCACTTGTCCAGCAAGTCAAGTCGGTTCTTGTTTACGCATTGCTGTTTGTGTACCTATTCTGTTGCACAATTGTTGGAATTTGTTTATTTTAAAATGGTGGTCCGTCACATGACTCTAGATCCGTTTGTCGGTCCTACACTAATGTAATGTGGAGCCGACCTCCCTTCGCACCGTGGACGCGCCACTGAAAAATCTGCGCAGCGCCCAAATAGACCCATTCTGATTTTTCACTCCTTTCGCTTCTTAGGCACCGAACGAGGTGGCGGCGCCGCCGCGATCTCTATTTCATTTCTTTCCCCCTCTCTCTCTTCTCCTCTCTCCTCTCCTCCTCTCTCTCTCTCTCTCCTTCTCTCTCTCTCTCGGCACTGCCAACAGGCGCGGATACAGGGTTTCCAAAGGGCAAAGCAGAGCTTTTTGTCTTTTTTCAAGGGCGACGAAGTCCTTGTTGCCTACCTTCCAGCGGCCATATACAGTCCAAGTTAACCTCCGCACAGTGAGCAGAAGTGCCCTTTTCCACTTGCATACGTTTGATTGCTCCGACGAGGAATCCATTGGTGGGTCACACTTCGTTCGGTTCCTTTGCAACTCTGGACCATCACTTGGGCGCGGTGCTTAGATGCTTTGGCCATCCGACTCTGTTTGTTCCGGCCTAACTGCTGCAAGGAGGGCGTGGATGCCGTTACCCCTCCCCTTCGCTCCACACGTGGACGTCGCGTCACTGGAAGATGGATGAGTGCCCGCCCTGCTCCGCCCCTCGCAGCCCCGAAATAGACCCATTCTGATTTTTCACTCCTTTCCGCTTCTTAGGCACCGAACGAGGTGGCGGCGCCGCCGCGATCTCTATTTCTCTCTCTCTCTCTCTCTCTCTCTCTCTCTCTCTCTCTCTCTCTCTCTCTCTCTGGCACTGCCAACAGGCGCGGATACAGGGTTTCCAAAGGGCAAAGCAGAGCTTTTTGTCTTTTTTCAAGGGCGACGAAGTCCTTGTTGCCTACCTTCCAGGCGGCCCATCTACAGTACCCAAGTTACCCCTCCGCACAGTGAGCCAGAAGTGACCCCCACCAACGGATTGCTCTCCGAACGAGGAATCCATTGGTGGGGTCACACGTTCGGTTCGAGTCCTGTTTAGCAACTCTGGAGCTCAAAACGCGTCTAGAGTTTTGGCCATCTGCGTCGGTCTTCTGGCCCACTGTGCCCTCCCCTTGGATCCGCACCTGACTGCCAAACCCGAAATAAAAAGGTCTCCTCCTTGTCTGGGCCCGTAATGGGCGCCGACTGCAGTCTGGAGTCGCAAGACACACAGGCGACCCGCTGGCGAGGCAAACACGAACCGACGGACGGACGCACTGGCGGTGCGGTCTGACTCTCCTAAACGGACAATATTTGCATGATAATATTGTGGCAGGACGGGCAGACTACTCTCCGGAGTTGCGACGACGAGGCTGCCGTCCGAGAGTCGCTTTCGTCGCTCTGTCTCTCTCGCACCAGCACGGGGCGGCCCGTGAGTGCGAGAGAGACAGAGCGACCCAGTGAGGCGGCGGCCGTCGGGCGGGATGACGGCGTCTGACATGGCGCTCCAACTTGGCGGAACTCGGCCGGCGAGGCACGAGTCCTCCTCGGCGTCCTAGGAGGCGCCATCGAGGAGTCGGGATTTTTGGCTCGATCTTGAATTTCAATCGCCTCTCCGCAGCGAACGTGTTAAGGGAGATTTCGATGTTGTCCGGAGCAGACTCTCTCTTGCCGCGGACGCCCATCCCTCAAAACGCCGCAGCGTGCTTCGTTGTTTCCGGAACTCAGCACCACTGTAAAACTCTGTTGGCCTTTTATGGCAAAATAGTGCATATATTCATCACTATCAAGTAGTCACAAATTCATCACAAAGTTCATCAGCAAAACTCTTGGTAAACTTATCGCGCATGAACTTGGTTTGTTCACATTCTGCTAGTGAAGAAAATTAGCCTTGACATCGTCATCAAGTGGCAACCGAAATTTTGACAGAGCACCCGGAGCTGGCCGACGAACACGTGACGTCGCTGCCGGTAACATTCGTGAACGGAGTCGAGGGGCCGCCGCCGCCTGCCGCCCACTGTACAACACTGCACTCAAACAGAAACGAAGACTCTCCGCCTGAACGGCCCGCTTCGCCGCTTCCTGCCGAGCGGGCCAGCAGTGTGCCAGCAGCAGACGGAGAGCCTTTCGTCGCGCTGTCTCTCTCGCACCTGGACTGGACGCCCCATGAGAGCGAGAGAGACAGCGACGAGAACGACTCTCGGAATCAGTCCGCGGGGCCCCACCTGACAGGCACTAAATCCAAGTCGACACGTCGCGGCGGGGCGGGGCGGGGCGTCGGGGGCACGCCGGGTGCCGCGACGCGACGTACCGTGTCGCGGGGGAGGATGGGGGAGGGGGAGTGAAGGGGTGGGGGAGGGGTACGTGTCGTGTTTTCCGCTCAGTTTGTCGTGATTATGCGCGCTTGCCTCTATTTGCTTGTCGCAGCGCACAGGCTCAGGGTACATAACCGTCGCCCCACAACACCGCGCGGCACGGCGCCCCCGCACGATAGGGCCCCGCCAGCCAGACAAGACCCAGCCACTGTCTCTCTCGCGCCCTTCGCGCCCCTGGAGCCCGCGAGAGAGAGAGAGAGAGAGAGAGAGAGAGAGAGAGAGAGAGAGAGAGAGAGAGAGAGAGAGAGAGAGAGAGAGAGAGAGACGAGAGCACCGCAGCTACCCTCCAGCCCGGCGCGGCCGGCCCACCCGGCCATGTTTGCCCGCGATACTCAACTTGTTGTTCGAAGAGGGTGTACCCCTCCGAGGGCCTCCCTGGACAAGGTGCCCGCCCGTCAGCGGCTACACTGCGTGGTACACTGTCGCGGTCTCTGGTGGATTCACGATCTCAAAACGATGATCGACGTGGTCTCGAAACGCATCGCAGCGCACACAGTCTCTAGGACCTCAGTCGAGGCGCCACCAAAGTCGCAGTCGCCATGATGACCTCACCGGTGACGTCACTCCGTCACGGCCCGCATGACCTCACTGGTGACGTCACTCCGTCACGGCCTGTATGACCTCACTGGTGACGTCACTTCGTCACGGCCTGCATGACCTCACCGGTGACGCCACTCCGTCACGACGTGGGTCTGTCGGCGTCGCCTCGGTGGCCGCGGTGCCGCGGTGCCGCTGCGCGACGTCATTTGCGTCGGCTTGGCGGAAGCTCATTGTTACCTGGAGTACGGCCTTGTTGTCGCTGCAGGACGCAGGGGCCGTAGGTATATTGTTTTAAAATGATGAGGCACGGCGAGCTCGCCCCGTACCCCGCCTGCCCCGGCCCCAGCAGCTCGCGGCGCCGTCCGGGGCTGTGTCCGGGGCGCCGCCGTCGCCGTGCTCCACGGTGGCGCGGTGCGGCGCGGAGTGGCAGAGGCCGCGCGCCTCGGACCGCGGCCTGGCGAGGCCTGCTAATTGCAATGCATGCACTTGTTCCCCTTCCCCCCGCCGCCCCCCGCCCGGGCCTCCACTGTGGACCTCTTCACCCACTCCCACTCGAGCCGTCGAGCCCGCTGCTGCTGCTGGGATTTTTCCACGGAGGGGAAGGCCTTCATTTCCCGGGCTTCCTGTTTCAATGTCCTCTCGCTGCTGTTTGCCCCGCTCGTCAGGGCCCACCCGGACGTCTCGGCCACGGTCTCGGCCTCGGGTGCGATCTCGGAAACGGCCTCGGACACGGCCTCGGACACGGCCTCGGACACGGCCTCGGACACGGCCTCGGACACGGCCTCGGACACGGCCTGGCTTTGGCCTGGGCCTTGGCGTGGGTCACATGGCCTCGAACAGGAACACTGTCTTGGCCTCCTACAAGAACGCTGCGTCTTGGTGGCGCCACTGCCTCAGCGGTTAACACGGCCTTGGCCCCGGATACGGCCTTGGAGACGACCTCAGCCAGCCAGGGGAGGAAAAGAGAAGGCGGAAAAGATGACCAGGCAACCGTCGCGGCCCCGCGGCCCGCGGCGAGGCAAATGAGAAATCAAGCAGCGCGGTGCGGGGTTTGAGGGTTTGAGGGTTTGATCGAGCGCGGGATTGGCCGCGGCGCCTCCCTTTGCACGGCCTCGGCCCTAACAAGGACGGGGGGCCGGGGGGGGGGGGGGGGGGGGGGGCGTACCTCATTACTACACGGAGCCGAGTGCCGACAAAAGCGGCGCTCGGAGTAGTGACCCCGCCTGAAAAGAAGCGCGCCACGCCAGGCTGCCCGGGCAGGCCAGGACAACACGCGCGGTGGCAAGCTGGAGCGGGGTGGAGCCAGGCCGTGCTTCGGCACGGCCTTCTTGGCCTCGGCCAGCTCCGCCAGCCGCGCCGCCGCCGTCGCTACAGCTTGCCCGCAAATTGTCGAACGGCGCGCGGTGTGGGTTTGATGTGGGTGGGTAGGCCGGGGAAGGCCGGGCCGGGCCGGGGCGCGCTATTAGAATAACAATCCCCCGGCTGAGTAGCACACACCCCTGGCCGCCCTGGGCCGCCCAACCCCAACCCGCCCCGGTCCAGCGCCCGGCCGACATACCCCCGGGGTACGTCGGCTGACTTGCGCCCCGCCCCCCCCCCCCTGCGGCTCCCATTTATATGTTAATCTCGTTAGGCAAGGAGCACACGCACACGCCAGCGCTGTAGGCAACCGGCAGCGCGGTGGCGTGGCAGTGTGGTGGCACTGCGGCGGCCGGCGGGGCAGGTCAGTCAAGCGGCAGGCCGGCGGCGAAAGGCTCCGCCGAGTCCGCCCGGCAGACTGATTCCGAGAGTCGTCGCTCTGTCTCTCTCGCACTCCCACAGTGCACTCCCTGAGTGCGAGAGAGACAGAGCGACGAAAACGACTCTCGGAATCGGTCTGCAGGCGCCGCTGAGCGCCGCGCCGACAGTCTCTCAGTCTCGCGCGCGACATCGTTCTCCAGTTCTCCAGGCGGGTCGCTGGAGAGAAATCACTTGAGGACCGTTGTTCGGGCCGCCACTCCCTTCTATACGACCGGGCCCGCGGCGCCCCGCCCCCACCCCCTTCCCCCGTCGTCTCGACGCGCTTGATATATTCAAGTTGTAAGCCCCGCAAGGCCCCCCGCCGCCGGCACCCATGGCGGCCTATGGCAGCCTATGGCTCGATGGCTCTATGGATCGGCCCTATGGGTGCTGGCCTAGCATGGCGCGGTGGTAAAATTTTTAGAGGCTCTAATTCCGGGAGTTTTATGTGATTCTGGTAGCTGGGGATGCTGGAACCGACTCAAGACCTTGTCCCCTGTGAGGGCAGGGAGGGAAGGGGGAGGGGGGCACACTGCTGGCGACTGGCCAAGCCCTGTGTCGGCGATGCAGCGCAGAGAACGGCGCGTCAAACACCAATGACAGGGGCGCGAGCGTAAACGGGGAGTCGCCTGGAGAGAGGCTGGCTTCAATTCGTGTCTCGATGAGGAAGATTACATTTTGGACGGGGTTCGGTCTGTACTCAGTTTCGTGGACCCAAAAAAATGGTTTGCAGACATTGTGGCCAGCAACACCTACCCGCAAAATGGGAATACAGGGCAACGACATCTCAGGATGCTTTTAACTGACTAAAATTGCCACTTGGTGACCCACGAGCACTAAGGCTGAGTTCATGGGGCACACTGTAATTTTTGTGGCATCGCAGCGAGATGAGCATGGGTTCACCGCCCACTCCCGTGAGCGGCAGCGCGCTTAACTTTACGCACCGCACTGCCCTCTGCAGCCCGCTGCATGAAGCAGGGCCACAAGGCGAGCAACTACATTCTCATTAAATTCCTCCATCATCAACAACGCGCTTTCTCCATGTGGCGTGGGGCCCGTCCGTCGTTGCCCCGTGCCTGTGGAACGCGAGTCTGCAGTCCGATTCCGAAATACTCTCTGTCTCTCTCGCACCTACGGGATGCCCCATGAGTGAGAGAGGTGCGAGAGGGAAGTGGACGGGACATTTTAACATGGAGGTAAATTTACCCATGATTGTATACAGTGTGCAATCGGCTAATGCTGTGTTGCAGTGATGGGCCCTCTGCGCGACGCAGCGTGACACGGCGCGCGCCGAAAGCATGATCCAGGGGGACATAGCCTCCGAACGCGCGCCAGGTCCTTGCGAGGGCGCGCCCCAGGGCCCAGTATAGGGCCCAGCACAGTGTAGGACCCGGCACTCGCAAAGTCGAGCATGTAATGGGAGGCTGGAATGCGGCATAAAGTATGCATGAGGCACGTCACTTCGACACGCGGCCCACCTGCGCCGCCCGCGCCGCCCGGCGGCGTGCTGCGGAACTAACAGAGGCGCGGCCCGCCCTGGCCACCCCAGCCCCGTTCCAGCAAGCTCTGTCTCTCTCGCACTCGCGGGGTGGCCGCCATGCCGCGGCAGGGGTGCGAGAGAGACAGAGCGACAGCCTGCTGCACTTGTCTCAATGTAACGCCGTGTGCGCGCATTGCCATCGTATAATCGCGGCGCCGACGCCCCCCCCCTCTCTCTCTCTCTCTCTCTCTCTCTCTCTCTCTCTCTCTCTCTCTCTCTCTCTCTCTCTCACTCCTTCTGCGCTCCGCAGGGGTGCGAGAGAGACAGAGAGACGTCGTGATGAGAATTTTACGTGTTTCGCCCGCTCCGCTCGGCGCTCGGCGCGCGCGTGAATCCGCCGTGAAATTCGCCGGGGCGATTCCCTCCGTGTTTGTAGTGCAGGTACAGTCCGGCAGAGGCGGGGAATGCAGCCGCCACCCCTACACCCCTACACTGTATACCTGGGCCGGCTGGACTGGCGTGACCGGGCGGCAGCCTGCACGCCAGAGATTGATGGCATTCCCTCTTGTTTCCGACGCTCACCTGCCACGCCACGCCACGCCACGCCTCATGCACTATCACCTTGCTGCCGGCAGACCAACCCTACATGGGCCCCACCAGCCACTACCAAGCTGGTTCCGAGGGCGAAGGGTGCGGTTGTCCGGGACTGTCTCCCTCGCTCCCACAGGCAACGCCCCGTGAGTGCGAGAGAGAGAGGCCGGCCACCCGGAACGAACCTCCCTGCGCACAGTGGGCCAGAAGACCGGTGGAGGCGGCCAAAACTCTAGACGCGTTTTGAGCTCCAGAGTCGCTAAATGGGACTCGAACCGAACGTGTGACCCCACCAAAGGATTCCTCGTTCGGAGAGCAATCCATTGGTGGGGTCACACGTTCGGTTCGAGTCCCATTTAGTGAAAACGCGTATGGAGTTTTGGCCGCTCCACCGGTCTTCTGGCGCACTGTGCTGCGCCCCGCCGACCGCCAGCCGCCCGGGGCGCCCCCGCATGCTCAGTGACCTGCGGAAGGCGCGACGGCGAGTCGCCGCGGGCGGAAAGGAGGCATCCAGCGTTGCGGCCGCGGGGCGCTGGCCCTCGACGCCCTCGACGCGGCCGCCAGTCTGCGGAGGGCCACGTCGCACAGTGGGCCAGAAGACCGGTGGGGGCGGACAAAACTCCAGACGCAGTTTGAGCTCCACAGTCGCTAAACAGGACCCGAACTGAACGTGTGACCCCACCAATGGATTGCTTTCCCAGGCTCGGACTTGCCAGGGCAGACAGGCAGAAAAATCTGCCGGGGCCATTCGGGTTTGGGACCAGTAACGTCAGAAAGTTGGTCAAAGAATCCTAGTATAGACGAAAGTAGCCGTTTTCGCTGATTTTGGGCGGCCACTGCGTCCGATCTAATTGCGGTCAACGGCCTCCCTCGACGCCCTAGTATTCTTAAGACCCTACTCTTTCATGCCCTGTAACGGGAAGACGTTGACCACAACGATTTTGGCTTTGACCGCAACGATTTTCCGACCAAGTTGGTCAAAAAGTCGTCGAATCTCAGAAATTTGCTGATTTTGCTGACTTTGGGTGGCCACTGTGTCCAATCTAGTCGCCGTAAAAGGCCTCCCTCGACGTCCTAGTATTCTTAAGACCCTACTCTTTCATGCCCTGTAACGGGAAGACGTTGACCACAACGATTTTGGCTTTGACCGCAACGATTTTCCGACCAAGTTGGTCAAAAAGTCGTCGAATCTCAGAAATTTGCTGATTTTGCTGACTTTGGGTGGCCACTGTGTCCAATCTAGTCGCCGTAAAAGGCCTCCCTCGACGTCCTAGTATTCTTAAGACCCTACTCTTTCATGCCCTGTAACGGGAAGACGTTGACCACAACGATTTTGGCTTTGACCGCAACGATTTTCCGACCAAGTTGGTCAAAAAGTCGTCGAATCTCAGAAATTTGCTGATTTTGCTGACTTTGGGTGGCCACTGTGTCCAATCTAGTCGCCGTAAAAGGCCTCCCTCGACGTCCTAGTATTCTTAAGACCCTACTCTTTCATGCCCTGTAACGGGAAGACGTTGACCACAACGATTTTGGCTTTGACCGCAACGATTTTCCGACCAAGTTGGTCAAAAAGTCGTCGAATCTCAGAAATTTGCTGATTTTGCTGACTTTGGGTGGCCACTGTGTCCAATCTAGTCGCCGTAAAAGGCCTCCCTCGACGTCCTAGTATTCTTAAGACCCTACTCTTTCATGCCCTGTAACGGGAAGACGTTGACCACAACGATTTTGGCTTTGACCGCAACGATTTTCCGACCAAGTTGGTCAAAAAGTCGTCGAATCTCAGAAATTTGCTGATTTTGCTGACTTTGGGTGGCCACTGTGTCCAATCTAGTCGCCGTAAAAGGCCTCCCTCGACGTCCTAGTATTCTTAAGACCCTACTCTTTCATGCCCTGTAACGGGAAGACGTTGACCACAACGATTTTGGCTTTGACCGCAACGATTTTCCGACCAAGTTGGTCAAAAAGTCGTCGAATCTCAGAAATTTGCTGATTTTGCTGACTTTGGGTGGCCACTGTGTCCAATCTAGTCGCCGTAAAAGGCCTCCCTCGACGTCCTAGTATTCTTAAGACCCTACTCTTTCATGCCCTGTAACGGGAAGACGTTGACCACAACGATTTTGGCTTTGACCGCAACGATTTTCCGACCAAGTTGGTCAAAAAGTCGTCGAATCTCAGAAATTTGCTGATTTTGCTGACTTTGGGTGGCCACTGTGTCCAATCTAGTCGCCGTAAAAGGCCTCCCTCGACGTCCTAGTATTCTTAAGACCCTACTCTTTCATGCCCTGTAACGGGAAGACGTTGACCACAACGATTTTGGCTTTGACCGCAACTAGTTTGGGAGCGGTGGCCTCACAAAGTTGGTCATGAAGGGTAAAAACATAATGATGATCCGGGGCCTTTTGGGGTCTTATCCGCTGGGGCCTTTTGGGGGCCAGTCCGAGCCTGTGCTCTCCACACGAGGAATCCATTGGTGGGGTCACACGTTCCGTTCGAGTCCGATTCAGCGATTCTGGAGCTCAAAACGCGTATGGAGTTTTGGCCGCCTCCACCGGTCTTCTGGCCCACTGTGCGTCGCTCTGTCTCTCTCGCACCTCTGCGGAACGCTTCGTGAGTGCAAGGGAGGCAGCGACGAGTGACCGTGTTGGTCCGTGCGCTAGACCATTGCTTGTCTGCTAGTCTGAGTGCGAACAGCTCCGTCTCTCTCGCACCCCTAAGGGGCGTCCGCGAGTGCAAGGGAGACAGAGCGAAGAGGCCGCTGCGCTGGCAGTCAGCCTGCTGGCTGATTTGTCGCGACGCCCTGGAGGGCCTCCAGGGCGAGGGCCTGGAGGGCCTGGAGGGGCCAGCGGAAGCGGGACGGCGCGCCCTGTCAGAGCCGGCGGCCACCGCGGCGCCATCCCAGGTAAAAATGAGTTTTATAAAGTCAGACGGGAGTTTCTATACACATTTATAAAACCATATCAAAAGGCTTATAAAAACTTATAAGTATATATATACGTTCATACATATGATTTTATGAACTTTTATAAGGAAATATAAAGTTTTATAGGGATGGCCTTATATAGTTATATAAAACTGTTTATATGTGTCCATATATATCTCTATAAGGAGAAGCTCTTTAGCTATGATTATATGGGAATCCATTATGTTTTATACGGCCATATACATCCTTCTGTATAGAACTTTATATAACTGCACACATATCCCTTTATAAAACTACCGAGTGATTGTATAAATCTTTATTCATAAGACATTATTAAAATTTATAAAATTGGATAAAAAATCCTTATAAAATCATAAAAAACCTTATAATGGCCTTTATAAAGCCCATTTTTACCTGGGATCATCGACACCCCGAGGCCGGACGCCCCGCCCCGCCCCGCCCCGCCCCGCCCCGCCCCGCCCCACCCCGCCCCGCCCCGCCCCGCCCCGCCCCGCCCCGCCCTCCCCCTCGGCGGCGCCGCACCTTGATTTCCGTTCGTCATCCAGCCTTCGGCCTTCGGGAGCCCTATCCATCTTGCTACGCATGCCAAAGCCAAAGCGGCAAAGCAGCCTTGCCGTGTATACAGCAGGCCGATGCCGAGAGTCCTTTTCGTCGCGCTGTCTCTCTCGCACTCACGGGGCGTCCCGTATAGGTGCGAGAGAGAGACAGTGTGCTTGACGCCGCGGTGGCGTGACGTCTTGATTCGCGGCCCAGCAAGCAGCCCCCCGCGCTCCCACATTGCTCGGTCTACTCGGTCTGCTCGGTCTGCTCGGCCTGACAGTGTAGTGGCGACGGCGTGCTTCGCCAGCAGCGCCCCTAGTCATACTCGGACGCCGAAAAAGGTAATATCGTCTTTTTGAAGCAGTGGCCGGCATTTTCAAAAATCTGGTCATCATCCTGGGCGCCAACCACTTTGTAAGCAACTGCTGCACGCGCAGGCCTGTTGTAATGAAAACCGTCTTCGTCGCACTGTCTCTCTCGCACTCGTGGGTCGTCCCGCGGCTGTGCGAGAGAGACAGAGCGACGAAGCGACGGCCGCGTCGGCGTCGCTCCGCGGAGCGAAATCATGTGGCGACAGACTTCGTCAAGTGTGTCGGACAAACAGGCCGAGATCATGCATGGGCGGGCTGGGCCCGCACTGGGCGTCGTGCGCTGTTTTCAAAGGAGCCACATGTCACAACAAGAACCCTCCCTTTACTGTCAAACAATAACAACTCCAGTCTCCGCGGCGCGCAGCGGCACAGCGGCGCCGCGGGGTCGTCTTGTCGGTCTCGCGGCCCTTCAAGAAGTCATGCGTGCGTGCGTGTGTGTGTGTGTGTGTGTGTGTGTGTGTGTGTGTGTGTGTGTGTGTGTGTGTGGCGCGCGTGCGCCTCAGCACCGCGTCGGCGCCTCGGTCGCCGCATTGTTCCCGCACAATGGCCGAAATCGCTGTCAATTCCCCCCGCGGTATCAAGATTGTTTGCGCACGCCGCCCCGCGCCCCGCCCCGCCCCGCCCCGCCACGCCCCCCCCGCGGCCCCTAATAATGCGGTCGGGGTGCACCCTTTTATGCGGTAAATTTCAATTTGCCAGTCCTGTTGTCATCCCACACGTGTGTGTGTGTGTATGTTTGTGTGTTAGTATGTATGAGTGTATTGGTGTGTGTGTGTGTGAGAGAGAGTGCGTGTGTGTGTGCGTGCGCCTGCGCACGCGCGTCTAGGGGTGAGTCGCTTGAAATTTGGACGTACACTCTGGAATCTTCGGTTTAAAGTTGTTCTAATCAAGCAGGTACTAAGCCCGCTAAAAATTAAAAGAACATAGTATCTTGTTTTAAAATAGAAAACGTAATTTCACTGTTAACGGTGAGTTTGAACCGAACAATGACTGAACATCATCTCACTGCTTTGGTGAGAAGCTTGAGCGAGACGCCTGAGAGTGAGGTGCATTCAGTACTAAGGGAGCAGGCTCGCGCAAGAATACCCATGCAAATAGAGCGTGAGAGAGGGAGAGGAGAGAGAGAGAGGAGAGAGAGAGAGAGAGAGAGAGAGAGCGCGCGCTTGCGGTGCAGCGCACGTGATAGGCATACTCTACACTGCAAACACGCGTGCACGCTAGACGTGGCCCAAGTCTGCAGGGTGCAACCAGACAATTGTGTTTGCATTGCTGGCTGCAATCCGAGTCGGGGGAGTCGCCGCGGACGTGTGGCCGCCTGCGTGAGGGAAATCAGTTCTGTCAAAAGTGTGGGTTCAAATACCGAAATTTAGACGTCATTTCTGAGCGCATTTCTTTTTACCCCGGCACAGACAGAGACAGATTTGCGTGACACTCAGGAAGACAACACAGTGACATGTACAGGTAAGCTTACAAAGTCAGCTGTAAAACCGCGACCCTAATGCAGAAAATTCCACAATGTTGTGAAAAATTTTCACCATAAAGATTTGAGACTTCACTGGTAAAACTGAAGCGTAGTATTACCCTCCGTTTTCAAGCGTAATCAGTGTATGCTTGAAATCAAGCGTAACAGGCTCATCGGCCAAGATTCTCCCTATCTCAATGCATGGGGGGAATTTCCCAAGTATGCTTCATTTCAAGCGTAACGTCTTCAAGCGTAACTTTATGCTTGACTCAAGCATAGAGTTACGCTTTAGTTTTTCCAGTGTTTACACTGGAAAAAATCTGGAAACTTTTTCTCTTCCCACGTCGTGTCCGGTCCGTGTCCGGCGCTCCTTTCCCGGGCCGACGTGTTTTGTGCACCCTGGCGTCTGATTGGCTGGCCGCTTCAAGGCACGGGTCCGCGGGCACGGACAGAGGCCCGCCCCTCGGCCTGTGAACGCACTATACTCGAACAATGGGTGGGCATCGCCCGGCCGGACGGGCCGGTAAAGTCTGTCGAGTTGGTCGAGTTACAATGTGTCTGCTCTTCCGGTCTGCTTGCCGCGGGAGGCAGGCCGGGCCGAGATTATAATCACGCCGATCTGCAGACTGATTCCGAGAGTCGTTTCCGTCGCTCCGTCTCTCTCGCGCCCACACGGGACGGCCCATGAGTGCGAGAGAGACAGAGCGAGGAAGGCGACTCTCGGAAGCCAGTGTAGGGCGTCCGTCGGGGCGACCGTCCCTCGGCCTCGGCCCAACCCTTGCCCCATTCAAAGACGTCCAACGACAGTGATTGAAGGCTCTGGTTGGCGGCTGCGCTGACTCCGGGCGGGACTGCGTCGCTCTGTCTCTCTCGCGCCCCCACAGCACGCCCCGTGAGAGCGAGAGAGACAGGGCGACGAAGGCACACTGTTCTGGATCAGCCTGCCGACCGGCGGGAGGAAAAATTCGACGGGAATCGAGGACGAAAAAAATGAGGAGTGAGACAGCGACTTGAGAGTAAGCGGAGCATGCACTGACTATGAGATACGCATTCTGGGTTTTGCGGAAACGCCTCCGCGTCAACGGGCTTAGCGGCGCCATTTGTAAAGCTCAAGCGTGAGCCCCCACACTTGCAGATATTTCTATTTTCATCCGTCACGTCGTTGCCCCATCAACATTTTCTCACTTTTCAAGTGATCCCCATTCTCTCGCGATGACGATGCTGCTTCACCAGGATGTGTTGTGTGTGTGTGTGTGTGTGTGGCCCCCGTCATCATAAATTTGCCAATTTTTTGCAAACCGTGCTCTTCAAGTTCCTCACACTTCTCGACCCCAACACAGTCCCTCGGTAGCTGTTCACTATGCGATCCGATCAACCGACCGAATGATTTTGCCGCCCTCCCCACTCCCCTCAGAAAACACCCGTGGGGGGGTAAGAGAGCCACCCCCCCCCCCCACACACACACACACACACACACACACACAGGCACTCCACTGTGAGAGGAGAGAGGTGTACGCCGCGCTGATGAACCCATCTGAACCGATTGGCGGAAAAGGAAACCGATAGACTGGAACGGAGAGGCGGGGCGAAACAAGGCGTGCATTATGAGTCGAGGGAGACTGGTGCTGCAGGCTGGTTCCGAACACTGCTTTCCGCCGCTCCGTCTCTCTCGCACCCGTGCGGAACGCCCCAAGAGTGCGAGAGAGACGGAGCGCCGTTCGGCATCAGCCTGCGCTGCACAGTGGGCCAGAAGACCGGTGGAGGCGGCCAAAACTCTAGACGCGTTTTGAGCTCCAGAGTCGCTAAATGGGACTCGAACCGAACGTGTGACCCCACCAATGGATTCCTCGTTCGGTTGGCGATCCTGACTGACTGACGAGTGTCTTGATCTGCGGGCGGGCAAGCCAAGCCGAGAAGCCGCGGCCAGTGCCGTCGGCCTTCTTCCCGAAAAGAGAAGAAAACTTTGGCCGCCTCTCTTTGGGCTTCGCCCTGCTCGGCCTGCTGGCCCGTTCCGAAGCAGCGTCCCGCCGCTCTGTCTCTCTCGCGCCGCTACGACACGCCCCGTGAGTGCGAGAGAGACAGCGCGACGGACTCTTCGGAATGAGTGCTGCTGGCTTCGCCTGGAGCGCCGCAGACCGCCGCAGACGCTGTCCCGAAAACTGGCGGATTAGACGTCCGCGATGTGGCCGCGTTCGGCCGCGTTGCTGTAGGCTGGCTGCCTGCCTGCCTGCCTGCCCGTCTGCCTGTGGCTGGAAACGAAAATACTCCGTGGCCGTGCCTGGCGGCTTCAGCCGAGAGCGCCGAGGGAACGTTTCAAAATACGGCGTTTCGGGGCGCCGCATTTTCCACCCCAAAGGGGTCCGGGAAAAATGATCGGGCCAAAGCGAAAAGCAACCAGCACACGCACGGAGCCAAGTTCAAAGGCTTCCGCGCGCGCGGTGGGCGGCGGGACGTGGCGGGACGTGGCGGGACGTGGGACCAGACGTTTAGGCTCGTAACGAGGCGATTGGGACAGCTGTGGCGCCGGGGGCGGCGCTGGGGGCGGCGGGGGCGGCGGGGACAGAGCTGCAGCAGTATCATGGCCTTGATGGACGTCAATAAGGAGGGGCGGAGGCGGCGAATTTCGCCACTTGCTCCCCTCCTGCGTCCTCGTCGTCCTCGTCCTCTCCCTCCTGACGACGGCAAGCCTGGCCTGGCCTGGCCGCCCGCAGACTGATTCCGAGAGTCGTGCTCGTCGCTCTGTCTCTCTCGCACTCATGGGGCTGCCTATGTAGGTGCGAGAGAGGCGCGGAGCGATGAAGCCGACTCTCGGGAATCAGTCCGCTAGCGGCCTGGCGGCCCCGGTGTACACATGTGGCCGGCGGGCGGCGGTATCTTTGTCGGGGACGTCAAGGCGCATTACTGTCGAAGGGGGAGAGGAGCAGCAAGGAGCGGCATGGGGGAGCCCAGCCTGCCTAGTCGGGGATCAGCCTCGACGTGTTCCAGCCTCTCATCAGCGCGATGCACTGCTCGCACTGCTCTGCCACCTCCGCGGGCACGAGACTCTCCGGCGGGAGGAGGACGCAGGCTGCTTGCCAACGGTCCGTCGCTCTGTCTCTCTCGCACTCGCGTGGCGGCCCGCGGGGGTGCGAGAGAGACAGAGGCAGCCTGCTGGCCGCGATGCAAATGCCGGCGCGGGGTGCGACCCGCCGCCGGGACTCTCGCCCCAGAAGCTAACGCGTTGATTTGCAGCTTCCCCTCCCTCCTCGCCCGGTCCGCGTCGTTGGGCTTCGGGCCCCACGCGCTGCCGCCGCGCTGCCGCCATGAGGCGGTGCGTCTTGTTACTTCCGGTGTCCGCGTCGCGACGCGTCGTCACCCCCGGACCGGAAACGGCGCCCGATCCCCCTCCCCTCCCCCCCCCCATCCACCCGCGTCTTGGCGCCCTTTTATAGGGGCCCCGGGTGGCAGTCACGTCTGCAGGGTGCATGCCGGCCTGCCAGCCTGCCTGCCTGCCTGCCTGCTGCCTGCCTGCCTGCCTGCCTGCCTGCCTGGCTGCCTGCCTGCCTGCCTGCCTGCGTCCCTGTAATTAAGGCCCTGGTCGTCAACGCAATTGTGGGTGACGGCTGCGCTGATAGGCGTACACAAATTACCCACCTTGAGGGCGGCAGGGCTGGCTGTCTGGCCGAGCGCCTAGAGGCGCCGCTCTCGGGAGCGAAAGTCTCGTGTTCGAACCCACCCAAAAACCTGCCAGCTCGTCGACGTATTTTTCTTACTTGTCTCAGCACTACTGGCGATTGGTCACTTTCTTCCGACAATGTCGCGTCGCGCATCGCGGGGCACGACAAGTCACACGACAAGTCACACGCTGTGCCAAGACGCCATGCGTGTCGCCCCGGTGACAGGACGCCCCCTTGTCAACAACAACAACAGCAACAACAACAACAACAACAAACAACAACAACAACAAAACCCCGCGCAACGAGGACAGCTCATGCTTGCCTCTCCACTCTCGTTCCTCTTCCCTCCCCTTGTTCTCCATGTTTCTTCCCTTTTGCGTTTGTCTCGGAGCGCTGACCGCACTGACTCGTGTAGTACTTCTAGGCGCTGCTGAGCTGAGAGGAGGGCGGCGGCGTTGCAGCGCGCAGCGTCCTGGCCTGTGACCAATGCGGAGGGGAGGGGAGGAGAAGGTTTGTCGAGAGTGTGACGGCGGCGCCCGCCCAGCGCGACGTCGCGACGCCCCCTCGACACGTCTGAAATAGAAGACGCCGCCAGCGTGGAGCCGGGGAGTGCGGCGGCGTCGTCCGCCGGAGGGGCCGGAGGGAAAGCAGCCCTGTCGATACCCCACGCGCGGCGGCTGTCCATAAAGTCAGCACTGGAGAGTCACTCGCACGCGGGGTAGCGACGTCTCAATCCTTTTTGCCCGCGGAGGCGGCGGCGATGGCGGAGGCCGTGGCCGTGGAGGCCGTGGCCGCGGAGGCCGTGGCCGCGGAGGCCGTGGCCGCGGAGGCCTGGCCGCGGAGGCCGTTGGCCGCGGAGGCCTGGCTCGCCCCCCTGCGGAGGCCGTGGCCGCGGAGGCCGTGGCCGCGGAGGCCGTGGCCGCGGAGGCCGTGGCCGCAGGCACGGCCTTTCGTGGCCTGCGGACGGACCTCTGCCCCGACGTCTGCTGGTCGCCCGCCTGCTCGCGGCTGTCCTCTATCCGTGCCGTCGGCATGCTGCCCGGCGTTCGCCGCAGCTGGTCGGCCTGGTGTCCGCCCCCGACGATCTGTTGTGAACAGCTCCTTCGACCGCCGTCTTGCTGAATTCGGACGTCTTCCGTCGCTCGCCAAAAGACGGGAGCGGCGAGGGCGCGGCTGCAGGACAGGCACGGCCTTTCTTTTGCCTTGCCACACCCCCTGTCTGTCCATCTATCTGTCTATCTGTCTGTCTGTCTGTCTGTCTGCCTGTCTGCCTGCCTGCCTGTCTGTCTGTCTGTCTGTCGATCCGTGCCCGTCTGGCGACGCATTCCCGGCCTTCAGAATGCAGCTGGCTCGGTGTCACTGGTGTCACCGCCGCCACGACAGATTTATTCTGAAAAGCGATTCCTCTCGCCGGCGCCGGCCGGCAGACTGATTCCGAGTCATTTCCGTCGCTCTCTCACACCCGCACGGGGCGCCCATGAGTGCGAGGGACACAGAGCGACGAAGCCGACTCTCGGAATGAGTCTGCTGGGCCGCCGCCTGGTTTCCTACACGCCGCTTTGACTCGTGCAGTCACGGCTGACACCGCCTCGTTTGTTCTTCCGCGGGACCTCCCCTCGCTAAACTCGCCTCGAGGAAACCTTCGGATAAATCATTCGATGCCGAGGGGACGCGGAGGAGGAGAGAAAAAACTTAATAATTTGACAACTTGTTCGGCGCGCCTCTTAATTTGGCCAATTAATGGCCGCGGCCGGCAGTGGCGCGGTGAATGCCAAATTCGCGGCCAAGCAGTCTCATTCCGAGGGTCGTTTTCGTCGCTCTGTCTCTCTCGCACCTACACAGGACGCTCCTCGAGTGCGAGAGAGACAGAGCGATGAAGACGACTCTCGGAATCAGTGTACAAAGGGCCGACCAGGCATCACGTCCGCCGGCCTCGTAAAGCTCCGTTTTCAACAAAACTTGGCAGTTTGGGGGAGCAGCAAATTTTCGTCGCTATTATCCAGGATCATCCCATCCCCCTCGGGCGGGGGAAGGTCACTTGCCTATTCTATGGGGAGGGTTTGTAGTTTTACGTTGACAGCCGGGGGGGGGGGGGGGAAGGGGCTGGCGTGTATTACAGCGAGAATCAATGGGAAGCCGGCAGGATCGGCCCTCTCTCTCTCTCTCTCTCTCTCTCTCTCTCTCTCTCTCTCTCTCTCTCTCTCTCCCTCTCTCCTCTCTCTTCTCTCTCTCTCTCTCTCCTCTCTCTCTCACTCACTTCGCAGGCAGTCCCTCTCCCCGTCGACGCTCGCCTGCAGAACACCAGGGCAGCCAAAGTAAAGAAAAGTTGTAATCCGGATTAAACCAGCGTGGGCCCCACTCGGGGTCGCGGGGCGGGACAGATTTGGAGGGGCTGGAACTCCATGACAAGGCGGCTGCGACGTCGGGCAGCGCGTCGCAATAATGGGACAGACCTGCGGGGGCTGCTTCTGTCTCACTCGCACCGAAACGGAGCGCCCCGTGGGTGCGAGAGAGACAGACAGAGCGACGAAAGCGACGTGTGGAATCAGTCTGCCGCTAGGACCGTCGTCTTCCAGTGGCGTGGCACCGAGTCGCCCTGTTCCGGCAGAGGGCCGCCTCTGTCTCTGTCGCACTCGCGGGGCTCCTCGTAAGGGTGCGAGAGAGACAGAGCGACAAAGCGCTCTTCGCCCGGCAGAGATACGACACGAACATGCACGAGTGATGTCCGATGCAAAATTTATGGCCTATTACAACGAAGGGTCGCGCATACATCCCTTGCTCCTTGGCCCGCCGGCCTGGCCGCTCCGAGTGCGTGTTTGGCCAAGAGCCCTCTCCCTTCGCGACGCCAAATTTATATGATCCACAGAGCAGACGAAAGGGCGATCACCCGCCGCTTGCCCGCTGAGTGGATTCCAAGACGGCGGCGGGGGCGGGAATCGGGCACGGCGGAAAAAAAGATATTGTTGCCAGCCGCATCAGCTAAGATACGTAGCCGTAGCACTGTAAACACAGGAAAAGAGCAACTCTTTGCGCCTGAAAGTGCTACTTTGACCCCCCCACACACACACAAGAGAGAGAGAGAGAGAGAGAGAGAGAGACGCACTTCCTTAGACCCCCTTAGGATCCGCCGCTAATAACGTGTCGGTTGGTTGTCACGACCAATAGTATTTTTCGTGGGGAACCAGGAAAACGCAGCGGTCTATCTTCCCCGGCCATCTCCGCGGCGCCCCATCCCGTCACGCTCGTCTCCGCGGACTGCGGACCCCCGCGTCTAATTTCCTGTCACCGCCGCGACCGCCTAATCCCCAGCACTAAGTTTAGAATTTAATCTAAATTCTCTGTATCTTTCTAATTATTTTTCTTCCCGAGAGAGGAAGCATGGCCGACCCAGATTGTGTGTGCAGCAGCTTGCAGCAGCCTGCCAGGTCCGTTCCGGCCCGAGTTAGCGGTGCCGTGGCCGCCCAGGTGCGGTACAGTGTAAGTTTACAGTGCAGGTCGATTAGGCGCGATGGAGGAACGGGCATCGCGTCGCCGGGTCTTTCCGCGGCCTGCCCGGGCCGGAAATGGAGGCGGACGCGCGGTTAAAAACAAAAACAAAACGCGACGCATTTCCTGCAATACATCTGCACTGTTTTTGTTGTTGTTGGTGGTGGTGGTGGGGTGGAGAGCGAAGTGGTGGCCTCACACTTTCGGCTCGAGTCCCATCTACAGGCTCGGGCTCAAAACGCGTCCGGGATTTTGACCGCCTCCACCGGTCTTCTGGTCCACTGTGCGCCGGGACAAGGATTCGAACCCGGGGAAGCGACGTTCCGGCCCATGTGTCACCGGCGGCGCTGGAGTGCGTTGTCACACCCCAGAATGGCTCTTCGCAACTGCCGTTCCAGCTCTCTTAAAGGTCGCCGCGTTTACAGCGACTGTTTACGCCCATCACTCAATAGCCCTGCAGACCGGGAGTCGTCGCTCTGTCTCTCTCGCGCCCAAGGGACGCCCCATGAGTGCGAGAGAGACAGCGGCGCGACTTCCGCAGTCAGTCTGCGTCCAGCAAGGGCCGGCGGAGGGCGGCCTGGCCAAAGTTGCCCACTTTGAGACGGCCGCACAGTGGGCCGAGGCTGTATTGGCGGCCTCATCGCGCGGCTTGCTAATGCCCGAGACAAACGGTGTCGAAGCCGAAGCCGAGGCACCACTGCACTGCCAGCCCATATTTGCCACATGGCCGTAACGGTGAAGCATAGCCAGCCCGCGCCCCTTGTCGTCGCTCTGTCTCTCTCGCACCTAAACTGGACGCCCCACGAGTGCGAGAGAGACAGAGCGACGAAAACGACTCACGGCCAGGCCGGGCCGCGGCGTAATGGAATACACTGCACCGCATGCATAATGCATGCCGCCGTGTGTGTGCATTTAAGACTCGCCGACCACCTCCTCTGCGTTATCGCGAGGGAGGCGGCCAGAGGCGGCGGCCGCAGCCAAAGCCGCCCACACCTCTGTCTCTGTTTGAGAATGTCAAACAGTGCGATGACGGGGGGCTGGAGCCCGCGTCGCTCTGTCTCTCTCGCACTCATGGAGTGTGCCCCACAGGTGCGAGAGAGGCAGAGCGACGAAAACGACTCTGAGCCTGCAGGAGGTGCCGAAAACTCTGCACTTGCCCACGATGACACTGACACACTCGAGAGGAGAGTCCTCGTTCACTGGAAACCGCAAACAAACGTGACGTCACAAACCTTCCGCGCAGAAACGGCTGAACGTGTGTGAAACCCGCGCGTCTGCTATATTTGATTATTGGGGGCGTATTGTTGGACGCAAAACCACGCTGAGTCTTCCGTAATCTGCTAGAATGGACACGGCATTGAGGGGGGGTCCTTTTTTCGAACGGATTCCGCGTAACCCCGTGATGGCAAAGCAACGCAAAGCAACGCAAAGCAGCCAGGACGAGAGGATTCTGCGAATAATGAGGCGCGGCTTCGTCCAGTGGCGCGAGGTTTTTGGGCCGAGACCGGGCCAATGATCGCTGGAATTAACGGGGCATTATTCACAGGGGATTATCGTGTGATTTGCTGTTAGCCATCCGCGCTCATCGCACGCGCCGCGCGTTGCCGTGGTTACGCCGTGGTTGCGCAACGGCCAGCAGGCTCTGTCTCTCTCGCACTCGTGGGGCGTCCCGTAAGGGTGCGAGAGAGACGGAGCGACGAAAACGACTCTCGGAATCAGTCCACGGGGCACGGCCGGACGGTCCGGCGAGGCTGGCCTCTTGCTGTCACTGTTCGCAGATATACGGATTTGGCGGCGCACACACACGCCTCCGAATAAACAAACATCGATCTCGTTCGAGCGGAGCCCCGCCCCGCCCCGCCCCGCCCCGCCCCGCCCCGCCACGCGATAACTCACAAACAGACGGACTGCCGCTCACGCGCGCTCACGCCGTTTCCGCTGTGTGTTTTCCGCATTGCTTGCCGCGAGCCCCGCCCGGCCCCGCCGAATCCAGTTCGGAATATGACAGGTCGGGGTTAAAGACTCCCGGAGCGCTTATCCGACTGCCAGGCGCGAAAATGTCGAGCTGAGTCTCCGCCAGTGTTGCCACACAAGCGGGTGAAAATTCCCAGGATGCACCGGCGTGGAAACGGTTGCCAACTACTGCCTGCGAGGCAATGTCAGGAGTTTCCTCTCGTGAAGCTGCCTGAAGGCAAGGCAGCAGGCTGAGGTAGGCAACCCTAGAAAGGCATTGCCTGGTAGGCAGGCAGGTGAGATTGGCAACCCTTTCAACACTGGTGCATCTCGAGAATTTTTGCCCGCTTATGTGGCAACACTGGTCTCCGCCGGCGTCACGCGTATATTGAGATGCGAGGCTCGGGGCCTCGGCCTGCCTCGGCCGCATAATGGGAAGCAAGCGGGGCGATGCCGTAGCGATGCACTCAGGTGGAAGGAGGGAAAGGGGGGTGGACTGGATTGCAGGGAAGAAATCCCGCTGCAGCGCCGACAGCAAGCGAGGGGCACGGAGCGAGAGCCCTCGAAACCGTGTCGTACACTCCGGGAAGCATTTCCGAAAGAAATTCGAAACAGTCGGCGGTCAAGTTGGCCGACGGCTTGGCCAGCTTGGCGAGGCGTTGGCCGCGGCGTTGGCCGAGGCCTTGGCCGAGGCGTTTGCCGCGGCGTTGGCCGAGGCGTTGGCCGAGGCGTTGGCCGCGGCGTTGGCCGAGGCGTTGGCGCCTGCAGCGACGCGCTCGATGCTCGATCCGGGCGCCGTAAAGCAGGGCGCCGCCGTGCCGCGCCGACACGAGCTGAGCGAGCACAAACTTTGAATGGGGGATTTTACTGTCGGATGCCCGTATTTTTATCATGCAATAATTTGAAGTTAATGCAGCATGGTTTCTGATTCGCTGGCTGCTGCGCGCTGCGCACGACGGCGCCGTCCCGTCACAGTCCCGGACCCCGGTCCGGCTCCACATGCATGGCTGGATCTCGGAATCTCTTGCGTCGTTCAAGCCCCGTTCCGTTCCACTGCCCCAGCCTGGACAGCGAGCATCGAGGTTCAGGGCGAAATGAAGCCGCAGCAGCAAGCAGAAGAAGAGCACAAAAGCGCACATTCCACCCAGTCTTGTAGGAGAAATAGACGATGTGAAGATGATCCAAGGGGCGAGACAACGATTGGACCTGCCAGCTGCGAGTCGGCGTCAGTGCAGTCCACCCCTTGGCCTCCTCACACCGCCTGCTCAGAGAGCGGCCCGGTAGGCCTGGTGCGTGGCAGGGCGTGGCAGGGCGTGGCAGGGCGTGGCAGGGCGTGGCAGGGCAAGGGGATGGAGGGCCAGTTGGGACGGCGCGCGAGGCGGGTAGCGGTCAGCGTCAGCCTGGGCGGGTAGGCAGCGCGGCGGGCAGGCGTGCCGGGCGGGCTGGCCTACCCGACACTTCGCAGGCGCTCGGCCGCGGCGAAAGCACGCAGCGCGCGCCACTGTAGGACGTGGAATGGAGGGGCCGCGCACAACAAACGGACGATCACATTGCCGTTGTGAAAACAACTGCCTAAAGACTATGTAAGTACATCGTGGACGTGCACCTCGACGTGCACTCTGGCGCACGCTAAATGTTGTAAAGTGAAGATTCTCCATATTATGGTGAAAATGCTCCATATTATAGTGGTGCAGCTGACTTCATATCATCCCATTGAGAATGCACTGTACCTTTTAGATATTTTGACGAATTTCGTAGGTATTGCGGAGAAAATCTCCACCATAATATGTTGGTGCAGCCTTTCAGCGTAAGACGTGTGTGTGACGTTGCTGCTACTGGGGATCGAACCCCCGGGTGACGTGCCGAGCGTAGGCCTCAACTGACTGCACCCCTCTAGTGTGGCTAAGCACGGCGACCCTAATACATCATGGTGTATCTGGAGGGCAGTGCCCAGCACGCCACGCCACCCTCGCTCCAACGGCCTCGCTGCCCTTCGCGCCCAGAACCTCTGCTTTTCTCATCCTCGCGTTTTTATGCCCGTGCGGCTTTACAGCCTCACTTTAAAAATGTGGCCGGGCCGAAAATTCGTGTCAGAGAATAATCAGCGGCTGCCAGGCTGCCAGACTGCCAGGCTGCCCCGCCCGGCTGGTTCGCCGGGGAGGCCCTCCACCACATCATCTCGTTGCCTCCATCACATTTTTTCCCTTTCTGACCCCTTTTCCCGTTTTATGAGCGCGAGGCCAGTCAAACTTGGACCAGGTCAGTGACGGCATAAAAAGGAATTTTTACCCTTTTTTTCATTTTTTTTTCATTTTTTTTTCAGTGCTACCGTGCACCCCATTGGTGACGAGTGTCTTGGCCCCTCCCCAGCGGGGCCCCGCGCCGTCTGCCCATACAATCATGGCCGGGCCAGTATTTCGTCGGATCGACGCCAAGTGTAAATCAAACTAGATCGCCCCTTGGCATCCAAGGGGCGTTCACTCCGCACTCAGAGCCGCCCCTCGCCCCGGAGGGAAAGGGGATGACTTCGCTGGGACTTCCCTCAGCTTCCAGGCGAATTTGTTGCTCTTTGCGCTACATTTGCTGCATTTGATCCGAGAAGACGCGTCGAGTTTGAGTCGTTTTCTCTCCCCCGGGTCTCACCTGACCGCAATCGCAAGCGCATCCCTTGCTTCCCCTGCAGGGCTGCACTTCAGCCTGGCTGGCTGGCTATCTATCTATCTCTCCCTGTCTGTCTAGCTATCTGTCTGTCTGTCTGTCTGTCTGTCTGTCTGTCTCAGTCTGTCCGCTCGTCCTTCCTGATCCCTCCAACCCCATTCCGGCCCAAATTGCACGCCTGGACAGGGGATGCGCCTGCGCGCGACCTTGCCCTCCACTCCAGTGTAGCGGTGGCCAGGCGGCCAGGAGTCGGAGCGAGTCGGAGCCTGGAGGAGAGTTTGCCCATCATTCCCCAGTTTACGGCCGACCGGGACGACCGCAGAATAAGGCTGTTTAAAATGACGGCGTTGTCTCGATTTAGTCCCTTCTCCACCACGCGGTCGACTTCGGGAGGCAGCGTGTCCTTAGTCTCTAGGCCAATTTACGTTTCACGCATGTATTTTTATTCATTTATTCTTTTAAACCTTTTTTGTATTTGGTCTGCTTTTGTTTTACCTTGTACCTGGGATCACCGATACCATCATGCCTGATCGGCCACCATCACAAACACGCTTTCTCTCTCCCTCCACATGCACAGAGAGAGAGAGAAGAGAGAGAGAGAGAGGCATCGCTCGTAGTATGTTGGTGTTTTTGCTGGTGTGTCCATTATTTGGATTGACCTTGCCGCACAATAAGCTTCAAAGGTATGGACAACAAGGCCCCGCGGGCGCGCGCGCGCGCGCGCGGTGTGTGTGTGTGTGTGTTGTGTGTGTGTGTTGTGTGTGTGTGTGTGTGTGTGTGTGTGTGTGTGTGACAGTGCAGTGACTTTCCACTCGGTCCCCGATGCCGCGCTCGTCGCGTTGCGTCGCGTTGCCGAGGCCTTCCCGCCTGATTCAACCCCGTTCCGCTGGTGTCACCACTTTGCATACATAAAGTGCACGAGTCCGCGCTCCGCGCCGCGAGCGGGTATAACAACCAACAAAGGACTTTATCAAGGCGTTTTAAAGGCTTTGCAAAGCCACCCTGTAGTTGTGAGGGTGAGTGTCTGTGTGCTTGTGTTTCGTGGGTGTGTGTAGGTGTGTGGGTGTGGGTGTTTGAAAGGGGGGTGGGTGCACGCGTGTGTGTGTGTGTGTGTGTGTGTGTGTGTGTGTGCGCGCGCGCGCGCGCGCCTATGTGTGTGCGTGGGCCCAGGGCGGGAGGCCTACACAACATAGTTTGTCTCTATTATCCAGGGCGCGGGCCCCGAAACGCCAAAGCCAAAGTAGTTGGTATGCAAGTCACTACTTGGCGGCGAGTAAATTAATCTGAGTAAACTTAAAAATGGAGCCTCCTGTTTATTTCCTCATGCTCTCGCTTCACGCGCGCAGCACGGCGTTGCCTAGCGCGTTATCGCTGCCGCGCCACTGGTATTTAATCAAAGCAACAGTCAAAAGGCTTAACCCGCTCACTGATGGAACGCCAACATTGGGCCTGTTTTGTTTTGCTTCGTGCGGGTAGGGTCCGCCGGGGCACAGTGGGCCAGAAGACCCGTGGAGGCGGCCAAAACTCTAGACGCGTTTTGAGCGTCTGGAGTTTTGGCCGCCTCCACCGGTCTTCTGGCCCACTGTGGGGAGTGCCTTAATATCGGCGCTCCGCTTGACTGTTTTGTCTCAGCCGCTATGGCGGCGGCCAGAACCAAGCCAAGCCAAGCCACTGCAAGCCAAGCCGGCGCTGCCACCACGTGCAAAAGTTTGACGCCAGCGAGTCCGGGAGCTGTTTAGAGGATTACGTCACGGGCTGGGCCAGTTTCCTCAAAAAAAGAAAAAAGCAGAAGAAGAGGAGGGAAACGCCCGGAAACACCTTTTCTCTTTTTGGTGAAACCGGAAGTGCCACAATCCTCTTGCGGCTGTTACAGAGGGGGTGGGTCTTCCCCGGTCACCACAATTCGCTAAAAAAATAGGAAGAAACTTCCAACAGGCACAAGCGGCGACCCATTTCCAATTGTTAGACCAACACTGATCTAAGCGCGTTCAGCGTAGCCGGACGGGATACGCGGCGTGTCAATGGAGCGAAATTTTTCATCCATCCCTTTTCTTTTCGGACGGCGACGCCCTTTTTCGACTCGTCGTTTGGGGGCCAGCTTTTGTTGCCGACACTTTGGGAACAAAACCTAATCAATCTTCGCCGAGGTCCTTTTTCCCGCCGCGAACCACCCCGTCATCTCCACGTGTCCTTAATTGTCTCTACTTTGGCGGACATGTGTATCGGGGTGAGGCTGCTGGGCCACGTCCACAAACCTACAACATCACAATGACACCACACTACAAACCGAACTGTCTATAGTTCGCACTAATATGCTTACACACCTACAAATGCATGCTTGTAAGTACACACCTACAAATGCATGCTTGCAAGTGCGCACTTACAAACGTACATTCGCGGAGCTATCATACGGCGCCAATAATGCAAGTGAGTACTTAGTAGGCAGTTAGGTGTGCAGTGCATGGCTTTCAGCGACACAATTCGAGCAAAGTTGCAAAGAGTTGAGCTTTTCAGCCGAGCTTTTCAACTCCAAAATTCCAACAAAGTTTGGAAAAAATCAAGGTTGAAAGAGTTACAAATAGCAGTGGAGGTGAGGGCTTTTTAGCTCGCCTGAAGATTGAAATAAATCGAATTCGAAAAAACCGCGCCGGGCAACGCGTGGGCGGTGCGGGGTAACTCGGTCCGGGGTGAGACTGCGGGCGCGGCGGGCGCGGCGGCGAGGCGTTGGAGGGCGTGAATTGAGACTATAATCAATCACTTTTATGCTGAAACTTTGGCCCAGTGGAATTAAAGTATCTCACGGGAGCGCCGGAGCGGGGGGGTTAGGGCAGGGGGGGGGGTCAGCGGATGAAGACGAAGTCGCGGTGGATTTAAGGGGCCCAAGTTGGGCGTGACGGTGCCACTCCGAGGCCAGGCTGCCCAGGCTGCCCAGGCCGGCCGAAGCACAGATAAATAACAACTAGTTTTCCGGAGAGCACACCGAGGGTCTATCCTTGTTCCAACCCTGTTGCGACATTCATGCTCGAATTCCCTGCCTGCCGAAAGAGTGCGAACTTAGCTACTTGCATCAGAGCCCGGTGTCCACCCACCCACACGGGGCTGCTGGTTGCACACCATGGTGCTGGTGACCCTGAACGGACACCACCGCAGGCGAGCCACTGGCTTTAAATCTCAATTTGTGTCATCTGGCGACAATGTTAAGGCCCCCGGGCCGTGCCTACGCCGCGCCGCACTGCCCCTCCGCGCCTTGGTGTATGGGGGCCACCCCGCCCCGCCCCGCCCCGCCCGCGCGCCGCGCCTCCTTGGGCGCCCCCGAGCCGACCAGAACGACGCTCGCGACGCGAATATATCTTGTCCCCTGTTCCGCTGTTCCGCTCTCGGTCTATTTTATTTCTTTTATGTTCTCCCGTTGGCGCCGCGGGGAGATAGTGGTGGCGGTGAGCAGCCTCCCCCCCCCCTCTTTTCCGTTGGCTCTGATTTGCGACGTGTTAGTGTTTTCCTGTCGCGGTGCGGCCAACAGATGCGTAAGCGACGCCCTCAACTCCAAGTAATCCTCCTCCTCCTTCTTCTTTTTCCAGGCAACTCCCAGTGGCGTGGCCGCCCTTGCACTACACGGCATGCAAATTGTGGCAATCGTCGCTGGAGATTGATTCCGCTTGCGATTTCCATAAAAGGGGCCGCGCCGCACCGCACCGCGCCTGGAAATGAGCCCCAAAATGAACAGCAATATGAATAGCAATGCACGCCGCGGGCACCTCGGGCCAGGCAGCCAGCCAGGCAGCCAGCCAGCCAGGCCGGGGCGGGCCTAGCCGAGCCGCACTAGTTGCCAATCGAGTGCGCTCAGCTGCGGCGGCCGCACCTCGGCACAACGCCTCGGCAACGCACCACGCTGATAAAATTTTACGCGCTCAACAACAGCCTTCCCCCAGCAGCCTCCAGCAGTGGTCTGCCTGCAACCTGCGACTCCGAAAACGGCCCTAAGTACGCGCCGCGCCGACACTTTACCCCGTTAGCGTGCGTGAATTTTTCAGCGGGCACTTTTTGAACGGGCGGCCGCGGCCGGCCCGCCGCGAGGGATGACTCCACTCGAGTCGCGCGAAACGTCGTGGACAACGCTTCCGCCTAAAAGCGGTGCGAAGCAGTGGGGGTGCGGTGAAGGGCCCCGCACAGTGGGCCAGAGGACTGATGGAGGCGATCGAATTCCCGGACACGTTTCGAGCTCCAGAGTCACTAAATAGGACGTACGTGAACCGAGCGCAGGACCCCACCAATGGATTGCTGCAAGGGGTAACCAACTCAAGATTTTCATGTACACTGATTATATTTAGAGTATGATTACATGTGATTTATTTTGATTATTTTATTATTTATCACTGATTATAGGAGGTTATTATGTTGATTATTGGGAAATATTGGGGATTATTTGAGCGCCGACCTCGGAAAGCTGTTAAAGTGTCAGAAATTCAATATTGGTGACTTTGGGCAGCCACTGCGTCAAAATTAGTTGCGGTCATGGGCCTTCCTCGACGCCTTACTATTATGAAGGTCCTACTCTTTCATGCCCCGCCTCGGGAAGGCTTTGACCGCTGATAGTTTGGGAGCAGTGGTCTCGCAAAAATGGTCAAAAAGTGAATGAATTTCAGAAAATTACCGTTTTTGCTGACTTTGAGCGGTCACTGCATCCAATTTAGTTGCGGTCAAAGGCCTCCCTCGACGCCTTACTATAATGAAGACCCTACTCTTTCATGCCCCGCCTCGGGAAGGCTTTGACCGCTGATAGTTTGGGAGCAGTGGTCTCGCAAAAATGGTCAAAAAGTGAATGAATTTCAGAAAATTACCGTTTTTGCTGACTTTGAGCGGTCACTGCATCCAATTTAGTTGCGGTCAAAGGCCTCCCTCGACGCCTTACTATAATGAAGACCCTACTCTTTCATGCCCCGCCTCGGGAAGGCTTTGACCGCTGATAGTTTGGGAGCAGTGGTCTCGCAAAAATGGTCAAAAAGTGAATGAATTTCAGAAAATTACCGTTTTTGCTGACTTTGAGCGGTCACTGCATCCAATTTAGTTGCGGTCAAAGGTCTCCCTCGACGCCTTACTATTTTGAAGACCCTACTCTTTTATGCCCCACCTCGGGAAGGCTTTGACCGCTGATACTTTGGGAGCAGTGGTCTCGCAAAAACGGTCAAAAGTGATTGAATCCCCGAAAGTATGATTGTCATTTCATTGGATGATGTTGATTATTTCACTGATTACCAACTAGACGTTAGCCGCCTGGAAGGAAGGCAAAAAGTCACACTTTCCTCCTGTAAGTAGGCAACTTCTGCTGCACCCCCGTCCCCCTGAACGCGTCTCTGGATCCGCACGAGATCCACCCTTGGGGGTGAGAGGCAGGGGAAGGGCGATGGGAGTTTCGGCAAGGGGGAGGGGGAAGGGCCGGCCCTTGATCGACGGATAATTGGTATGCACCCTTCCGAAGGGCACGCCTTGGCCATGCCAGGCCAGGCCATGCTTCGCCGTGTTACATCGTTGCGCCCTTCCCGGAGCAGCGGCCGGAGCACGCACTTCGGAACAGGGCGCTCGACAGGGGCGGGCAAGGGGCGGGGGAAAGGGGGCGGGGGTGGGCACGGCGCCGTCGTGGACCATTTCCGCAAAAACAAATGACACGGCCATCGGGGAAAACCTGTCGGCGGCACCACTCCGGCCTCGGCCCGGCCTCGGCCTCGGCCATCACGCGCTGAAAGGAACTAATTTGTCGGGCCTGATTACGGGGCCAGCAGCACCTCCAACGCTCTGTCTCTCTCGCACCCATGCATGTGGTGCGCAGTGAGTGCGAGAGAGACAGATGGAGCTGCAGGGGAGCAGGGCAGGGCAGCCCGGTCCGGATTGGATGCACGCGGGCTGCCGCGAGTGCCACGCGAGTGAGTGGCACAGCCCGGTGAAAGGGGGCACAGTGGGCACAGTGGGCCAGAAGACCGGTGGAGGCGGCCAAAACTCTAGACGCGTTTTGAGTTCCAGAGTCGCTAAACAGGCCTCGAACTGAACATGTGACCCCACCAATGGATTCCTCGTTCGGAGAGCAATCCATTGGTGGGGTCACACGTTCGGTTCGAGTCCCATTTAGCGACTCTGAAGTTCAAAACGCGTCCGGGATTTTGGCCGCCTCCACAGGTCTTCTGGCTGGCAAATACACTCACTGTGCTACGAGGCTAATGCGCTCTGGTTCCAGACCGTCTTCGCGGGGCAAGAGGGTTGGGCGTCGCCAAGGCGTTCTAATAAGCAGCATCATGCGCCTCGCGGTACTTTTATGGGACCGCCGGGGAGGCACCATGGCGCAATGTGAAATATAGACAGGCGGCTCCGTGGTGGAGGGCTGCCAAGACCCGCCCTCCTCCGAAGCCCCCTCGCCCCGCCCCGCCCCTCACGCCCCATGGCCCCACGCAGCCCGGGTTTGCGGGCCCGCGATATAGGAGTCGTCGTTTTAATGAAAATTCGTCAACGCGATTCAGTCCCTGGAGGGTCGGGGCGGGGCGGGGCGGGGCACGGCGGGGCGAAGCTTGGCTAGGCCGCCACGCTGCTGTCAGCCTCGTGTTTAATTCGTGTAAAGAAAGCGCCGGGCGGAGGGCGGCGGCGGGGCGGAGCAGGCAGCTGGCTGCTTCCGAGCAGCCTCCTCTCTCTCTCTCACTCTCTCTCTCTCTCTCTCTCTCTCTCTCTCTCTCTCTCTCTCTCTCTCTCTCTCTCTCTCTCGAGGGCGAAGATGCGAGAGAGACAGAGTGACTGTGTTCGCAATGAGACTGCAGGGCGTGGACCAGGCCGGGGCGGCAGATATGGGGTGACGCACCCCGCGCCCCCGCGCCCCCGCGCCCCACGCTCAAGGGGCCCAGGAAGCGGCAAGCGGCGCCAACTTCCGAACGAACGCCAGTGTGCCGGCATGGTGCCCCGGCGTGCCGCCGTGCCTCCGCGCAGCGCAGGCCGACACACGTGTCAATGCACACTGCGAATTAAAGTGGCCGTTTGTTTGGCTTTCGCCGCTTTCGCGATGCAGTGCAGCGCGGGGCTCACAGTGCAGCTTCTTGCACGACTGGTTCCACTTTGATTTTAATTTTTCGCAGTGCAGCGCCGCACCGGGAAACGCCCCCGTGACTTTCCCTTTCTCGCAGACAATACCGGAAGCGCGATAGTAATTTTCATAAAACTCTTTCGGGAAACTTTGGCCGCGGCGTTGTGTAGGCCGCCCTCCCTCCTCCCGCCTTTCAACACGGGGAGCATTCATAAACCACGTGACAGATTCCGCGCCGTCTCCACTCTCCGCGGCCGATGGCGCCGAGCGAGGTGGTTTTTGCTCTTGTCTTGGGTGACTTTACGGGCCGTTTGAGGCCACGCGCGCTCTGCACGCCGATTCCGGACCGGACGGTGCTTCCTCTCTCGCACTCACGGGGCGTTGGGCGTTGCGTGAGGGTGCGAGAGAGACAGAGAGACTCCAGGCGCGCTGCACCCCGGCGCGTTATCTCGTGCAATTGAAACTTCTGCCTCAGCGATGACCGCTCCGCATCCTCGCCATCCACACGCAGCGCCACGCAGGGCCGGTGCCGCCAACGTTTTGCTTTATCTTTCTGCCACATTGGAAGAAGCGAAAAAACAGCCGAAAACAGTGCATTAGCATTTTCCAGAAAATAATAATCGCCGCAAATGTTAAACGCGGTGACTCTTTGCTGGTGTAGTGTCTGGTCTGTAGTGTACGGCGCCGGCGCCTCCGCCTGCAGCAAAAGCAGCAAAAGCCGCCCGGCGCGGCGAATTTTATGAGGCGGACAAAGGATTGTTGTAATTATCGCAATAGCGAAGGCGGTGGTGCTGCCTGCCTGCCGGTCTGGGCGGCGCAGACTTTATTAAAATGAGAAATGACGTTGCACGAGCCTTGGCGGCCTGCCTGCCTGCCTGCCCGCCTGGCGCCACGTCATCGCCGCCACCTTTGGAGCGGCTCCGTCAGACAGCGACCCATTCAGCCACGCGTGAGTGATGATAAACTAATCCTGGGAAGTGCGAGGCGAGGCGCGGCCACGCCGAGGCGCCGGGGCCGCGTGGTTCACAGTGGGTCCGCGTTCCACCGTTGGGGGTAGGGTAGGGTAGGGCCGGAAGTCTCTCGCGCGCCCCCGGCCCCGGCAGGTAGGCCGTCCGAGAGACTCGAATCCAACCTGCCTCCCGTGGCTCCACTGCTAGGGAAGTGCCTGCAGACTCAATCCAAAGGATCGTTTCGTCGCTCTGTGTCTCTCGCACGCGCACCTACGAAAAGCACCACTCTGTTGCACTCATGGGGGCTTCGAAGAATTTGCAAAAGAGACAGAGCGACGAAACGATTTTTCGGAGTCGCTCAGCTGCTAGTTTTTTGCATTGCCTTTTTAGTTGATTTGAATAGAAGTTGTTGGTCGTAGCCCAAGCTGACCCTTGCAGAAACGTTGAACTGAGGCGGACTCTACCCTCCACACCGGACTTCCCTGCGCAGTCTAGCTCCGGCGTGCCGTTGCCGTACCATTCAGCTGTTTAGACTAAACAAACACTGATTATTCTCCGTTGCTGAGCGCTACGCCGCTACGCGCTGTTGTGTTTGTTTCCCTTTTTCTCCCTTTTGCCCTTCTTCCCTCCGACTCTTGGAGAAGAAAGGCCCCACTGCATAATAAGTTACTTCGCAGCACGCAGCAGCCCTCTCCGATAAGTGGGAGGGGAAGGACCAGGGCACCGCTGCCGAGATTCTTTTTCATCTCTCTCTCTCTCTCGCTCTCACTGACTTATTTTTTTTTTTTTAAGAAAAATGCAGGAACCATACACACTATTTTAAAAACCCATAACTGCAACACTTAAACTCAAGACTCGCCCGCATCCGCATTGCCAGCTAATGCTCATTGCTCTTAGCCTGCTAAAGCTCATGCGAAAGTGCCTGAATAAGTTTCTTAAATTTTCACCATGAAAAGTTTTTTTTGTCAGTAACTCAATGACAATGGCAGCAACTCAATAAGCACAGCTGGACGCACGCCCTGCATGCGTTGCTTTTAAATTCCTCCGACTTTCTCATACTTTCCCGCTCCTCGCCGTAATCGAACGTCGCTTCGACTCAACCACCGGTTTGTTGTTATCAGCTCAGCTGTGTTGTCTTTCACGTCTCCGTTCCGTTCTGCTTGAACGAAAGGAAAGGCGTCTTCGACGTCACCCTTGCCTGCGTGTGAAGTGGTCCCCAGCCGGCCGGACTGTGTGAATCCTGCAAATTGTCACGGCCCCACGCCGTGATTCGGGGAGCAACAAGGCCTGAGAACTCTAACCTAGCCGTCCTGCTGTCAAGCACTGTCAAGCACTGTCAAGGCGATCGAGGCTGTCAAGATGGTTCGCGTCGCCTTCCTGCACCCTGACCTGGGCATTGGAGGCGCAGAGAGGCTCGTGGTTGACGCTGCCCTCGCACTGCAAAGCAGAGGCCACTCAGTCCGCTTCGTGACAAACCACCATGACAAGAGCCACTGCTTCGAGGAGACGAGGAATGGCACCTTTCCAGTCACTGTGGTCGGGGACTGGATTCCACGAAGCATCTTTGGCTTCGCCTTCGCGCTCTGCGCTTACATACGAATGATATATGCTGCATTGTACATTGTGCTGAACAGTAACGTTGAAGCAGATGTTATATTTTGTGACCAAATTTCCTACGCTGTTCCCATTTTACATCTACGGTTTTCCAGGGTATTGTTTTATTGTCATTTTCCCGACCAACTGCTGAGTAAACCTGGAGGTACTCTTAAAAGAATGTACCGTGCCCCTCTTAATTGGATTGAAGAAAAGACAACAGGTCAAGCTGATAAAATAGTTGTCAACAGTAAATTTACCAGGAGTATTTTTAAGTCTACGTTTAAGAACTTAACAAAGCTCCCAGATGTCCTGTATCCTTCCATCAACACTGATCTAATTGATGGGACAACTCCAGAGTCTCTGGCAAGTGTGTTGCCAGTAGAGCTCCCTGTCAATGCATTTGTATTTTTATCAATTAACCGCTATGAAAGGAAGAAAGACTTGGGATTGGCTCTGTCAGCATTAGGGCATCTCAAGACCATCTTGACTCCTGAACAATTTGATAATGTTCGTGTTGTAATGGCAGGTGGTTATGATCGCCGTGTCATAGAGAACATTGATTATTATGCTGAATTGGTTGTTCAAGCTGATGAACTAAAGGTTTCCTCTCAAGTTATATTTTTAAAGTCTCCTTCTGATGCCCAGAAACTCGCATTACTTGTGGGTTGTCACTGTGTTCTTTACACTCCAACTAATGAGCATTTTGGTATAGTCCCACTCGAAGCTATGTACACATCTAAACCTGTCATTGCCACAAACAGTGGTGGGCCCACAGAGACTGTAGTTGATAGTAAGACAGGATATTTAAGGAAGCCTGATGCAAAATCTTTTGCCGATGCTATGGCAGTGTGTGTGAGAGATCGTGAAAAATGTAAAAACTTGGGAATAGAAGGTCGAAAGCGCTTCAGAGATCACTTCTCTTTCAAGGCGTTTACTAATCAGTTGGATACTTATATCAAAGATCTTATGAATGATGAAAAGAGTGACTGAGATTTCAAGTCTTTTCTTTGTTTTACTCATGCAACTTATTAGACAATAAATTTATTTAAATTCCTAATCAATTCTCATTTTTTTACCCAGTTTACCATACCACATTTTTCAAAAAAAAATTCTTAGAGTCGTAGGTCTCCTTTTGACTAGGACTCTATTACCTAGAGCAGCTAAGAATTTCTCATAAAAAGAATCAGCGATGAGGAGAGGCAGTGTAAACATGGCCGCCCACATGCATAGAGTGATGCAGGTTCCGCGAGTAGTTTTGGAAAATTCAAGGATTCCCTGAAAGAATGTGCCTTTTCTCGTAACTTTATTTTGAGGCGTTTTTCTGTGGCTAAAGATGGCTCTGAGTCTCCTTCCCAAATTTCTTCTGAAACTAGTACTGAACCGGAGGTTGAACCTAACCCAACAAACACTTCTGCTATTTCTGCCATATCTGAAACTAAATTTGAGGATTCTCGTAAGTCCAGAAAGATTGATGCCTTGATTAAACCAGCAGTGCAAGGAGACGCTTCAGAGAGTTTTGCCAAATTATTTAGAGAATCCAACTTTACTAATGTAAGTGCTGCCTTTTTCGATGCGAATTGTTTTCTTTTCTATTTAAAAATTAGTTAACCTGTGCTCTTTTTGTAAAAACTTTTTTATGACCTGATTATGTGGTATATGTTGCAGTTGGGTAATCCTAGAGGAAAACTTGTCTATGGAACTATTTATCGGATTGTGGGCGACGACATGTACATAGATTTTGGTTGGAAATTCCCTTGTGTTGTGAAGAAACCATCAGAAGATGCTCAGTAAGTTAGCCTTCTTGAAATTTTGATATTTTGAAATTTCTTTATGTATTCCTAATCTATTGATTTATTTTTTTCTAGCCTATATGTTAACAAAGCAGAAGTTAAATTGAGGATCATTGATCTTGAGATGTCAACCATATTTTTAGGGGCTGAGAAAGAAACCTCACTCAATGAAGCCAATTGCCTTCTAGTTGGCCTTGTCAAATCTCCCCTTGGTGTTCCTTCAAATCAAGGATCTGCATCCTATTAATGTTGTGTTAGTCAGAGTAGCTATTAAACTGTTTCTTGTAAGTATTGGTCATTAAGGATAAGAAATACACCAAATGTACACTTAAATTGTGTATTTGTCATGTCCCTAAAATATGTTACTGTAACATATCAGCACTGAGCTTGCAATATTGGCATCTAAGTATCACACACACTGTGTAATTTATCTGATTCTCTATTGCAAACCAACAAAGGATAAAGGAAGACAATACCAGTGCATCTAGATTTTCATTGCTAGGCCAGTCTTCATCATCAACACGGCACTATTTACAATTTTGTTGTTAACAATTTATAATGTACGATGTACATTCAACATATAACACTATTTTTTCTTCAGTCCCTTGTTACCTTGTAAGTTTAAAACTCAACCATCTCAAAATAGCAGCAAAATTTTACTAGCATTTATTTCTTTGCCTAGAAAAATACTGTACTGTAGTGAAGTAAATATTTGGGTCAATACCTGTTAAGATGTCTCAATAGTTTAACAAATCAATTGACAAATCGCTCTGAGATTGAGAAGGCAATGACATTACTGCCCTTAATACAATGTAAAATTACAATCACTTAAGATGAGAAACTGACCTATTTCAAATAGCTTAGAGATTAACATCCATGGATTCAATGCAGATTAGTAAGATGACGACTATTAAACCCCAAAGTACAATTCATAAGTGGTCAAAAATAGTGATGGACTACTATCCAAGGCTTGCATGTGGGTTCACATGTAACACCACCATCTTTAGTGTTGACTAGATAGAAATTTAAAGATAAAGCACACAAAAATAATGGCTTTACTTTTGCTTTTTACTGCTAAGTGTGCTTTTTGCCTTGCACACAATGAAATATTCATTGCATGAAAACAATGCAACGCTAAGAAAATACTTTTTCTTTTAGTCAACAGAGGTACAAAATGGCACATTTCATTGATTTAGTTGCAGCTAAGAAGGCAACCCACTAGAGTGCAGCATTAACTTAATTGAAAGATTTTCCTACATGAAAAGCACGAACACAACAACCAATGACAGGAAAACCAGTAACCGGTCCTAATTTGAAGAATCTGAGTGGGTTGCCATTTATGTCTAACAGCCTAGCTGTAAACACATTTCCAATTTCAATTAGCTCAAGTGACATCAAAATACAAGATCTGATATTATCATATATACTTTTTGGCAAAAACCTCTGACAAAGTAAAAAGCTAGCTCAGGAATGTATGGACAAAACACATCATTGTTCTACAAGTTGATAACAACTGTTTCATACACACAGAACACAATTTAACATTGAAGAGTTGGGATGTCAAAGCACATGACAAAAGAAAAATTGCTCAATATGGAATAATTTTTTTTTAAATGGGCATGCTTGACAGAAAATATTGCCTCAGGCACATTGAATAAAAGTTAAAGTCACAAAAGAAAAGAAAGGAGAAGTCAGGAATATGTTCAACTTAAATGAAAGTAAAACTAATAAAAAAAAATTATGGGAATAATTGTACTGCACTAAGACAGGCAGACACTGTCCACAAAAGCAACTACAGTACATACAGGTATAGTAGGTATAGCAATTGATATGGGACATCACTAACCAAAACAAAATCAAAATCATGTTTTCTGAGTTAGTGCAAGGATAAAATGACAAGTTCATAATTTGTTGACAGAGTAAGATAGTAAAATTCATTCAAAACTGTAGGACTGTTATAGATTGAAGTCAAAATGACTAACAGTTAGGTATGAGCTACATGAACTACATTGAACCCAGTAAGAAATTAATGATGAAATCAAATGTGATGCAGATATTCTTAAAATAAAATAGCGAGAAGTAAAGGAGAGTGCAAAAGGACAATAAGAGATCAGAAGAAAGCATGGGCCGATAAACAAAGATATGAAATTACACTGATTTCCCTTTGATTTGTTCCTAGCTCACATTTACAACACAACACTTCAATTCATTGGACTCATAGTTTTTTTTACATTGAACCTCAAGCTGTAAAGATACAAAACCTTCCAAACACTTGAATAAACAGAACAAGAACAAAATAGAACAATAAATAATTCATCAAATGTTTGATCAAATGAGAAAGCAAGACAAATAGGGTTTTGGTGAAGGAAATGACTGACATAAATCTGGAGAACTACATTTAAAAGTGCCATTCTTCTTAAAGCAAGACTAAAAATTGTTTGAAATTATAACCTCACACTGACAATCATGTCAAAAGAAACATCAAAACACATTAACACAAATTATGAAAACATACACGTAGAAAAAATTATTGCAAATTACTATGTTGGTATCAGACCCAATGCTAACTACACAGTGGATTGTCATATAGTGCTCAACAAGAAGACTTACACTCACAATTATGGCAAACTGAAAATTCCATTAACACAATTGAATTTCAAACTCCTCCATACACTTACTAGATAGATATATATATATGTAAATATATGAACACAGTCTGTTCACATGTCACATCACAGCTCTCATGCACACACAAAGTGGTACAATAAAGGTTAGATCAGAGGTTTAAATATAGATAAGAAAATCAGAAATTTTGTTGTCTTTTCCTCTTCTGATCCATCGCATCAAGAATAGGCTGCCGTTTAGTTTGATATCTTCGCCGAAGCTCATCTATTTCCCTTTCCATTTCTGAATCAAGACTTGCCATTCTTGTTTGTAGTTCTTCATAACTCAGGAACTTAAGCTGGAAGATGTAAATTTGTTTTAAAAATAAATTAAATTCAGAAACGTCAAGCAACTAAAGAGAGTAGATCAAAATGTTAAAATCTTACAAATTCAAAATCTCCATCAACATATGCTTGTTGAAACTTTGCTTGGTTTTCATGATGGTTCTGACAAGCACCATGATTGTGGTTGTCAGATGGTACTCGATGCAACTGTCCACCAACTGCAGATATTTGATTCAGTTGCAACTGTAGATGGCTCTGAAATCTTTGTCTTTCTTCACCTGATAGCTGTGTTGGAGCATTGATCTCATTATTCTGCAGATCAAACAAAACAACAGCTTATTAATGTCACCATACACCTGAGAGAGCACACCTAGCATTCTTACTTTGAAGCTTAAACTATGCACTGACCTGATGAGTGTGTTGGTCTAGAGATTGAAGCCTTTGTGGAGGCACAGGTACATCAGACACTGGTGATGCAATGTGATCATTGATTGCCATATTGTGAGATGGTGATTGTGGTAGTTGGCCATTACCCTGAAAGACGGCGATACATTAATGTTGAAACAATGTGAAGCATGTAGACTAACCGCTGACCAACCTTCCAGCCTGATAGCCTTGTTAGCTACGGTAATGAAGAAAAATACTAAGTCAACATACCTGATTTTTCACATTTTCTGCTTCTTTCTTGTCAAAATGTTCTAAGAAAAGTGGCCTATATTTTTTGCTTGACTCCCCTGGACCAGTGTCATGCCCTATATCAGAGGAAAAAAAAGGAAGAAACATTAGCTATGCGGCAGAGGCGAAAATGACACGGAGTTCATTGAGCAAATGCAAACAAACTTACTCTTCATTGTAGATTCATCCTCTGTATCACTATTAATAACCATAGTACCTAAATCAGATTGTAGCTCCACCAAAGTGCCACATTCACCAGGAACAAGTGTACCTGAGTCCATTTCAATCATGGTTCCAGAGTCAATTGCGTCTCTATAAGGCACTAGTGTTCCTGCATCCCCAGCTACCATGGTTTTGCTATTAATTCCTTCATCATCCTAAGGGACAAAATACAAGTTAAACACGTCAATAGAAAAACCGAGCCAAAAATCAAATTATATGATATGTTGGAACTGACCGATTTATTGTCTATGTGATTTTGTTTAGCATTATTTCGACTACGTTGATTTTCCCTGATTTCCCTTGCCTCTGCTATCATTTGGCTCAAAATTGTTGGTGGTTTGGCATTACCTATGACAAGAATGAAAAATATACAGATGTAAATAACAGCAAGCAAAACTAAAATATTTCATATTTTTCTAAAAATTAATGATATTGAAATTACCTATGAACTGATGTTGAAGCAGTTCGCTAGCCGTGGCTCTTTCTTCTGGATTTTTGACTAAGCAACGGCTGACAAAGTCTATGAATTCAGGAGACCACTGGTCTGGTTTCCTGAAGGAGGGTGGAGGCTTGGTAGGTATCATAAAAATAGCTCGCATGGGATGAATATCTCCATAAGGTGGCTTTCCTTCTGCCATTTCAAGACCAGTAATACCTGCAAAGTTGATGACAAGAAAAATTAAAATAAGTCTCCCAGTGGAGCATTGCACTTGCCTTTGAAAAAATATCTGCCGGTGCATACCTAAACTCCAAATATCAGCCATACAATCGTAACCAATTTCTTGAATAACTTCTGGGGCCATCCAAAACGGAGTTCCTATGACTGTATTTCTCTTGGCCATTGTATCCTATAAATGAAAAAAAATAAATATTAACAAAATTTATTTCCCTTCCAATAGTTAAAAAATTGAGTTAAAAGATAAACTTCGACACTAAAAACTTACCGTCAGTTGCCCTGCTACCCCAAAATCTGCCAGTTTTGCATGCCCTTCTGTGTTGAGCAAAATATTGCCAGCTTTAATATCTCTGTGAATTTTACGTCGCAGATGCAAGTATTCCAAACCCTTCAGTGTGTCGCACAAAATAGTGGCAATTTCATCCTCAGATAGGGTTTTCTTTCGGAGCCGCATGATATCCGATACTGAGCCTGCGCCACAGTATTCCATCACAATCTAAAAGAGGACAAAAACGGGTCGCATTAGTTGTTGCAAAAAAAAAAAAAAGAAAGCACCAATCTTTTTTTTTAAATAGTAACTGTTGGAAGCTTGTAGTTTTTAAGGTGAAAAATGTGCTTAGTCGTTCTGTGTTAGGACAATGCAGCTTTCTTTCTGTTTCAGTCATTACCCTGAAAAAGCCATACAACATTCTATCTCTTTCTATTCTGCCAGTCTTTTGGCCAAGTGCACCACAGCGACGCATCGTTGCGGCTGCTGGGGCAGGGACATCGCCGCGCCGCGCCGTGCGTCCCGCTCCGCCCCTGCACGCCGTGCCGCGCCAGCCACGCGCACTGCCCCAGATAAATATAACCGTCGCGGGCAGCACCGCCGAGCTAGCAGAGCCATGGCGGCGCGCGGCTACGCGCGGCTAGCGAGCGCAGATGAGCAGGGCGGAATATTGTCGAGACACTTTAGGCACTGCCGCACCGCACGGCGTCAGGTGCGGCAGCCCACAGGTGCTCATGTTGTTGTTGTTTGGGGGCAGCTGCGCATGGCAGGCTTCATCGGGCCGCGCTCCATGGCACTTCCCCCAACAACAACAACAACAAGATAACCGGCAGCACCTGAGCCCGTTGACACCTCGTCGACGCGCACCACACCGCGGCAGGCGAGGCAGACGGTGGTGCGACAACGCCACAGGGTTTCCCTGTGACGCTCTTCCTCCCCTCCCATGCATCCTCTGCTTTGGCGACCGTCGCGCGTCGCGGCGAGGTGGGACCGTGTGGGTGGGTGCGACAGAGACGGCCGTCCCTCTCACTCAGCCGCCACCGGCAATGCCCACCGCCATTCACGCGGCGGCGCCGCGGTCAACAACACCCACGCCCGCCAAAACTCGACCGCCATCACAATCGAGCGGTTTAAGACGCCTGCCACTCAGTGTATCCGCCTGCACCATTATTGAGACTGGTCTTCACTTCAAACCCTACGGGTCAGTCCAAACAAAGGGAGGGGAATGGATGAATTGCTGGTCCCCGACTGCTACACACCCAGAGGTCCGTGTTCTTGAAGTAGGAGCCGTAGTACTTGACGACGTAGGGGCTGTCGCACTGCTGCATGATGGAGATCTCCTTGATGATCTCCTGCAGGTCCGTGTCGACGGGCACCTGCTTGATGGCCAGCACCTGCCCCGACTCCTTGTGCAGCGCCTTGTACACGCTGCCATAGGAACTGAAAAAGAAAAACAAAATTCAAACAATGCCGATTTTCTGAAAAAGATGCGCGGCTGCCCCTCGTTGACACCACGTGACAGCCGAAGTTTTCTCGGTGCACACAAGCGGCAAACTTGACTTACCCTTCTCCTAATTTGCATATTATGTCGAAAACCTCCTCCGGCTGCCGCGTCAAGCTCTCCTCGGAGAGCTTCTTGAGCTCGCTGCAACAGACAAAAGCGCGCGGTTAGCCAGCGTTCCAAATGGCGGCCAATTTCCATTCCCCGGCCGAAATTTAAATCGGGCGTGGCCGGGCGGGGCGGCGTATCGCGGCCGGAAGTGGGGAAGGCCGGGGCCGCCACGACCGTCGCTCTGTCTCTCTCGCACTCATGGGGCGTGCCGTCGAGTGCGAGAGAGACAGAAGCTACTCGCCAGGCGTGGAATGTGGACGCGATAAGGGTCCCCGGAGCGCGCCGAGCGCCTGCGAAGCCGAGGTAGGCTTCTCTGCAGCGCACCGGCGCGCTCCGGCCGGCCGGCGGCCTACCCGCCACTACCATTACCATTACGGGCTAGACCACACATGATCGTATGCCGTTTCGGGCCCGACACAAGCTCGCCTGCACTGCAAAACGGGCGCTCGGCCCAGCAGACTCACGCCGTCTCTCTCGCACCTGTACGGAACGCCCCGTGAGAGCGAGAGAGACGACAACGTCGCGGACAAAGAGACCGATTGGCACGACACGTTGGCAAGGCCAAAAGCCGAATGCGGGTCGGCCCGGGGAAATAGTTGCAGTCGGACTCGGCGGACTGACACCGAAAGTAGCTTTTCGTCGCTCTGCCTCTCTCGCACTCGTGGCGCGTCCTGTACGGCGACGACAGAGACAGCGCCACGAAGACGACTCTCGGAATCAGTCTGCCGGGCGTCACGAGTAAACACCAACACGGCCGTGGACGGCAGGGCGCGGCAGGGCGGCCCAGGCCCACGGGCTGTAAATATTTCAGGAGGCGTGCAGGGGGCGACATCCAGGGGCGGGGGAAAGGGGGAGGGGGAGGGATGGCGCAGAGCAGCAGACCTCTGGGCGCCTTGCCATGCAAAAAGGAGGATGCGGCCAGGGCCCCGGCCGGGGGCAGGCCGCGCAGGGCACAGTGGGCCAGAAGACCGGTGGAGGCGGACAAAAGTCGAGACGCGTTTTGAGCTCCAGAGTCGGCAAACAGTACTCGAACCGGATTCCTCGTTCGGAGAGCAATCCGTTGGTGGGGTCACACGTTCGGTTCGAGACCTGCTTAGCGACTCTGGAGCTCAAAAGGCGTCTAGAATTTTGTCCGCCTCCACTGGTCTCCTGGCCCACTGTGCAGGGGGTGCACTGCACGGCCAGCATGGCCACCTCGCCGAGGATCCACGGCGAGACGCGCCTTCGTCTTCACAGCCAAGGACACCAAGAGCTGGGAAAGGCTCGGGGAACCGCCAAACCCAGTGCCGCTGACGTCCAACCAGACTCATTCCGAGCGTCGGCGTCGTCGCTGTGTCTCTGTCGCACTCATGGGGCGTCCCGTACAGGTGCGACAGAGACAGAGCGACGAAAACGACTCTCAGTCTGCGCTTGCCGCGTGCTTACGCCGTCAAACCGATCGCATCGTCATCCTGTTCTTCCTTTTCGCGCCGAGCAACAACACGCGGCGCTACACAAGGTGCGCGAGCGTGTGAGGATGTCGCAGTGTGTGTGCGCGCGCGCACCTCAGCCTCGCGGGGCACGGCGAAGGTCACTGGCAGCGGAGCATTAAAACGAGACGGAATCAAAATGATAAAAGACAGCCGATGAGTCACTCGGCTCGTCTCGGCACGCTCCGTGACCGCGGGACCGGGCCGGAGGCGGACCGGAACAGCCGCGGACTCAGAGAGGCGATAAGGGGACGGAGGAGGCGGCGGGGCACGGGCCACGGGCCGGGCGGTCAGCGCGGAGAGGAAGGAGGACGAAGCGAAACGAGAAGAAAACAGAAGATAGTGTCGTAACGCCCCAGCTATGCCAAGGCCTTTCCAGAATTTTGCCCCCCCCCTCCCCGCTCCCCAAGTCTTCATTCACGAGTTAAGCCTAAGCTTTGAATCCGCTTGGCCTAAAAATGTCACGTGTCCCCCAAAAAACCGCCCCGAAACAGTGACCGCCGTGCGACCTTCCTTTCACAGTGTACCGAGTGTGGGCGGGCGGGCCTGCAGGCTAGGCAGACTCTGTTTGGGTGCATTGCCCCTCATTGCCACAACTGCTGCTGCTCCAGGGAAAACAAATGGAGTGTCCACCGGGGGGCAGCGACGCAGGCTGCGGACTGATTCAGAGAGTCGTTTTCGTCGCTCTGCCTCTCTCACACCCATACGCGACGCTCCATGAGTGCGAGAGAGACAGCCACAAAGGCGACTCTGGGAATCAGCCCGCTGCTGGACCAGCGGCGTAGGGGCCATGGCGGGGCGGCACACAATGCAACCCGTCAGCTTTACTACGCCCCTGGGTTGGAAAAGACAAACAAAAACAAAGTTGTACGAGCGAATTTATCAGGGCGCCATGACAGCTCTGGCAAATTGACTGGCGTCTGGTTGGTTCAGCTGTCGCGTTCCGGGTTTAGCGGTGGAGGCAACCCCGCGGGACCACGGTATGATCTGCCAATAAAAACACTTCTCTGTTGCACAACGGGGGAAGCGCGCCTCCCGCCCCGTGCCGTGCCGTCCGCAAGCTTGGCAGCTTGGCCCCGGCCAGCTGGCGCTTGCTGGCGCTACCTGCGATAGAGTTGCCTTACAAAGTGCCGACCACGGAACTCGCGCCCGCATGTGGACGCACACTGCCAAGCGTCAAGCACACGCTAATAATCTCACGAAGAATGTCTAGCATTAGTTCGCAAATTGGGATTCGTTTTCTTTGTAGGCCTTTGTGCAAGCTCAGAACTATTTGTTTTCTTGGAAAGTAGTTTGTGAGGTTTTGAGGGTGAAGGCGGCGTGTGTGGCTGGCTGGTTGGTTCATCCCATATCCGACAATGACCTCGGACAAGTTAGTTCCACATTTAGAACCTGATGACAGATGGCAGCACTGCAGCACCGCGCGGCAAACTCGCAGTTCGTCGCAGAATTCCCAGGCATGTTCGCATTGGTCTTCAGTGTGCCTCAGACATGTTTCTGGATCAGTTTGGGGGGGGTGAGGCTTGGCGTTGGGCTGGCTGGTGGTCTTTTCCGACAATGCCTGGACAGTACCGCGGCAGATGGCACACTGCAGCCCCTCCCGCAAACTCCATTCTGCATGACTTTCCCAGGTCGGATTGTGCCCGGCAGATGTGCAACAGGCGAGACACACCCTGATCCGGAGTGGCGCTTGTTGGCCTCGGGGAGGAGGGGGGTCTGTGGCGCTCCAGACCTGGGCGTAGCCCCTCGGCTGGCCCGCTCCGCTTGCACTGCTTCGCCTCTTTCGCGATGCGCGCCTTGGCAGTGTGCAACAGGGGCTGATCCGGGGGCGCGTCGTTGGCCTGGGAGACGACGGCCGCCGTTGGCGACTCCAGGGTGCTGCCCTCGGCTGGCCCGCCTCGTCACAGCAGCACAGCCCGTCCGCGGCGCGCCTTCACGGTGCAGGTGAGGCGGGCCGTCGTTCTGGACACGGCCCGTGGCAACACCCGTGCATCCGGCGCCGTCACAGCTGCTCACACGGCCCGTCACCCACAGCCCGTCACACGGCCCGTCACACGGCCCGTCACACGGCCCGTCACACGGCCCGTCACACGGCCCGTCACACGGCCCGTCACACGGCCCGTCACACGGCCCGTCACACGGCCCGTCACACAGCCCGTCACACGGCGCGTGTCACTCGGGTTCACACACGCGACGCGGCGGGCGCTCGCGGCGGCGCGCGTTCAACTCCAACTCGCTGTGCGCCGACCACGCCACTGTCCTCGGCTCCTCGGCCGCCCGGCCGGTCGCAGCAGCGCACTGAGAGGGGAGGGAGCCCCCGTTCCGACCCCCGCCGCCCCTCCGCGCCGTGCCGGTCCTCGCCGTGCCGGCCGTGCCCCGCGGAGCGCGGAATGCACGTGTCGTCACACAGCAGACTCTCACTCCGACGCTCTGCCTCTCTCGCACCCAGACGCGACGCCGCATGAGTGCGAGAGAGGCAGAGCGACGAAGACGACTCTCAGAGTGCAGAGGGGCGCGGGGTCGCGCAGCAGCCGCACGCATCGGTTCAGTGGCTCTCCGGGGAAGGGGAGGGGTGGGGGAGGGAGGCGCGCGGGGAGCGGGGTGGAATTTGCGATTCGGGGTACGAGCGCCGGCGCCAGAGTCGCATTGAGGTATCGGAGGCCGTCGGGGTGGCCTGGGCTGGCCCGGTGCGTGCGGAGGCATTTCCCCTCGAGTGGGAGGCTGAGTCACCTGCGGGCTGGTCCTGTCTCTCTCGCACTCGTGTGGCGACGCAGCGCCGTGCATAACGGGCTGGACAGCCATACACGACTCGACACTTCTCGGCACGGCGGGGCGTGCTGCGCTGCTGCTGCGCGCGGTGAAGGGGCGGCGGCCGCCAAGCGAGCCAAGCGGTGCAAGGTTGAGTCACCTGTTCAGGCGATACCCGTCCAAAAAATTGTTTATTAAATAATTAGACGGTGCGGTGGGAGCTCCCTGAGCACCACCGGCCGGAACCGGTCACTTAGCGCACTACACTGTGGCACGGCCGGCACGGCGTGGCATGCTGTGACACCGCCCGAAATAATGTGTATCCGCGCTTCGCTCGCAGGGCTTCGCCGCCTTGCCTTGGCTTTGCAGTGCTTTGCAGTGCTTTGCAGTGCTTTGCAGTGCTTTGCAGTGCTTTGCAGTGCTTTGCAGTGCTTTGCAGTGCTTTGCAGTGCTTTGCAGTGCTTTGCAGTGCTTTGCAGTGCTTTGCAGTGCTTTGCAGTTGCAGTGCTTTGCAGTGCTTTGCAGTGCTTTGCAGTGCTTTGCAGTGCTTTGCAGTGCTTTGCAGTGCTTTGCAGGCGGGCCAGGCCACGCCGCCCCAGTGGACCGGCCCGCGCCCCGCCATGGCCCCACCCAAAACAACACGCACGGAACTAGACGAGGCACGGTGCCAGAGACGCATGCACTGCTACAAATTGGGTCCCATTTCAAAGCAGCTGTGCTCTGGCTCCTGTATGGGTCGTTGCACCAGACTTCACGTTGCCAAGCACGCCAATACTTTGGCCAAGCTGGACATCTTCCAGCAACGGCAGCAGAGCTTCACATTAAAAATGGACTGGTTGGATTTTAGAGGGATGTGGTCAGTGATGGTGTCGTAAAGCAAGTCTGTCAACGTTTGAGAACTATGATGTCGAAGAACTCGTGGAGTTTGGCGTTTGCATAGAAGGATTCTGAGGACTGGTAAGAGTGGCTCACTGGAAAAAACACAAAGTATATTGGCCCAATTCATATCCGCTGAAGAATCTTCAGAAATAGTTATCAACAAAGAAAGGGCTGAACTTGTCAGTCAAGGAAAATCAATTCAAGGTCTCGCAAATTCAAAACAACCACAGCCTTTCAAGGCGGTTTAAGCTAAAATCTTTTTCATAGAAAATATAAAAACAGTATAGTACTTTAACCAAACTTATGCCTCAGCTGGCTGGGGGTAATGTACACACACAATGAAAAACGACAGTCAGGGCAAGGTTAGTGCTTGCAAGCTTGACAGTGCAGACGACAGTTCCTTTCCCTACGAGCTAATGCTGCTGGTAACATCTAACTAGACCAATTCTGGGCATACCCCACTCGCTCATTGGGTTTATATTCCAGTAAACACATAGATCAAAAGCGATCGAATGTGAAGACTTCTGAAGTAGGGGGACTGGAGAAGGCGGGTGGGTGTTTACAAAAGTTTGTCAAAACTTACCTCTTGGATGACATTGTGGACACGCCTATTAAATTCTAGAAATCCGAATCGGCAGCCGTGTTAGGAATCCATCGTTTTTGTTGAATGTCTTCAAGTACATTAAAAATGTCACAAGATTCAGAAACTCGTACTTCACAACCAGGCATCCATGTTGCAGGGCGCAGGATGTCAGCCGCATAGCGAAAAACGACACACTGCAAAGGCGCACGAAAAATGTATGTTCTTCTGGGCGAACTTAAGATCTCGCCTTATCTAAGATCTACACTTATAAAGACCATAGGAAATGTTGGTGGAGAACTTTGCACTTTTTGTGTATCTTATGAGCCCCGGTCTTCGTTCATTTAAGGCTGTGATGTTGGCTGCACAAGTAACCGCGGCCGGTTCACCACCTGAAAGAAATAAGAGCCGGGTGGTGGGTGCAGGGGTGGGGGCCGTGGGCCCGGGGACCGGGGCAGCGCCGCGGGCTGCGGCTCACGGCTCCTGTTTGCTCCCGGGTGCCGAGCCCCATCTGCCACCTGTCACTTGTTTACGCGCGAAGCAAAACCCAAACCGAATTCTGCGACGGAAAAGAACACGGAAGGGGGCTGGTTACTTCTCGTTCCGTTCAAACCACTCGACAGTTTAGTTTGAGTGTCTGACACAGTCTAGTTTGTCGGAAAGAAAACTATCCACGATGTCATCGTTTGACAGGGATCAATCTATCGGAGATGAAGAGCAGATCAAAGAAGTAATGGAATATCTTGAACCCTTTAGTGAGTATCAGATACAGACGTGACGTGACATGCTGGCAGAATACTACCCAATTCCAATAACCCACCACCTTCCCCCACAATGGCCGAAATCCGACCGTCAGTCACACCTTTACACTTGTTTTATCCAGTTGTCTCCATCCAAACTTTTCAATCCTGGACTTGTTATGAAAAAGGTACCATTTCAGTTGATCACCATATCAAATATCGGAAGTAGGAAGCTAAAACAAGTACCGAACTGACTGACTGACGGTCGGATTCTGGCCTGTGGAGCCACCTCTACATATCAGGTGTCATCCTATATTCAATTAAATAATGTTTTCTTTTCTTTAGGAAGAAATTTCGAGGATGGAATTATGTCATTGTCAGATATGTACACTAATTCCATAGCCAATTATGTCAATGAATGCTGTAACAACAGGTAGGCACTTGCACATGTGTAGCAAGTTTTATCGCTGAACTGAATCAACTGTTCGTAAGGAGCCATTTATTGTAACTTGACCTCCATTGGCAGGACTCCCAGGGATGAATCAAATGATAAAAGGAATGAAACTGACAAAGCACTGAAACAGCTCCTGCTGAGTTCCTTGAAACTATCACAGGCCTTGATAGACAAGTACATTCGACAGATGCAACAGAAGTGACTTCACATTTCTTTTAGGAACCATGGAAAATCATGAGGTTTACTGTAGTCAAAGGTTGATTAATGAAAAATAATCTATATCATAAGTCAGACTAGATAAATGCAATTTTATTAAGTTTTCTACAGATATCATTTCTGTTGGGGTTGCAGAAATTGCTTTAACCATGTACTTCATAGAAATTTTGATGTCCAGATTCAAAGGATGTAACAGTTTTGATGAATTATACTAAAATCCACACATTCAGAAAATTTTAATTTGGCAAAAAGCCCACAGTTGAATAATACAACTGGATGTAAGTAAATTGTTCCAACAACAATTGTCAATATTGTAACATTTAACATCAACAGAGAACTAGTAAAATATAGCATATTGGAGTAACTAAACACCATTAATAAAAAATACGAATAATATCATTATTTCATTCATACCAAGGTACTGTCAGATTTTGTACACACAGTAGGACAGCACATGACCCCAAAGTATACAAGTTGATACAGCAGCTTATGCTGCAGGTATGTGTAGTCTTGAGGCAAGAAAATTTAAGGTGCAGGAGGTGCTCCATCCGGAGCTCCGTTGTTTTGAGAGTCTAGCTGTCTCCGGAGTTGCTCTACAAGTTCTGGGTTTGAGCTCTGCATGTGCTCAGCAAGCTGCTGGCCACTGTAAAAATATAGACAACATTTGTTGCAATTAGAATAAACCACCAATAAATTCTAATAATATAGAAAAATAAAAGAGTTATGAAGGTATAATACATACGCTCGTAGTAAAGCATCCATCGCATTACCATTCCCTGGTGCATTGCCAGAGACAATATTGCCCAGACTGGAAAAAAAAGAAAATTTTGAAAAAACTATGTCTGAACTCAATTACTTTATCTGACTTTTTGTATGTTCTACTTACACATTTTGCATATTGGGATCAGAGAGGACCTGTGAAGCCATGGCCATAAGATCTGTGTTAGCAAGCATACTGCCAACAGGGCCTAAATTGGGAACGCCTCCCATTAAGAAAGGTGATGCAGATATTTTTTCTTGCGCCTGTTGTAAGTTATTCCTGTAGCTCTCATTTTCTGGGTCCAATTCTACAGCCTTGGCATATGCATCTCGAGCTTCTTCATGCTGCCCTAGGCTGGCATATGCTAACCTGAGAACCAGACAAGTGTAAAATAAACAAGAAAAGAAAATATAAATAACTTAAGGATAAACCTGCAAAGAATTCCATATGATTGATGAAAAGACGGAACAAATAAAATCACTCACCCTAATCTTGCATAGGCTTTACAGTATGTTGAGTCAATCTTTAAAGCCTGTTTTGCGTCTGCAATGGCTTGCTGGTAGTTGTTGAGTCTACTATGGGCAGCAGCCCTATTACAGTAGAAAATCGCATTTCGACCATCATGTGCGATTGCTCTGCAACCAACAGATAAATTGATTAAAACTACAAGGCACAGTATGAGTAGGATCATATAATAAGATATGCTCGCACCTTGTGTAACACTCTACAGCTTCTGCTAATTTCTCATCGCGCATAAAAGCATTCCCCTCCACCTTGAACTTTTCAGCTTCAGCTTTACTCTCAGGGCTTGCTTCTGGAGGTAGTTCCTCATCTCCCTTAATGGAAAATAACAAGAAGCAAAATGGTCATCCATCTGAAGTTGAGGTTCTAAATAAAATTTACTTCGAGACAAACACTCACATCATCAGTTGCCCCAGTGTAGTCACGATACATATCAAGAAGAGAGGTGTTTGATCTCAAGGATTCATCAGCACCAGATACACTGTACGCACTTTCAAGGCACTGGATTGCCACCTCTAAACTTTCCACAGCATCAGATGAAAGACCCCCATTCTGCATTTGGTCATTGAGGAAGTGGATCATTGAGGCAACTAAGTTCTTAACAGAACTCATCTTAAAAAAGGGTTGTTTGCCCAGTCGTCCCTGCACACAGAAAGATACACAATTTCATATTATTGAACTAAAGATGCAATAAGAAACGTGAATAAAGTAAAAGGCATAATATAAAATGACATCAGTGTCGTACTAAAAGCTAGATAAAACTGTACATTTTATGAAAACACCAAACAAAACACAAAGGAACTTAAGAGAAAAATATGGTAGTACAGGCAATAACCGGCAGAAATCAAAAGTTGCATTATAAAGAAAGTGTTTGTTTATTTAAATTAAAGCATGATGACTGGGCCAATGATATGCTAATAGTTCAGCATGAAATAATTTTGCTTCAGTAAACTTAGGCCCAAGTATCGGAGAGCTAAGCTTATAACGTATAAAAGATGCTCACATTCAATTCAAGCCGTTAATTAATTAATGACCATTCACTTTCAATGACCGGAGTTTACTTACAGGAGACACGTAACCTCAATCACAGGCAATGAAACCCAAAAACAAGAACAACAACAAGCAACAACCTGTGAACCGTGAGATGCCGTTGGGCAGAGATAGAAGCTCAAACAATCAATTGGGCATCGTTTCACGTCAAAGAGAACTTCAATAAAAATATCTACGTTTTGAAATTTTTTGTCTGCTGTAAAAGTGCTGTAAGTGGTTCTGAAGGCTGCGCAGCAGTGGAGGAAAGAGGTTACTGAGACTCTGGCCATTGCTATGACGCGACCTTCCGAAGCCATCAGCTATGTTACATTCCACACTTCAATGAATGGAGTCGCGTTCTTTTTATTGTTATTATTTATGTAGGTTGGGTCAAGGGAGAGGAATTTGACATTCAATGGGGCGTACCTCCACGATGAGCATCAATATCAAGTGAGCTTCATGAGCCCACATAGCTGTAAGTTGTTCTTAAGCTTAACTTAAATTATTTGTAATTGCTGAGGATTTCAACTGTTGGGCCTCAGCAGCTTCATTTCTGTAAGCTTCCCACCTTCCCACGGCCCCCTTTTGCTCTCCCTTATCACTCACCTCATTATCTGTGTCTGTTCTCTGTTATCCTGTTAAGGAAATGTTTGTGGCTAACAAAACCATGTTAATGTTCACCACCTCTTTTTTCTTATTTGCAGGTTTGATTTTGTTTTATCATACCCAGGTAACTCAAACAAATTTAATATGAATGTGGAAGAAAACAGATTACGCACATTCCAAAACTGGCCTGCCAATGCTGCTGTGGATCCTCAGCGAATCGCCAAGGCAGGATTTTACTGCACTGGCAATGGGTTAGAAGTTCAGTGTTTTTGTTGCGGTGGGCAGATAGAGGATTGGAACTATGGCGATCAGGTAAAGAATAGTTTAAGCTTTGCTGTAGTTGCATTCCAATCTATAAATTTTTGTGTTATGTGAGAATCAAAGTGTTTACTTCTCCTCACTACAGGTGATGGCCAGGCATCGAAGACTTAGTCCAGCATGTCCTTTTGTCAGCAATCCCTCTTCTTCTGGGAATGTACCACTATGTGGAGCTCCCAGAGAAATTCCAACCAACTCCTTTCCCTCTCCAACATCACAGTCTAGGTCCAGTGGATCCTCTACACGCCACAATGCTGCCCATTTGGGCATGTGGGATCAAACGACAATGTTCCGGAGTGAAGCAACTAGGCTTGAGACTTTTTCAAGCTGGCCTGTACCTGATATTGTTACTCCAGAACAGTTAGCCAAAGCAGGATTTTACTATCAAGGGACTGGAGACAAAGTGAGTACCTCTGATATATGGCTATGTGGTGTTGCTGGTGCTTGAGGTTTGGTGCTTTAATTATTTCCTTTGTTTGAAGGTCAAATGTGCTTTTTGCTCTGGCGTTGTTGGATTTTGGGAAGCAGGAGATGATCCCGAAAAAGAGCATAGACGTCATTTTCCATCTTGTCCATTCTTGTACAATATTCCTGTGGGCAATATACCAATCAATGCAGAAGCAGGTGATCCCTGTTCTCAACTTGGAGTGCGAGATCTCAATACTGACGCCAGTAAGTACAAATTATTCCTGTCAAAATTATTTCTCCTTCATTTAAAATACAAAGAAAATAAAATACTGTCTTCATATTTGCCCTCTGTAGCTGATCCAAAACTGGCCATGAAAGAACTTGGAATTCAGAGCCACCATGGCCCCCGGAACCCATCGTATGCCACTGTAGAATCTCGCTTAAGGACTTTTGAAAATTGGCCCTCAGATGTGACTCAAAAACCTGATGAATTGGCTGCAGCTGGATTTTACTACACTGGTATTTGTAATTTTTTTAAATTGCTAATAGGGTGGAAGATATTTTTGATAAATGTTTCAGCAGTGGTTCAGTGTGTATACTGTACTTACATTTATTTTTGAAACTGACAGGAAATGGAGATCAAGTTAGATGCTTCCATTGTGATGGTGGTCTAAGACTGTGGGATCCATCTGATGACCCCTGGATGGAGCATGCTCGATGGTTCAACACATGTGGCTATGTAACACTTGTGAAAGGAGAGCAGTTTGTAAAGCAAGCAATTGTCCAGCACAGTCCGTCAGCTTTCACTCAAACGGTACTTTTCTTACTGATAGATAATGTTACTTTGCAGCATAAAACAAGTGCCTCACTAAAAGTTTTTCCTAATTTCAGATGTTGGATTCAAGCCTTCCTTCAACACCCCAAAGGAGACCTCAACCTAATAAACATCCAGTTACAGATCGTGACCTCCAAAGATTGATGACCTCTGAGTCTGTGATGGTAAGTGTTAATCATAATTAACTTTCAGAATATTTTCAAAATTATTTCTTGAAAACAACCATTTTTCATTTGCAGGCTGCTTTAGGGACAGGTCTTGATATAACTCGTATTAAAACTGCTCTCCGCCAGAAGCTAGAACAGACAGGCTTACCATTTTCAACAGCAGATGCCTTAATTGAGGCTGCCCTTGATGTCCAAACTGAGGAATTTGCAGATCAAGACTTGAGGTATATTTGCCTACTTCTCTGATTCCATTCTGTGGTAACTTCAGATTCAATCAAGTAACTCTCTTCTGCTTCAGAATGGACTTACCGTCCTCAACTAGGACTTTCCAACGATCAACCCAGTGGCGCCAGAATGTTCAAAATGACGCAGATGGTGAGGATGACCACCAATGGGAAACTGAAACAGAAGAGGAAGGAGATGAGGAAGTGGATTCTGAACCAGAAAGAAACAATGGACTTCAAAGGACTAATCAACAAGTCAACAACCACAATGAGGGAGGTGCAGAAGGAGAAGAAGATTCCACTATTACTCACGATCTCCAAAATTGTTCGTTGCAAGGGTATGGCTATCTTATATTTATTTTTGCTTGAGTTAAAATCAAAAGCATAGACCTTTAATTAAATGAAAATCTTGATTAAACAGGTCTGTGGGTGTTGCTTGTAACGCCATGTCGCAGTCAATGCCCAGCTTAGCTGCATCGATGAATTCCAAGACAGGGGAGAAGAATGGTTCGTGCAGACAGAGTCTTCCACTTCTTCCTTCAATGGAGGAAGATCTTTTATGCCTTGACAAAAAAGGTAAGTGCAAGTGCATTAGCTTGCAAAATTGACTTAAATTTTATATCAATTTCAATTGTTTATCTAATTTTATAAAATTTCAGTGTCTTTGGAAGAAGAAAACAGGCGTTTAAAAGAAGCAAGACAGTGCAAAATTTGCATGGACTCAGAAGCTTGTGTGGTATTTCTTCCATGTGGCCACTTGGTTACTTGTGTTAACTGTGCCCCCTCATTAAGTGATTGTCCTATTTGTCGCCAACCAATCAAAGCAACTGTTCGGACTTTCCTGTCATAATTTTATGGCGGTGATTTAAACTGCTCCAATAATGGTTATCTTCTTAAAAGAAAAAGAGAATGTACAGGGTGTTGATATTTATTTTCTTGACTGTGTCCTTTGTATATTGTAGTTGACCTTGCTTTCTAGTCCCACCTCATGTTCACTTTGTAAAATTTCATTTTAATTGTTTAACGCTTATTATGAGGTAGATGTAATGTAAAGGTAATGCTTTGCTACTTTAGACATCACATTTTTGTAAGTCTGTTAGAGTGAATCTATGGATTAATCACTTCGTTATGTATAGTCTTCCAATTTAAGGGGCTGCTTCATTTTATGAATCCGTACTTCCATGTTCTAGTGGTATATATTTGTTTTATTGTTTATACCTATCAAGGCAGGTTGATTGCTGTTTGTCTTTTCTTCACAGCAGTGGCACTGACAATTGTGATGTAAAGAGAAAAGTTTAGCATATAACTCAAGAGGTTAAATACCAGAAAGTCATTCAAAAGCCTTAACACGTAGGTTTTCTTATGTGATAAAATTTACTCCTGCGTGCATCTGTAGTGATGTACTAGCATTGAAGTAAAGCATGATTATGCTTTTTGACTGTTTTTTATATTTCTGCTTTTAAATATTCTCTTTCTTGCTTCCTCAAGTGCAACTTAAACTTTAACATATCAAAATTATCATTTGACAATACACTTTAGGGTAGGTAGCAGTAGGTAGTGCATCAGATTAGCCAAATCTAACTTCATGTGTGCAATCCATCTCCAAAAAGTCTTTTGAAATTTATACTATAAGTACAATTGGGTTTGAGATAACTGTATAGAAATGAGAATTGCAAATCTGAATCTATTTTATGTAATCTCTGTACAGTAAACTAAGAGAAAACTGGACTGACTTGGATTGTTTGTTTGTTTTTTAGAGTATACAATTGTAGTTAGTGCACCGATGAATAGATAAAGCATAATATATTCATTTAAATTAACTTATTACTAAGTGTAGTTAAATTTTCCCTTTGTTGTTTTATAATTTGAAATGATGTCTTCTTAGTATGATGCTGTGCATGGGCTTTTTTTTTCATTTAGGTTTTAAGAACCTATACTCCTTTTTAATTTATTGTATGAGCGAGTGTGTATGTGTTGTGATGTAAAGATAAGGATAGGAGATGCCTTGTGTGGTGTATTTTATGTGGGCCCTTAGCTTTGTCTTCCTGTGGTTGGGTACAAAATAATTTATTTATGGATGTAGTCAAGTGCTTAGGTTTAAAATCAGCAAGGCACTATTTTCTTTCTTCTTCTTTTTTTAAAATTGTACTACTCATGGAACATTGTGTCATGAGCAGTTGTTACCTATGTGCACCAAGTGTACAGAACTATGTATTCCGCAAGCCGTATTTTACTGCATCATTGAACTTGATTATTTAAGCAATGAAAAAGAGAATAATTGGAAAGTTGACTTAAAAATTGGTAATGTACTTGTTGTTTCAGAGAACTAATCTTTGGAATGAAACTGAGTAAGGAATGCATTTAGAAAGACCCATAGATGCTGTATTTATTTGGCGAAATGACCAAAGAAATATCTTATGCCATTGGAACTGTCCATGTCAGCTTCTTTTTATGTGTGTGTGTGCGTGTGTGTTTGTTTATTTTGTTTTGTGATTTTTTTTTTTCTCAAGGCTGGGAGAAGTGAGTGACATGGCGTTGCATCCTTGGGAACCACTCTAAATGTTATTCGTTATGATTTGTGTAATATGCTGGGACTTTGGTTCAGTGGTTGAGATCTGTAACGTACATTTAATTTATTTTTCAGATACCAAAGTTTTACTTGTAATACATTTTTATGCAGAACTTTACGGTTGCCTCTTTTTTTTCACCATCTGATTTCTATCAAGGGACGTCCAGAACTTGCCAACACCGCGGAGCCGTTTCTAGAAATTCCTGAGCGGGAGCCCTTTGTCCCGGAGGCCGGGGGCCGGTAGGGGCCGGAGCTGGGCGAAGGGCCGAGCGGCGAGGCGAGGGGGTCCCGAAGCAAAGGGCCAGGCGGCCAGGCGCAGGGCACGGCAAAGGCACAGGGCGGCCAAAGGCGGCGACTCCAGGGACTCCAGCATTCCGCCGCCACTGCAACGCGCCGCAGTGCAGCGCAGCAGTGCAGCAGCGGTTCTCAGGGCGGCGTCCGAAAGGCCGAGAGCGGCGCCCGGCTCGGCTCGCCGCTCCGGGTTCGCCGCTCGCGCCAGAGAAGGACAAGCTGTCGACGCCGTCCTCTGGGGCCGCTCTGGACGCAGCCCCGCGTCGAGGTTCCCAGGCTCGGCTCGCCTGGAGCCTCCAGGACCGGCTTGTGCCCGTACCCGGCACCACCGCAACCCACAGGCACGTCGGAGTAGTCCTTCACCCTCTCCCCTCCTCCCCGCTGCCCCGGCTGCCTCTTTCTTCTCCAGGCATTCTCCAGGCATGCTCCAGGTGCCCCTTCCCTTCGTTTCGACGCCTCGCCGCGTCTCTCCACCGTCTCTCCTCTCCGCGGCGCCCCCTGGCCGTGCCCCGACGCCCCCCTCCACAGGCCCCGCATTCCTTTCTTCTCATTCAACCTTTATTCGCTGAATAAAAAGTGTGTAGCTGGCTGGAGTAGAGTGTAGAGGCGGAGCGTAGCCGAGCGGCGTCTCCCGGACCTGGAGGCTGGAGTCCCATCATCAAGGGATCCCATCCCGACAGGTCTAGCCCACGGCCCGGCTGCCCTGGCTGCCCGGCCCACGCTCCAGCTAGCCTCCCATACGCCAAAAGGGCCACCGCATTCCTTTCCAGTGATGCGGCCCTTCAGCCCTTCACTTGTCGAAGGAGGAAAAGCTTCCACGTCTGTGAGGACATGTGAGGCAAGGGATTTGAGGTTGCACCAGTTCCTTTGTGGTTGCTTGTCAGGGAGCTTTTTACCGGGCCGTTTGATTCTAGCAGTGGTTTCGCTGGCCGTGCCGTGGGGCTCGCGGCTCCGGTCTGCCTCGCGAAGCTGGCCGCTACTGCCGCCGCCCGCCACCGCCGGAGAGGCCATCTTGCCCACCTAACGGTCCGCCGCGCCACATCGCATTTCTGCCAAGCTTTGCGAGATAGCCAACCTACCTGGCCGGCCGGGCGCAGCCGGGCGTACCGGCAGCGCAGCGCAGCGCTCAGCCTCACGGGCTGCACCACCACGGTGCACCGGAGGAATGCTGCAGCTGATCTAATTCCTTATGTGGCCGGGCTGTGCCGGGCTCGGGTACCCGGGGCCCTGGGAACGCCGTCCGGCCGGAGGAACGCCGCTACACGGCGTGGACGTCCAAACCCGTGCCACCCGCCAGGTAACGCAAGGAACACGAAACACTCACGAAGCAGTCAACGGATGTCAACACGACGTCAAAATGACGCTTTTTTCGTCGAAATTTTGACTTTAACTAGTCAAATTGACATCAAATGATGTCTCGGTGAGCATTTCGTGTTGTTGGGGAAGGCTGGCCTAAGATGATCCTTTCGCTGTTTCAGGCCCGCCCTCTCATGTTTACGCTGCAAAACGTGATACAGTGCCAAAGGCAGAGGCAGGCTTTACTTGAGCCGCCTCTTATCTGCATGGACACGTCGATAGGACACGTCCGAGGACGCCTTTGTCGTCGCTCGGAGCAGCAATGCCCCTGGGAGGTAGGCAGCTCGCAGTGCCTCGCACCGACCGACCAAGGCCCAGGCCCCGCAACTTCGGACGATCCATCCTGAGTTTCGGTGACTGGAATCAATTTATGAATAGACATTCCTAGCAGAAACCAGAGTGCAATGGAAGAGAAATATCATGAACCGAAAATTGACGCCAAATATCGCAAGTTGTCTTTAACTCTGTGTTCATTTACCGTTCAAAAATGAAAGGAAACCTAATTTTACGATTTTAGACTGTCAAAGCCCCTTAAAAGGTCTACTTCTAGGACTCTGTCCGGTCTTTGTTCTTTTTCATGTTGTTCACTTCAGTCAGGCTCTGGTAGAAGTGTATTCGTAAAAGTTTTCCTCCGTGTTTTATCCAAGACTCGCTAAGGGGGTAACGTATCTCTGCTGAGCGCCCCGGTTCCGTACACGCCCGGGCCCCAGTCCCCATCCCGCCCTGACTCTTTCTCTTGTTCTTTTTCTTTTTCGTGGAACCCGACCCGACTCGGGAAGGGAAGTTATCTTGACTGTGCTGGTTGCTGGCGTTGCTGGTCGTTGTGGCGTGCACCACCGCGGCAACGCGGCGTGCTCCGTCGCGTACCGGTGCAGATAGCGTTCCCACGACCGAAGGCTGAGGCCTCGTGCTCTGGAGAGACAAAGACAGAAGACAAAACCAGCCTCGAGTCGAAAAAGTCGCCTTTTCGAGGCGAGCTTCTGCTTGGCCCTCGCCCTCCGGGCAGCGCCCGTGGAGCGCCGCGTAGGCAAACAGCAGTGCGCCGTGAAGGGACGGCCGCGCACAGTGGGCCAGAAGACCGGCGGAGGCGGCCAAACTCTGGACGCGTTTAGAGCTCCATAGTCCCTAAAGAAGACCGTGTGAAATCACCAATGGATTCCTCTCCGAACGAGGAATCCATTGGTGGGGTCACTCGATCGGTTCGAGTCCGGTTTAGCGACTCTGGAGCTCAAAACGCGCCAAGAGTTTTAGCCGCCGGCGCCGGTCGTCTGGCCCACTGTGCCACCACGTCCCACCTTCGTTCGAACACTGCCGGCCGACGACGCTGACAGAGCAGCTGCGTTCATTACTTCCGGTATTTTTCTTTCAATCCGCGACTTAGCGGTAAAGCGAATAGTTTTTCCGCCGTTTTCCCTCCGGCACGGTCGCGTGTTTCGTGTTTTTACAGCGGTCACGCGCGTCGCTGTCGTGTCGCTGTCGTGTCGCTGGTCAGCTGCAGCTCGGCGCGCGGCCGTGCCTTAGCAGTGCCCCGGCAGGCGTCGCTGCTTCGCTGCTATGCGTCGCGGACTCTAGTCGTGGGGCCGTGTCGTGTTGCCGAGCTGACTGGACTGCGGAGGCTTGTGTCATCGTTCCGCATAGCAAAGCTAGCAGAGCACGCAGCCTTCCCGCAACGGACTGGAAAGGAAAAGAAAAAGATGGACTTTTTATTTGAAACTGGCAAAAAGGGCGGATCAGAGAGAACAAAGAATTCAATGGAGGCTTCAAGCCGATTCTATTTTGAAATTCTCGACGAAGTTTGAACAAAGGTACGTTTTGTTTCATGAACAATGATGAACACCCTTTTATGCTGAGATGGGATCTCGGTTGGGAGAAGTTCGGAGAAGTTGCTCGAAAACTTGACACCTTCTCTCCTAATTGATGATCCTCTCGAATCTAATTTTAGAAAAGCTTCATCCTGCGCCCCTCACACCCCGTCGACACGAGCCCTTGATATCCGTTTGCAACATGTGCTGAAAGTGAACTCACTTCCGGCGATTGCTTTCGCACTTCCTCGTTCGCGCGAAAAGCCTTTAGTCACTTCGAGTTCCTCGAGCCGTTGCAGTCGCTCTGTCTCTCTCGCACTCATGGAGCGTCCCGTAGAGGTGCGAGAGAGACCAGAGACTCTCGGAATCAGTGTACACTTAGGAGAATGCGCTATGACGTCATTGCCTTTATCGATTTACTGGATGAATGAGCCACACATGCGTCAGAGATACTGCGATGTAAACAGGACATGCGTGACTGACCGAAATCGCCGATCGGTCTGCATCTGCGTTCGAGAAGGCCTCACCGCGAAACAGCTGCTGTTTGCACAGGTTGACCGCGTTGACCATGAGGTGGTGCGAAAGGCCTTGGCTAGCTTGGCGAGCCGAGCAGCGGTATATCGAGAAACTAGTCGACTTCTCGCTTCCCCTTTTCGTTCCCACGACCATCAGACGCAGCGCGGCGCCATGATATCTGTACAGTATCAGGGTTCGCCGGACTGCATTCAAATTACCAACTTCGGAAAACTGCATTGGATCTGCCGCAAGTAGTGATTCTGATACGACTACCCTCTCTTGAGTACAGTAAGCTGCAGACTTCCTGTACTCGACGAGCTGCACGCCAGTGTGTCATTGGCCGAAAGCGGCGTGCTTCTTTGTCTGCGGGTCGCTGCGTCCACCTGGGGCTGGACGCTGGACTCCAGTGGACCGGGCTCCAGGCACTCCAGGACGGCTTTCTCTGCCTCTTCGTCAGGTGGCTCCGGTCCGGTCGGGGCCACGGTGGGGCCATGGGGCTCCGGCGGGGACATCGGCCGCACGCGCCAAAGTAAACAAAGTCAACAAACACCTGCCGGCAGCGACTGCACTGACTGCAGCTAGTGGGGGGCGCAGCGCGCAGCTGCCGATCTCGCCGTCCTGCTCTGCTAGTGCAGATGCACTTTGAATCAGTGGCGAGTGCTAATGAGTGCTCCAGATGCTCTCGGATGCACTCGGCTGCACACAGGCGTTCCCCGCGGCGCAGCGCCGCACCGGTCAGGACGACCTGCCAACCTGTCTCGCCGAGCGTCGCACAGGTGGCCCGCTTCGCCTAGCTTCGCCCTCCCCCAGGCCAGGCTCTCTACCCCCAGGCATGCGCGGATACGGGGGGGGGTCCTCCCCTGAAGCCCCTAGATAGCCGCCTGAAAGGTAGGCAAAAAGTGCTCCTTACTTTGCCCCGCCCCCCCTAGACCGTCTCTGGATCCGCCACTGCCCCCAGGGGCAGCCGCGCTGCTCTGCTACGCCACCGGAACGCGGCGAGGCTCGCGCGGCGCCCCAGGGTCGGCCGGTTCTCTTGGACGGCGTCGGCAGCTAGGTCGTCCAGTGTCCTTTCCTGTTCCGCCGCCTGGTTCACGAAGGGCCGAAGGACCGAAGGGTCGGCCGGGTCGTTTGGGGACAGGACGCGACGCGCGCGGTGCCGTGCTGTGCGCCACCTGTCCTGGACAGGGGGGACCGGACACGTGCGCGGCTATGGGGCCGGCAGCCTGGCAGCCCGTGCCGGCTGGCCCTCGTCGCGCACCTGGCCGGACGGACGAACGGACGGCCTGAAGCATCCTTATAATTTGGGCATCGTCCTCGTGGACAACAAAGCCCTGGAGGCCCTGCACGGGCAACGGGAGGCACTCGTAGGACGTGGCGGCAGCCTGCACCCCCAGGAGGGCCTCAGCGTCGAGGGGGAGGGCGCACAGTGGGCCAGAAGACCGGTGGCGGCGGCCAAAACTCTAGACGCGTTTTGAGCTCCAGAGTCGATAAATGGGACTCGAACCGACCGTGTGACCCGGCCAATGGATTGCTCTCAGAACGAGGAATCCATTGGTGGGGTCACACGTTCGGTTCGAGGCCTGTTTAGTGACTCTGGAGCTCAAAACGCGTCTAGAGTTTTGGCCGCCTCCACCGGTCTTCTGGCCCACTGTGGGGCGGCGCAGCTACGCGCAGCTGGCCGCGTTGCCTTTGTCCATCCGCTTTGCCTGTCTTTGCCTGCTTTAGCAGGATTACGATTAGAAATATCGATGAGTCGGCCGTGGTGCGGCGCGTGGCGTGGCCCTGGCTTGGCGATGCCCCTGCCCACATGGACGCTCCGTTGCAGGCCATGTAGGGCGACTCGGTGGACAGCACCGCCATGGCACCGCCACCACGCCCGCCTGGCCGCGCCTTACAGGGTAGGCTGCGCGCGCGATGCTCGCTGCGCGTCGCTGCGCCATGTGGCCGGCGTGGGCTTTGGCCGTCCTGCTGTGCAGGAGACTCCCTGAGCCTCCCCGACCTGTCCGTATTTGTTTTCCATACCGACATGTCGAACATCGACGGCGACCCCATCTTCACGCCGCGGCCGGCACGTCTCGCGCTTCGGCGTGCTTCGCGCTTCGCGACGCGGCGACATCGACGCCGCGACTGCATCGCCAGCAGGCCGATTCCGAGGGTCGTTTTCATCGCGCTGTCTCTCTCGAACGCACGGGGCGTCCCGCACAGGCGCGAGGGAGACAGAGCGACGAAAACGACTCTCGGAGTCAGTCTAGGATGGCGATGCCGTGACGGTGCAGCGGGCGGGCAGTGCTCTCTCGGAACGCGGGGGCTTCGAATTGGCGGTGTCTCGTAGCGGTTCTAGCCCCGCGAACGCTATGGCGGCTCGCGGGGCGGCGCAGCGGCCGCGGCGGCCACGGCGGGCACCACGACGCTGTGCTACTTTGCCGCGGCAACGAGTTGTGAAAGTCGAATCGCGAGTCGGCGCTCTCGCGGGGACCGCCTGCAAAGCCTGCAGCACCGCCACGGGGCTTACTGACGGCCCCTGAGCCGCACCCTCCTCGTTTACCCTGACTCGGAGAATTTCGGCAGAAGTGACTGACTGTACTGCAATGACCGGCCGTGGACAACTATTATCACTGAAGGAAATTGCTCGATTGATACAGTATCTGCGATGCACTCGTGGACTCGGACGCTAGGCTGAGTCTTCAGTCCTTCAGTACAGTCGGGACCAGCTGACTTGGACTGTACGGAGTGCATTTTCGGCATGCGTCGTCGTTGCAGGAGACAACGCATTGTTTACTTGCGGCGCAGTGATCTACATACTGCTGCATACGGCGCGAGGCCGCCGCCATGAGTCGCCGGGGGCACTGGCCTCGACGGGGTGCCGTGAACGTATACCGCGAATAGCAATCACAATGCAAATGCAATGTATGCGGCGCGGTGCATTGACATCGTGCCGATGTAGAAAGCGAGCCAGTTCTTTTGTCTGGGAATATTACTACTACGCAGGAAACGCCGCTCGGCTAATTTCTAAGTCCCATCTAATCTCTCGCACCTTTGCACTGTCTCCGCATTGCCCCGAGTATTATTGAAGTGAAGATAGTGAGGTGGAGGGGATTTCAGCGCATGCGCGATGCGCTGGTACTTCCCTGGCGCCTAGTGGGGGGACGCCGGCCTGGTGGGGGTATGGCCACTACTCCGGCGATACCCCGCGCTCAGGCGGGAGTGCTTTTTTCGGCCACAGCAGCTAAACCGTTGAAGTTAGATGGGTGTAGTAAGCGACCTGATTGTACTTCGAACCGAGATCTACAATCGGCTCGCTTACTCTACCCCTCTAGCTTCAACGGTTTAGCTGTTGTGGGACCTGCGCAGCAGGAGTGTGCCTCTCGGAGCCGACACTGCGCGCTGGCCACTAAGGGCCCTGTGCGTGGAACCCAGTAACGTGAAAGAGGGTCTTTGCAAAGCCCATGTGAATAGAAATTATAACCACCGTTTTACACTTTTACAAAGGTTTTTCGCCATTTCAGAACGGCACTGCCGACGTTCGGCACTTTTAGAATAATAAGGACCTTTAGTAGTTGTTTTCGCTGAACCAGCTCAAACTGTGATTTCATTTCCTAATATCAAATTTTGAACGAAAATGAGCCCCGGGGCAGGTAGTGACAGACATACTCTATTTACCGTATTTCACGATTTAAACGTTTCAAAACATCGATTTGGCAACCGCGAAGTAAATTGTCACCGATTGCCACCGAGACATAAATGAGACTGACGTGGGGGGATTTAACGCAATGCGTATGCAAGCATGTATTCCCTGATTGCGCCTTAGTAGAAAGGAGCCAGTTCTCTTGGGGAATACTACTCCGGCGCCGTCGCTCAGCCAATGTCCCTTTATTTCCGATGCCACAGAGTCATAAACGTGAAGTTAGATGAGGTGGAGGTTCGCCTATGCTGGTATGTCGACGGTACTACCCGGCTCCTTACTGGGGCACCCGGCTGGTGGTATGCAACGTACTCGTGCGAGGTACGCGCGCCAGCGGAGTGTGTTTCGAGCCACACATGCGATAAGGAAGCCCCTCTGAGGTGTAGTAGCCCATTCATTTCTCGACAGTATCAAGTGAGTGGCTCAAGCTGTACCTAGGCCCTCCTTAGCTTCAACGGTTTAGCTGCTGTGACCGAAAACCCTCTCGCGCCCAAGCGAGGAGTATCGCCTCTCGGTGGAGGGTAACTGCGCGGCTTGGCCACCAGGTTCGCCACTATCGACGTTCTGCCCAGTAAGCGCGCGAAGGTAGGAGTCTTTTAGCCAAAGCGTCGAAACGGTTGACGTTAGAGGAGTTTAGTAAGCGAGCCGATTGTAGGTCTAGGTTCGAACTACAATCGGCTCGCTTACTTTACCCATCTAACTTCAACGGTTCCGGCGCTTCGGCCAAAATACACTTTTTAAACGCTACTAGGGCCTTCGATCGTGGCGATCCTGGCGGCCAAGTTCAGAAGCTTCCTTCCCCAGTGATCATTGGTTGCTGTCTCGTGGTTGGTGGGGGAGCATTTCGAGGTGGTGGGGGTACGCTTCAGGCTGGGTGGGGGTGCAGTTGGGTTCAGTGGTCTTCCCTGCTGCCTCGTCGTCTGTGGGCCTTGTGGGCGGGGATTTTGGAGGTGGTGGGGATACACTTGGGGGTGCAGAGAAGGGGTTGAGCAAGGCGCCGCCGTCTTCGCGCGCACCAACTTCACCTCGCTTCGATCAGAACTCCCTCTCTCTCGGGCAAAGGTGGTAGTGTTTTTCGGTGGCCCAAGCCGAGGAGAGCTGGGCTTTTATCCGAGTCCTTCGGCCCCGCTGCTCTGGAATGCCACTGGAACTATCGCGCCGGCCGATCGAGGCGTACGAGGCGGGTACACTGGGTACACGTCCAACAAGCTCCCAGAGCGCATTTACGGGTACCCCTCGGTGCCCCCCGGTGCTCGGTGCCCCCACCCCGCTGCATTCGTTGCATCGCGGTCCACGCCGCAGACACCTCTCTCTTTTTCTGGCCGGCTCCTGCCCCTCCCCCTGTCTGCAATCCAGGCGTCGCGACGCGCCGCTGCAGGCCGAAGAGTGCCTCTCTGTCGCACCCCTTCGGAACGCCCCGCGAGTGCGAGAGAGACAGAGCGATTGCGCTCTTCGGAATGGGCCGTCTGGCTGCGTTTATAGCACACGGGGGTCGCCGCCAAACGGCGTGGGGGAGGCCTGCGCTGCTTTAGCTGCTCTACGGACGCGCCCCGCCGGCTTTTGCTGCGGTCGTGGGGCGCGGGGGCCGCTGGCGGGGCGCTGGCGGGGCGCTGGCGGGGCGGCGGTTGTGAAGTCGAGGTCAGTGACTACGCTCTCGAACGCCACACACGCAGCGAGACGCACAACACACCGTGCACGCCCGCACGTAGCAGACCCGCACCGTTCTAGTGCATCTGACAGCCCCTCGGGCCCTCTTGGGCAGACCGATGCGGCATGAGAAAGTTGTGCGGCGAACGACGGAAGAAATGTCGTCCTGGCTTTCCCTTCACCTGGCTAGCCGGGTCGAAGGGGTCTCTGGAAGGGTGGACAGCGACGTCGGCGGTGTCGGCCGTGAGCCTTGCTGCCTTGGTTGATCTGTATGAGCGGTGTTTGTCGAGGGTATCTCCGAGTGGTATCTGTGTGTGTGCGGTGCGGTGGATTCCTGCGTACCCGCAGAATGCGGGCACCACCAAGGGCAAGCCAACTGGCAGCACTAAGCCGCGCCGTCGGCGCAGGCCTGCCAACGTCAACGGATTCCAGTCTGCAGCACTAAGCACCCTAAACCGAAAGCAAGGGCTGCCAAAAAATGGATTCAGCGTGTGGAGGATTCACTGTCTGATTATATTTTCACGTTTTCCCCGCGCAATTGCAAGGAATGATTCCATCTGGAAAAACACGAGTGAAGTGTCTTTCTGCTTTATCTTTTGAGGACCGACCTTAATCGCCAGCAACTTGCAACGTTATTGAGACAGTACAACGGACACTCCCTACACAGCTGTGTCGGAATTGTGATGGGTTTCTAGTCGGGTTTATCTTGGTTTTGTCTGTTGTGGTGGCATGACTGGGGATACGCCCTCCAGGTACTGTACTACCCGCTGCGTTGCCCAAACAGTGGCGGCGCCGGGCCCTCGGCCGGGCTGACCCAACTCAAACGGTATTTCCGTTGGCTGCGCCAGTTGTCTCCCTTCACTGTGAAACCGGGTGCGGAGAACTCCACACTTGAGATGCAAAGGAGTGGAATTTTCTGTCTCTGCGTCGATTTTGGAGGTCCTGTGATTTGAGAATTATCTTCCCGAATGTGTAAATATTCCAAATCTCTTAAAGTAGCTGGTTTTGATGGCTTTCAGCAACCACACCGTCCAATCTAGCTGTGGTTAAAGGCCTTCCTTAACGTTCTGGTGTTCCAAGAAGTCAAAAATAAAACTACATAGCTCCAACATTATTTTTCCGGAGTGGGTCAGTTTGGCTCTTTATTGCCCCTCTTTTAAAGTGCATAAAAAGAGCCAAAAATGTGAGGAGCATCGGGATTGGTCCTTGTATACATTGGCGATTGATTCCCACGTGTTCCCATCCGGCACTGCAGTCCGTTCCCACGCAGATGCAGCTGCACAGCCACGAGCGCAGCAACGCCAGCAACGCAGCCTCTTGAGCATGACTCAGGGTCCGAGGTTCAATTGCATCCTGACTAGAGTTCATGGGGTTCAACGCCGCCCAGAGCGCTTCCCCGAGCCCAGGGAGTTCACTAAGACAGTGGTGCCGGGAAAAGGCATGGCAACTCTGTCCAACAACCGAGCATAAACAACACTGATTTGGGTATTTTACCGCTGTCTGTGCTGTCATCACTGCTAGACCTCAGCCAATCATTTTTCAAGGAATATGTAAATTTTGTCTTCTTATGACCCTTTAGGTGTAAAACAAAGCCCGCCCGTCACCGTTTCGGGGAATGTCCAGCATGCGGCCTGCGCGTGGCGGAGTGATGGCAAGCCTCTCAGTTTACTATCGGTGTCACCGTCAGGAAATTTTTTCCTGGTGACTGTGACGGTTGGCGCCAGACGTCCCCTTATCTACCATTGAAGCCTGCATGCAGCGACATGCCGGGGGAATATACTATACGTACGGCCTCTCTGGCGCGTGTAAATAAGACCAACGCGGTCACGGCTGCTCGTTCTGGATTTAGCACACTTGGTTTGCGACTTCGAGAGTATAGCGGCCGGTCCAAATTTAGAAGCCGAGGTTTTTGTGGGTTGGGGGAAGGGGGCTTTTTCTGTAGTAGTTTCACATCAAGCCGGGGAATGTCCCACCGACAGAAAAGGGCCTGTCCGTAAGCGCAAAGCGCCTCAAGCTTCCAAATGGAAATCGTGAATTGGCTGACTTTGGCGGCCCATAGCGGTCACTGCTCTAATTCGGGTCTAATTCAAGCTGTTTAACTAACCGTATTCGTTTACGGGACCTCCTTGGTCTTTGGACCTTCCTTTTAATTGTCTTTCGCTTGGGTGTACGTGTGTGATTCGCCGGCTTGAGCCGTGTCACCGCGTCAAGTTGGCCGAAATAGTGTCGGGACGTGTCAAATAGACGTGTTCTGGGCTGACTTTGAACGGCCGTTCCGGCCTATGTAGATACCACCTAGTTGTTACTCCCTCCTCGTTATGTTGATGTTTGGACCGAAAGGGCCACCACCACCGTAATCCTGTGTACAACGGTAATCTCCAGTAGTCCATGCCGTATTCACCTAATTCTTCCTGAAATTTTGTCTCTTTTTAGCGTTTTTCAACCAATGTTACACAATTTTACGCAGAATTTCCAGTAGAATTCCCGTTATCTTGTGGACGCCTGAAATGAAACTGGCGGCCCGTTGCTTTGGACCCCCAAGTTTTGACGTTTTGTGTTCAGTGTTTTGACGTTTTAACCGGTTGATTAAATCTTAAAGTCAATTTAATAAATGCAGCTTATTCAAGATAATTCTAGTTTTGCAAATGAAAATTAACTAAAAATACTACATAAACGGTACTTTCTCTAAGAATTTAGTAAAATTTAACTCAATTTCTAAAAATAAACAAAACTTACTAAAAACCTAACAAAAAATTTACAAGGTTTTTTGTTTTTACGAGGGTGGTTTTCCTTCCTTTACCGGTTTTCCTCCTGCCCACATGACCGCGCGGTCGATGGCGAGGGCTCGGTGACGCACGCCGTCTGGAAGTTTCTTATCGACCTCCGAGTCTCCGAGGGCCGCGGCCATCCCTTTTGTTGCTGACGAATATTTTACGCGGGTCGTTTACATGTTTCCCAGAAGGCGGCGCGGCCTGCCCGCCCTGCGACAGCCGCGCTGCAAGTTGGCGCACGTTCGTGCGAGCGTGATCTGGATGGGGACATCGGGCTTCGGGGGTTGCAGCGTGCTGCAGCCGCCTGGGCCACCCCTGTGTCAAATCCCCCCCTCCCTTCTCACGCGGGGAGCGGGCAGCGCGTAAATATGGGACGAAACCCATTCATTCAAAGCCAATGTCGCAATACGTGCACACTGAAATGTCTTGCATCCATTCATTCACAGTGTGTGAATTCGGCGCTGCGCACGTGCTCATTGAACTCGTCGAGTCATTTCCCACAGATCTTGTTTGGATAAGCATTTTCTGAAGTAAAATTTAGCCATTTTCATCATCACTTCTTACCCACGGCCGCACTTCTGCAGATTCAACGTCACCCTCGACAACGGAGGGTGGTCGATCGAAGCGGCTATTTTCACGCCGTTGTATCGATTTCCTCACCGACTGCCACAAAAAGTGTCTCACTCGTCCGTTCACCCCGTGGCGTTTTTTTTCCTTTCTCGAACAACGCTGTTGTTTTTTGTTGGTTTTTTTCACTGCCCTTGTTTCTTTTCCTTGGTGGGGGTAAGGACGCGGACTCACACGCGGGGTCGGGTCAGCGGGACAGTTCACTGCTCGGCCTGCACGGTGCAGTAAACGTTGGAGGGGGAGGCAGGAAGCGCGATCCTGACGCTGACGGCCGGAAGTGGGGCTGTGCGCAGGCCGTGTGTGTAGGCAGCAGCGTCCTGCCGCCCCGCCCCGCCCCTTCCCACATGGCGCGCCGGTCGTCTGGCTCGGCCGCTCGGCCGCTCGGCCTACACACACAACAGCCCCGCCGAAGGCAGCCAAAGGCCTCGGCCGGGCTCGGCCGGCCACTCACACTTACGCAGCTCGGCTCGTCTCGAGGGTCGTATGGCTTTCAACACGTCGTTACGGCGACAGTCGGCTCCTTTGCCTCCGCCTCCTGGAAAAGTGGACGGCTTTCCCGTTACAGCCACGGCGCGGCCCCGCCACTGGTGTCGATTCAGCAGCGAGATAAAGATAGCCACTGCCTTGACACGGCCTTGCCGGATGGCCGGCCTTGCCCTGCCGTTCGGGAGCCCGACTGCTCTTTTCAGCGTACCACCAGTGACCCCTCAGACTCAGGTTCGCCAACCTGATGCCAACACCCCCTGGTGGAGCCCCTCCCGACTGAGTCAGAGAGACTCGCCGTCACGGAGTGGCGGTCCTGTGACTGGCTGCCCGTCTGCTCCTCGAGGGCCACGTCGTCCACGCCGTACTCGGGGCGGGGCTGCGCCGGCTGCGCGACCAGGGCGTGGGACCCGGACGCCAGACGACGCCGTGGTGCCCAGTGGTGCGCCACGCCGCCGCCGCCACTTCATCCACGCGAGACAAAGATAGGGGTGGGCGCACCAAGCGTCCCGGTGGGAGAGGCGGCGGCATCCCGGCCTCGGTACTCGATACGAGACAAGGGCCTTCATTTTGACTCCACCCTGCCTTGGAGTGCCTCCTTCCGAGGGGCTCCGCGAAGGTGGACTGCTGGACGATGCGTTTAGGTCTTAGGAAGGTTGGACAGCTCCAGGTTTCTACGGCCCGTATCTCATACATGACACAAGTACGGGCTGTAGAACGCCACACACTTAGTTTTGAGTCAAAACTGCTCTCTGTGTTGAGCTGCGTTTTAGGTCCGCAGGCGGCGTCTTTTCGGTTGGCTGCGCGCCGTGGACCCCGGGCCCGGCGTCAAGGACCTTCACTCCGCCGCTGCGTGCGCTGCGCAGCGAGCAGAACCGGACCGCGGCGAACCCGGCCAAACCGAACCGGGCCCCGAACTTCGCAACAACGCCCATGTCGCGCGTGGCTGGCGGGCGGGCGAGCGCGCCGTTGACGGGGCCGGCGGACTGACTCCGAACCCAGACGCGTCGCTCTTCCTCGCACTCGTGCGAGACGCTCCTCGAGCGCGAGAGAGACGCAGAGACGACGGCGCTGTTCGGAATCAGGCCGCAGCGTCCCGAACGCCCTTCAAGGCTTATTCATTCGCTTTACTTGACTGCCTCGGCGAGTCAGCGAGTCCCGACGCGCTGCCTCGCCTCGCCTCGCCTCGCGGGATTCAGCGCAGAGCATTGTTTGGGCACGAAGCGATTCGCGGCGCTCCCAGACCATCCCAGAGTTGCCAGGATTGCCTACCGTCCACTCCACAGGCGCACCGCCACGCACGAAGGCCGGTGGAGGCGGCCGAAATTCTAGACGCGTTTAGAGCTGCATAGACGCTGAACAGGACACGAACCGATCGTGTGACCCCACCAATGGATTCCTCGGTCGGAGGGCAATCTATTTCAGGAAAATTCTATGCACCTCCATGTTTTACCTGTGTAAGTACCGGGCCCACTCCTGTCGGAGGCTTGAGCCCTTCGAGCCTTCAATTTCTCCCCACGCGGGTTCTCCACTCGTTGGGCGCGTGGCCCGCAGGTGCCGGCCGTAAGTACACTGTAAGTACATGCACCGCGCGGCTAGGCCAACCTAGAGGCCAGCCTAGAGCCGCATTCCAGCGGTGCTGCCTGAATGGAGTCGACACAACGGCGCTGCCTGCAGGAGGCCTGCAGCGTGCGCGGCACTGCGCGGCGTGCACCGAGGCCCCTGTTCGTGATGGCATGCATGGGCGCGGGATTGGTCTGCCGGCCGGCCGCGCTGGCCCTTTTGGGACTCATTCCTGCGCCTTCGATACGATTTTTCAACAATCCCCAGCCGGCAGAAACAGGAAGGCGCAGCCCAGCGCGCGCAGCCCCTAACCCCCTGAGCGTAGAGGAAGAGGCAACCCCCCGCAGGATGTCCGACGCCTCGGTGCTCACGCCCACGCCGTCCAATCTTATCTAATGAGGTAAACATTGATACGAGGGCCAGCCTAACCTATCGCCCGTGTGCGCGAGCGCGCGCGTTTGTTGACGGCAACACTAATGGCGCCGCACCTGTCACTCTAGCGAGCATGCTGCACGCGCGGCGGAATACAGTACGGCGCCCAACTTCGACGTTCGCTGCACTGAAAGAAAAAAGCCGCCACTATTGGCAGGGCGGGGCATCGGTGACCTGTAAGTAAGCGAAAGATGGGCATGATAAGGCTGGACCACAAACGACGGCGCGGCTCGCACGCCGATGCTATCGGCCGCCAAAGTGCTGACTGCCGATTGCCGATTTGCCCCGGGGCCCAAACGTGTTGCCTCTCAATGCAGTCTCACGTAGCTGCAGCGAGGCAGCCGCAAGTTTGGGGCGTTTCTGCCGTTTCATGCGGAGGCTGTGCGATTTAGCTGCAGAAAACACGGTGACGCAGCGGAAAGCCGACGATTCCGGGAAAGTATTGTGAAGCGCGTCGAGATGTCGCCCCCGGTGAGTGTTCGACCGAAGCCATCGGCATCGCGAAATCTCGGCGGGAAATCAGGGAACCTAGGCATAGTCGAAACCACAGGCCAAGGCTGTTCTGCGGCGGCAACCTATTTTGAGACTGTACTTGAGTGTGCTGGAAGGGCACTCCTCGCATTCGCCACACCTGCGCCAACACGGCTCCACCTGTTAGGGCCCTGGTGATAAGAGGCGAGGTGAACCCAGGCCTTGTCTGCCGGCCGGCTTTACCGCCCGTTTTATCACAGGTTTCAGCCGCGCTCGACTCTTACTGCGCCACCCGCGGCGCCGTCGCTGAGATTGTCTCAACCCAAATTTTTGCACTGAGTCACTCTTTAATTTTTAATGTCCATCGAAACCGTGTGCGTCAACGATTTACCCTTACGATCCGGTTCATCCTTCCCTCCTGTGAGACAAGTAACCTGAACCAATTAAAGCGACAAATTCGGCTCCTCGTTCGTAAATCTCGTTCATCGTTGCGCAAAACTGCTTGGTTTCTGTCAGGCGAAGCGCTCGGCCGAGGCATGTGGTGGTGGCTGTTCACTCAGCTCTTGGTTGGCGTGAATGAAGGAGTGGGGACTGCCCCCACCACCGCTCCACACTAGCTCACACTCTCCAGACGAGGGCTCCAGGAGCCTGCGTGCGCCCGCAAACCAGAGGGTAGGCAACCTGACCGCCTGCTGTGTGTGGCGGGTACTGTGTGAACTTGAACTTGAGAGGCTGGACTAAATTAGCCATAGTGAAAAGAAGTTGGCGTTGGGGTTGAGTCAGGTCGCTGAACTGAGTTTCCATGATGAGCGGGCTGTTCTCGTAGCATATCGATGGCGGAAGGCCGCTGCGGGTGTACCTGCAGAGACTGAGGTCTAGTTCTGCTCTAGTCCAGGTCGTCGACCCGTTCGATAAAGAGCAGCCAAAACAATACAGAGGTGGTGCATCTGGCTGCATCAACCGATAAGGGTGCGTCGTATCGAGGCGCGCGTGCGTCATTGCACGTTTTCCTCTTGACGCGATCTTCGCTCAGGGAATCGCGTATGCATATGACTTTGAAGAGCCTTTCCGCACGGTAAAAATGGTTCCTGGTTTTCCCAGGAACCCCCTGGAAATCGTCTATGTCTCTACCATAGGATTCCTAGGAAAACCAGGTACCGCTGAATCTTGAAACTCATCTTCACTGCTTTGTGTTCATTTCATACCCTTATTTCCTATTTCTTTGGCCTTTTTCTCGTAAAACTAAAGATCTGATCTGCGATAGAGTTTTGAATTTCTTACCTATTCTTGCAACCTAATCTTCAATGTAATCGTCAGTCTAACCATCAGTCTAATCTGTAATATGATCTTCAATTTAATCTTTACTCTTCAATCTAATCTCTACTCCTCAACCTAATCTATACTCTTCAATCTACTTCTCAATCTGATTTTTACTTTTCAATGTACTCCTCAACCTTTTTTTTACTCTTCAATCTACTCATAAATCTAATCTTAAATCTAATCTTTACTATTAAATCTAATCTCTAGTCTCCACACTAATCTTTACTCTTCACACTAATCTTTAATCTTCAATCTAATCTCTTACTCTTCACACCAATCTTTACTCTTCAGTCTAATCTCTACTCTTCAGTAAGCCAATAACAATGACTGCTATTCCAACCAAGCAAAAAGGCCTAAGCTATAAATGTAGTAGTTCGCACTTTTTCATTTCCGTTTAGGTTTCTGCCAATCTTGCATCGGCGGCTTGAACTTCTTCGCACCTGGCGGCCTGGGCTGGCCTGGGCCCGCCTGGGCCTTGAGGCAGGGTGTCTCGTTTCCCGGAGACGCAGTGTCCATTTTCGCAACGTGCCGCCATTCGTGTACAGTGTGGGCGTCCCGACGAGGAAATATTAGAGGGGCCTGCGAATTGCGCAAGAGTCTATGCAGCACGTGGAGGCCGGCGGGGGGCGAGGTGGGGGGCACTTCCCAAACGACCTTGCATCGTGGCCCACCCACTGCATACCCACTACATGCACGCGCTTGGCAGGCCTGGCCACACCTCGTAGGCCTGCTGCAGACTGAGTCGCTTTCGTCGCTCTGTCTCTCTCGCACTCACGGGGCGTTCCCTATGGGTGCGAGAGAGACAGAGCCGCGAAAACGACTCTCGGAATCACTCTGCTGGCCAGCACCGCTGCAGCAGTAGCTCCGTCCCGTGACGTGCCCGGCTGCAGCAGCACAATGGAGCAGAATCATGATTAGAGGCTCTCCGCGTAACCCTACCCCTCCCCTCCGGGACCCCTCCCCCTCGCCCAAAAACAGGAAGGGGAAGGGTGGGTCCCCGCGAAGGGGAGCAGGGCGCGGCGGGACAGGATGCCGCCAGGATGGCCTCCATGTGGTAGTATCGCGAGGCACGTCGGCACACGCCGGCACGCCCAAGTGCGCCGTGGTCGCGGTGCGCTCGGTGCGCGTGGGCCGCGCTGCACTAGTGCTGCACTATAGCGCCGCTCAATTTCGCGACACGCCGGACGGACACGCCCCCCTGCGGCGCGGCGCTCAACTAGGCGGCCGGGCCTGGCCGTCAGTGCATGGCAGTGCAGCGACAGTGGCGCCAGGAAGCTTCAGGACCTCTCCCAGGACGACGCAGCAAGCAGCCCCGATGAGATAGCGACATGGACAGCGACGACGAGGACGACACCCCTGGTTCCGGCCCTGAGGAGGCGGGGGGCAACTACAGGGACTGGATTGTGCACAGGCCGGCGCCCCCCGCGGACCCCGGCGAACCTGTGCCGAGCACCAGCGGTGGAGGGGGGCCGGTTGCAGCGGGCAGCGATACCAGCGTAAGTACCTCTGAGAGTTGGCACAGGTACGGGGCGATAAACGTTGCGGCGCCCCCACGGCGCCCCTCCTGAGCGCGCTCCCCATGGCGCCCCTTCTCGGCGCCCCCAACCCGAGCCCCACCCTCTGCGTCGCTCTGCGTGGAGGGTGGCATGGCTGGCATGTGGGACTCGCGGAAAAAGCCGGTCGTGTCGAATTTTTGCCGCACACTGGCAAAACTAAGGCGTAGTATTACGCCTTTTGTGAGGCGCTACGCCCTCTTTGCAGCGTACAAGAGCTCAGGCGCTACCTTCCTCCTATCTAAATGCATTGGAGGAATTCCCTTGAAGCGCAGTAGTACTATTCAACAGAAGGGCATAAAGTGTTCAAGCGTCGTTCTACGCTCTAGTTTTACCAATGCAGCCGGCAATTATTTGGCAGGCCGTGACCTTGACAATGTACGATTTGGAGTTCGCGCATCTCAAACTAAACGTTTGTTCCACAGAACCTAAGGTGACGAAATAGTTTGAAATTCTCTGCAATGTCAATACTTTTAGGTCTGTCTAATCGATTGGTGGCTATTGTATAAGAGTTTTTGTCATTCCCCCATTTTTCAATTTTTATTCAATTTCAAACGCAACTCAAAAATTAAAGTGAAGGAGCTATCTAGGAGATACCTATAAAGTAGAAATTCCTGACTCAGGTGAGACAATTCCACGCAATCCCACTTCATGGCAACCCTTTTACGTTCGGCGAACGCTTTTTTCTCCCTGTCCACGTTTTGCAATCAGCCCGGACAGCTTTCCGACGTGCGAAAGGCTGACGTTGCCTGTCCGATTTTTGGCGTGCTTGACGAGCTGCAGAGAAACAGCTGCGATGTGTCAGACCGTCAGACGTCGTGATGGGCATGCATTCGTGCAGGGGAGAGGGGGGAGGAGGGAGGGGGGTGATCTGCAAACACAAGTGTGTTCAATCGCGTATGATTCACTGGACGGGCCGAGGCTTGTTCGCCAGCGTGCTTTCCACAGCGCAGTTAGTGATGCCGCCTCTCTTCTCGGTATTTTTTGCGCGCCATTTGCCATTACGCAACCAAAATGACATTTAAATAACGAGATATTCGGCTCGGCGTTTTTGCATAACGCGTCAGTGCGCTGAGTGAGGAATGTTGTTGTTTCATTCATTCTCTTGATCGTCCATTTCATTGTTGATCGATGAGTTATTTGCCTTGATCGTCCGTTCATTCATTCGTTTGTTCTTTCGTTCGTTCGTTGGTTGGTTCGTTCTTCCATTCATCCTCCTGGACTCTCACCTCTCTTCGGGCTGGAGTCCCTCCTTGCTCATGGGCTAGACTTCACCCTCCCCCACTGTTCCCGCGGTGCAAGTGCGCGCGTCGTGGTGCAAGCTTTCAAAGTGGAGTCGCAAGAAGTGCAAACAGTGATGCATAGCTGCAGCGCGGGGGTGACGCAAAGCGCGCAAATACTAGCGGAGCGGCTCGGAGGGTGAAATGCCAACGACATTTTATCTTTCGTAGCACGCCACCACAACAAAGCCCAAACAACAACAACAACAAACACGCCAGCTTGTGCTTATGGGGGCTCCATGGCGTTTCCAGAGAAACCCCGCTCTTCCATGGAACCCGAAGCAGCAGTGCTCTGGGGCGCCCCTCTCAGGGTCTCTCAGGGGGCGTAGCCGGCCGGTGCCCCAGACCACCCACGCGGCGCAGGGCCACACGGCTTCCCCAAGCAGGCTGGCTTCCCTGTTCCGGTCAAGTTTTCTATTTCGGAGCTCCGCCGCTCCAAAGCTATAGCGCGCTAGCGTGGTTTATTTGTCTGGCTGCGTGTGGCCCTGCCGCCGCGGCCCTGGACGCCCTGCTCCGCTTCCTGCCCACGTCAATAACGCGACAGTGTGGTAGACTGATTCCGAGAGTCGTTTTCGTCGCTCTGTCTCTGTCGTACGTACCTACACGGCACGCCACACATGAGCGCGAGGGGGACAGAGCGACGAAAAGGACTCTCGGAATCAGTCTGCAGCGTAGTAACTCAATCGATGTGGCCGCTGGTCGCGCTGACAGCCTGACGACGCCGTCGGCCACGTGGGCGACAACGGCGCCGTCGTCGTCGTCGTCGTGGGCGCGAGCCGCGCGAGCGATGCGGCTGCAATTGCAGGTCTCATTGCCGGTGGGCGGGGGATCGAGTCCCCGCGCGCGCAGTCACCGTTTTTCTGCGTTTTTGAACGCCTTCTGCTAGAGAAATGGCTGTATCCATCTGGTGACTGGGGTTGGTTATACACTCTCAACAACCAGTATATGTATCGACTGCTTTTGTAATTTTGCTTGGCCATACCTTTAACCTAGTCGTGACCCTTTATCAGGAGGGCAGAACTTCCAACCCTTGCGCGCGCGCGCGCACACACACACACACACACACACACACACACGAAATGGCATCACGTCGATGAATGGCGGGGGCCGTGACGCCGGCGCGTGCGGCGCGTGCGGTGCGTGCGGCACGTGGGCGTAACCGGCGGGGACCGGATTGCCAGCAGACTGATTCCGAGAGTCGTTCTCGTCGCTCTGTCTCTGCCGCACTCACGGGGCGTGCCGTGCAGGTGGGAGCGAGAGAGACTCTCGGCTGCAGGACTTGCGGCGGTAATGACGGTAGCGGGCGAATTCGCGGCAGAGTGGCGCCGTTTCCTGTTATTCCGCGAGTTCCAGAGTTCCAGCGAGTGCTAGACTCCGCCTCGCTCCGCCATGCTTCGCTTGGCCGCCATGATCCGCGCTGCGCCCTGCCCCCCGCGGCCCCCGCGCCCCCCCCCGCCCCCCACTGTCCCCCATGGCGTCGCCCGGGTGGGGGAAGGCCAGGAGGCTGACATGAGCGCGCAAGAGCGGCTAGTGAGTCACAGAGGCTGGGGCTGCCAGAGAGGATGGTCCATAGGCCGCCCGAAAAGAATGGTCCTGCTGGGAGGGGAGGGGGCGAAGGGGCTGCCTACCCACCAGGCGCTGCCGCCTCGCGCCGCTTGCCCCTGGCCGAGCCAGGCTGCTTGATCGCGGGCACCACAGTGACGCAGGCCGTGGTTACATTATGATAATGCAGGGGACTGCCCCGACTGGACTGCCCGTCTGCTGCTTATCAGTCCTCTGGCCAGAGATCGGTCTTCGGGTTCACGTCATGATGCTGCCTCTCTCTGGTTTTCCTGCTCTCTGGTTTTTGGGGTTGCCGTCTCCCGGTGCCTCCGAACGTCGCCACATCGCGGAAATGATGCCCTGGAATAGCACGGCCGATGACCGGGTGCAGTGTCTCGGCTTGATGTGGTTCCGGCCGACCGCAAGCTCTGACCAACCCCAACTCCCAGGTGGCGCAGTAGTGCCTCTCAACGAAAATCTGGACGCGTGCTTGCACTTTTCACCTGGACTGTACTTCCTGCTGTCCGAGACGGGGCTCGTGGTGTAGAACTGCATCTAGGTCTCCGGAAACGATCCGGCCGTTGGCCCCTGGTCTGGGGGCCCCGGTGTGGGGGCCCAGGGCGTGGTGGGCCCGTGGGCACCGGATGTGGGCCCAGATTGAGCGCCTCCGTGAACACCGTGAACACCGTGAACACCGTGAACACCGTGAACACCGTGAACACCGGCATGCCGGCGGGGAAGAGCGACAACGCCGCAGAGTAGCGACGCGGCGACGCTTAGCGTGGAGTAGCGTAGCGCTCGGCGTAGTAAGCGTAGTCCGTCGGCGTCGACCAGGCCCTCCGCTCGGCCAGTGGACTCCAGTGCGCTCCAGAGCACTCCAGCGCGGACAGCCCGAGCCAAAACCGTGCCATTTTCGCGGCGCTTTGGGTTTTTGCCGGGCCGGGGACGTCCGCCGGGACTTTTCCGGGCCGGGGTTTTCCTCCATGGACAGCCTCGCGGGGGAAAAGTGGTCGGCAACGCGCTGCGCACACATTCCAGTCCTCCAGTCCTAGTGTTGTTGAATGGCCTCTGTGGAGGGGCGCGGGGAGGGGTGCGGGGAGGCGACGACGCTACGCTGGCTACGCTACACTCCCCTCCCTCCGTCCCCACCAACCCCCGCCTCGACCGCACCGCTCCCCTCGCCGTCCCTTCCCACGACCGCCGGGCGCTTACCAAGCGTGATGGTGCTGTCCTTCTCGCACGGCCCGGCATGGCCGTGCTCTCGCGTGAGTGCGACAGAGCGCGACGCCGTTCTCGTGAACCCCCCTCCCACCGCGCTGTTGGTGTGGTGCGCTGCGCGCCGCGCCGAGGCCAGTCTCCGTCTCCGTCTGTTCTGTCTGCAGCAGTCTGGCGTTGGCAGTCGATTCTTACCCCTAGTGCACGAGCAGCTCGCTGCGTTCGCTTCGCCCTCGTCTCTCACCTCAATGTTCGAGCTCAAGTGACTTACCGCGTGCCCTACGCGAGTTGCTTGACCTCACAGATTAGATGTGACCTCGTCGTCCGAGGTCCGCGAGAGTACGTGCGTGTGTGTGTGCGAAAAGAAAGGATTACCTCGTCGCCAGGACAGCCCATCTGGGAACTGACCTGCACCTCACGAGAGGACTCAGCAACGCCAAAACTTTGGATTACAAAACAGCCATCAGCCACCACCGTAAGTCTCGCGGTTTTCACTGGCATTGGGCACGACTCTGGGTCTTCTTGTTTGAAATTTGAATTTCCTGCGCGTGGTGCTGCCAACCGCTTGGCGCGGCAGTTGGTTTGGTGTCGGCTTTAGCGAGCGGCCCGCCTTGTCGGCGACGGCCCCTCCCCTTCCCTTTCCCACCTTCTGCATGCTCCCATTCTGCCTTGCATTCTGCGTACTCTGGCGCCGTTGTTTTGCGCCACTCGGCGCCTTCGCGACGAACACTCTCTCGTCAACATGTGACGTTGGCAGCCGTGGCGCCCGTTGCCCCGACCGAAGTGGCACGAAGCCTCTGGCTGCCTCTGGCCCGCCAGGCGCCTGCCGGCCTGCTGGGCTCGGCAGCTCGGCGTTGTATAACAACAACCGGGGTTGATTGCGGCCAACGGAAGGGGGAGAGAGGGAGTGCTTCGCAACTCGCGCCCGCCGCGGCAATGCGCCCGAAGCCCGCGCTCGCAGTTTCTCCTGCTTTCCCTCGACTGGAGAGGCGCGAGGGAAGTCCCTCGAGTGTGGCGGCGCCGCGGCGCCCAGAGGGCCGAGGGGTGACCGGGGGGTTGGTTGGGGCCGAGGGGTCCGCGGGGACGAGTGTCGGGAGGCGCAGCGACGCAGCCCGTTGTGTGCAGTGCAGCTAGAAAGCAGCCTATGTTTACTGAGAACGTCCCGCGGGACCAAGGACTTGCGCGGGGCACAGCACGTCTGCCCGCTTCGGCTGCCTGGGAGTTACTGGCCCCTCTCTCCTTCTCCTTCTCTTTTTCTCCCTCTCCCGGTCGCTTCGCGCTTCGTGACGCGGACAGTTGCCAGACTGCCTACAGCAGCGCCATCTATCGGCTGAGTCGGGGCGACGGAAATACCCGAGGTGCCCTCCGAGGCCGACCCCCATGCCCCCGGGACGGTGCACTGTAAAAACCCTAGGAAGAATCGCTTCGTAGTACGAAGGAAATGAACGAAGAAATGCTTCGTATTATGACGAAAAATCCTTCGTTATACGAAGCAATTCTACAACGCCCTCATTTTATTCGTAGTTATGAAGCAAATGCTTCCTAGGCTTTTTAGAGTGTACCTAAGCCACCTTTTTTTCTTGTTTGGTTTTGCTGTGTAGTCTTCTGATAACGGGGAGGTTTTTACTCAGTTGACGCCGTCGTCGTCGTGAAAGTAAACAAAAGAATCATGCTCTCAAAATTTTACAAGCTCTTTGAAAACAAAATTTTAAATAAATTATTACACTTTACGACTTGAACCCGAATTCTGTTTGCAATTTCATCCCCTTCTGCTGAGGCTTTACGGAGCGCCCCTCCGGAGGGAGGCCTGGAGAACGCCGACTGCCGATCTGCAGGATCGTTTCGCCGCTCTGTCTCTCTCTGTCGCACTCACGGGGCGTGCCGTGGGGGTGCGAGAGAGACAGAGCGCCCGGCTGGCTCCAGTACACTGCCGACTCCCTCCGGCTCGGCGGCGTGGCGTGGCGTAGCTCCACAGCAATGGCGGCGACGGGGCTCTTGCCGTGTCATTCCTTTCTGAGAAACCCTTGGCGGTAAACAACTTCCTCTTGTTTACACCATTTCCGAAAACAAAACGTCAAGCAATAGCGCAGGACCATGCGTGTCAGCTTCGTTGCCCATGCTCAAAATTAAAAACAAAATGAGCAGGCCCCGAAATGCAGCCTTTATTGGTGTTGTTGGAGCCGCCGCTTGGACAGCCGCTCGGTGGTCACGCGTGTGCGTGACTGGGGGTGACTCCGGGCAGGTGGCTGGCCGTACTGACTCAGCCTGTGTGCCGTGGCTATACGCCGACTTGACTTTGCACTTCGACCGCTGGCTCCGTTGCTGTCTGAATCAACCTCCAGCCCCAGCCAGTTCATTCATTTGATGGCAGGCAGCTGCAAGGCGCGTCCCAGAGTTGACTGTGACTCCAATCGTTGTTATCGCTATCTTGCTCCAAACCCTCCACGTCCCCGATATAAGGGTGGGGTTATCGTCACGTGGAACAGTATGTCTCAGGTTGTCGATCGCCCGTGTGGAAGTGGCAGCGCTCATTCGAGATGTGATCTACTCCCGAGCACCATCGCCATGGCGATGCAGGTACACAATTCTAATGCACTTTTCCCTCCCAAGTTTGGCTCGACTTTAGCGTATGCAAGATGTCATGCATTCTGGCGTACAAGTTTCCAACATGCAAAGGCTTGCGCTTCGCGCACAACTTGCATACGAAAAGTGCACCGGAACTGTGTGGGCGCGCCATGGCCGGGTTTGGACGCGTTTTCCGAGTCTCTTCGTGACGGGGCGTCGCACGCGCGTGCCCCGGGACTTCCCTATCACCATCACGAGGCCGAGCAGCAAGCCATCTGCAGTGTGGTATCTCCGGGGGCACAAGGGGCAGACGGGCTGGGCCAGGTGCAGGGTCTGTCGAGTGATTCAAGAGTTGTCGCTCCATCTCCCTCGCACCCTTATGGAGAGCCCCATGAGTGCGACAGAGACAGAGCGACGAAACGACTTATTATATTCTTATTCGTCGGGCTGCGCCGCGCGCCGAACATCTGCCCTCCCCGCAGCTGCCGGGCGCGTGCTTTTTCGCTCCGTCTCCGTCGCTCCCGCAGGAACCGCCGACGAGAGGGATAGAGTGGGCCAGGTGCTCGGCTGGCTGTGTCGGGGAGCGTGCCCCAGACGCTTCCTGCTCATCTTGGCAGCGGGGAGTAATAAGAAAAGAATGCCCGCGCCGCGAGGCAGCCAGGCACGGCCGCGGTACAGTCCGGTCCAAAAGTCCAAAGAGCAGACATTCTGTAGTCCGTTGAGACTGCGCTTCACTTGAGACTCCATCTGTTCGAAAAAACCTATTTTACAGTGCCGCTTTTGAGACGAAAATGGGAGCATGCCGCGCGACCCGCGGCGTCCAGGCGCGGAACAGACAGGCTATTGTGGAGGCTCCGCTGGCGCACTGCGCACGCGGGCCCGCTGGCCCCCTGGCGCCGCGCGCCGCGAGGTCCTCCCAAATTGGGGCCCGGTCGCGACCTTGGCGGCAGACCTTGAGCCTTTTGACGTGACGCAACTCGGCGAGTGAGTCAACAACAACACTGACTATTCACTCTATTTTCTTAAGTTTGGAGCGGCCGATTCCGAGAACGATGAGGAGCCTCGCGGGAAGCGCAAGCGCGGTCACATGCTGCGAGTTTCGACACTCACTGCAACTGTAGACCGAAAGGGCTTCAGTCTCGCACTGCCTCCCTGCCCTGTGGCGCAACGCCTCGTGACTGGCAGACACAGGCTGCACGCTGCACAGGCGTGGTGGGGCGGTCCCGAGGACTTCCGGCCACTGCCACCGAACGCAGGGAAGTCCAAGTAGTGGCGACGCCCGCCGACGCGTTTACTAGTCATTACTACACCCAAATTAAAAACGTTTCCCGTGCCCTCGGGACGCGCATCCGCTTTGCCCTGGATTCGTCCTTTCGTCGTCCCGGACTATGCGGGCCCCTCGCTTCGCCTCCCTTCCCTTTCCTCCTTCTGTCCCTTCGCCCGCTCGTTGGCGTCTCTGGCCCCTGGTTCCGGTTAGTTCGCTTTGTCGCCGCCGCCGCAGCGCCACCTGCCGGCAGTGCTCGTGCTCGGCTCGGCTCGCCAGGCCCGGCAACAAAGACGCACGGCTCCATTGTTACATCGTGGGTCGTTTTCGGTTCTCATGCAGCTCAGATAGTTGTGACTCAAAGTTTCCGTTTTCTAAATTTTGGTTTCTGTCTTCGTTTGCTGTTCACAGTCTGTTAGGTTGGCTTGGCTGGCTTGTCTCCGCTCAGCTGGGGGTTGCTCTTGGTGGGGTGGGGGTGGTGGGAGGGAGTGTGCAGACTGCGCATGCGGAGGCGATTGTTTCGTTTGTTTTGATCAGACGCGGAGACAAGACGGAATCGACCCAGACGACAGTTTGAATTTTATGATTCAATTTATCTTTCGGGATAAGCATCAAGATGATTAGTGCAGACAGTTGTGACACTGAAGCCGGCCCTTCATCGGTAATAGCTGGCCTGCTTTCTGGTTTACCTAAGTTGAGGGTGGTTTAACCGCGTATAGTGTTTCGTCTTCACCCTTCTATTCTTTGCTCTCCGTCTTGTGTCCATGTCCCACCCTATGCTTCCAATGCAAGTCGCCCAATCCACTTGTCATATCTGTTTCGCCCCGCTTTGCGTCTACATACTTTGTTTGAGTTCAACTTTCCGATATCGATCGCGTGCCTCGGCGTCATGCACCCCTAGGCTAGGATGGGAGAGAAGGGGGTGGGTGCCTGAGGGTTTTGGAAGTGTAGGACTGTAGAGGTCTACTGTGATATTCCCTTATGTTGGTATTAACTGTTATCTCTTTCTTTGTTGCAGATGCCTCCAAACCAGAAGAGTGTGGATTGCCTCCCCACCCCTACTCCAAATCGGCCCAATGTCCTAACAAGCACACCATCTCGCGACTACAAGGTGGAGAGGCAGCGACTGGAATCATTTGCAGGCTACCCTTCAAACTCCGTTGATGTTCGACAGTTGGCCAAGGCGGGATTCTTTTTCACCAAGAGTGAAGATATAGTACGCTGTGCCTTTTGCGATGTTGAAGTTGGACGGTGGGAAGAAGGCGACAACCCTGCTGAAGAGCACAAGAAGTGGTCGAAAAACTGCCCTTTCTTAAGTCATCCATCTGCTGTAGACAATGTTGCTATTAGTCCTTCTGATCCACCACCACCACTACCTCAACTGGAACCTTACGGCTTTGATGAATGTGGAATTTTCAACATTAAGAAGTCTGACAACTGTCCCATCGTGCCATCTCTTGAAAAATTGGGAATTCACAAGAGATATAGCCCAGCACACCCCTCTTACATCACACTAGAGGCCAGATTAGAATCCTTTGAAAGCTGGCCCAGTGCACTAAAATTGAGACCGCAGGAGCTTGCTGAAGCTGGTTTCTTTTACACCGGTAAGGTTCAATTTCTCTGAGGCAGAGGCACTTAGTCTCTTTTAAATACACTGTAATTTTTCTTCAATGTTTTAATTCTTTTTTCTTTTTATCTTCTAGGACTAGGAGACAAGACAATTTGTTTCCAGTGTGGTGGAGGTCTGAAGGACTGGGCTGAGACTGATGAACCTTGGAGGGAACATGCGCTGTATTTCTCCAAGTGTGGATACGTAGTACAAACGAAGGGCCGAGAATTCATCGGAGAGGTTTTAGGGAAAAGGCCTGCAACGCTTACCCCAGAGGTAATCTATCATAAAAACATTACATACAGTAATTCAAATTGCAACTTTTGTGAACAACTCATTCATTATTTGCTTTCTCTTGTAGGAAATTAAAGCTCTGGCTATACCTAAGGAATATTCAAATGTAGTTCAACAGCGCCCTCAGTCAGCAAGTTCAAGGTATGTTGATGTCTTTGAAAACTGGCTGATTTATCAAGAAAATTAGCAGTCTACTTAACAGTTTCATTTTCTGCAAATATATCATTTTTTTGGTTGTTAATTTATTTTTTCTACTTTACAGCACTACTGAGGAAGTTTCCTCCTCAGAAGCCAATGTTGAAGAGAATGTTGAAGAGAATGAGAGCAGCGCGATTGCTCCAAGTACCTCAGCACCTTCCAAGTCATCTGCCACCAAACAGGTGGATGATGCAAGGGCGTGTAAAATATGCTTTACTGAAGAAATTGGAGTGGTATTTCTTCCCTGTGGACATTTGGTGTCCTGTGTTAGCTGCGCATCGTCGCTTACCACCTGCGCGGTGTGCCGTGAGCCCCTCGTTGCAACGGTTAGAGCTTACTTGTCTTAGATTTAGAGTAGTTCATCGGTTTTCCCGACTTCCTAAAATAAAATTCGCGGTTTTACAAGGTGTCCTTCGGGGGAGCGTGGCTGCAACCTGCCCAACACAAGAAAATACCGTTGTGTGGGTTGCAGCCACGCTCAAATCTTAAATCATTGGAATTATTTTATGAAGACAGAAGAACGGATGTAACTTTTAAGCACTATGTTTCTTAGCTTACCGCTTTTACAGTGAGTCCGGTATGGCACCTGTTTGAGTATACTTGTCATAAATTAGAACTGTGTGATATTGAATAGATTGTATAAAGCCACATCTTTCATTCCATTGAAAGTAACAATTGTCAGTCTTCAAATGTGTTTTATTGGAGGGTTTTTCATGTATCAAGTGCACTTCATGGCTAATTCATGAACTTCTAACTCTTTATACTGCCGTGGAATGTCTTGATTTGTGTAAACTAAATTATTTGTTTTAAGAGCCTCTTGTACTGTTAACTGCTATGGTCAGGCGTTCCTTGACTTCATGAGCCGTTTCTTGGTCATTTATTGAAAGTCACTGAATGTCTTGATTTGTGCTAACTAATTTTGTTATTTAATAAGTATCTGTAAGAGCCTCTTATTCTTGGCACAGCACCAGATAGGCATTTCTTGACTTCATGAGATCTTTCGCTCATGAAATAGTTACTATGTCTTGATCTGTGCAAACTAAATTTATGCATCAGGTGAGCATTTCTTGACTTCATGAGCCATTCCTTGCTCATGGGACTGTCATAACATGCTTTCATTTATGAAAATTAAGCTCAAAATTTTAAATTTATCTCATTTCTTGAATTGCACCTGATAGTAATCTCCTCACCTTAAAAGCCCTCTCCCTCTTTCTTTTATCATAAGATAAAGGAAAGGTCTGTGGAAACTAAATTAATGGTGACTGCACCAGATGGGCATTTCTTGACTTCATGAACTTTTCTACTGTGGAAAGTCTTGATATGTATAAACTTTAGTCAATCATGAAAGCAAATTGTTTGTAAATTTTCATTGTAATTTCAGTACAAAAGAATTGTGAATAATTGTCAACCCCCTTTTTAACATATGCAAAATTTTGATCCTTCTCCTTACTGGGGAAGCATTTGATCCTACATGTGTTGTTAAGTGGGTTTACGGTATAACTGTGAGGTGATAATGCCAAAGAAACAACACTGTTAAATTTTTTGTTGTGAAAATAAATAAAAAACAAAGTTAAAAACTTTCATGCGCTATTTTTTATTTTGTCCTAAATTACATGTCATAGCAAAGAAAATGACTTGAATTGTAAGTAAATAAGAATAATGGAAGAACCATCTCGCCTTGCTTGCATTCCAGAGAAGAACACCTCTGTTTATGTTTTGAATACATTCTAAATACTTTTGCAATGAAACTAAGCTTATTGGGAAAGAAGAGTCTTGATATATGCATTGTCTTTAGCTAAAACTTCATTACGTAACTCTTCTAAAGATTTAGAGCGATTGTCCTCATTTTCTATGTCGGTGCAAATCTTCTTACATTTATGGAGAAAATCTTCCATAATTTCTTCAGCTTCCTACAGAGAACAATATATGAGTACATACACAATGTGAACTTAATTAAATACACACTCACTTATCTATAGGAATAGTTCATACCTCAATGATCTTGGATTTAGAGGAGTCATCAGAGGCAAAGTCCAGACCTTGGTAATCTTCTAATTCTGCTTGCCTGCGCTTAGCATACTGAAACACACATTGATAAATTTAGAACAAAAAGAAGACCAAAATTTGACTTACATAAAACTGGCTTAACTGCAACTTACCTCAATAACATGAGGTGGAAAGTGGGCCATTTTTGCAACATGAATGCCAAAACTCTGATCACATACCCCCTCTTTGACTTGATACATTAATGTCAGAGAGTCATCTGTGGTAATAGCTGTAACATGACTGTTACGAATGTTGGACAGTGTCCCTGCCAGCCTTGTGAGTTCATGAAAATGAGTGGCAAATAAGCAAAATGCTTGAACTTCCTTGGCCAGGTGCCTAGAAGTAGAAAAGATGAATGAAAAAATAAAAAAGCAAAAAGGTTTTGGAATTGAACATGAAGACCCAGGAGAAATGCGAATGTTAAAGTATACTCACTCTGCAATGGCCCAAGCAATGCCACAACCTTCATAAGTTGAAGTACCGCGCCCTAACTCATCAATAATAACAAGTGAATTCTTAGTAGCAGTCTGTAAAACATTTCCAGAAAGTAGAATGACAAGTCTTAGTTATTCAAATGATTGTGTGAGATATTTTGAGGGTTCATGAGAAATAAGATGTTTCAACAGTACAGACTTCACAAAGATTTAGAACTTACCCCTAAGATGCCTGCTGTTTCGACCATTTCTGTCATGAATGTAGACATTCCTTTTAATTGACAATCATCTGCACCCACTCGTGCAAGAATTGCGTCCACCATTGAAATTTCTGCTTCATCACATGGGACATATGAACCCAGTTGTGCAAGAAGAACACAGACCCCTACTGAACGAATGTAGGTACTTTTTCCACCCATATTGGGACCAGTTATAATATGGAATGTACAATCCCCTGAAAGCATTACAGGAAAAAAAGAAGTAACATTTGAATGACTGGTTGGTTGCTTTGACAGTAATTAAATGGATATCAACAAACCAACCATGCTTAAAGAAAGCATCATTTGGAATATAATCAACACCATCTTGACGCTCTAGACAGGGATGCCTGGCTTGAGTCAACTTCAAGATCCCAGAGCCCTCAGCATGCATTTTTGGACGTATGTATGGTCTAGGGGCTGTGGCCACCACGACAGCAAAACTAGTTAATACATCTAAATGAGCCACAACCCCACTCAGGCTGTTCAGAGTACCAGAGTAACCAGCTGCAAAACAAAATAAAGTCATGTCTTAGTAAAATTTTGTTAAATGATATTGAATGTGCTAGTACTGGTAGTTAGTAGTAGTATTAGTAGTAGTAATTCTATTTACCTGATATACTCAAGATTTCATCTACAATTGCTTTTTGATGTTCTTGGTACTGATCTCTTGCAGCTATGTAATCAGAATTAAGTTGCTCCAGCTTGGAATCTCTGAACCTTACACCATTCTTGTTGGTATCAATTGTGGTGAAACTTTTGTTGTTTCTGAGACTTTTTTCATCCTAGTATCAAGTAATTAGTCACTAAAAATACCTATTTTGATATTAGGACAAATCTTTGAGAAAATGAGAAAAAAAATACTCACTTTAAGGGTTACACGGAAATAATAGCCCATTTGAGCATTTGATTCAAGCTTAATGGACTTGCCAGGTTCTAAACTCAATTCTCTTGCAGCTTTGTTCAGGTGTGATTTCAACTTTTCCTCTAGCCCATCCATTTGATCGCGGAGCTCTGGAATAAAGTCAAGAAAATGTAGGAATTTATCATGACCAACGTCAACCCTCAACCCTGGATACAGGATAGGATCGAAATTACCTTGGAAGTTATCATCAAAGGATGGTTTTACAAGGAACTCTCCGCGGTCAACAATATCCATGTCAAGAGTGGTCTCAATCATTTCTTGAAATTTATCCATTTCACCAATGTAGTCTCGAAGAGGGTCAATTATGGCTGCTCTGAAAGTTGGATGAGGGTTTCCTCCATTTTGGTTGTTTAGTGCTTCCAGCATAAGAGGCAAACGAGACAGAGCCTGATAGATCCTAGAGAAGAAAAGAACCCTTAGAAACAGTGTTTATTTTACTATTATTTACAACCTTTAGAATTTATTTTACTTGTAACAATCTTGCATTGATGCTTTTTTCCTATGCAGCTTTTTAGAAAGTGCCTGCAGATCTGGAACTCTTCTTAAATGTTCCTCAGTTAGAGTTTGGCGTAACTCTTCACTTTCACAAAGGACCTGTAATATTTGAGTGTAATGTCCCCAAAACAATTAAAACAATGAATTCAAAATTTTAAGTTTAAGAAAAAACAAACAGCACATGTATACAAGACCTGAACAATGTCATGTCTTTCCGTGACAGCATTAAGATCTCTCAAGGGCTGTTTCACCCACTGAGCCAAGAGCCGGTGTCCTTGAGGAGTGCGACACCTGTCTAGAAGGCCTAATACACTGTGGTGTCGATTCAGAGAGTTTGACCCTGGCCCAGGTAACAGGTTTAATGCTCGGACTGCAGCAGCATCCATATGCACAAAACGTTTAATGTCTAATGATGAGAGAGTGAACTGACCACTATTACTTTCGTCGTTCCCAAGCTGGAAATAAAAATGAGGAAGTTACAAAAAATAAAATTCTTAATTTGTGATAGTCATGGTGAAGAAAGGAAAATCAGACCTCAAGGTATTTTATGACTGCAGCCAAAGCCAAAGTAGCAGTGGAAAGATTCATCTCTGGAAGAGCAAGTGAGTTTTGCTGCTGTCCACTTTTGAAAAGAAGAAGACGGTTCAAATCACTGGCTAGATTGGACGATGAAAAATCAGCCTTTTTGCGACCAGTAACAAGAACATTGCTTCTATCCAAAACCTAGAATAAGATAAGAAAACAATAACAAGTAAAAACTTAATTCCAGAAGATTTCAGTAATTGATGACATCAACACTTCACCTTCTTCAAAGCTGCTTGTTCAGGAGAACCATCTCCTTGAGGAATGAGGCATTCTTTGGGGCCCAACTGTACAATTAATGCCTCCAAGTTTGTAAAATGGTCATCATCAGGGAACTCACAGACGCAGAATTTTCGGTCTGCAGTCTCAACAAAGCCCACACCAACATACTAGAAACAAAGAAAAAGTTATATTTAATTTCTGCCATATTTAAGTGTTTATTGATTATTCTATTAAAAATTTGTCAGTTACTTTTGATTTCTCATCCTTGCTAAGTTTAACAGCGATAACAGCTGATCCAACAACTTGATCCTGTGAGCTGAAAAGTACATCTTCAAACTGTACCAAATTGCCAGGAGAGCCCTGAAGAAAGATCAAACACATAATGAGTTTAGTAACCAAGGGTTATGCCCTCCCCCTCTAACAAAAAGGGAAAGAAAACCTGGCATTTTTAAACATAATGTTTTACAAAAGAGGAAGTAAGGAAGTCCTAATAGTATTACCTTGTACTCTAAAGACCAGTCACTTGAGTTTCGTGCACCACTTTTGCTGACATACACTTCAACTCTGTATTGCTTCACTAAAAGAAGGTCCCTTACAAAAGACTCAAAATTTGCTTTGCTCAATACAACAGAGTCAACCTTGTTATCACCTTAAATATACAAGAGCAAAATAATAAGATTAATAAACCATGTATTATATTTTACAAATAATTGTTCCTAAACTAAAGTAATTTTTTCTGGGGCCCTGCCAAAATTTGTTTTACAATATACTAATACTTCAGATAGGTACTTACCAGCTCCAATTTGCTTGATAACAGATGATGTTTTGAAAACTTCTTTAGCTGCAAAAACTGCATCGCTGCCATGAAGTGTGTAATAATCCACCCGGTTGAAAAAGCGAATGGTTGTTGCAGGTTTCTGAAATTTGGAAAAAAAAAGCAGTTAGAACACAGAGGAAAAACATACACATTTCTTCAATTTTGTTCTATGAGGTCAAGGATCTGTATAAAACTCAAAACCATAATGTGATAAGAGTCCTGAAAAAAGAAAAGAGAAAGAGGGGGGGGGGGGGGGCAGCCTTTATCAGCCAGACCCTATGTGCTCAATTGCTGGAACCACAATGTCGGCAAGGCTGCAGACATATTCCAGGAAAGAGTTTCCAGGTCATTGATAATGTTTCCCAAAACAAAATAAAAAGCAAGACTGAGAAGAGTACATGATATTTTTTACTCCCTCTGTCCATTGAAGCAGTCAAAGACGACATTATAGTAATTATCAATGAAATTTGAAGGTAGCTGTAGTAGCAAAAAATGCAGAGGAATGACTTTGGATTAGGGTCAAACTGATAAGGAAACAAAAAGAACAAAAAAAGGGGGCGGGGGGATTAAAATGAAAAGGCTGCTGGAGAGAAGTCTGCACACCAAGATAAGGAGACTGAGTTTTGGAGTGGGGATGAATGTGAATAAGTAGAACCTACTGAGGCAGGATTTTGTTCAGAAGTGAGGCAACCACGGAGCAGGACTGTTCATCATGTCGACAACAACCAAGTAAGTAACTTTGATAGTTCAATCAATCAAAAAACTGAAGCCAAAATTTGCCACTGATGACAAAGGTGACTCTGCTCATCAGTTTAAGAGGAATGCAATGCAAAATTTAAGATACCTGACTTGAGTACAGAGTCAACAACAATGTTGACTTCTTTACTCATTGGTTAACATCCAGCATTACAAACCAAAGATACAAAAGTAGTTACAAGACGCTTATGATTCCTATTACAGGCACAAAGTATGGCTTGTGTTACTGGTCATAGGGATTGCCACAAGTGCCCCTCTCAATGATGAGAGGATTTACTTTCCCGGTGAAAGCCAGGAATTGGAACCCCGAGGCTATGGGTTACAACCTAACATGCTGCCAAGCCAGGTAAGGTTGCTTTATTTGTTGATATTTTTAAAGAGATTGCTTGATGCAATATGGGTTTTGACTTAATTCTAATTTTTTTTAGGAACATCAATCATATCGAGGTGTAGGTCAGGATGTAAGTGAAGAGCAGGCATGGCCCCAGAACAACAACCCTCAAACACCGGTTCTTGAAAGTGGCTACCAAGGGCGCCCAGAATTGCCTGCCTATCAAGAGCAGAATGGTTATGGAGCTGGATACAGTGGACAGCCTCAAAGGACACTGCCATATGCCCCAGTCAACTGGGGGACAGACTCTCAACAAGGTAACATAGAAAAGTCTCATCACATGTCATCATATAGCGCATCCAGTTTCCAGCACTCTGCAGAGTCTCCAGGAGCATATGTGCCAAATGGGCCTAGCCCCCTTCAAGGTGCATCTTACTCCAGCATTACAAACAACGGCATACATCATGGTGTACATCATGGAGGTCAGAAAGTGACGAAGCACACATGGACATCCCAGCACTTGGCATCCGGATCAGGTGAGCTGCAGCATGGTCCACAGTACATAGTTCATCAAGAGGCAGACAATCAGGGGCAAGATCAAAGAGGGCTCGAGCACAGCTTCAGCTCAGTTGCACATCAGGCACACAGCACCAACGATTTATCATCAATCATTGGTGGACCAACACAACAAGGCCACGAATTGCACCCAACAATCCAGCAAGCACTTGGTAATGTAATTGGGCATTCTTCAGGAAAAGTAATGTCACAGCCATCACAACACACAGTTCACAAAATTTCTCACATGAAAAAGACATCAATTCAAAATGTGGGCCAAGAGCCCGTTCTCATTCAATCAACTTCGTCAAATGATGATATCAGTCTTTCTCATCTGATAGAGGAGCTGAAAATGCTTGAGAACTCACCAAGGCATATTAACATAACATGGTGCGAGGAGAAGATAAAAGAGTTCCTTCAATCACTTAGACGTAAGCAAGCAAGCGGAGTTTTCATCAATCAACAAGTACAAGAGGAAACCCTCCATCAAATTTTGACCCATGAGGGAGTTCAGAATACTGACAGTAGTGGAGGAGTTAATGAGCCAGTTGTGACCAAGGTGACTGTGAGGCCACTGGGAAGGGAGGACATGACAAAATCGCAAGTTGAGTCAGAAACATTTGCACATCATCAGGAAAGTCACATAGACAGGAATGATGTTGAGGCACCACATCCACCAACTGACCAAATTCAGGAAGAAAGCAAAAGCAACACAGACACTGAAGTTATTACAATAATTCCACACGCTAACGAGCAGCGACCAGAAATAATGGCACATCAGCATGAATTCGGGAATCAATCACCTCCACTTACATCTGACAACACCAAAGACCTCCAAGAGTTAGATCTTGATTTGCCTGAGTACGTTCCATTTGAACATGCTCTTTCGGGAGATATACAAGCGGCTGCAGGCAACTTTCACAAGGAGACCAGACCATTTCCAAAACCAGTAGAGGGGGAGACATCCGAAGGTCATCTAGTTGCAACAGAAACTCAGCATCAGCAGGAGGCCTCATCCTCAGAAACACATCAAGAAAACGAGGATAGAGTAACACAAGAACTGAAGGACATGTCCAATCATCAGATTGACTCTGAAACATCTCACGATGGAAAAATGATATCTGAACAGAAGAAAGAACAAATAGAAGAAGGGTCATCAAACCATGCTGAATCAAATTATCTTGGGGGAAAAGTAAACTATGAACAACTTCAGAACACAAGTCAACATCATAACATTCAAGGGAGACCCCAAGCACCTGAGGGAGAATTAGAAGGTACAGCTGAGAAAAGCCAGGAAGAAAATATAATGCACTCAGGACAGTCTTCTGGATCAGTTGGAAGTTCTGCAACAATAGATGAAGCTGGAAATGGATTTGTTTTGAACTCATCAGCAGGGGGACATTACACTCAAACACATCAGTCAACGACCATTCAAACCCTTCACAAACAACAAATTAACTATGACACACTGATAGAAGAACTTATTCAACTTGAAAGCATTCCTGGTCATCAAGCAATAGATAAGTGTGAAGAGAAGATTCAAGAGTTTTTGGAAATTCTCAAATACCAGCAAGAGCAAGGTTTTGGACGAAACCAACAAGAGCTACAAAGACTTCATCAGACTCTGATTGAACAAGCCGAAGAGAGAAGCAAGCAGTTGGCAAACCCTGAAGCAACTACGTTGGCGCCAACATCATTCTGGAGGAGAGTGCAGAAAAAAATTAAAACTACATACGACAGTGCAAAAGATAAGGCCAAGGAGGTAATTGGTTGAAAACTTGTCATAAAGGGTGTTCGAAAAAGCAGGAAGAATGAAGCTGTACAGAAATTCAAAAATGGGAATAAATGAAATAGTAGTCCATAAAACTCTTCATTACTTACCTCAGACAATGTTTTAAAAAATCTGACAAATCCCTGCTGTTGAGTTGTATCTGAAACATTACACAACATAAAATGTGAAGTTAAAACAGATATAGAAGGGAGAGTTCTAGAGAGAATCAGACATAATAATTGGATTGGTGACAGTAAGAGACAGCAAAACAGTTCTAGAAAAAAATATACTGTTGTAGCTGGCGAGACAACAAAGGAACAGAAAGCCTCCACTAGAATGATTCTTTCCAGTGGTAGGTGAACCGAAATTGTGTTTAAAAGTGACATTCAAGGTTAAAACTTGCGAATAGATCAAAAGCATATACCTGTTCACTCATAAAATTTAATCAAATTGAAGCCAAGTAGAGAATAGCATCCATAACCTATTCTAAGGACACTTGGCGTGTCGAACACGCGCGTGTAATAGAAAGGCTACGTACCCATAGATAACTGGTGCAAGGGTTGAACAGCCATCTTTTGGATGTATCACTTCCAACGATAAAGGGAAAACTAATGACCCGGGCAGATTAAATCACGCTTGGGGACGGATCTGAACGAAAATAAATACACCGCTGTCGCCGCAATCGCAGCAGAAACAAAAACATCGAATTCGCGCCACACCTTCTTCAACTGTTCAATTCGATTCAGTTTGGCCAATATGAAAAAAAAACAACAACTGAAAACAAAGCGGCTGGTTTTGGAAAACCAAGGACAAATATTGAAACAATAAATATTCTTTTTTATGCGTCAAAAAGATTGCTTTTATATCATTCAAATGACCGAATGAAAAAGGACCTAGCGGACATCGGGGAGGCAGACTTGTTGGACTTCCCTCTGTGGCAGCTGGCGCAGGTGGCGGGTTGTGTTCGAACACTTTACAGCAGCTGTCCTCGACATAGTCATCGAGCAGTCGTTAATGTTTTGATGGTGATGAGGGCGTGTGAAGGTACCGATTGCTGACGTGGGAGTTAGGGGGGGGGGGCGCTGTAGAAAGGGTGGCCTACATCTCAGGCGCACCGATCGAATGAAAGGCTAGTCTTCCAGCAGAAAATTGTGACAGTTAAGTTACAGTTCCTCGGACAAGCCCGAGTGAGGAAGGGAAGCGAAAATAAAACCTAAACCTTTTATCCTCAAATTTTGGTGAGATAATCGCAATTTTGTTCGATACAGAGCCTTACCGCTGGCGGCGCCCAGGGTTGGTTTTGCAAGTCCATTTCCCCTTCGTGGCTCTGGCCCTCCAATCGGGAAGGAAGCGATGTCTTATGTCTTATGGATGGCGCTAGGTGCTAGGCACTCAGGCGCGTACTAAGGCGGGATAGGGGTCACACACAGGTCGTGACCCCACACCCCTCCAAACTTAAATGTACGCAACCCACGGAACAACGCGCCCGAATGTAGGCATGCAACCACTGAACTTAGGCGCCCAGTACAATCCTCCTAGGTAGGCATCAACGTCAACCCGCCTGGCAAAAATGTGCCCGAGGCAAATCCGGGCATGCGCCTGCTTGCCGCCACCTGGCGCACAACCTTGAGTTGAGGCAGGTGCGGTCGGGACAGCACAGCCGAGCGGTTTGTCGCTCTGATTCTCTCGCACCGTGATGGAGAGCTCCATGGGTGCGACAGAGACACAGCGTCTCTTTTCGCCGCAAACGCTGCCCTCATCTCACGCCGTCACGTTCCGCACCGCCACGCCCCAACTCACGAGATCTCGCCAAGCATCCCGCAAATTGTGTGAGAATCGTTAATTTCCTGGTCGCTCCGTCGCAGTGGAAGCGAGACAGAATTCGCCAAAAAGGTGCTGTGGTGATGTGTCCGCGCTCCGGTTGGCTCCCGGCGAGGACCAGACGAACCAGGGTAGGAGTTGAAAAGTAGCCTCGTCTCGAGCCCCTTGGCTGGCAGGCTAGGAAACGGAAACTTGTCCGAAGAGAGGCTTGAGAGACGACGAGAGACGTGTGACCACCGACCCGGGAGACGTGTGAACAAACAGTGGGAAATCAGAAACAGTGGCGTGTTGCTCGAAGTGTGAAGAATGTCAGGACACGTTAGATGAAATAACTCGTTTGTTATGCGGTGGACTTCGAACAGAACGCGTCTGAAATGGCTGTCAACCTATTCAAAGTGGTTTTAGTTGTAATTCACGTGATCTTCGACATTTATGCCGAGGCCCGGCGCCTTTTTCGCTATGCTATCCAGTATTTTGAAGATTTCTGCTTCGGCCCGTGGGGTTTGAAAGCAGAGCTGGACTATGTTCATCGAAATAAGGCGCCTCTAACAAAGCCTATGTCACACATAGCCGTTATCCTGGGCAGTGAAGTGGTTTCGATCAAAGACATTGTGAGGATTGCCCTGTGGAGTCATGCTGCAGGAGCTTCATATGTCAGCTTTTACGATCATTCAGGTGAGTTTGAAGCTGGGGAACATTAATTTTCTTTGACTTTAAAAGTTCAAATGATTCCGACGGCTAGGAGGGCCAGGGGCGTACCCGCTTGCCTGACGGCTTGTAGGTTATGTTCCCCTCTCCCTAGGTTGTGAAGGTACCTTTGTTGATTCCCAAGATCCGGTCTGTGTCAGTAAATATGTCAGAAACGCAAGTTGTTACACATTTGCTCCGTTTTTTTCCCGAACGTCACGTCTTAAGCTAAATATATAACTGCTGAAATTAAGTTTTGCTAGTTTCAAGGGTGGATCGTTATATCAAATTACTTCTTTTTTGCGTGTTCTGTTCTATTAAAACTTGCTGCTCATTAATGCCTTTCTTAACTTCGAGTTTTTTATTATGTTTTATTTCTGTTGAAATCGCATTGCTATTATGATGTAACGTCCTACCAGATTTGCTCGTCAAAATGGCGTTGTTTTATATTTTCCTTTATGAATAAACCGACTATTTTCATCAACAGGTAAATTGAAAAAGTGTAAATCTGCATTGGATGAGGCGTTAACATCAGAATGTCAACCTAAGAGCCATATCCCCAGAACAAATGGTTATAAAAATGGTATGTTTGGTATTACTTACGTCGTTTGCTTCTTGATCTTGTTTGAACACTGCTCATATTGTTGATTTTGGTTTCAGGAATTGCAGGCAAGCAATATCCCCACGTCATGTTGTTCGATATAACTGATGGCAAAGCAGGTATAGCAAGAATAGCCAGGGAGCTGTGCGAGAAAGCTCTTGCCAAAGAAATAACACACAATGATATAAACCTTAAATTCCTTAATGAAATTGTCCTAAGAGAAGCAGGTGTTCCAGAACCTGAACTGGGAATCTATTGTGGTGATATTTGCTCCACCTATGGGTTCTTGCCTTGGCATTCAAGAATTACTGAGTTTCTGTGAGTACTTCTTTGTTTATTCTCTGCTTGTTTATTATATATCTAGACCAAGGCAACACACCTGTTCTGACAGCCATCTGATGTAAGACAATTTTTCTCTTTTCTAGACCCATCAGTAGTCATCATAATGTGTCAGTGCGGACCTTTGTCTCTGTTCTTAGAAGATTTAACAAATGTGAGCAGAGACTAGGAACATAAGTCTTCTAAAAAACATGACCTGCTGTGTGTTAGAGGCTTTCAAAGACTGAAGTACATATGCCCAATTCTGAGCTGTCTTCACAGACTATGGTTTTTGTTTCCCCAATCAAAAATTGCCTTTTTCAGAACACAGGTTTCTCATGGTTATGTATTGTTTCTCTCTTTTATTCTTTGTTAGACTAGATTATATACAACTGTGTGCTTCCAAAATATTTATTTATTTGATTGCTGTTTGTTGGTTAATTTGAAGAATTTGGAGTTGTGTGATTTCTAACTCATAGCTTAAACATTTATGAAGGAGTATAAGAGGAAGTAATTTGTAAGAAGTAAAATGAATTTTATGCTTTTATGGGCAAGCTTTTGCAATAAGAAGTGGCATGTTTCTCCCTTAAGTCGCAAAAGTGACTGTGGTATTGTACCCAATTATTTTCTTCCATGCAGTTTTTTTGTAAGTTCCTGTTGATTGGATTTCTTCAGTTTGCACCAATCACATTTGGAATCCTGGGTCGTTTTTATTTTAAATAATTAACTGGTATTGCCTATTAATTTTCATGGTTTGCTTTCTGCAGCTTTAAAAGTTGGGTCTGTCCAATATATTGTCCCCCTCTTCTAATCATTCATGAAATCAAAATATATTAGCCATACAATTTGAAAGACACAAATCTTGTGTCTGCATCAAAGTTTTGAAAGATGTTTTGTTTTCAAGATCTTGTACAATTTTTGTTAATAGCTCCCCAAAATAGGGTAGAAATGGTCTCTTGCCGCTTCTGCTTTCCGCCTTTTCTGTCAGCAACCACAATATTTCTGAACAAATGTATTCAAATGACAACAAAAAGGTTCTCGTGTTGATCAAGATAGAAGATATGTTACCATCACATTCCAGGTCATCATTTCTGTAATAATAATACTGAATAAATGATCATGTTAATTGTTTTTAATTTGTGAGTTGATACTCTGAAAATGCCATACCATTCAGCTCCTTTAGTCTGTGTATTTTGTTCCGGATGGGGGCTGTCTGTGCCCAAAGATAGTCATGTTCACAGTGCCTTCTGCACAAGTTTTGCATAATGACCCTAGTGCTATCAGCACTACAAGCAACGTCGGCCGATTATTTCTGCTTGCGTGTGCTTTTGCCGGCAAAACGGCAACGAAGACCAAGCAGAGCTTACTTTTTCCCATTCTATCGCCCAAGCAAAGCCACTTTCTAACAGAAGTAGAATTATTTCTGAAATAATTTTGCCCCTGTCCTCTGCCCATCTCAGGGTTCAATTTCAGTGTAACAAGCATATTTGTGGGCGTTATTGATTGAGACAGGATGAGAAAGAAAAAAACTGAAGGGAGGGGGGACATAAAGGGTTTTATGTGGGGGTTGGACAGCTTAAAGAAAAAGATCGGTAAAGTAGGGAAATCCTCCAAAGGTGGCAGTGGTACAGTAGTGAGTGGACTTGGACAGGAGGACTCGGTGGACCCCACCCCGAAGGCATCACCCGAAGTTCCTCTTCGGGCTTCGGGCGCAGTCGGGTGGTGCTTGATGTGTTGCCTACCCGTGATGTGACGGGCGGCAACGGCAAGCAGAAAAGATCGCTGGTTGTATTTCTTTTTCGAAGTATGACAGAAATTTTGCGAATGACAATTTAACTTAAACCTGCAAGGGAAGAAAGGCAGCAAAATGAGTCGCGTACCTAATGATGAGGCGGTGCAACTCACCAATGACGACGCAACAGAGTGCAAACAATCAGCTGTTCAGCTAGGTTATTGGCAGGATCCTTACCTGTTTTATTTTGCTCGATCAGCTGAACGAAAGCCACCAGAAATAAATAGGGGCTACTTTGCTCGGAAAAGAGGTATTGAACTACTCGTCGAAAAGTTTCTCAAGGTAATGGAGTCATGGTTTGATAAATGCAATATTTTCTGTTAGGGTATGTGCTATTTTTCTGTTAGTCTTGGGCTATGTTCAGCTTTGTTGAATGAAATTATTTTTTCTTCAGGATACTAATCTGGGTTTAATGTTTCACTTTTTAGCTTACAAACTGCCAGTGCCAAATTGTTAACATGGGCGCTGGATTTGATACATTGTACTGGCGACTCCAAGATGCTGGGAAAGCTGTTACCAAGTTGATTGATTTGGACTTTCCAAATGTCACTGCAAGGAAATGTCATTTCATCAAACGCCACAAACCTCTCATGGATAAACTTAATCTAGGAGGCAAGTGCTTACGATGCATTATGAACACAGTATCCGTTAAAATATTTGAATGAAACGATATTAATACAGCATCTTTTTCGCCATTTTAGATGGGAAATCATTCACAGGTGTAACAGACCTCCATGCGGGGAACTACCATATTGTTGGTGTTGATCTAAGACAGCGTTCAGAATTCATTTCTGCCTTACAACAATGCGAAATAGACTTTTCTCTGCCCACATTATTTCTCGCAGAGTGTGTTTTAGTTTACATTGAAAGTGCGTTTGTTGATGAAGATTTGAAATGGATATCATCCAATTTTGAATCTGTTGCTTTCATTAACTATGAGCAGGTAATTTAAAAGTAAATTAACCAGATGTGTTTGTAGGAACTCTGTTTTTAATTTCATGGTAAATTTGCTGAATGTTGTTGCAGATTAATATGAATGATCGATTTGGAGAAGTTATGAAACAGAACTTGCGTCTGCGGCAGTGTTCCTTAAGCGGTGTTGCTGCTTGCCAAAACTTGGATTCTCAACGTAAAAGGTATATCATGTCAACCCAAACAGACTGTAGGTAATGAACTGTTGACTAATTTTGAGCAATCTCTATAATAGGTTTACAGACAACAACTGGGATGGATCACAGGCATGGGATATGGTTGAAGTATATGAAAGTATACCTGCAATTGAAAGGCAACGAATTGAAAAAATTGAATTCCTGGATGAACAAGAGCTGCTGCTGCAACTGTTTCAACACTACTGCATCTGTGTGGGATGGAAAGGAGCGAAACTTAGTCAAGTAAACTTTGATGGATGAAGAGGTCACCTATTCATTTATCTGGTCAGTCTTTTTAAGTCATCTACCAAGTCTTTTTTGTTATAGAATTGAGTTACAACCCAAAACCTACATAGAATGGTTTGTTTAACTGTTCAGATTTTGAACCATTTTCGATCTTCAGAATTGTGAAATGTTATTTGATCTTGTCTAGATTTACTTTCTTCATTGACTGATTGCAAATACTAAGTGTGATAATTGTCTGTTGTACTCTTTGTAAGTTTTGTGATTAATGTAGCCTACTTTTCAAAGCCAGTATTTTTGTTTCCTTCAGTGTTTACTAGTTTATTTGTTGATACCCATTGAAAGGAAGTGTACTTAAATTCAAGAATCATGTAAGCAATATTTCTCAATGAGTGTAATGTAGGGGAAGTAGGACTAGAAAAATCACATCATAGGACTTCGCTTTTTTTTAAGTTTTATTGTTTACTTTTGCCTTATTTAGGCTGATGGAAATTCTGAAAGACACTAAGAAATAATGCCATTATCCACCAATGGCGATTTTATTGAAGTCTATTATATTTCTTCAGAGAGCATTATTTTTACCTTAACATGTGATAAGGTTTTCTGAGTTAAAATGTGTTAGCGAAGAAGTCTAATAACAGACATGTTAATTTAGAGTATCTTTGCTTATCTGACTCTGATCCTCCTGTGCTTATACGTTTTAACTATCTGCACATTACTTATAAATTTGCCTTAGACTAGAAACATGCTTCCACATGTCTTTCATGTATAAATAAAAGAAAAACCATCTTACATGTATTTTTTTTTCATTCAATTCTGTTACAAAACATTCTTAAAATATCACATATAAATACTAGTTTAAACCTTTGTGCAACAAGTTCATTACATTAAAAACATGTCTAAATCACAATCTTGTTTTTCTCTTTAGCTTCATTCTAGGAACTAGAGTTAGTGAAATTGTATGTAACTTAAAGGAATGGTAGCAGTCAAAATTTTCATTGTTGGCTGTTATTCAAATTAGCTTTGTGCTTTTCATTTTCTAGGAACCATTGACGTTTCCCCACTGCAAACTCGAGCCAATAATCTGCAACCAAAACAAAGCCAGTTGAAAATATCTTAAGGTATTGCTTTGGAAGTGTTATTGAGAGAGCATATTTTTAAAATTATCAGACCAACCTTTCAGTTCCTGCAAAGTTCCACAAGTGCCACCATACTCTTCTGGAAGGATTGATGGAGAAACTACTTTATGCAGTGAGCTTATACTCTTTCCATGCACATGGACCTGAAAAAGGTAAGAATAAGTCAGGAATTGAATTTTGCCTCACAAACATGCAAATGTTTCCAGAGACTTACTCTTTTCTTTAGTTTGTCATTCATAAATTTTCTGAATATATTTAAAACAACATTAACATAAACTGGTGCATTTATAAAGTCCATGCTCCTCGTGCGGACTGGATAGCAGTCCTGAAATCGTTAAACATTTCAATAGTGATGTTGGAGTCATACATTTCTATGTCATATAACCACAGTGAATATACCTGCCATGCATGGACAGCTTTTTTAATTAAAGGAGGGGTAAGGTGTAAAGCATGCCCTAGAGATACACCACTCAGATCAACAACAGCAAACACTCCATAAATTGACATGATTTCGTCAGTCTCTAATAGCAGATCGACTAGCATTTTGCCAATTTTGAAGACATCGGACTGTTTGTGCTTATAGGGATCGTGAATTGCCGCTCTTATTAGTACAATGGTCCGTCCTTCAGCATCCTTCTTTCGCAGTGGCAAAAACACCCTGTAAGAGCATTTCAGTATCAGTTTAAAGTAAAAGTATTTCCTGAAAATATCTATCACAGCGATGTAGCATCAATATAAATATTCTTACCCCATCTTTAGAAGGTCCATTAAGGCAGGGAGAGTTGGATCCCGTTGGTGAAACCATTCCGGGACTCTGCTCCGCATTTCGTAGTAGTTTGTGATCTTGCGCCGAGCGCGGTCCTGCTTGTACTTGCAACCCCTCAGGAAGCAGGTGAGGCTCCAGTCATCTAGAAAACACCAATTGGATATGAGTCCTGTTTGTGGGAGTCTGCCGAGGCAGGTGTGGGGAGGCTGGCCGACTGACCGGTGCGGGCGTTGAGATGCGGCTGCGTGTGCAGCCACTGCCGCAGCTCCTCCACGGCGGCCGCGCGCTGGTCCTCGTCCTCGGGCTCGTTGAGGTGCTGCTCGGCGTGCCGCAGCGCCTGTCCCAGCAGCACCTCGTCTGCCTCGGCGCTGCCCGCCCCCGCGCTGTACGCCAGCGTCGGCTTGGGCCTGGGCATGCTGCGCTGAGAAAGAGAGCGGGGACCAGCTGGGACCCACAGGGCCGGCCGAGTAGCGTCAACGGAGTGGCAACGGACGCCTGGAGCAGGACACAACACAGGAGTAAAGCAGTGCAGTGGAGTGGAAGAGGCGTCGCGGGGCGGCGTGGGGAGGGGCGAGGCGTTTGATTAGATAAGCAGAAAGTGGCATGGCACTAGTCCCACGCTCGCCCACTACAGACTCGGTCCCGGTTCTCTCTGCCCCGCCGTCTGGGGCTGCTTCGCTGCTTGGGGCTAGAGGCCCTCGACCTCCATTCGATCTCCACTCCACAGGCGTGACGCGCGTCGCGGTGACTGGCGGTGACCCACCGCGACACTAGAGTTCCATGTTCCCTAGCTATCCTCGTCGCACCACTGTCGGGCCCATGGCGGCCCATGGCCAGGCGACCCGGGGAAGCGCGCCCGTCGTTCTCCACCTCGGACGCATCCGCCTGGCTCTGCCTGGGGCAAGTGGGTAATTGCACTCTTATACTGCGCGCCTGGCTCGGCTCGGCGGCTCCGCTCTCGGCCTATGCGAACTAGGTCGGAATGGGCGGGTCGAAAAGCCCCAAGTTCCCAAGAAAGTAGTTTGGGACTTCCCTAGCGTGAGGGAGGCGTTAGGCTGCACTCTTGGTAGGGAGCAGAATTGTTCCGGGAGGACAGGAATGAGAAGTAAAAGATACTGAAAGTTTGATTCACCATACAGCTGGAATTCCCTTACACTGCAGCCAAATGTTGTTAACTGCATAATGGCATCAGGGGGAAACCAGACACTTAACTACGGGCTGGCTACAATTGGGGGGGGGGGGGGGTAAAATGCCAATAGAGTAATACCTCTTTTGTGCTTTGGTTGCATATGGCAAAAATTTTAATTCTTTACAACACAAAATACGTAAGGACATAAATGTGACAGCTGCAGTAGCAAATGGGAAAACTTTACACAGACAAAGCAAATAGAACTGATTTATAAATCATTAGATCATTTCAGTTCCGAAGAAAAAAATGTACACTGATTGAAATGTTGTTTCTTAATCGTTCACTCCAAATTATAGTCGAGTAATCATCTATCGATAGAACTACCCTCAAAACCATTTGTGAAGGCCCTTTCAAAGGTGCTATTTTTCTCCTCCTCTCTCTACATAAATTTCATTCAACAAGGGAACGCTCGTAAAAAGAATAAACAACTACAATTTTTTAAAAGACAGGTTGCTGACTGAAGTGCTACTTGGCACAGGTTAAGAAGTATGTCACAGAGCCCGAAGTTCTCTCAGTCCCTTGTACGTGGGCTAATATTCTAATTTTCAGGAAAGGCGCTCAGCACATTATAGGTGGAACGGCGGAGTTGATTCATGTTCGGCCCATAACTTACGTCCTGCGGCACTGTCGTCTGGTCCTTTGATATTTCTTCCTTTTTATTTACAAACAATAATGTTTCTAAAATTGCCGCCAGGTGGCGCTAGATGATCTATAGGTAAAAGCATTGCCAACACTAGAAGCGAAGTAGTGGTTGTGTTACTATATATTCTGTGAATACATGTCGCCGTCGCTGAGTCTTGTTTTCTTTTAAAACTTCATCTTTATATTTTGATTTAATTTTTCAGTTGTTATCATTTGTACACTGAGTTAAATATTTTGTTATTTTGTTATTCTGTTGGTGCTATATTGCTTGGCTAGTCGTCGGTGTGAATTTGAGATGCGAGCAGAACCCAAAATATTGTCGTGTATGTTATTTTGAAAAAAATTTCCGTCCACTATGGACGAAACCGACGAAACAATGAAGCCCTCTTCAAAAAATACATCAGAAAGCATTTCTGGAATTTTTAAAGATTTTACTTGTAGAGTTTGTCTCTATAGACATGAAGATAATTTAGAAATTTCAGATCATTTGGACACTTTTGTTGAGTACATTTCAAAGCATCTATGTTTCCAGGTAATTGCTTGCTGTTATTTGCAACCTATTTTGTCTTCACTTTTTTTTAAATTTTTTCCGTTGCCATTTCAAATTTATTGCAAGTCTATAGTGTTTGTGTGAGGTTAGGCACCTGCTGTGTGTACTTCAGCTCGATTTGTTTGTGTGTTTCTCAGGTTGGCTCCGAAGACAAGTTTCCCATGTGGATATGCAAATTTTGCCAACAATCTCTTCAGTCATTCCACAAGTTTTATGTCAAAGTTTCACAGATTCAGGAAAGCTTTACAAATTTAATATCAGTGTTAAAAGAATCACCGAGAAAGTTGGATGAATCCCCAACGTTAGATGCAGAATTTGATGCCATTGACTTGACCATTGGTTTCCATAGAGGAAAATCACAGCAGTCTGTTAAAAAGCTGAAAGAAATTTCACCTCGAACGATAAGCACCAGAAGTAGTTCAAAGATGGCAAAAAGCCCAATTTATAGCAAAAATTGTACACTGGATCTGAGTAAAAAGAAAAACGAAAAGGAACTACAAAAGATTGTTGAAATTGACAATAGCCATCCCTGTGAAGGCAATGATGATGTATTGAATTATCAAAGTGGCATTGAAAATAACAGTGTTTCTAATACTCAAGACTCAAAGGATTCTAAGGAGTTGATTATGCTGGAAACAGCTGGAAGTTCAGAGATCCCTTCTAAACGAGGGAAGAGCAATAAAGATGATGACTTAAGCTCTTTGGAGGTAAGAAATCATTTTATTCCAAGTACAAATGCTGCATGAAGTGGTTCCATACTAAAGTTGATGTTCTTTTTTTCTATCCTAACTATCCAATATTTTACAGGACCAAGACTGGGTGGGCCAAGGACTTACTTTTGACATTGGTTCGGATGACTCCGCTGATGATACTTGGAAACCAGCTGGTAAGAGTAAAAGAAAGATTGGTTCTGAGGACTTTTGCAGTGACGATACTTGGAAGCCAGCTGTTAAGAGTAGAAGAAAGAAATCTGATGAACAAAGTGTGGAAGATACTTCCAACCAATTAGAAACTTGTGATGATGACAAGGATATTTCAGATGAGGATGTTGATGCTGTTAATCCAAAAGCCAAGAAATGTAAGATTAATTAATAGATTGTAAAGCCATGCCAGTTAATCTGTTTTTGTCTCACGTTTCCTTCACTTTCATCCTCAGCTAAATTAAAAATAACAGCAACACATGGAACTGGTCCTAAGCCCAAATTGACTCCTGAAGTAAAAAGAATCATGCGGGAGGAAATAAATGCTAAATTTGTTGAGTTTTACGGCATTTCATGTGATATTTGTGTTAAAGATGTCAGAGAAAACTCCCTACCAATTGAACCTGCTAAGTTTGATTCGTTTGTCGCTCTTTGTGATCACATGAAAGCTGAACACAACGTTCGAGGGTATGTTAAATGTTGCAATTGTACTATGCGTGATAAGAAGCGGGCTGAGAGGCACATGCTACTCCACACTCAGCCAGGATCTATCTTCAAGTAGGTATTATACTACAGCTTTTCCTTAATAATGTTTTCATGAGATGTATGCATTACATTTATTTGATTCATTTCAGGTGTAATATTTGTGGGAAACAACTTTCAACTCAGCAGAGTTTTAGATCCCACATTTTACTTCACCTGCCAGATAATGAGCGACCCTTTCAGTGCAGTCAGTGTGACCGAGGGTTTGCTACCAAGCCTGACTTAACCCTTCATGAACGTCAGCACTTGCCTGAGGATGAAAGACTCACTTGTACTTGTGACATCTGTGGAAGCAGGTAAAAACTTTGACTTATTGTTTTCTCAAACACTTTGTGATTCCTGTTTACGTATTTTAATGTATCTCTCTAACTTTGTTTAAGGTTTGGTTATGAAAGTGGTTTGTTATTACACAAGCAACGTGTGCATGGAAATAATCGGCCATACTTATGCGATCTTTGTGCAAAGAGCTTCAAAAGTCGATGTGACATGGAACGTCATAAAGCTCAGACTCATGGAGAAGTGAAACGTGAACAGTGTCAAGAATGTGGCAAATGGTAGTATGCTCTCTCTGTTTCTGTTTAGGATAAGCTTGAAAGGTTCAGATGAACTTATCCTTGTTCTTCTTTGTCCATCTAAAAATTTCAGGTTCAAAGGGAAAAGTATTCTGAAAACACACATGCGTCAGCATTCGGGTGCACATTTCCCATGTGAACATTGTGATAAAACATATTCTGTACGCTCTTCTTGGAAAGCTCATCAGTTAACTCACTCAACTGAAAAAACACATATTTGCCCTGTCTGTAACAAGGCATTCAAGCTACCTGGTACATTGAAGGTATGTGTGGCAAATTTTCTTTTCATGCTTTTATTTCTGCTGGTGTTTGGTCAACTTTTTCCAAATTCTATGTTACTGTATTTGAATTTCACTCTCCATTTCATGAATATTAACTAGCATGATTTAATTGATGTGTGTATTTGATCATTTACAGATGCATTTAAATCAGCATACAGGAGAACACCCGTACTCCTGTCCTTTCTGTCCCAAAACTTTTGCCAGCTCAGGTAATTACTACACTCATAGGAAAAGGATGCACCCTGAAGAAGTTGCTTTATTGAAGAAGAACCATGAAGCTGCACTTGCTGCGAATGGACTGCCACCTCCTCCTCCGGGTCCACCAGTAGTACCTCAGAGTTTATCAGAAGCTATTGAACAGACAAAGCAAAAGGTTGCAGCCCAAGGGATAACCATTCCTATAGTTGATGAAAACATTACGTCCCTTAATGCTGATGTACTGTCAAATGATATTGAAGATTCTGATGTTGTTCCACCTTCAGCCACCATTTTAACAGAAAAAAGTGTTCTTACTAATGCTGTTATCATGTCATCTGGTTCTGTGCCGGACGTAAATTTTCTTGTGGCTAATGGTTTGAGAATAGTTCGTATAATTTCTCCAGAAGGCACTACTAAATATTCATTAGGGAGAAAAGGCGAAGACACATTAAACTTGGCCCAATCACAACTGTCTTTGGGCCCTCAATTAATCCAGGTCGATTCTGGCATTACACAGGAGAATAATGACCCTGAAGAAAGTGGAATGCCTTTTTCAGTTCTCTAAGTTGTTTATCTCCAGACTGTTTTTAATTTACCTAACAGAAGCATGATAGGCCTACTATCATAATAGTTTTTAAATAAGAACTGTATGAGAAGTAATAAGGAAAGACTCGATAGCAGGTATGCTATTTATGATGTTATGATTCAATAAAAAAAAGGTTGCCCCACCAGCCAGTAAATGGTGTTTCTTATTCTCCGAATTGATCCAGTTTGAAGAACACTCGGGCCGAAATATTAGAAGCTGTTTGTAAAAAGGACTTTGAAAGGAAAAAACTTGGGTTAAAATAGGAGAGGGGTCTTCAAAATCAAAACAAAGCTTGTATTTTATTTATATTTATTAAAATATTTTTTAATCATATAAATAACACTTTGCATGAATTGTGCGAAACATTCGCAGACATCATGGGCTGATCTGTCCTATCAAAGCAGACATATCAATCGGTAACGCACAAGCTGGGCAAGAGCACATCTGGCATGAGGTATGTTTAATTACATGGAATCCTAATCAACAGAGGAGGAGTAAATTTTGCTTCCAATATATTTTTGCTTTTAACATTCAATTATGTATCACCGGTATCTAAAAGAACGGGTACGGCGGCTCATCAATTACACAGCTAACTTCTGTAGTCTATGTTCTGAAATATTAAATTATTTTTCACTGGTAGAGATTTACATTATTTTATTTTAAAAAAGGATAATTTTTACATGTTTTTGCAAACGAAAAGTAAAATTCATTTCAATGTTTAAGATTTGCAGCGATTTCTAAAACAAAATCTTGGATAAAAATTATCACGGCTAGTCAGCCTGCCGAACACATATATCCTTAAACTTATTGGTAACACACACTTACTAATACAACACAGGAAGATACAAAGCGTTTGCTTTCATGGAGGTTGCAACACCTGCCATGACCTTTTAATTTGATAGGTTTGCAGAACCAATCACAGACAATTAAGACATGAGCAATTCTTGCGCCCTCAAAAAAACACACTTACCCTCACACACATAAAAATACAAGCATAATATTCCTACAATTTTTTACACAACATAATCTTCATTGGTTCGCAATCAGTTTTAGAAAAAGCCTGGAGAATGCAAGTTGGATGGAAATCAGACTAATCATGCTAGAAGTGCTGCTGTTATGCATAACTGCTTCTAAAAGGCGCATTAAAGTCTTGAAGATGTACCAGGAATGGGCACATTAATATCACTATTCTCATTCCTATTTGCTCACATACAAATTTATACACACAGACACACACACACACACACATACATTCACACAATGATACAGTCACACATGCATTTTTCTTACAAAGACGCTTGGGGCAATAGACAGTGTTTCCTCAACAAGTACCCCAAGCGAGACCACTATAATTCTAGATATGCCTGGGAGGCGGAACCGAAACTGGGACGAGATCTCAACGTTGGAGTGTCGTCTCAATCTCGGCATGTCAGACTGTGACTTTGCCCCCTTGCACTTCTCCAGAATCAGGAAACTTACAATAAATTTATTAAATCTAGGCTGATTTAAATATACAGTGGCTCAGCAGGTACCATGGCCATGAGAGGCATGTATCAAGGATTGGCCAGCCAGAGATGAGACTGGACTGTTTTTGTAACATTTGTATTGGCACTAGTTTCATGCTGTGGGTTTGAAACGAGCAGCGAGGTATACATTTGTTGACAGTGTACTAAACATATGTTGAAAAAGTACAAATTTAAAAGCAAATCTACCAAAAATTACAAAATAAACAAAAAAAGAAAGGAAAACTGGGCTCAAATTCGAAATAAATAAAAATATGGCTATTCGAATTGAATTAATTCCTAGGGTGCCTCAATAAAAGACCGTGACAAAGAAGCCCAGAAAATAACTTACGCTCCTCATCTTGAAGGAAAACAAGCAACCACAGTTTCAGTGACAGACAAAGAAGGCGGCCGCCGCGTGTACTACAGCAGTTCACCAAGCTGCTTGTTCGGCCCTTGGCGATTTTCTTTTTTTTTTTTAATTTGGAGGAAAGAAGAGGGAAAGCGAGTCCATTAGTCGGTGCCGATGTCGTTGTCCACGCGCGAGTTCCTCACGCCAGACTTGCCGGTCCAGGGGTACACGTCGGGGCAGGGCTGGCACGTCCTCATGTACCGCACGCCGGACTTGTGCCACAGGTTGCACACCTTGGGGTTGTTGCAGCGTCGGGGCCGGTCCTGGAAGCACGCAACAAAATGATAGAAAACGGGTGGGGGTCCTGGAATAGTCACTACTCTAGGACTCTAGGGTCGACCTGGCGGGCTGCACCGGACAGCTCCGCGAGAAGGCGCCTGCGAACTCGGGGGTAGGCTGCCCGCCGCACACGCGTGCGCGACGGCGCGGGGTGGGGCCTACCTGCCAGGCGCTGACCGAGGACGAAGACTCACCTGGTAGTTGCACTGGAAGGGCTGGAAGTTGTTGAGGCGGCTGATGGGGGTGGGGTCGCGCACCCATTGCAGGGCCTGCCAGTTGGTCACGAGCCAGACGTCGTTCATGGAGACGAGGGTGTCGAGGAAGGCGATGAAGCCCTCCTTGTGGTGGGGCTGCGTGAACCAGGCGGCGTGGTAGAACAGGCCGAAGGGCGCGCGGTTCGTCGTGTAGTGGCGCTCGAAGTTCTTGATGAGCATCTTGTAGACGCCGTCGGACGTGGGCGGGTTGGAGCACGCGTCTCCCATGGAGCAGCGGCCGCCGTTCAGGTCGGTCCACATGACCATGGGCACTTCCCAGACACCTGGCAAGGGAGGGAACGGAGGCATTTAGCATTGTGGTGCTCTGTTGCTTTTCTTTTCGAAAACATAGACAAACGGTTAAGCAATTCAGGGGAAAAAACAACATACCTGGGTAAGACCTGGTCGGGCAAGGGGGGATCATGCAGTCGTGGAAGAGCTTGTAGTCCAAAGTGTAGGGCCAGCTAGGGGGCTTGTTCTCGTACACGGGCATGGAGGAGTCGTAGGTGAAGTTGGAATCGTACAACATCTTGAACATCTTGTTGCCACCGACCTGACGACGAAAGCGTACAGGTTTGAAAACCTCAGCTGATCGCTCAAGTAGTTGCATTCGATGAACATTTGTTTCCACTCACGGCGAGGAAGGGGGCTCGCATGCCACGGATGTCCTCCTGCTTGACGCCTCCATAGGCGGCCAGAATCTCACGCTGTCCTGCCACTTCCTTGGTCCATTTCTTCTGGGAGAACTGCTCACCGAAGCTGTGCCTGGAAGCGTACGGCGGGGAGAGTTTTAGTCCGTTCACTGGGAGCGCCGGGCCCCGATCATCAAAGCCTTGCATTCTATCAATAGTAAATAGCGAAATGGTGGCGGCCATAGCGTTATTCGAAAATTAGCAAATCAATTCCGTAGAAATGGAAAATAGTTGGTAGCGAGCAAGCTTTAAACTCGAAGAAGTATCGCTCTCGGCGAAGCACTGCCTGCGTCTCAGCAAGCTTCTGCATTATTTACAGTCGAAAGAACGGAACGAACATGGCCTTGAAAGAGGTGCTCTGGGGCGCCACCGCATTCCATGCAGCACAATCACAATCAAGTGACGCCCGAGAGCACCGACCGAGTGCAACACCCCCCCGGAAAGATTCAGAACGAGAAGAAACACGCCTCTCCGTTCCACATGGACAGACAGGACAAGAATGGCGGGGGGGTGAGTGGGTGACGGCGGAGAGGGTGGCGCTATGGTACTGATGACGGGTTTGGTGCGAGATGACGGATGACGGTGCATGATGGTGCATTACTAGATGACGCGGTGCATGGCCATGCCATGGCTGCGGCGACGACGGCGACGGACTTACGATACGGAGTGCGAGGCGATCTCGTGGCCCGTCGCGTACAGGCTCTGCACCTGTCCGTAGTCCGTCCATTCGTGAGACACGTAGAAGGTGGCGGCGATGGGGCAGCCGTTGGGGTTGGTGCGGCCCTTCTCGAACAAGTCCGCGTAGAGGCCCTTGTTCAGGTCGTTGACGGAGTCGTCGAAGGTGAGCAGCACGATCTGGGGCACCTCCTCGGGGAGCAGGTCACCTGTATGGCGCCGCCGCACAGGCCAGCGGGTGGGGATGGGTGGGGTGAAGGATGATTCGGGGGTCGGTTCAAAGAGGGGGTGAAAATCGCGGAAATGTTGGGTGGAGATAATTTCGGGGGGAAAACGAGCAGAGATTCGAGGGGGGGGGATGAGTTTGGTGGCGCGACAACGGTGGCCGAAGAGGACAGGAAAAAGGAAACAAAAAATATCCAAGTATGAGCGAGAGCGAGCAAAGATATGGCGCCACACACGTGAACAGGACAGCTCCAGCACCGTCAACACATTCCAGAAAACACACAGACACACGTGTTCGTGCAAGCAGCAGGCAGTAAACATGGTCCCGTTCAGAGCAGAGTTCAAGTCAGGCACGGCCCCCGCAAGGCCGCGCAAGGCTTCGCAAGGCGCACGAAGGGCAGCATGGCGTAGCGTAGCCTGGCGTAGCGCAGCCAATGGGAGCCACGGAGGGCCGCACTTACGACACTGAGTGTGAGGCCATCTCGTGGCCGTCCGCGTACAGGCTCTGCACCTGACCGTAGTCCGTCCACTCGTGAGACACGTAGAAGGTGGCGGCGATGGGGCAGCCGTTGGGGTTGGTGCGGCCCTTCTCAAACAAGTCTTGGTACAGTCCCTTGTTCAAGTCGTTGACGGCGTCGTCGAACGTAAGCAGTACGATCTGGGGCACCTGCTCCGGCTCCAGGTCGCCTACAGAGTCAGCAACATGGGTTTTACTTCCCGTTCAACACGTCCTGGGTCCGCTGCTTGACAGCGTGTAAGGGTACCGAGCGACGAATCCGGATTCCTGGCCGTTTTCAAAACCCGAACCGGTTTCTATTGTCGGCCGAGTTAATCGTATCGGTTTGAACGAAACACGTGGCATTATTTCAAAATTTGTTGCCGGCATTCTAAAGGCGCTTCTACCGAGGGGGTACCAATTGGTAAATTTCGTGTCAGCCGGATAACGGATAATCCGGATTACTCACGGATTACCTTCGGTTTACATCAAAATTGTTCCTGGGTTACCTTTGGCTCACAGTATTTCCTCGGACTACCTCAAAATTTACCCGGTTTACCCCGAATTGCCTCAAAATATCAGGTCATCCGGATTAACGATTACCAATTTGCCGTCAGCCGGACTACCGAATTCATTACCCTATCGTCACAGCACGTGATATAAAACATATCATATTCCTTAAAATAAAACAGGAGGCTGCAAGAGACGGTGTGTTACGCGCAGTGGAGGGCGAAAACCAAACTTGAGTAGTTCGAAATGATAGCATGCAACAACGAGAGAGTGACGCACCGGGAATGTCCTTGCCGCCGCAGTTGCAGTCGGGGAGGAGGCACACGTCCTTGCGGCACTTGGCGGCAGACTTGTCCGGCGTGGGGGTGGGGTACACGGACTCGGGCCTGCAACACGGAGTTTGTTAGCGAAGCCCGCGGTTCACCACACCGCGCCCTCAGCTCCTCGGCCTACTTCACCTGGAGGGAGGGTACTTGTAGATGTCGATGAACTCCTGCGCCTTGGACACGATGGCAGTGGACGGCTTGAGGGTGGGGCGGGACCCGCGCCTGCAACACAGGGACAGGGTTGCCGATCTAGAGAGCGAGGCCCACGTAGCCAATCACGCACTTTGAGATGCCGCGACCCTGCTTGTTGAATGTTCGTCTGGCGTGTCACAGTCGGTCTGAGGTTTGGCTGGTTTCACTGGTTTGGCTGGCGCCGGGGACTTCCCTCGCACCTCGGCTCTTCCTCCAGAAACACCCACGTGGTTAATCCCGACAGTGTTAATCCTGACAGCAGCGTCTTCCAGGGTCAACGCATTGACGCCGGAAGACGACGCCGACGTGACTCCGTCGCTGTTTCTTGCCGACGTGCAACAGCACTGACTTTTGGTTAAAACGGAACGAGGGAACATGCTGGCCAAGGAGCAGCTGCTATGCGAGTTCGAGATTCCATGCAGTGAGGCGAGAGAATCGATGCAAGGCGGAACAAAACCTCGGACGAGGTGCACACTTACTTACAGCAATTCTCTTTCCACAGCGAGGAAATTGTAGGTCCAAACGGCGCGCGTTTAATTTATCCACAAAGTTGAACATCGAACCATTTTTGTTTCCTCGGGTGCCATGCTGGGCACCTAATCGGCCCCGCTCGCCGCTCACCGAACTGCTGAGCGAAATCAGCGAACAAAAGCCCCGATTTTTCGAAATACTCACGCGACGGACGACGGGGTGCCTCTGTTTCCGGTCTCGGGGACGCTGGCGGTGGTGAAGGTGGCCTTGCCTCTGCCCCTGACGCTGCCCCTGCGCACACCGCAACCCGCACGTCAGCGCACAGCCTTCGCTCCTTGCTCCTCAAAATCAAACTACACTTGTTTCTTTCCTAAAGTGAGTTTTCTTTTTCAATACTTTATTTTTGCATCCCCCTCTTGCCTTATCGAAATTACTGTATGAAAATTCTTTATTTTTGAGCTATGGAGAGACATGGAGCAGAGAAGCAACTGAAGGCTGATCTGACGAGAGAAAGGCTATCAAGAATGATGACATTTCTGCCGGTAAACCTTTACGTTTACACATTTTCCACGTTTGACACACAAGCATTTCATGCAAGCTTTTTCGGGTTGAAGAAAGTTCTTATATTTTCATTTTCTTTAGAATTTTCAAATAATCATGAAGATAAAAAAAAGTTTACACTTTCATACAAATTTCAGGAGTTATTGTTACTGTTACACAAAAAAACACTTCATCACTCAATTATCCCACATGCTACCTACGCACTGTTAGGAGACACTCGAGTGTCAAAAAGTTAGCATGCTGAAAAAAAGTCCACAAACATCAGAGTATCAGAAGCAGATCCAAACATAATAAATAGAGTGCATTGATGATTATGTTCTAGGAGGTGGATGGTTAGTTGCCACCAGCTACACAAGATGGTGCATTGTGCAAATTCAAAAAGAACGACAGAGCTAAAAATAAAAGTACAACAACTGGTGGACCAAAATACAGTGCAACAAGAAATGCCATACGGGTGCGATAAGTGTGACAATGAGTTATGCAAACGTTGAAAAAAAACCTCTCAAGCACGATTCATGCATGGGGTGACTGGATGGATGAAGTGACTTTCACAATGAACCCAACTAAATACAAAATAATTCTGTTTCAAAAGGGACTTTTTACAAATTGTCTTAAAAATTGCAAGACATTTTGAAATTATAAATAGTAAATAGTTGGGTCCCATGTGTTAAATCAAGGAGGTGGACGTAGTGATGCCAGCAAATTAAAGATATGTTTTAGCTATTTTCCTGTTACAGTATTTGTCGTGAAACTTGCTGGCACCACGCGGTCAGGCGCCTTAGGTGGTCAAAGTTGCAGTCCAAAAATTTGTCAATAGGTTTGAAGTTTGCTTCATTGGTGTCCTCCACAGAGTCGTCAAGGTCCCCGTCAGTTGAAAACTTCAGCAGTGTCTGTCCCTGGAAAACACTTTTCACCAATTACACTTTACACTCGAGTTGGTCCATTTTCCTGTAAACGAGCAAAATGTTCCACTCAAGTCAGTCATTGTCAGCTCAACCGTTCTGTGTACAATTGAAAAAAAAACTGGGGTGGGGGTAGGGACTAGAAACCAGAACCAGAAACAACAATTTTTAATATAAAACGCACACGGACAGGTTAGAGACAGGATGACATTTCTTTAGTGGATACCGGTGGTGCTGTGTAGTGAGACAGATAGACTTGAGTGTCCGGTGGGGCCGGTGGGTATTCGACGAAGGGGCATAGAGGGCACAGGGGTTGTGGGGTCTAGCGTAGTGAAGCCTGACCGTGTCAGAAGGGACAGGAGAGGAAAAGAAGGTAAAAGTCCAGAGGAGGAAGCCATCCCCAAATGACACGAAATAAAAACCACTGCATGCAGATTAGACATTTCAAATGAAGAAGTGACAGGAGCGGCACCGAAGGTCGTTAGTTCAAGGAACAATGTTAATCAGAAGAGCTGTTAATTGAGAGGAGGGCCAAGGCTCATACCTCGAAATACCAGGAGTCGACAGACTATCTGGGGAGGCTGTAGTAGGCCTTAGTCTGTCGTAAAAGAAACACATACTTATTTCAGTTGTCTTGTTCACAATCCGCTTCCACTTTCGAAAAATGATTGTACTAAATGACAAGCGAAGCTACTGAAAGGATAGATTCAAGTGATGAGCAGCTGCTCCTGATAGGTGAGAAATTTATTTCACTACCCCCAGAAAGAACAGGTCCACTTGCTACCTTCAGTACTGCAATCAGAGGCAACAATAGAAAAGTGCCCATGCCTCGCGTATAAACAACATGCCATTGCGGTAACAATATTTCATGGAAAGTGAACTGTCTTTCAGAATAGATGTCATTATTTTTTAACCGTGCGTACCTTAGCACTGTATCCTTCGCCTCCGGTGCGCCCGGAGTCTCACTACCCTCCTGGTCCTTCCTAACGGGGTGGCTGAGGGTCGAGTTAGTGACGGAGTAGTCAGCCGCATTCTCAACCGTAGCCCGGAACAGGGGGACGCTCGGGTTGGAGGAGGCGTCAGAGGGGTTTTCGTCAGAGGGAGAGACCTCGTTCTCGTGCGAGGTGGAGGTGGGGATGGAGGGACTGGGGGCAGAGCTGAGCCCGGTGTGCCCAGTGTGCGCGCGGTAGTGGGCGCGGGGGGAGTAGGTGGTTGCCGGCGGCTCGGTGCGGCTGGCGGTGACGATCCTGGCCGGCGCCCTGGCCTTGGGGTGGTACGTGGTGCTGGGGAACCTGGGCGACTCCGTGCTGGTGGTGGGCCTCGCAGCCGGCCGAACGCGTGGCCTCGGGAGGTCCTCGTCGTCCTCGTCGCTGCTCACCGACGGCGTGTACCTCTGAACGACGGGCTCTACGGGCGCCGCCGTGGTGCTGACGTACCGGGCGGGCTCTTGCTCGTCGTCCTGGGCCGTCTCCGTCGTCGAGGGCCGCACTCGGCGGGGTGCGCCCCGGGCGAACGTGGGCTCTGCGCCGTCCACCGGCCTGGCCAAGGGCCTTCTTGGGCGGGGCGCGGGCGCCGCGTCTTCCTGGGCGGCGTCGGCGGCCAACGGGGACAACGTGGACCTCGGGCGGTATCGCACTACGACGCGCTTCCTGCCCGGCAGCGTGGACGGCCTGTACGTCCTGGGGACGACGTTCTCCTGCAGGGGCGCGTCCGTCTTGACGGGGAGCCTGTGGTTCGTCGCGCGCTGCGTCGTTGGCGGCGGCGGGGTGGTGGTCGTCGTGGTGGTCGTCGTGGTGGGCTCTTCCGTGGTGGGCGGGACTCGCGCTGCGACGGGCCGCAGGGCCTGCTCCGTGGTGGGCTGGTGCGCTGGCCGGCGGGTGGGCGTCTCCTCGTCGTCGTAGTCCTGCTCCGCGGAGTAGTGGACGGAGCCGCGGTGGCGCACGCCACTGGGCGTGTGCACGAAGGCGTCGTCGTAGGAGACCTCGTTGCGCACGGTGGGCGTGCGGAACAGCGATGACGGCGTGGGCCTGCCCTGCGGCGCCTGCTCGTCCGAGTACATCGTCTTGCCTGACCGCGGGGACTCCGCGGCGACCTTGGGCCTGCGCGTGGTGGGGCGTTGCGTGGTGGTGGTGGTCGTCGTCGTCGTGGTGGTGCTGGTGACGGGCCGGGGTGGCTGCGGCTTCTCGGCACTGCCGGGCACGAAGTCGTAGGGCTCCTCCAGGTAGTCGTCATACTCATACTCGTAGTAGTAGTCGGGTGGCGAGGCGAGCGTGCTGTTGGCTTGGGTGCGAGTGGCCGCGCCGGTGGCGTTCTTGGCGGGGGCCTCGGCAAAAACGGCGGGCACGCTCTGCGACGCCGCTACTGGCCGGAAGCGTTGGGGTTCCTCCTTCCTGGGCAGCTGCTGGACCAGCTCGTACTCCGAACCCGCGGCGGGGCGTTCCTGCAGCTCCTTCCTGGCCGGGCTCACGGCGACGAACTTGAGCGCGGGCTCGGTGACCGCGGCGTCGACGCGGTACTCTTCCCGCCGTCCAAGCTCCTGGCTGTCCACTGGTCGCAGCCGCGCCGGCGCCTCGGTGGAGGGCGCTGGCGAGACTGGGCGCACCTGCTGGGGCTCCGCCGGCTCCGCGGGCCGCAGCCTCGTGGCGGGGGCGTCGACGGCCGGCCGGATCGGCGACCTGGGCGTGCTCAGGTCAGGCAGGAAGGACGGCGACGGCGAGAACAGGCCGATCAGGTCTCCGGGCCTGAACTTGGGGGTGCTCGTCGGGAAGGGTGACCTGGGGTGCTCTCCGCGGCCTTGGGCCGGGCGAAGGTGTCGAACGAGTTGTGCAGTGGCGGCGAGAAGCGTGTCGGCGGCTCCGTGGGGGCGGGCCGAGCCTTGGGCGTGCTGGTCTCCAGGACCGACGTGGGCCGCGAGAACTTGCTCTCCGGCAGCGGCGCGTAGCTGGGGCCCGGGTTGTCCTGGAAGCCCTGGAAGCGGGTCTGCGTGGGCGGCACCAGCCTGGTGGGCAGGTCGGCGTCGGAGTTGGGGAAGCGGATGAGCTTGGGCTGGGGCGCGGGGGAGCTCGCCTGGCGCTGCTGCTGCAGTTGTTGTTGTTGCCGCTGCTCCTGCTGTAGTTGCTGTTGTTGCTGCTGTACCTGCTGTTGGAACTGCTGGTACTGCTGGCTAGCAGGCGTGGGCCGGGGGGACGCGTCTGACGGGGACGCCCTGTACGCCAGGTTCGACGACGGTGTGGTGGACGGGCTGCCGCTGGGCTTGGGCGCCGCTTTGGGCTGCTGCAGCGGGGACTGCTTGGGCTGCTGGAAGAAGCCAGCGAACACCTCGAGGGGAACCCACCGCGGCGACGGCGTGGTGGCGAAGGGCGTCCTGGTGTCGTCGGGGCGCGCGTCGGGGCGCGCTTCCGGCTTGCCGGTCGTGTCGTAGTAGTTGTAGCGCGTGAACTCCTCCCGGAAGGCCGCCTCCGACTTGGGACTGGTGGCCTGCTTGGGCAAGATCCTCACTTCGGACGGGCTGGCCGTGGGGGACTTGGCCACGATGCGGAGCTCGGCCGATGCGGGCGCGGCGCGGCGAGGGGCTGCTGCTGGCGAAGGAGGACTGGGCGAACTGGGACTTGGGCAGGATGCGGACCTCCTTGGGCGCCTGGAGGAGCTCCTTGTCGACCGACCTGGCCGTGCTGAGGCTGCTGGGGCTGCTGGGGCTGGGCGACGCGGGCTTCAGCTCTGAGGGGGTGGGGGACGGGCGACTGGCGAAGTCAAGCAGAGAGAACGGCTGGAAGCCGGCGGGGAGGGAGAAGCTCTTGTCGGGGAAAGCGAGAGGCGAAGGGCGAGGCGACGAGGGCTGAGGCGAGGGCGAGGGCGAGGGCTGGAAGCTGAGGGAGTCTCGATTCGTCCCCGGGGCCAGTGGGGCTGAGGGGGTGGGGCGGGACGACGGCGCGGGCGTGCTGCCCACCGAGAAGACGTCCTCGAAGGGGCGCGAGCCGAACCTATCGCTAAGGGGGCGTTCTGGTTCTAGTTTGCGCGGGGGCGCTGGAGGGGGGTTGGAAGGGACGAATCGGTCATTTTGGAAGTAGTTGGGGAACGGGAAGGGGCTAGACGGGTTGAAGTAATCCTGTGCAGAGTTTGTGTGCGTCCTCGAGCCCTGATCTGTTTGCCTTTTGAGTCCGTTCGGGTGTCTGTGGCTGTGGCTGGAGGAAAAACAATGCAGCATTAATGGCGGACGAAAAGAAGATCAATGCCCTCAAACCTCGTCAAGACACGGTTCGTATTGGTTCGCGTGCAAAACAACGTGTTGGTCTGCAGTATTTTATACAGCTATAAATGACGATCCCTCGACCAAAACCATAGGTACAGAAATGATGCACGGGCATTAGTGAACTTCATGCTCGGGGCGGGGCTATACAACCCGTCTGTTTTTACATCAAACAACATTCCGGCTGGTCAGGAGTCAATCAAACTTCATCTCTAGTCGGGGGTTTCCTCTTCCATTTGCAACTTTAGATTATCTAGCGGGTGACGGTGGTCGTCTTGAACCTGCAAGAGACCGCGCCCCGCTCCGCTCGTCCATGACCATGACCATGACCACGGTGACGCATGACGCGTGCAAAAGCGGCCCGCAACCAACGACGGCTTGCTGCGCTCCAGGACCGTGGTGACGAACACGAATTGAAACACTCAGTGCCGGCAGAACCACCAAAAACGTGCCAAAAAACCAGCATGTTCCGGCGTTGCCTTCCTGCGCTGGGTAGCGCTGCCCGCCGCGCCTAAAGCTACGACCAAACAGGGGTGGCAAGTCGTGGAGGACAGAGTGGATGAAGGGGACGCGCGTGGGAAGCCGTGCCGGAAAGCCACGTACCTGGACGGCTTGGTCTGCGGGAAGGTGTCGTCGACGTCGTACTGCACGTTCACCTGGAACCATTCGACAGTTGACATTAACCTGAAGCACTTTTTAGGAGGCAAAAGTTGATGGCTACTTCCACGGCTACTCGTATAGGCATACACCAGAAGCAGTGGACATACGTGGGCGTTGTAGTTGTCGTTGTAGTCCTGGGACGAGACGGTGGGCGAGTACACGTCCTGGCTCTGCACGTTGAAGCTGGAGGACACGTAGGCGTTGTTGGCCTGCTGGCGCTGCGGGGCCTGCTGCTGCTGCTGCTGGGGCTGGTTCACGATCTCGACGTTCTGGGGCTCTTGCCTGTTGTTGTTATTGTTGTTACCTCGGCTGAACGGCTGCGGAGAGTTGCCCTGGTTGTTCTGGTAGTGGCCGTAGTCTGAAAACAGAAATGCACAGAGTTTATTGGTGCCTCACGTAAAACGACGCGGTGAACGTGTCTCTCCCTTGGGAATGCGTCAGGGTACCCACCAACATCGCGGTACAGCTGGTCGTCGTCGTCGTAGACGGCGTAGTACTGGTCGTAGTTGTTGGGCTGGTACGACGTGTTGGCGGGGTGCGCGAACACCGAGCGGCCCGTGGTCGGCGAGGGCTGGGGCTGCGGCGGCTGCGGGGAGTACTGGAGAGGGGCGGCACTGGGCTCAGGCCTGCAAATCACACGAGAAGCGGGTCAGTCTCGCATCCGAGGCGTCGGCCACCTCGGCGGCGTGGAAATCACACGTCGTGTTCCACACATCCACGCACTCACTCACACACATCAGTTTGCTATGTACAGCCTGAAATAGAAATTCCAACTCGCATTATGAACTTGAGTGTCAGTCACCACCGTCTTTTTTGTGCGTGTCATACCAAAAGAAAACAAACCACTACGAAGTACAACAACTTGGAGGTTACTGTACCTGTAACCATGAGTTTTCTTGCCGGCGTCGGGCCTTCGAGGCGTCGGCGTCGGGGTGGTGCGCGTTAGGTCCCTAGTCGGCTCCCTGCTTGCACTGTCTTTACCGGCCTTGGTGGCCTGGGCCTTGGCGGTCGTCTTGGCCGCGGCCGAGGCCTTGGCCCTGGGCGTCGTCAGTCTGTTACTCTGTCTCGACGCCGTGGTCGTCGCGGCCGTCGTCGTCCTGGCGGCCTGCTGCAGCGGACTCGCGGCCAGCGCCCTGTGTCTCGTCTTGGGGTGCGTCTGCGTCAGCTCGTGGAACGTCACCTTGTGGTTGGAGGGGGGAGGGGGGCGGAAGGACTCGGGGTGGCTGCGGTTGTTGGGGCGGGTGAACGGCGCGGGGTGGGGGGTGGTGGAGGGCGGGGCGGTGGTCCTGTTGTTGAGCCTGCTCTCCGCGATGTCCTCGAACACCTGGTACTGGTTGTTGCCCTTCCCGCGCCCCCGCGCCGGTGTCGAGCGCGACCTGCTTGTGGTGGACCGGAGCGGCTCGGCTTCCTCGTCGTCGTCGTTGGCCAGGCCGATGTGCGCCTTGATGTCGGGGTAGATGTGCTTGAGCGGGTTGAGGTCGTCGTACGCCTCGGTGGGCGCGAGGTGCACGTTCTCCACCTTGAACTCGTCCGTGTAGCCCAGCACGTCGAAGAACTCCTTCATGTCGTCGTCCTTGGGCTTGGGCGTGACGGCGGCCTTGCGCGGCGCGGTCCTGGTGGCGGCGGTGCGCGCGGTCTGCGGTGGGGTCTGCGGCGGCTCGGTGCGGTGGTTGGTGGCGTACGCGAACAGCGGCCGGTGGAATGAGTCCTGCAGCTCGCCCAGCTCCTGGCGGAACTTGTGCTGCAGCGCGTCCGGGCCGTACGCGGAGAAGCTGGAGGCCTGGACGGCGGGGACGGCGGGCGTGGTGTTCTGCACGACGCGCTGCTTGGTGACGCTCTGCGCGAAGCTGGGCACCGCCTTGGGGCGCGGCGTGTACAGCAGGCTGTTCCTGGACGACGGCTGCTCGAAGGCGAACTCGCCGAGGCGCGGGCCCTGCCGCGGGTACGTGCTGTACGCCGTGGTGTGCGGCGTGGAGTAGTACAGTGGCGTGGTGCTGCGCACGGCGCGCTCCGTGGACCGCGGGTACTTGGGCGGCGTACGCTTGTCCTCCTCGGAGACCATGTCCTCGTAGTCCTGGACGGGCGTCTTGACGGGCGGCGCCTTGGACGCGGTGGCGGCCGCAGGCACAGCGGTCTCTGCCGGCTTGGCGCGCGCCGCCTTGGTGGTCTCGTAGCGGTGGTTCTTGGCGTGGGGCTCCCCCTTCGGCTTGTGCCTGTGCCTCGCGTTCGCCCCCTTCACCGTGTTGCCCAGTTCGGCGGACCGGCGCGTCGGCTCCTCGTTCACGTCGTCATCCTCGTCGTCCTCCTCGTCTTCGTCGGCGTGCGTCGCGTTCTCGAGCGTGGACGAGTGTTCGGGGGCATGCGAGCTCGGCGCGTGCGTCGTGGAGGACGCGGTGGCCGCGATCGTGTCGACGTAGCGGTTGAAGTCGAAGTTGGGGTCCGCGAAGGGGCTGCCGAAGACGCCCTTGTGCCGCGGGCGCGCCTTCTCCAGGCGGCTGCCCTGCTTCTCGTAGCGCATGTCGCGGTGCGACTCGGTGCCGAAGGGCGACTTCTGCGCCTGGTACTTGTCGTAGTACATGCCCGTCTCCTTGCCCTTGCCCGGCGTCTTCTTGCGCTCGTCCGCGTCCCAGCTGAACGGGATGCCGGTGTAGCCCATGCGGGGGTACTTGGCCGGCGCCGAGTACTTGCTGCTGTCCCCGGTGTCCCTGAAGAAGCCTTCGTCCGGGTCGCGGGGCTTGCCGTGCGTGTTCTGCACCGACTCGGCCTTGTCCACGCTGCCCGCCAGGCTCGCCACCTTGCCGTCGATGCCCTTCTCGGCGTCCATCTCCTTGATGAACTTGTCGTAGTCGAAGTCCAGCTTCCCGAACGTGCCGTCCTCGTTGTCGAAGTCCTGGCCGAAGTCGTCCGAGAAGAAGCCGTCGGGCGGCCGGTACCCGTCCTGCTGCGCCTCGTGCTCGTCGTCATCGTCCAGGTTGAGCTCGCCGGGCTGCGCGGGCGTGAAGCCGAGGTCGACGTCCTCGTGCGGCGCGGGCTGGGGCTCGGGCGTGGGCTGGGCCGCGGGCTGGGGCTGAGGCTGCGAGGGGCTCTTCGCGGGGACCTTCTTCTTGGCCGGCTTGGGGGGCGGCTTGGCCGGTTCGTCGTACTTAAAGTCCGACTCCTTGAAGTCCTCGTCGTCGTCGTCATCGTCGTCCTCCTCGTGGTCGTCTTCCTTGTGGTTTGGGTGCTGGTTGGAGGGCTTTGGCCGCGCCAGGGTGGCTTCTTGCGGCGAGGCCGTCACCGGCTCCTCCTCCTCGTGGTGGTGGTCGGGCGACGGGTCGGTGGTGACCTTGAAGTCGGAGATCATGATGTGCTTCTCCGACTCCTCGTTCTTGTTCTTGTTGGGCCTACGGTTCGGCTTGTCGCTGTGCGGCCCGAACTCCTCATCGTCGTCATCGTCATCTTCGTGGTCGTCGTCTTCGTGGTCGCCGTGCGCCTTGTTCTTCTTGGACTCGTTGGTGCTCAGCTTGTTCCCCCGGTCATCATCATCGTCGTCGTCGTCGTCGTGGTCCTCATCCTCGTCGTGGTCCTCGTCGGGGTCCCTGACGGTCGAGTTGACGACGGGCGCCGCGGTGGCGCGCTCGTCCACCCAGGGGATGGGCGGCAGCGGCGTCTTGCCGTTGATCTTGGCGTTGGGCGGCACGGGGTCGCGGTAGTTGCCGTGCAGCTTCTGGCCGCGTTCGTTGATGTACGACTGGCTCGTCTCGGCCTCCACCCTGCCCTCCGTCGACACCTCCATCACTTGCGACGACGGCGACGTCAGCTGCTGCGCGCTCTGGCCGACGGGCTTGGCGGTCGGCGAGTCCAGCCTCTGGAAGTGGATGTGGTTGGTGGTGGACGGCGCGTCGGCCGTGGCCGGCACCGACACCTGCGTCGTCAGCGACACCGAGGGGTGCCGCGGCGAGGCGTTGGGGTTGGGGATCGGCACGAAGCCGGCGCCGTCGCCGTCGCCCGGGTGCGGCAGGGTGCGGTAGGGCGCGGACATGGGGTGCACGTCCGGGTTGCCGTCGGCGGGCCGTAGCGGCGGCGGCCGCAGGTCCTCGTTGACGGGGTGCGAGTAGCTGGCCGCGCTGGCCTTGCCGGCCGGCCTGGCGGACTGGTGCGGGTGCGGCGGCGCGGGGGTCTGCGGGGGCCGCGGGTTCAGGAAGGCGCTGAGGTTGAGCGCGCCGGGCCGCGCGTCCAGGCCGGACCGCAGGTACGCGGGCGGCGGCGACGCGGTGGGCGCGCTGGGGTCGAAGAGCAGGCGGTAGTGCGGCGGCGTGTCGTCCGGGGGCGGGGGCGGAGGGGCGGGGAGGGGGTGGGGGTACAGGTGGCGTCTTGTCGCGTGTCTTTTGATGGCCAAGCGTAGCGCGGTCGAGCGAGCGAGCGGGGTGGACGAGGGAGAAGAGAAACACAAAACAAAACCCAGGCAGGCATTAGTTGGCGGGTGGCGATGTTGAACCAAACACTCACAGCCCGGAGGAGGCGACCAAGAAACGAAATGGAAATCGCGACACCGCGCTCGGGTAGCAAAGTGATTCGTAAAAACCAAGACGCGTCATTACTTTAAGCCAAAGCGAAACATTCGGTTACTCCATAAAATTAGCCCTCGCAATGAACGGTTGAAAATCAAAAATGTTAGAGACAAGAATAGAGATACAGTTACACTGAATAGATATTAGCACAGAGAAACTAAACTGAGGGTGAGTGCAAATTACAGGGACGCAACTGGTGCGTGGGCGAGAAGGGGAGCGGGTGGGTGCACGGGGAAGGTGCACGGTTGGTTAGTTCGGACGAGGCGCAGCTAAAGCCATGCAGGGCGGGTGCTCTGGGTGGGTTCGCCATTACGGGGATGAGTCAACAGGCAGCCGGAGACAGCGGGGCGGGGTCGAGGGGCGGGAGACGGGTGCGTGTCGGGTACGTAGAGTAAGGTACAGTGTACAGTCGGGTACAGACAAGTTGGTTACCTGCGCAACAGGGTTTGCCTCTTCTTCCGCCTCTTGTAAGTCTCACTGTGCAACAAGTGGTTGTCGAGGTGTTCAAATGTTACGTCAAGATCCCTGGTTAGCAGGGGGTCACCGCTGCGTGGCACACACACACAAACAACACCAACGGTCAACAAGAACGGAACAGTCGGCCCAAGTGCGCACCGCGCGCCGCAAGTCTCCCACACCGCGCGGTATGGGAGACTCGTGGGAGACGGGCGGTGCGGACGGGGGGACACCCTACCTGTACTGCGGGGGCGGCTGCGTGGCGTAGGAGATGACGGACACCTTGTCGCGGGACGTGCTGGGCGCCTGCAACATGACGGCTCGCGTGAGGAAGAGGCCGCGAGAGCAAGAGTAGACCCCACCCCGGCGAGGCGGGCCACACAGCGGCCCGGGCCGCGCGTTGGATTGCCTATCCCGCACTCCGCAGGCGCGCGCGGTCAGGGTCAGGCAGATGTGCCCTGCCTTGCCCTGCCTGGGTCGGTACCTGGATGGTGTTGGGCTGGTGCCTGAGGCCGTCGCGGTCCCGGGCGACCTGGCCCAGACTGGAGGGCTGGCCGCGGTACACTCGCTGCTGGCGGTCGCTCTCCACCTCCTCGGCGGGGCCTAGGTCCTCCGCGTACAGCTGCTGCTGCGGGTTAAATTAAAGTTAGTTAAAGTTTAAGTTAAATTCAGGAGTTGCTTTGAACGGATGCAGCGCGAGTCGTACCTTGGCGATCTCCTCCTGTTCTATGCGCTGGCGTCGCTCCTGCTGCTGCTGCTCCCTGGATAACGTGGCTTGCGACCTGGGGGCACCAAACAACAACAACATCAGACCCTGGAAACAACAACAACAACACCTGACGAGTCGCACAGCGAATTTCTCGGAGCGTCCCCGCTCCTCAATGTCAGCATCCACGCGGCGCCAACGAGAACGAAGTCCAAGGAGGGAGAGAGAGAGAGAAAGAGAGAGAGAGAGAGAGAGAGAGAGAGAGAGAGAGAGAGAGAGAGAGAGAGAGAGAGAGAAGAGAAGAGAGGGAGACGCGCCTTGTGCGAGCGGATACTCGCACAGTGTGCGTGCGTCCGAGCGTCCGTGCGTGCGAGTGTGCGTGCGTGAGAAAGTGTGAAGGACGGCCGCGGCGGCTTCCAAGGACGCTGGCGCTCCTCGCGGCTCGCTGCGCCACTGCCAGACTGCCAGCCGGCTGATTCCGAGGGGGAGGTCCCGTCGGTCTAGTCTCTCTCGTGCCTATGCGGATCGCCCCACGAGTGCGAGAGAGAGAGAGACCTACCACTCGGAATCAGTGTACTGGATCCGCCGGTGGCGATGACCGCCCCTTCCTTTCTGTAATGGCCGCGCCGCCGCGAACGCCCTCTCCATCGTGTGCACCGCGAGTAGCGAGGACGGCAGACTGACTCCGAGAGTCGTTTTCGTCGCTCTGTCATCATCGCGCGCCCATGAGTGCAAGAGAGACAGAGCGACGAAAACGACTCTCGGAATCAGCCTAGAGAATTACCGACTCGCCCCTAAGCGACTCAGCGCGCATCAGCGGACCGGTTAGCGGGCCCGTCCCATCGTGATTCGAGATTGGAGCGAGGGCACGTTCAGTCCGTTCAGTCCTCGGACGACCCCACCGTACCACACTCCACCGCACGCAGTGGGTAAAAAGTTGGTCCGCGTCGGCAAGCCGGCAGTTGAACTTGAGACGCCACGTCGCGACGCTCGCGGCCCGCCCCTTTAACCGGCGCGCCGCCGCGCCGACGTGTGTGCACACTGTGCGCTGCGCTGGCTGCGCCTTGGCTGCGCGGGGTGTCGGTTACCGCGTTACCGCGCCCAAACCGCCGCGTCGTTATCCAACAGGCTGCTTAGTGGAGCGGCGTCCGAGGCGGCCCGGCCAGCGCCGTGCCCTCCTTGGAGGCGGGGCGCGACGGAGGGCCGAGCCGTGCCCCGCCAAGCCACGCCACGCCGCGGGCAGGTGCGGAGTAGCGCAATGTCAAGTCTTTCCTTTCGCCGGGAAAACAAAGGGACTCCCACACGCTGCGCTGCGCTGCGCACCGTCCGCCCACCGCCGAGACGCACTTCTGCGTCTGGTTGCGCGCTCCGCTCCGCTCCGTGACTTAACGCGTAGCTCGCGGACGGTAAACGTTGCGAGCCGGACGCTGTCTCGTTCACGTACAACGTTTTCTTTCAATTTTATCTGGTTGATAAGAAACGCGTCGGCGACGGGTCCGAGCGCCTGTCAAGTCTCGGGTAGGCAGTGCCGCCACACTGGCCTGCTCGACGGGACGGCATCCGAGAGTCCTTCTCGTCGCTCTGTCTCGCTCTCGCTCACTCTTCCTATAGGTGCGAGAGAGACAGAGCGACGAAAACGGATGTCGGATAATCAGTGTGCTGCCTCCCCGGCGGCGTGGTCTACTGTACCTCTGCTGCTGCTGCACGGGGGCGCGGGGCGACGGCGGCGCGCTCCTGGTGGGGGTGGGGGTCACGCTGTCGGCGGCGCTGTCCGCCCCGCAACCCACGTTCCTCGGCCAATCACAGGTCTGGAGCTCATGACTGCAACAGTAACAACACACTCGTCAAAACACACTTCACAAAAGCAAAATACTTTTTTTTTTTGCAAAAATTTGCAATAAGCACTTGGAAAGAGTCGTGAAATTGTAGATCGTGCTTCAGTTAACCCCGTTTGCCGACTGTTCGCACGTGGCGAGTGGAGTGGCGAGGCAGTGGCTTTACGCAGACGGAAGCGCGGCGTAACCGATCGGGCCGCGCTGGCTGGCTGGCTGGCTGGCTGGCTGGCTGCCCGGTCCGGCCGGCGGAGTGCCCGGCCAGTAGTGTGTTTATTGTATGCATATTACGCCATAGCGCACCGCGGCGTGGCGTGGTGCGGCGTGGCGCGACACGGGGCAGTGCGGCGCTGACATTTTCATTGTGCCTTATGCTTTACAGCGTCCACCAGTCAAACGGCACGCCAGCATCATGCCAGCGCCCTGTCGTATCACAAGCAATAACTGAAATCATGCTCAGGGCAGAGGGCCGACTCCGCACGGGGCTTCTTGTCTCTGTCGCACTCCCGGCGCGTGCCGCACGAGAGAGAGAGAGAGAGAGCGACTGCGTCCGTTCACGTCATCATTACAGGCGATGCGAGGCGATAGGCGGGCAGGGCGGCACACTGTACTTGCTCGCGGCACTGCGAACTGCGCGCTCGACACGTGTTCCTCCGCAAACAGCGAACGGCGGCGCGGCGACATAAACCTGCCAAAACGGCAACGGCCGTGGGTTCGATTCCCCGCCAGGCCACTGCGTTATTCTTCCGGCTCGGCGGGGAGGAGCGGGGAGGGGAGGGGACTCGTGTGTGGGAAACACAGCCCCAATCCGGGTGGGCGCGGCGCGCGGCGCTCGGCAGCGCACGTGCGGTCTCTCTCTCTCTCTCTCTCTCTCTCTCTCTCGCACTCACGGGACGTGCCGCATGAGTGCGAGAGAGACAGGGTCGCGAGACACTCCACTTGAAATGAGCCTGCAGGCCGGCGGACTGCCCACTCGGAACCGCGGATAGAATCGGGGGATAGAGTAACGCGTCGCAAAGAGCGCCGATAGACGTCGCCGATCGACGTCCGCGATAGACGGACCGCTGGACGCGTGGCGTGGGCCGCAGTGGGCCGGCCGGGCACCAGACTTCATTCTGACTCTCTCGCACTCATGGGGCGCCCCGTATGAGTGCGAGAGAGACAGAGCGACGAAAGCGACTCTCGGAATCAGTCTGCAGGTGTCACAATGCCACGCGTGCGAATCGCGAGGCACGCGCCGCGGCCGGGCGGGGAGAACAAGAAGAAGGAGGAGGAGATGGCGAAAAAGGGAACGGCCCTTGTCACCGCTATTAGCTAATGACTCAAGTTCCTGGTTCCTTCTGTTAGTTAACGGCGACGCAGTTGACCGCGGCGGGGCGTGGCCGGGGGGGGGGGGGGGGGGCCGCCGCGTCACCCTGACTGCGCGCATTCTGATTCGGCGACAAAACGTGACGAGCGTGCCGAAGCGTTGCGTCGCGTGGCTGCGCGTATAACAGCCCGGCCGCAAAAACGGCCAGTCAGTCCGACTGACAGTGGGACTGACAGTTAGCCGGCCGATCAGAAGTCCGCCTCTAGGCTCTCTCTCTCTCTGTCTGTCTCGCTCTCCGGGCAATAAAAAGATGGGGCAGTGGGGCTCGACAATGTGCCACTCATCCGCCCCGCCGTGAGGCAGGCCAGTTCAGCTCGCGCTGTGGCGAATCGATGCCGGTCACCACTCGTCGGCGTGGTCACGTGGCTAGCGGCTTGGAAAAGCAAGCCAAAGATCGTGTGTTCAAATCCCCACGACTCTCTCAAATTTTTTTTCTAGACAAAACATGCACAAATAGATGGATTTAAATGGATCAAAATTGACTTAGATTAGATCCAAACACTCACCTGTACATGAGCCCGCCTGTGCAGGACTCGAGCAGCGCGCCTCCGAACACGCACACGTAGTACTGTGTGCAGTCGCTAGGGTGGGGGTAGTAGCCGAACTCCTCCGGGCAGTCGAACTCGGTGGCCTGGGTGACGCCGGCGCCGTACTGGCCGCGGCGCTGTCCGTGTACTGCAACAGGAACACCGGGAAGGCGGCGGGCGTCAGCGGCGTCAGCACAACAAAGAATACAGTGTGGGAATACGGGGTTGTGGAGCAAGGCCGGCGCGCGCGCGCACACACACACACACACACACACACACACACACACACACAACACACACACGCGCGCGCGCGACGCGGAGGGCGTGCGTGCGTGCGTTTCGTCGCCAGCACGCACGCTGGCCGCGGATGGAGCGCCACACGGCGCCACGCGGCGTGACGTTGCGGGGCCGGAGGACGTTACCGAAGGAAGCGCGGCACCCCCTAGCGGCGACTCGGCGAAACACACGCCAGCCAGCCAGCCAGCCAGCTAGCCAGGCAGTCAGCTAGCTAGACAGCTAGCCAGGTAGTCAGGCAGTCAGCCAGAGGCTGCTGGGCGGCGGTTTGCATCCAAACGGGGTCGTTTCGAGCTTGTCGAGCTTGTCGCGCAGACGGCTTGCTGCCGCCCGAACCTTTCGAAACGCCCAAGCGCCAAAGACGCGCTCGGCGTGCGGCGCGGTGCGGCGAGCCTAGCCGAAATGACAGTAGTCCTGAGGGGGGGGGGGGACGACCCGGTGGCGAGGATGAGGCGGCCGAGACCACAGACACGCACTTGACTTTTTACCGCTGTGCGGCGCCGCTGCGCGTTATGTAAAGGCTGGCTGGCACGGAGGCCCGCGTCCCGGTGCCGCGCCTGCCGCGCAGTACGCGTCCAGAAACAAGTGGCCGCCAACAGTGTGGCGGCGTCCTGGAACCAGGGACTGAGGGACTATGCACCCGACCCGCCGTCTGCAGCGCGCCCGCCGCGGCATTCCCGTGCGACACACGCTGTTCTGTCCGCCGGCCGCCCGTCGAGTCCAGGGTAGGCCGCGCCGTCGAGCACGCGCGTGTGGCGGCACTGCCCGCCTCGCATTACCATTACCATTAAGGGCTAGACCACACATGATCGTATGCCATAGACGCCTGCCGCTCCGTCTCTCTCGCACTCACGGGGCAGCCCGTAGGGGTGCGAGAGAGACGGAGCTGAAGTACTTTAGTTTGGAATCAACCTGTCTTCGGCACGCCCCAAAAGTGCGAGAGAGACAGAGCGGCGGAAGCACTGTTTGGAATGGTTTGGAAACAGCTCTCTTGCCGGTCCGCCGGGTTGCACAGTGGGCCAGACGACCGGTGGAGGCGGCCAAAACCCTAGACGCGTTTTGAGCTCCACAGTCGCTAAATGGGACTCGAAACGAACGTGTGACCCCACCGATGGATCGCTCTCCGAAGGAGCACACACGTTCAGGTTGAGTTTCATTTGGCGACTCTAGGGCTCAAAACGCGTCTAAGAGTTTTGGCCGCCTCCACCGGTCTCCTGGCCCACTGTGGGTCGGCCGGGTCGGCGGCCGTGCCCGGGGCCGTCGCCTCCACTCGCCGCGGCGTCGCTCGGCGTGCCGACCGGCCGTCGGCTGCCGTGCCAGCGCACGAGTCACGACGACAGTGACAGAACGGACACGGTTTTCCACGAATCGGGCCGCAGCGCCGCAGCCCGCGCGAGGCAAAAACTAATTAAGTCGTAACATGACCGGTCGGCGGCCGACGGCCCGCGCGGCCAACGGGCGGCGGGCACGATCATGGAAAGCGGCTCAAATCACCTGCAGCTGCGTCGTATGGACACGCCCGGGGTGCACGCGAAGCACGCCAAGCCCAAGCCGCCAAGCCGGGAGCGAAACGTAACACGCTTCACAGAGACAAAAAAACAACAACAAAAATCGGCAGCGGTAACGGGCGACACGCCAGCAGCAACAACAACGGCGAGATCCTTGGCGAAAGAAGCGTGTATTGTTTTGCTCGGGTCCGCCAATGAGTGGCGTGGCGTGGCGTCGGGAACGGGGAAGAAATGAGCCGAAAGGGCGCGGTAATTGACACGGAACCCTCCAAGGCCCCAAGGACGGAGTGACGCAACAACAACGGCAGGAACAACAAAAACAAAAATGACAACAGCAATCAATTACAGTAATGCTGCGGTAGCCACACGCCGTCATCATCGGGGGCACCGGCACAGCCACGCCGTGGAGGTGTGGGAGAGGGGAGGGGGAAGGATGCCGAGTTGGAGTTCACAGACCCCGCGCTGCGGGCGGGGCTGCGGGCTGACCCACGGACTGGCAGGTTCGCCCACCCCTTCATGGGCCACTTTGGCTTAGGACCGACACTCCGGCAGCCCAGCAGCCCAGCCGGCCCGGCCCGGCCCGCAGGCGGACGCACTAGGCGACCTTGGCGGCGTCGGTCGGGTGGCGCCCCCGGGGCGGGGCGGGGCGGGGCGGGGGAAGGACGAGTGGAACCCGAAGAAGAACGACGTGGCGGAGAGTCGCGCGTCTGGTTACAGGTACAGGTCCCCGCCGTCGCCGACGCCGCTCTGCGACCTTGCAAGGCTGCCGGCCTGGCGGTGCCTGGCGGCTTGGCGGGGCGTGGGCAGGGCGTGGTCGCGGGGCGCCCGCCGTCCGGGTCCCGGACTCCGGTCGGACTCCGGTCGGACTCCACTCCGGGAACACGGCGAGCGATAACGCCCAGGAATGCCGACTGGGTTCGACGCGCCGAACGCGCCGAACAAGCGCGCCGCCAGGGAAGTCGACGAAGTCCTCCCGGAAAGGCAGCCCAGGACAAAGACTGCACCACGGACGCCGGGACACCGGCACGCCGCGCTCCATTCCGCGACCTGCCGCATAGCGCACCGCGCGTTGTCTCTGTCTCGCTTCGCCGTGCGGAATATACAATGCTTTGCCTGCCGCCGTCTTTCTCGGTATCATGCAGCTAGTCCCGCTGCGCGCGCGCACACACTCACACACACACAGGTACACACTTGAAACCGGACGGTGCGCGGCGGTGTGAGAACGGCCTTGCGCCACCACCCCGCTGTGTGTGTGTGTGTGTGTGTGGTGTGCGTGTGTGTGTGTGCACCGCACTGAGGCTTTCCTCCTCCTCTTGCGGCCGCCATACCACTGCCACTATGACTGCCGTTCCAGCCGGCAGCAATTCAAGCAAAGCGCCTACCGCCTATCCTAAATAAACCAGCAAATTTGCTGTCTGGCGGCTGACGGCTTGCAGGCAGGCAGGCAGGCAGGCCGGCCGTAGCTCAATGTGGATCAGGGCATCAGGCTGTCTCCGTCCCGCGCACGCAACTCATTGATATCGCGTTGCACATCGCGGTGAATAATGCAAGGCGTTTCAGCGGACTGAGAGTCGTTTTCGTCGCTCTGTCTCTCTCGCACTCATGGGGCGTGTCGTGTAGGTGCGAGAGAGACAGAGCGACGAAAACGACTCTCGGAATCGGTCTGCAGGAGGAATTTCTCTCGACGACCGGCAGCATGGCAGGCTCACCGAGCCGCAGTCCGCAGTCGATACCCAATCCCGCGCAACGTTTGCCGCAGTGCGCCGCAGTGCGCCGACTCCACGGCCCGGCGATCCGTCGCCCGTTATCGAGAATCGACGTTATTTCGCGCCAAAACGCGCGGAGCGGCGCGGCCCGGCGGCACACACGCGCACGCTGCTGCCACCAGAGAAGGCCCACAAAAGCGTCGACTTCTTTGTTGCCTTTTTTCGGTTTTATCGTCTTTTTTAGCCGAGGGAAACGCTTTCACGGCTTTTCGGCTGCGATAAGAAAGAGGCAGTACTAAAAAAGATCAGCCAGGAACACTCCACTTTCAGGCATACACGCACGCGACGCCATTCCCAAACCATTCCATTAAACTTTTTTTTTTCTTAAGGAAAAATAAAAACGGTCTTGGACACGCGAGGATTTGAACCGCAGCCCGGGAGTTGGCACACAGATGCTTCAACGCCCTCGGCCAGGCCGTCGCGTCCAAACTTCCACCCAATTTCCCCCACTTGCCTCACGAATGCAGCCCCGCCCCGCCCCGCCGCCATGTGGGCCGACATTAGTTATCCACGCGCCGCGCCTCGGCCGCTGCCTCGCGTCATAATCACAAGCGCAACTCGGGAAAACAAAAAACAACGACAAAATGAATAACAGCGACGGCAGAAATGGAAAGGAAAGAAAATAGAATGGAGGCGCGGCGGCGCGCGGTGGTGTCGTGACGTGCGTGCAAGTCTCCACTGACTTCCGCGCCGCTCGCTCCACTTTTAGTTATCGCCCGATTGAAAACCGACGCTCCGCCGGCGCCTTTTCGACACGTCTCCGCCCGATTTCCGTCTTGCTTTTTAATTTGCCACCGGCGCTGCTCCGTGAGACAGAGCGACCGTCTGGGCGGCGCGCGGCGCCAACAGGATGTGTGGCCGGCGACGACCCGCGCGAACCTTGGCATTTGGCGCCTCCAATCAGAACGCTACACTTGTAGGAGCACAGGCCTCCCGCGGCCGCTCGGTGTGTGGGCTGCTACAGTGTGGGTGAAAAAAGAGATAAATAAGGCGCGACTTTTTGACCCGGTATTCGAACCCAGGGACATTGACTGGCAGCGCGGCGCGCTCGTCGCCCGTCCACTGCTAAGCGCTAAGTGGCCGCGATCATGAGGAAGCGCGATAAGCGCGTTTTCTCGAAAACTTACGAGTGCGCGCGGAGGTCGCCGCGTCGCCGCGTCGCAGTGTCGCCACCACTCGGTCGCTCTGTCTCTCTCGCTCTCGAGGCGCGCCCCGCGGCGGTGCGACAGAGACAGAGCGGCGAGGGCACCGCCTTTAATTGGCGCATTAGCATAAATTCCGCGCGTATCCGAGAAAATGCGGCCATAAACACGCAGCCGAGATAATATTGGCCGCCACTGCAAAAAGAGTGGCGCCTTCGCCTTTTATCGCGAACAAAAGCAAAAGCCGATCGCGGTGGCGCAACGCACGAACGCACTGCCGCCAACGAGGCGGCAAAGCTCGTCTCGTTTCAGTCGCGCTGTCTCTCTCCCACTTGCAGCGCGCTCCGCGCTGGGTGCGAGAGAGACAGACCGACGGAGCACTGTGCGGAATCGGTACGCTGACCCAGATGACCAATCACTGCATTGGGGAGGTATTCGCGACCGCCGTCGTAAAGCCCCTCGCCGCCGTGGTCGCGGACACCGTCGGTGTGACGCATCGTCGGCGTGGTCGCGGACACCGTCGGCGTGATGCATCGTCGGCGTGGTCGCGGACACCGTCGGCGTGACGCATCGTCGGGGTTGGTGCCGCGGCCTCTCGCCGAGGAAGTGGCCGTTGTCGCCGCCAAGGCGAAGGACGCCGTCGTCGCCGATTAAAAGTGTGCGCCACACACGGCGCCGCGCAAGGCGGTGCTCGGCGCTCGCGGTGCGCGATGACGGTAAAGACGGCAAAGACCGCCATGAGCGGCGCGAACAATCAGCCATTACGACCGCCATCGCCGCGGAGGCCGAGAAGCAGGCGAAGCAGGTAACAAGAGCCGCAATCAGCGCGACAGTGGCGCACCGTGGAACACCAGCAGGACGCCCCGCCGCCCCGCCCGGCCGGGGGTGCGTGAGTTATAGACCGAGTGCGAAAACAACAACACAATTTATTTTTCGCTTGGATTTGTTCTGGAACGACGAGCAGCACCATTGGACCACAGGACCAAGCACGACCTAAGCGCGTTCGGATGATCCGGTCCGGTGTTGCCCGCGACCCGGGCTGTACTTTCGCCCAGCCACGCCAATGGGACCTGACAGGTGCCCGCCCGGCAACCGGCGCCTCGCCCCACCCCACCCCGCCCCACCCCGCCCCGCGGCTGCCGGGCGGGAACCAATTACCCGTTCTGGGCGTGGGGCATCGACCTTGCGCGACCTTGGCGGGGGGCCGCGGGGAAAGGCATCGCTCGGTCGTATCGACGCGCCCTGTGACAGTGAAGGCAGTGAAGGCGGACCTTTGACGGGGAAATGAAAAATCACGCCGTTTCGGAGGCGAGGCGGTGGAAAAGGCGAAAGATCCGGGGAGGGCGGGGCGTGGCGGGGCGTGGCGGGGCGTGGCGTGACGGGGCGGGGCAGTGTGTAGCACACCGCGGCGGCCTGCGGGGCCTGCGGTGGCCTCGAGGTCGTATCCATACAGCCTGCAGCCACCGGCCACACCCAGGGAATGACCTTGCCGCCTTGCCCCGCCTGGCTCTGCCGCGCCACTGCAACACGGCACGGCACGGCCGTCCAGAAAGCACGTAACGCACCACCCGGACGTTTCCAGAAAAGCCATCCATCCATCCGCGTGCGTGCCTACGTGCACGTGTGTGTGCGTGAGCGCGTCGATGGATGTGTTTGAAAACGAGAGTAGGCTCGGTTCTTCGCGTGACTTTACTTGGGACTCAGTCTGGCGGCCACGCCGCCGGCCCATAGGCCCTGCGCGCGGCGCGCTGCGCGTCGTTTCTCCTTAAAAGTAGAAGTGCAGAGGAAAACGAAAACGAGGATCAAACCGACGTCGCTTCACTGAAGCCCCCGGGCAGGTGCCGCTCGCTCTCGTCGGTGATTCTCACCTGGAACAGACAGACAAAAGGGAAGGTTAGCTAACCGATGGAGGTAATTTAGAAAAAAAAATGTTATGAAATCAGGGGCACGGTATTTGAACGAGGCGGTGGCGGCATGCTAGACAAGGAGGTCGGTCTCCTCGGGGTCCAAGTACCAGCCGCAGAGCAGGTGCCTTTTTTCCAAAGCCGCGCGTAAAAAGAGACAGGCGCGGCCCGACTGGACTGCACGAGGCAATACCGCGAATCCGCTTCACTTATCGCCGCGGTTTAAGGAAGGGCGCGGGGACGGCCGTCCGCGACCTTGGCGAGACAGAGAGAGAGAGAGAGAGAGAGAGAGAGAGAGAGAGAGAGAGAGAGAGAGAGAGAGAGAGAGAGAGAGAGAGAGAGAGAGAGACGCGGAGCCCACTGTCCCAGGGCGGCGTGCATGTGCACCTTGCACGGACAACTCGCCGCCGTGCTGACCTCTGGGTGTCATCTTACGGTGCTCTATAATCAGTGGCCGCGACCTGCAGCGCCCCACCCCGCCGCGCCTCGGCCGCCAAGGTAACCCCTGACCCCCTGCGGGGCCCACCGGGCGCACTAGGCCCACCTGGACCCGTACCCCCCGCGAAGCACTTCGCGGCACTGCGCAGCAAGCAGACGGATTCCGAGCGTCGTTTCTATCGCTCTGTCTCTCTCGCACCTACGCGGGACGCCCCATGAGTGCGAGAGAGACAGAGAGACGAAAGCGGTGGGCGGCGGGCGAGGCGATCCGACAGCTCTACGACCTAATGACGGGCATTACCGCGCCGCGCTCTTTAGCCGCGACGCGTGTCCACACGTGTCCGCGCGGCCCGCGGCCAAAACAAACACGCCAGTGCTGCCAAATTTAAAAAAAAAATGACTTTCACAGAGAGTAATTTTAATAGTGTGAGAGCCGGCGAAGTGCTATTTAATTTGCCTGAGACGCGAGTAGGCGCTGCGGTCATTTGCCGTTCGGATTAGCATCCTCTTGACTAGCCGAGTGCACGCACGCCGTGAGTCAGGGCCGGTCTAACAGAATCTTTTTTTTCTTGCAGGTTTTTTTTTTCGGAGCACTAATTGCTTGAATGGACGGCGGTCGCGGGGCCGATAGCCACTGCCGTCGTAAACATCTTCATCTCCGCCCGGCCGGCGCAACGACAACGACGCCCCGGGCAGGCCGGGCACGCAATCCACAGAAGGGGCGAAAAAAGCAGCAAAAAAACGCGACAGAGGTAGGTGTGTGTGTGTGTGAGTGTGAGTGAGTGAGTATGACGAGAGTTACCTCACATGGAGGCACAATGGGCGCGGACCAGAGAGAGGAGAGAGAGGAGAGAGAGAGAGAGAGAGAGAGAGAGAGAGAGAGAGGAGAGAGAGAGAGGGGGGGGGGCGCCGCGCACTTGACACGATTCGGAAGGGCGCCTGGACGTTTAGCCGCGCCGCCCTGCTCCGCCCGCGCGACTCCACTGCTCCACATCCACGCGGACGCCACAAAAGGGTACGCCACGCCACGCCACGCCACGTCTCGCCACGCGACCCTGGCGACCGCGGCGCCCTCTGGCGTCACACCGGGAAACCGGCGTTCGCGGGATGAGAAACGAACCGCGTTTCGGAGTCGAGGAGACTGCTGCTCGCGGAAAAAGAGAAAAAGCGAACCAGGTGAGGCGGGCCCCGTCCCCGCGCGGACAACGCCCCGATCGAGAAATAACTTGGCTATCCAGCACTCCGGTCGTTGACGGAGATATTGACGCCGGGGTGCTGCCAACCTGGGCCCACTCGGGACGCTCTCTTGCCGCGGGCCGCACAGTGGACCAGAAGACCGTGGAGTCGGCCAAAACTAGACGCGTTTTGAGCTCCGGGATCGCTAAATAGGGCTCGAACCGAACGTGCTACCCCTCGTTTTAAGAGTAATCCATTGGTGGGGTCACACGTTCGGTTTGAGTCCGATTCAGCGACTCTGGAGCTCAAAACGCGTCTGGAGTTTTGGCCGCCTCCACCGGTCTTCTGGCCCACTGTGGGTCGGCCGCCTGTTGGTTGGCAGCCCTGCGTCATGTCGTCAGCGCGCATGATCAACAGCGACAAACAGCGGCGACAGCACAAGGAGGCGGTGAGGCTAGGCGAGGCAGTGCTGCCAACACTCCACTACACTTGACAATCCAAATCGAACGTTTGCAGCATCGTCTGCGTCGAGCGTCGTTCTAGTGCCGCCCGCTCCTTGACCCCGGCCTGCCCCGGCCGCGACGGGCCGTGCCCCGGGCAGCCCCAGGCCGGGTCGACGCGAACACTGTCATCGCGTAGAACGTTGCCAAATCCCAGGATAATGGTTCGCCGCCGAACCCGTCGAGCCGGACAGCCAGGCAGGCAGGCAGGCAGCCAGCCAGGGTCAACAGACTCCGGCAGAGGGCAGCCCACTTTGTCTTCTAGCCGCTCCCACGACATGGCCGGCATGGCCGGTGTGGCCGCGCCAGCGGAACAAGTTTCAAGTTTCCAGCTCGAATCTTCCATCACCGTTGCGACACGATATTGGCATTCCTGCAGCCGAGGCACAGGCCAAGGCGCCGGCCCGGCGAAGCCCGGCGAAGTGACAGTGTACTTGCATCACGTGGCGCGGCTGCGCGGTGCGGCGCGGCGTGCATGTGTGTCCCTGAGTGCTTTCTTTTGGCACGGGGCGCCATCGAGGCACAATAAATTTTTCACGCCGCTCACGGCCATAATGGTATTACCCTATTCCACGCGTCGTATCGCCAGTATCGGCGCTACCGACCACCGCGCGGCACGCAGGGCGCGGCGCGGCTAAGTCCAGCGGCTCCCCGAGCTCGGCGTCGAGGCCTCGGAGTCGGAGGCCTTGGAGGCCGGCGAAAAGCACGCGGTCCAAGCGCCACCACCATGCCACCGCCATGTACGGCGGCCGGTCATTACAGAAGGCGCGGCGCCGCCTTACAAAATATGCGCGGTACTGTAACACGAGGAAACCGCGGCGGCGCGTTGGGAGCGCTCCGAGCGATCGCCGTCATCTCGCAGTCGCCCTAGTCGCCCTAGACGCGTTTTGAGCCCCAGAGTCGCTACACAGGACTCGAACCGAGCGTGTGACCCCACCAATGGATTGCTCGTTCGGAGAGCAATACATTGGTGGGGTCACACGTTCGGTTCGAGTCCCATTTAGCGAATCTGGAGTTCAAAACGCGTCCGGGAGCGCCTGACGAGCGCGGGGTAGGCAGCGCCGCAAGGCAGCCTTGTTCGGCGGGACGGCCTACCTCCGCCACCGCAGGCGGCAGACGCCAGGGCGGAGGACCGCACCCGCCGTGACGGTCGTCGCCCGTGGACCGCGCGGTGGTCGACGAGGTGGTCGTCGTGGTCGACGAGGTGGTCGTCGTGGTCGACGAGGTGGTCGTCGTAGTCGACGAGGTGGTCGTCGTGGTCGACGAGGTGGTCGTCGTGGTCGACGAGGTGGTCGTCGTGGTCGACGAGGTGGTCGAGGAGAAGGTCGACGAGGTGGTCGACGAGGTGGTCGACGAGGTGGTCGACGAGGTGGTCGTCGTGGTCGACAAGGGCCCGGACGAGGCATTAATGTAATGCTTGCCCAATTACTAATGCGCGATGATGATGGCTACCGCGTTATGCCGGGCCGGGCGGGCCGCGGTTACGCCAGGGTGGCCATACACGCAGCGAGGCAATGCAACCATATCAAGCGCCATTTCGGGCCGTCTGTCTGTGTGTGTGTGTGTGTGTGTGTGTGTGCCCCCTCGCGTGGGGGTGGATGGTGGGGGAGTCTGGTTGCCTGCCGTTGTTAATTAGCGGAAATATGATTTTTTTCTGCCCTCGTCAAGTTTTTTCTGCTTAATCACGCTCATCCAGCGCGCGGTGAGTGAGTTCACACCTTGTTTAACGTGTCCGAGAATGAATGAACGGATCCGTATAAGGAATCGCGGCCGGCTGCTGCAACCTGCGTTTCTGTTTGAAATATTTTTTTTGCATTTGAATGAAAGACAGAAAAAAATGGCGAGTAGTTTGCGCGCGGTCCGAACGGCCGCGAAACTAATGAAGCAAAATCTAACGACGTGGCCGACTGAATCAGAGGGAGAGAGAGAGAAGTACCGCCGCACTGCCCTCTCTTTCGAATTCTGCAAGTGTTGGAGCGCGCGGTCATTATAATGGCCAGCGGCTCCGTGCATCGAATGCCACGTTCACGGCAAGAACGTCGGCGCGCGCAAACACACACACACACACACAGACACACACACACACACACACACACACACACGCACGCACACACACACACACACACACACACTTGCATTCCTCCGATGACAGTTCGGCCAATAACTCATTGAAAAGATCGGGTTATTATTTTTTTTTCTTTCATTTTTCTCGGCGCGCGTTGCTGTCCGCGCTGAAGGGCGACGCGTCCCGCGGAGGACGTGCTGGACGTGCCTATAAACGACGCGTCCTTCTCGGGTGGCCAGGCCACCGGATTACTGGAAGCTTTCCGAAACGGTCACCGTTTTAGTACCCATTCGCTTTTTCTTGTATCTCGGGGTCACGATCACGATCATGTGCGTGAGAGAAGGGGAGAGAGAGAGAGAGAGAGAGAGAGAGAGAGAGAGAGAGAGAGAGAGAGAGAGAGAGAGAGAGAGAGAGAGAGAGATGAGTAAGTTTGTGTGTGCTCTTAATGCGGCCGTGACAACCAAAGCAATTTTTCTCACCGTTTTTCTTGTTCAGACGGTGTTGCAGAGGGTGGGGGGTGGGATGCTCTCGATAGGGACATCGGACTTGCGTAACACAAATCGTGCCGACAGAGCACAGGGCTGCCAGGCGGGGCGCGGGCCCGCCGCACGCCGCCGACAACATCCCCGCAACTTGGCGGTCGGCGGCGTGCAGTTGCCTGTCTTTAGACTCAGCGCCGTCTTCGTCGCTCTGTCTCTCTCGCACCTGTACGACGCGGCCCATGAGCGCGAGAGAGACGAAGCGACGAGAACGGCTCGCGGAATCAGTCTGGTGGGCGCACGCGGGCAGCGAGTCGACACGGCGAAAGAGCCACGCCGCACAGTGGGCCAGAAGACCGGTGGGGGCGGCCAAAACTCTAGACGCGTTTTGAGCTCCAGAGTCGCTAAATGGGACTCGAACCGAACGTGTGACCCCACCAATGGATTCCTCGTTCGGAGAGCAATCCATTGGTGGGGTCACACGTTCTGTTCGAATCCCATTCAGCGACTCTGGAGCTCAAAACGCGTCCAGGGTTTTGGCCGCCTCCACCGGTCCTCTGGCCCACTGTGTGCCGGGCGCTCGCGTGCGCGCCGCTCGGGGCGGGCGGGGCGCGCAGGGCGGGCAGGGCGGGCTTAGGGCGGGCAGGGCGGCGTGTTCGGATGGGGCGGCATCCACCGGCCGATCGGCCGACACTCGTCCAGTCCGAAGCCCAGCCCCGCCGAGTCACGCTCCATTGCACACAAAAGTAGAGCAATCACTCGGCAGAAATAAAACGCAGACGCAGACCCGGCTGAACCGAGTTCAACTTTGAGTCGCCGGCGGACCCCTGCAGCTTGCCCCCGCTAAAACGGTTCACTCGCTCCGCGCTCCACCCAGTCGGCCGGCCGTTTAACGTCACTAGAAGTGCACTTATGCTGCTCGAATAGGCCCGGCCCACAGTGGGCCAGAAGGCCGGTGGAGGCGGCCCAAACTCTAGACGCGTTTTGAGCTCCGGGATTGCTGAATGGGGCTCCAGCCGAACGTGTGACCCCACCAATGGATTCCTCGTTCGAAGAGCGATCCATTGGTGGGGTCACACGTTCGGTTCGAGTCCCATTCAGCGACTCTGGAGCTCAAAACGCGCCTAGAGTTTTGGCCTCCTCCACCGGTCTTCTGGCCCACTGTGCGGCCGGCCCGGTGTAAGCGTGTATCTTTACCCCCTTACCCAGGGTACTTTTTCACTAGGAGGAAAGTACCTTGCCCTAGGGGAGGGTAATAATTCCCTAGGGAAATCATACTCATGCGGGGTGGGGGGTAATATTTTCCTAGGTTAATTTTACCTAGGGATGCGAAGGACGGTAATATTACCGGTAATTCCCGGTAAATAACGGTAATTTACCGTAATTTACCGCGACGTCGAAAATCCGGAAATTTAACGGTAAAATTAAATTTTTTGGGCCATATAGTTTTTTTCGAAAATTAAATGAACTCGGGACTCAAATAGAAGCAAAGTGAAAACATATTTCATCGTAAGGATTAAAACTGACCGCCCTTCACCACCGGGGCCCTTTGTAAAAAGTCCACATAGGAGTTTTGGCTAGCTAGCTAGCAAGAAGACTGTGCCTGCTAAAGGGGGAAATACCCGCTGCTTTGCTCGTCGATCTTTGTGTCGACGGCACTGAGAATCCAAACGCTTTAAGTATAGCGTCAATTTGTGCAATGCTTTTGCATTGCCTTCCCATTCCCATGCATAGGGTATGGCATTGCACGTATGGTGCGAATCTCAGTGCATTGCACCATACGTGCTATACTCATAGCGTTTTGGGAAACTCAGTGGGTTTCTTGTAAAAATTTAAATTTGGGTTTATCAGTTAATAAATATTGACCCTATCTGCTGATTTTCATATCAATAAAAAAAAACCCCTTTTTACACTTCAAATACATTGGAAAACATGAATATTTGATAAATCAGCCAAAAACTCGAATTTTACCGAAAATTACCAATTTTACGGTAAATTACGGTAAATTACCGTTTTTTTCGTAACGTTGAATTTTACCGGTATTTTTGCATCCCTAACTTTACCCCCAGTAGGGAGGTAATAATCCACTAGTGGAAAAATACCCTCTCTCTGGAGGGGGTAAAAATTCCCCAGGAAAAAAGTACCTATCACAGGGGGGGAATCATACACCAGTAATTTCTTACCCTCTCCCCCTGAGAGGGTACATGGTCACTAGGGTAAAATTACCTAGGGGGTTTAAAAATTTACTAGGGCATTTGTACTCCCTCACCAGAAAAAGAGCATTAAGGGGTTCAAAGACACGTTCCACACGCAATTTCAGAAAAATCAAACTTTAAAAAAAGTAAATTGGATTTTTACATAATCTAAGGATAAGCCAAAGCGGGCGCCCATTCCTGAGTTTTGGTCATTCGTATACCTACCTGACTAACTCATCGTTTATTTCGCAAAGTTTAAAATTAAGAAAAAAATGACCTATGGTGCTGAAAACATTAAAAGTCGTGAATCAAGTTGTTTTCTGTGTTTAGAATTTATTTTGACTCATTTTGTATATGACTTGCTTTCTCTAATTGCTTGTGGAATTTTGTTTTCTTTTCATCTTTACCTCTTTTTGGGGGGGGGAAGTAAATTAAAAAATGCCCCCTGGGAAAACTTAATGGGGGCAGTTTCTGGGGGGTAAAAAATTATTGATATTTGTAGGGGTCTTTTTTCCTGGAATTTTTCCCCCCCAAAAATTTTACTAGTGGAATATTACCTCCCTACTGGGGGTAAAGTTACCCTAGGAAAATATTACCCCCCACCCAGCATGAGTATGATATCCCTAGGGAAATATTACCCTCCCCGTAGGCAAGGTACTTTCCTCCTAGTGAAATAGTACCCTGGGTAAGGGGGTATAGGTTCACGCTGACACCGGCCCGCTACATCGGCGTCCCCGTCTTTCCAAACGGCGTGGGGATCCGCGGCTGCAGGTGCGTCGACAGGCTCCTCGACGCGGCGGTTCGCGTTGCGCGTTCTGTTTATGGCGCGGCGGATTTTACGGTGCGGTCGTTGCGCGCCGCGTTAGAATACAGCCGATAAGTGTTTTTGATAGGGCGACTTAATCAAGTGTTGCAGTCGGCCCGCTTTGTGTGGGAACAGCCCTTCGCCGTCGGCGGCCGTCGGCCGGGTGGCACAGTGGGCCAGAAGCCGGTGGAGGCGGCCAAAACCCCGGACGCGTTTTGAGCTCCAGGGTCGCTAAATGGGGCTCGAACCGAACGTGTGACCCCCCCAATGGATTGCTCTCCGAACGAGGAAACCATTGGTGGGGTCACACGTTCGGTTCGAGTCCTGTTTAGCGACTCTGGAGCTCAAAACGCGTCTAGAGTTTTGGCCGCCTCCACCGGCTTCTGGCCCACTGTGGGCGGCCTCGCCGGGGAAAGGCAGGGCGAGGCGCAGCGAGGCGAGGGCCACCGATCGGATGAATGAATTTTAAGATAGGCGGCGCCAGGGCCCTGCAGGGCGAGGTCGGCCACGGTGTCGCGCGACGAGAGGCAACTCACAAAGAAAAGGTGTCAATGTTCGAGGCGGCGGTGCACCGCGGTGAGGCGCCACTGTTTTCTCTTTCTCGGTTTTTCCTTCCGTTTGGCGGGAAGTGCAGGTGGCGGGAAACGCACGCGGCGCGAGGATGCGAGGGTTGCGCGGGAAGAGGAAGCGGGCACGCCGTCGCTCCGTCTCTCTCGCACCGATACGGCGCGCCCCGTGAGTGCGAGAGAGACAGAGCGACGAAAGCGACTCTGGCGCGTGATTGGCCCACGCAAGCGTGCGCGTGCCGCCGCGTGCCGCGAGCGTCGTGCGGTCCGGGGCTTCCAAGGCGAGCACGCGCGGCGCTTCATTTCCACCAAAGCGGACGATGGCGTCGTTAGATAACCCGACCTATTTATCCTTCGCTTTGCGCAATCCGTCATCATTATCATGATCCCGAGGGACTCATCCCGGAGCGGCCAGTGGAGTGACACGACTGTCCCTCTCGCGGTCTCGGCGGGGCTCCGTGCAGGTGCGAGGGAGATGGACGCAGGTCGACCTTCCACGACGAGTGACGTCAAGACGGGCGGCCCCTGTGGCTCGCCGGGCCCGGCGCACGTCAGGCGGGGATTAGGACCGACCGCGCGGGAAAAACGATCCCACACTGAAATGTGGCAAGGCGCTGTCACCACGCGGAACGCGCACTGTAAGTCCGAGGAATATCCTGCGCACAGTGGGTCAGAAGACCAGTGCAGGTGGTCAAAATCCCGGACGCGTTTTGAGCTCCAGAGTCGCTGAATGGGACTCGAACCGAACGTGTGACCCCACCAATGGATTCTTCGTTCGGAGAGCAATCCATTGGTGGGGTCACACGCTCGGTTCGAGTCAAATTTAGTGACTGGGGCTCAAAACGCGTCCGGGATTTGGACCGCCTCCACCCGTCTTCTGGCACACTGTGCGTGGGCGTGGCGGGGATAAGCGCAACTTGCAGTGCTGTCCGCGAGGGGGTAACCACTCGCGTAATACCCTGTACACCAAAACCCTGTATTACGCGTAATACACGTGATCGTAATACCATTTTTGGGTCAAATGTGCCAAATTTTTGGCATTTAAGGCCGTAATACACGTGTAATACACCGTAATACAGCGTAATACCGAGTAGTCTGTACACGATTTCTTGAAGTGTTTACCCCCTCGGCTGTCCGTCTGTCACACTCACGGCGCGACCCGCGGGGTCGCGAGAGAGACAGAGAAGCGACTGGTTGTTGCGGCCGCGGGTCGCGAAGACGCCTCGCCTCGCGCCGCTCTGCGGTTTCTTGGCGCCAAATTTTATGGCCGGGTCGCGGCTTGCTCGCGGGGGGCACCGCCAGGCAGGCAAAGGCAGGCCAAAGGCAGGCCAAAGGCCCACGCCCGTTAGCGGTGATGCAAGGGACCCGCGGCAAGCGGCCCGTGGCGTGGGCGTAGTCTGGCGGCGTCGTCCCGGGCGACACATTTCCGCGGCAACGCAGCGACGTCCGTCAACGACGTTACGGCCGAGCGGTTAGCGACGTCGCCGACGGGGTCGGAGGTCGCACGATCGAATCCGCAGTACTGGTACTTTTTTTTCGGGTTGAAGTGGTGGCTGTCAGAGTGGCGAGTGCATGGTTTCCCAGTCAGCGAGGGCGCGCTGCTCCGGCTTAGCGCGATGTCGTGGAGATAGCCCGGCCGCTGCCAGGCTACCCGGAATGTTTTCCCTAATATACTTTTCCGTCGCCAGCAGAAAATCGGGCGGCACGGCTCTCTCCTTCCATTCCGCGCCCTGGCCGCCCTGGCCGCAGCCGCTGACGTTTAGATTACTCGATAGACAGAAGTTCCTGCTCAACACGCGAAGCCGCCGAAGCCCAGCAGCGCCGCAAAGGAGCGAGGGGTAAGCCGTTGTCAGGGGAAAGACCGCAGCGCGCAGCGGACTCATTCCGAGAGTCGTTTTCGCCGCTCTGTCTCCCTCGCACCTGTACGGGACGCCCCATGAGTGCGAGAGAGACAGCGGCGAAAACGACTCTCGGAATCGGGCTGCTGAGCCCACGGTGCACATTCGGCGAACCGTTCGGCGCTGGCCGCCACCGCGTGCTTCGGTTTCCACGTGTCGACGCGCTGGGGAGCGATCGCTGTCGTCTCTCTCGCACTCGTGGGCCGGCCCCTGAGGGTGCGAGAGAGACAGCGACAGAGCGACGGCGAAGGGCCGGACGGACGGAGCGGCGCGCGACTGCACGAAATTTCTCGTGGCGGAGACCCCGTGCCGAGTACGAGTACGGTGTGTAAATCAAATCATGCTCGTAAATCCGATGCACTGCTAGAGAGAAGGAGAGTGGGGGGGGGGGAGACACTGCTTTCCGACAGAACGCAATTAAACACAACTGTTACGCCACCGGCGCACACAAACGTGCCGTGGATGACGGCGTTCATCGACTCGAATCGGTCATCACAGAAATTAAACAAACGCCTCGCTTGCTGGCTGCCCCGCCGGACCCAATAAACAACGGCCGGCGATAGGGATCGACCTCACGAGGCGCCTTACAGTGCACCGCACGCCCTCCGTCATCGCGACGTGCTTCACGGCCCGCACGAGCCAAACGCAAACAAAACGCCACTAAAACGGAGAGCACACAAAAAAAGGGGGAAAAAAAAGGAATGGAACACCTTTCTCCGCGGACAGTGGTAACGTTGCCCAACAGCGAATGGGATTAACGGTGACAATCAGCGACCGGTTTCATAACTTTTAGCGCGGCGGGGCGGCGGCTGCTGGCCCTGCCGGCGGATCGAAAGAAATAGCACCAGAAAATTAGAAGGCGATGAAAACGGCCGGGGCGGCGAGAGAAGCCGCGAAAAGAATTGGATTTGGCGCCCGTTCGCGGCGCGGGACCCCTGCCAGCGTGCGGGGCGCTGTCTCTCTCGCACCCCCGCGGAACGCCCCGTGTCCGAGAGAGAGAGAGAGAGAGAGAGAGAGAGGAGAGAGAGAGAGAGAGAGAAAGAGAGAGAGAGAGGCTGTTTGGAATCGGCACGCCGCGGCACGCGCTGAGCCGTGTTTGCATGTCAGACATTTTGTGAACAAATGTGCCTCGCGACATGCGGCGCACCGCGGCGAGGCACTCGATCGGCTTGTGCAACAGCACACTGATTCCCAGAGTCGTGCTGTCTCTCTCGCACCTACACTGGACGCCCCATGAGTGCGAGAGAGACAGAGCGACGAAAACGACTCTCGGAATCAGTCAGCAGGCTCGACTCTGCAAGGGCAGCGCGTCGAAACGCCGCACCGAGAGGGAAAAACTTTGCAAGTTGCGTGGTGGAATGCGGTGGTGTCGGGGACTCAAATAACTGAGCGCGTTTTGGGGATTTGCTTTCGCTCCCGCGCTCCTCGTAGTCGGCGTGCGTGAAAGGTTAGACTCTCTCGCTTCCGTCGCCCCTCTGCCCCATTCACGGTGGAGGGAGAAACGGTGGCGGCAGGGGGCTGCCCAGCGTGAAGCACGTTTGGGGCGAGATGGGGTTTTTCTCCCGCTCGCGAGATGGCGCGCGCGACGCTAGACGGCTGGCTCGAACACCCGCCCGGCCTACCTGCGGTCCGGGCCGCGCACCCTTCCCGCCGCTGGACAGGGGTCAGCTTAGCCCAGGGGTGCCTGGCCGAGAGGCGCGGGGGCCCGAACGGTGTTCGGGTGGACTCGGTCACCCGCTCGGCTGGACCCGACTCGTCAAACGCCGCCGGCCGTGGCGTGGCGGAGCGGCGGGGATTGCCCGGACACCGTCCCGGCTAAGCTGAGCCCTGTCCAGCGGGGGGAAGGGTGCGCGGCCCGGACCGCAGGTAGGCCGGACGGGTGTTCGAGCCAGCCGTCTAGCGTCGCGCGCGCCATCTCGCGAGCGGTAAAAAAACCCTATGTCCCCCCAAAACATGCTTCAGCGCAAGTACGGGCGGAGCGGGCCCCGTGCCGCCACCGTATCTCCCTCCACCGGGGCCCCATTCTTCGTGGACGCTGCGGACTAATTTCGTCGCTCTGTCTCTCTCGCACGCGCGGGGCGTCCCGAACAGGTGCGAGAGAGACAGAGCGACGTGAACGACTCTCGGAATCAGTCTGCAGGACTGCGCTGGACCGGCAGGGTCCCGCGGCGCGCTTCGTGAGCGGGACGCAGCCCATTCAGTAATCAGCAGTCCGATTGCACTTTTCGGGCCGACCCTACATAAATGTCCGAACCCCATTCTAGCCCAGATGGCACACCATCGTCCAGGTCAAGTGGACGATGGTGTGCCATCTGAGTAGCATGGATCAGGAGTCCGTTCCTCGATGTCCCGACCGCGGCAGGCCCCCCACCACTCTCAGCCGGCGCGGACCGCCCCCCACTCCCGCTCCCTGTCCGGGACATCCCTGCCTGGACTGTACTTGTCAGAAGTATGATGTGCGTTCGTCTCGGTTGCACGTACCGTTCCTCTCCGATGTACAAGAAATGTTCCTTTCGGTTGCGCAGAAAAAAGGGAAATGGTTCAAACGTTTAATTTTTTTAAAAATGCTTTTATTTAAATATGAGGTGATGTGACATACACTCATTATTACCTAACAGCTGTGACACAAATTCTTGGATTTTAGCTTCATTTTAAATTTGAGTTTTACAAATACAACAAATTAATCACTGATTCAAGCTAAAATAGAAAAGCATACTCAACAGTATTTTAAGTTAAATATCACACACAATGTTCAGTAGGTGCCAAAATCAACTCAGAACTGAACCAAAATCAAACGTAGTCCAAGTTTCTTCCCACATCTTAATCACTTGTCTGGAACAAAAAATAAATAAATAAGAATTAACAACAAATACACAAGCTAAGTAGGTTATGATAATATGAGAGTAAAGTGTACTTACATCATGTTAAAATGGCCCACAAAAGAAGATGTACTAAAGTTGTTGTCTTTTGGACTCTGTCTGAGCACAAAACAAAACAAATCTAGTGTGCAGTAGTTGGGACGAGCAACTAAAAAGTCATATTGTGGGTTCGAAACCTCTATCGTAGTCCAAATTTCATCCCACATCATAATTGCTGTCTGGAACAAGAAAAATAAAAAAAAATTAACAACAAATACACAAGCTAACTCAGTTATGGTAAAATAAGAGTAGAGTTAACTTACATGTCAACGTGGCCCACAAAAGAAGATGTACTCAAGTTTCAGACTTTTTGGGCACTATCAGAGTACAAAACGAAACAAATATAGTGTGAAGTAGCTGTGACGAGCAACTAAAAAGTCAAATCTGGAGTTCAGAATCTCAATCGTAGTCCAAGTTTCATCCCACATCTTGATTGCTTCTCTGGAACAAACAAAATAAAATAAAACTAACAACAAATATAGAAACCAACCAAGTAGCTATGACATGATGTTTACCTACATTAAATTGAGTTGCAGACTTTGAGAACAACTAAGAGACTAGAAGAATCATATTATTAAGTTCTGTTTCTGATGCCGATTCATTTTGAAAAGATGTAGGGCTCGGAATCATCATGAAGGCAAAGTTTCTCTGCCGTCTCTTCATGGTCCCTCTGAAACATGTGAAATAAAAAAAACAACTGATGAAATGGACAATGTATAAAAATTTTGGATGGATAGCATTGGTGTCTTCTCGCGTGCAATGAACGGTTCAAAGAAAGAAAAAGGGACTTTGTAGGCTGTATGTACATTTGAGTCCATAACCTCAGAACTGGTAGCAAAGTATTACAGAACTTCCAATTATCATCAGCGAAACTTGCGGGCTATGTAGATAACCCTTGTTATGCGAGTGCCGAACACGAAAAGGGCCGGGAAACACCGTGAGTTTACAACTACAGAATTTCGGCAATAATGTGGGGTTTTTAGGTGCCGACCTTGTTAGGTTACGGGCCGCGGCCCCCGGGCACCGTTGAAATATGTATTACCAAGTACAAACAAAACTTACCTATTTATTCCCATTTGAAGAGAGCACCCGTGCTTCAAATTTGTTTCTCTTCCATCCATTGTTCTTGTCAGCACAAGGAAACAACATAGTTCGAGCGAAGTATAACACAGAAACAAAGACAAAAACGCTCAGAGCGCGCGCAAAGACAAGACACAAGACAGTCGGAAAGAGGAGCCAACTAAATAACACCAAAATGCTCCCAACCAAACCCGGGGGCGGTTTATTTGAACGGTCGTCCGCGCCAGCTCACGCTAGCCCCTCATTGGCCGGCGCTGATGGCGGGGCGCGGGGAGGACGGGGGACGTACACTGTCCCAAAAAACAACGGCAAATCCAGTTAATTTTTATGCAGCTTTTACCGTATTTCCCTTTTAACTGGATTCACCGTACTTCCTGACAAGATTCACCGTACTGCCAGAGACAGGATCCACCGTACCCCATTTTGCCCCCCAGGGTCAATAATGTCATGAAAAAGGGAAAATGAATAGTCTCGCAGGGGGTGAGGGGGTCTGTGACTGAAGGGAACGGCAAGAGCCATGGCTAAATCTCACACTGACTGTGGACAGCGGGATCTTTGTCTAAATAGAGAAGCTGATGTCGCTTACCAACTGTTTACCCTGGAGCAAAGGAGCTGCAGCAGGGACAGGAAGGATGAGCCTTGTTGTCTGCATGCCCTATCCCATAGGCACTTCTTGATGGAATACGCTTCAGCAACTTGTTCATACGTTTCATGTTTGAAAGATCAACTCAGGCTGAATGAGAGTGAAGTTTCTCCACACATTTACACATTTACACATTTCGTCCACCAACATAAGCGAATATGAAACTTTCACTGTAGTCCACAATGATTGTGCCACCACAAAGATGGTAGAAATGAAGGTTAGAGGCGTCCAAGTGTTTTCGCACTGATTGACCGACAACACACCGTAATGGCACATCCTCGTTTCCATTGTTGTTCCTGCAGCGGGCCGCAATGGATTGGTGGTGAAGACAGTCCATGACACACTCATGTTCTCAAAGCATTTACTGAAAATTAGTCGAGGATTGAGAAAGTTTAGCAAGATGCAAACTGTTTTGCTGTTGCAGCAAAAAACAATCTACTTTCCTTTGTTTGTGATGTTTTTGTTTTCTTTCCACAGTACCAACCCTTCGCTACCAACTGCGAGTTCGAGAATTAGATATTTTTGTGGGAATAATTAACAGCCTGTGCATATCAGGACCAGAAAAGCGGCGTGCGCGAACCCTCTCCGCTGCACAGAGAGTTTAGGACTCAAAATGTTGAAAAGTAAAAGTAGTTTCTTTAGTGGCATTTTACTCTGCCAATAACGTGCAGCCCGCCAGCGACGAGCAGACGACGGGCTTGTTGCTGGGCAGGCCGTCGCTGTTGTTTGTTGTCTGGCCCGCACGGGTTTTTTTTTTTTAACGAAAAGTACATCAGATTTGTGGTATGGATCGGATGTGAGGTAGTTTTCGGTAATAATCTACCTTACTGATCCCGTATGCCCGTTTTTAGGGGTTTTTTCAGAAGGTTAGGCCCGTCAGTGTCGGCATCTTTCGTGCCCGTGGTGCGTTCATCCATGGTTCAACATGAATCGGTTACCTTTGCATTTCGCGCGGTAGAACGTAAGTTTGTCCCGCATTTAAAAAAAAAAAATCACGTGAATTGCTTTGCTTTTGAATGGCACTCCGGAGGCGAATATGTTCTATATCGCCTTTGTGATGTTACCATAGCACTGCTATTCCAAGCATCCCTTTCGTCACACTGTCTTTCTTGCACTGGGCAGCCAGCAGCCGTCTCGTGTGAGTGCGAGAGAGAGGGACGAAACGGTGTACAGATTCAGTCTGCTGGCCCCAGCCCCAGGCTCATTAGTTATTGCAACCTCCTGCCTTGCTTTTCTTCTCAAGTTTTACATTTAACCTGTCAGAAGCATTAACAAGCTGCATTATTTTTGCTTTGTTCACTGTTTGTTTGTTTGTGAGGCCCTTATGTTGTGACTAATGCTTTGTTGTGTGTGTGTCAATACAGGTTGAAGTAGGAGAGTGTGTAGTCAGGACCCAGTGATGTTGAGCGGAAACCGTCTTGCTGGGAAGGTGGTCCTGGTCCAGCGTTCAGGAGAGCTGATGTGCCGTCATCCTTTGTAACCCCGCTGAGTGGGTAAGTTCGTTCCTTTTCAACGGTAGAAAAGACAGCTTTGATTTAAAACACTAATGTGTGTGCATATGTTTGTGAATTCAGGGTGTGGTTGGAGCACTTGAAAGCAGCATCATCTCTCTACAACCTGAAGCATCACCAGCGGTTGATCGATTGTTTCTGCTTCCCACATTCTGGACAGCGGGAAGAAGCAACAACTCTACAATTTTGTAGATTCTGCCACACATTCTGGAGAGCGGGAAGAAGCAACAACTCTACAATCTTGTAGATTCTGTCAGTGCAGTTAATTATCTGATGGCTTGTTTTCTTTGTGCCCAGTTCTTTTCCCTGCAGTTTTCTGCATGCAATAACCAATGAAGGTCAAGACTTAGACTGTATGATGGGCAAAACACTGGAGTAAAGACAAAGTCTTCAAAATGGATACCTTATCACTGTTTATTTGAGTGTATGAACAATTTGGTAATAATAATAGAATCTTTATTCAAATATTAGTTGTAGTCATCAAAGAGAATTGTCCTGCTGCTGCACTCTAAAATTTGGTAAATAACAATGTTTTTCTTTCATAAAATCCTAGTTCATTCTTTGTATGTCAGACTTAATCAATATAGTTCCTTAAAGTTAATGAAAACTGTAGTCTGACTTAAAAGATAAAAAAATATATACTATTCAAACTCTTAACAAAATACTTTCTTTTTCGGGCACGGCCTGGACGTACCCCCGTCGGGACGTTCCCCCCTGTTTTATTAGTATTTCTTACAATATATTTATTGAATATTTTTATTCGATGGATATTGTTATTAATTCTTTTCGAGTTGACAGAAAAAATCACCCCTCGTCCCAGGAATATTTTTTTCATACGTTTATGATAATCAAAATGTTCTCTTTTCTCGAGCTGCATGCGGAATTTGTAATGGTAGTGCGGGGTAGATGCGCATGCGGACCGACGGATGGCTTCCCTAAAACTCTGACACTAAAGGGTCCAACCTGTCTTAACCAAACCTAACGGGCTAGCGACAGATCTTATGCTACTCGCAACAGATCTTACGCTACTCACAACAGATCTTACGTCGTGACAGATCTTACTCTACTCACGACAGATCTTAATCTATTCCTGATAGATCTCATCTCGCGATTGATTTTAGTCTACTTCCAGCAGATCTGAAGTCGTGACAGGTCCTTCTCTACTCGCGACAGATCTTGGTCTACTCGTAACAGATCTTACACTGTTCGCGCCAGCTCTTCGTCTACTTGTGACAGACCCTTTCGAGAAACTCCGTATGTAGCTCATTAGAGAGAGGAAATATTTTGACTATCTAAAAAATATTCTTAAATATTTTTGGGACGACGGACGATTATATCTGTTTATTCCAGAGTGAATTAAAATAATATCCACCCAATATATTTATTCATTAAAAATATTGTATGAAATACTATAAAACAGGGGGAACGTCCCGACGGGGGTACGTCCCGACGTTTCCCTCTTTTTCTTTCGGTAATTAAGTAATTTACTAAGTTAATTTTGTAATTTCGTGTTAAAAAAGTAGGCAATAAAATTTTTGGTCTGGCCTAACTGTTACAATAATGTTTTGATAATTTAGTGGAAAACTTGCCAATGGCGTTGACTAGCCTTGTCACTGAAGCCGACATTGTTAGCACTGGAGCTGATCGTCTTGTATGCTCACCTCCAAGCCGGCAAATTACTCTGGAATGATTCACACAAAAATCTCATAATAGTTTACTTTCTTTGTTACTTAAATTGTTGAATCTCTAGTATTATCATTTTTAAAAAATTGTTACCTCTCTATAAATTCAAATGTGAATTTTAGCTCTTTTGGATAATGAGCATCAAAAATAAAAGCTGTCTGCATCAAGCCCAAAGTGGCATCTGTGCTATTATCAGTAGTGAGCACTACCTCTCTGTCGAGGCACACATAAAATTTCTCGGCTGTGTATTTGTCGGTATCTGGAAAAAATATAGTGCGGATCAATCAATGACCTTCTAAGAAATGTCAATGTTTCTGTACTAAAATAAATAATACTTTACCAAGAACTATTATAGTAAGCTCTCCTGTTAGATTGGGCACACATGTCACCAAGTCATATTCTGGACTGGTTCTCTGCAGAAAACAAAGGTTTAGATTTTGCTTATGTATGCAAAGTGTTACAAGCTGGATTGGTCTTACCTCAGCAGTTTTTATCAAGGCCTCTGTCTTTTCATTAAAGTAATTTGCAAGCATTTGGATTGTTAAAAGAAGCATCACTTTGGGGTTTTTGCCTGAATCCTCCCATTTCCAATACTCAGCAACATTCTGTATCCCACTTTCAGAGGAATTGTTTGCAAGATATTGGAGAAGTAGTCTTAAGTGATTCTCGCTATAGTCCTGCATTGGAATCCCTAGATTCTGGCCACAGAGTCGCAAGAAATGAAGTGACTGCCACCTTAGTTCAAAAAGAAATGGCCAAGCTGATTTAAGTTTTGCCATTTCATTTACACCATCTGGGTAGAAAAATAATTATTAGTTTTATCTGAATGGCAGTTCCTATGCTTTAATCTATCAAATCATGGTTAATGATTTTACCTGGATCATCCTGCTTCTTGTCCGATATCTTCTTCAGAGCTGCCGTAATGTCCTTCCTTTGGAGCTCATAGCTCTGGTGCATTAGTTTTGTAATGACTGTAGTGTCCATATTTTTTGTCCTCATGGTGCGAGACATGGTTTGAAGAGTCATTTGATGATCCTCTTGGGTGTATTGCATGTCCTCTGTTACTTCAGGATTGTACTCCTGGGCAATAACACCTGGTGTACCTTTGGTTTGGACTGCACGACGGGAAGGACGAATAAGGGGACCCTGGTCAGGTTCTTTTGCCCTTCGACCTTTGTTCTCCATAGAAATGCTAAAAGTATTCAAGAAAACGGCATAACCAGTCTTTCCGCACATATTCTTAATACAGTTGTATTTGGTAGTGACTTGAGATGCTACTGATTCATAGATACTCGTTCCAGGTGTTTTGGTTTTGACATAATAAAAGTCTTTGAATGATTCATATGAATTAAATAGGTCTGTCATTAGCCACTGCTTTAGCTCCACAACATCCTTCATATCTGCTAGTCTGTTCTCTTTATCACTTTTATTCAACCTATTTAGTATGCTTATGTTAATGTTACTCCATGGTACTAAATACTCATAGGACTTCCATTCTTTTTCGGATGTTTCTGAAAACAGAAAAAAATTATCAGAAAAACTAGTAAGTAGTCTGTTGTCAAAATTGCTAGTTAAACCCCATAATATTACCTCCTTCCGTGATTAGTTCCTGGTTCAGAGGGACCACTGCAATAATGTTTTTAATATTAAAAATAGTATTTTGATACCAAGAAACACTGAGTTTCTCATTCTGCATAACTAGAGCCTACCTTGATCATGATCCATGTCATCATCCATGTTCTGATTATATTGACTGTTACTGTACTCAACAATTTCTTGATCATCCACTGCAAAACAAATAATTATTGAACAAAAATGGTTGCTTTGAAAACAAAACTATTGAAATTACCATTTTTTTCTGTTCCAAACGTACCAAACATTCCTTCACCTTCTCTCATTCCTCCACCAAGTGTCACCAAAGCTTCGGCCGCCTGGACGGTGGATGAGGACCGAGATGAGGACGCCTGCACATCGTTTGTCAGAACACAAAAAGTGGCATCACGTTTCCATTATGTTTTGTCTATCAGCAGCGCACAGATCGAAACTTAGGCTTACCATTTTCTAGTTGTTTTTGATCGAATTGATTGAAATGAAATTTGGCGAACCACAACGTTTCTTCGATTTAAAAATTTGAGAGCTAGCAAAAACGGAACCAAGCATACCAACCTTAGATGGTTAATTTTTTTTTCCCTAACAAATTAAAAAAGAAATACGCACGTTTTGGCTTCTGGTAGGAAGTTTTCTACATCTTTGAATACTATGCTCAATATTTTTCACATTTTCCTTATTTTTTAACCCTATTGCAACAACCAGCTTGAGGTTTAGCTCGTTTGTTTTTACTCAAGTGTTTGAGCACTTGATTCGGAAAGCTTGCTTCCGGAGGAGGTCTAACTTAAACTTTACTGAACGAACCCTGCATGTATTTGTAATGCATTGGCTTGAAATAATCCACACGTAGCCGCCTCAGATTTGTGCAGCCTCAAACGTTGACCATTAAAATTTGTTAGGGGCAGGAGATGGATTAATGCCTGTAAGTGCAGCCTCGAACGTTGAATGAACAATGAGCTTCGTTTAGCTCAGCAGCTGGACCACGACCATTGATTTGGTTATATTTTGTTTTAGGTTTTTCTTGGCCTCGGATCGGAGGGCACAACCAGCAAGCTTTGCTCTCTTTGATTTTCCTCCGCCTCTGTTTTAAGTAGTGAGGGCCTGTTCGCCTATCAAGGTAATTATTTAATGATTCTGACTTCATTCTGACTATTTATGTTATTGACAAAGTTTCTCCCAATTCACTATTAATTGCTATTTGCAGATCAAAATGGGCATATCTGCAGAGGTCCATCGGGCCAGAATTGGCTCCTATCAATGCAGAAGTATTCGATCAAGTAAAAGCAAGTATGAAAAGAGCTCAAAGATCTCCTTCAGATTACCTATGCCGCTGCTCTTAACTCTCCTTCTCCTGTTTATGGCGGGTATTGAATGTAACCCTGGTCCATCATATCCTTGTGCGAACTGCCCTGAAATGTCTTCAAGTGCTGAGAAATACTTCGTTCATCAAAAGGAAAAACATCCATCAATCAAATGCTGCTTCTCTGAATGCTCTAACTATTTTATGACATTGAGTGCTTTTCAGTCCCACTTAACTAGATCCCATGAACCGAGGAAAGGTGCGTGTCAACTCAGCAATGTACAGTGTCCAGTTCTGAATTGTGATGTGCCTCTTACGGGAACCTTCAAAAAACACCTGGAGGACCACTTAGATGCTGGGGACACATTCGAATGTCCATACAGTGATTCATGTAAAACTGTTCATTCTAAGAAGTCATCATTCAGAACACATGTTTCACAAAAACATGCACCGACTTCCAGCCCCATTTCAAGACCCGAAGTTTTACCATCAACCAGCAAAACCGTAGTTTCTCCCCCAGTTGTCTCAGCCAATCTTCCACCTTCCAGCAGTGCTCCAAAGGAAGTTTTACCATCAACCTGCCACACTGCAGTTTCTCCACCACTTGTCTCAGACAATCCATTCCCACCAAATGTCATCAAGAGTAAAGTTGTTATGTTTTATTTGGATCTGGAAGGATTGAAAGTGTTGCCGTCATCGACAGTGCAATTCATTAGTGACAACATCGCTGTATTTACAGAATTATCACACCATAACATGAAGCGAGTGCTCCAAGATGAATTAACTTCTGCTGGGCTTGCAAAGAGACAAATTGATATTATTGTAAATTCAGTGTTCAAATCAAATCCTGTTTATAATATTCATCACATTGGTCATGACAGGGAGCAAGTGACAAGCATCCACCTCCGGCAACAAGAAATGAAGAAGAGAGCACCGTATGTCCCGGCAATTGAAGTTCAGCTTCAAGCTTCGACCAATCAAGGCAAAGCACAAGTAGCCCATTATGTACCTTTGAAAGATACTTTAGATATTTTATTGAAAGATGAAAATGTGAAGAGAGAAGTATTAAGTTCTTTCACAAGGCAATCCAATCAGTCAAACCCTGAAGTTTTGGAAGATTTTTGTCATGGCTCAGCTTTTAAACAGCACTTGGAACAGCACAATAATCACAAGTGTATCCAGATCATCATGTTTCAAGATGCTTTTGAGTTCAGCCCTTTTGGCCCAGCCTCAGGCTTGTACAAAACTGATGGTTGGTATTTCGTGGTTGGAAACCTCCCTGCTGAGTGCAGGTCCAAATTAGACATGATAATGCTCAATTTTCTGATCCAAGAACAGTTTCTGAAGCCATCCCTGCAAGAGCTACTTGACATGGTTAGCAAACCTGAAGCAGCATTGGCTACCATGATATCAGAATTTCAGCAGTTAAAGAAACCTCAGGTAGTCATTGATGATATTGCCTACCCAGTATGTTTGATTGTCATGACTGGAGATAACCTTGGTCAACACCAGATTGGAGGATATGTACAAAGTTTCTCAGGGAATTATTGGTGTCGCTACTGCCCAATCTCCAAGGATGAATTTCTCAAAGAGCCTCATGTATGTAAACCACTGCGTTCTATTGAGCACTACGAAGAATGTGTAGTAGAGGCCAGGAAAAAGTTCATTGAATTGAGGGAAAAGGCAATTTTAAATCAGAAGAAGAAGAGAGAAAAAGCAGAGCGGGATTTAGCTGCTGGGCTAGAAGTAGAGGTGCCAACATCAGTAATTTCTAAAAATGCTCAGAAAGAGCTACAAGCAGTTCACCATCTAGGCATTAAACCACTTCCATCACCTCTCAACAAAATTCCTGGATTTCATGTCAACCTGGCCATGGCTCCCTGTCTTGCCCATGACCTTTTTGAGGGAGTGGTAAATGATGTTTTGGCAAAAATCCTTGAACAGTTAGTTGCCAAAAAATGGTTTGATTTGCCCACTCTAAATCGGAATATTGTTGGTTTCAAGTGCAAAGGAATGGATGCCGCTGATGCACCAAACAAAATACGCTCATTTGATGCAATTAAAGGACATGCATGTGAGAACTGGACTCTCTTGCGGCTGCTCCCTTTTATGCTGGACAAACTTATCAAGGACCCAGAGGATCCGTACTGGCTGCTGTATTTGCAGCTAAAGCAAATCGTTGAATACATCTGTGCTCCAAAGATATCTTTGCCTCAGATAGATTGCTTAGAGATTTTAATTCAGGAGTTCTTGTGTTGTCTTAAAAAACTCCTTCCATCCTGTCTCACTGCGAAGAAACATTATTTGGCCCACTATTGCACTCTAATAAGAATGTGGGGCCCGTTAATAAGGTTGTGTGGTCTTCGCTTTGAAAGCCGTCATGTTTTTTTCAAGAAGGTGGCTGAAGAGAGCAAAAACTTCATAAATATCACAAAGACGCTGTCTCAAAAATATCAGTACAAGTTTGCTTGTGATCATCTTAATGGCTTCTTGCCTGAAGATTTGGAATTTGATAAGGTAATAGAAGAATTGGTTGTGCCACCAGAACCTTCCATGCCTTCCATCGCTTCCGGCTCAAAAATCAAAGCAGTCAAAAATGCAACTTATAAGGGAACAACGTATGCAGTCAATATGTACATGTTGCTCGGTAAAGTGGGTGTTGTAGACCTTTCTGTTGGTTGCATCACTAATATCTTCATATACCCTGATAACTCAGTTTATTTTTTACTTAAAATTCATAAGGCCTCAAGTTCTGGAAATGGTTACTATGTAATAAATCAAGACTCCAACAGTACCAAAGCAACAAAGCTTGTGGATCTACCAGACTACTTTCCACTTCCATCTTACACCATCAACAATGGACGGTCCGAGTGCATCAGCTTAAAACACACAGCAGTGTTTATGTAACTTTGTTTTTGCCCACTTAGATTGCAAATGTCTATTGAACTTGTCCTTTTAGTTAAATTGTATTTGTCACAACATATTTCAAAGTGCATTTAGTTCTGTTATAGAAAGGTATGTTTTCTAGGCTAGAAATAGCTTTCTATTCTTTATAAGTCAGGTGCACCACCATTAATATTACATTGTAAGAGATAAATTTAAATTAATGTAAAGAGACATCACTTGATTTTTCTTTGTATTATAAAGCCAGATAGTCAATTACCAAAGTTATAAGTCCAGCAGCAGCATACTTTTCTTTGTTTTTCACATAAGAATAATTTTAAAAAATTGTTTGTAAAGTATGAAACTTATCATATATTTTCTTAAATACACAAATAAACAGTGATAAGGTATCCATTTTGAAGACTTTACTTTACTCCAGTGTTTTGCCCATCGTACAGTCTAAGTCTTGAGCTTACAAGCATACCAGACGAACAGCTCCAGCGGTGATTATGTCAGCTACAGTGACAAGGCTAGTCAACACCATTGACAAGTTTTCCACTAAATTATCGAAACATTATTGTAACAGTTCGGCAACACTAAAATTTTGATTACCTACTTTTTTAAACACTAAATTACTAAAATTACATACTAAATACTGAACTACCAAGAGAACAAGAAAGTATTTTGTTAAGAGTTTGAATAGTATATATTTTTTTATCTTTTAAGTCAGACTACAGTTTTCATTAACTTTAAGGAACTATATTGATTAAGTCTGACATACAAAGAATGAACTAGGATTTTATGAAAGAAAAACATTGTTATTTACCAAATTTTAGAGTGCAGCAGCAGGACAATTCTCTTTGATGACTACAACTAATATTTGAATAAAGATTCTATTATTATTACCAAATTGTTCATACACTCAAATAAACAGTGATAAGGTATCCATTTTGAAGACTTTGTCTTTACTCCAGTGTTTTGCCCATCATACAGTCTAAGTCTTGACCTTCATTGGTTATTGCATGCAGAAAACTGCAGGGAAAAGAACTGGGCACAAAGAAAACAAGCCATCAGATAATTAACTGCACTGACAGAATCTACAAGATTGTAGAGTTGTTGCTTCTTCCCGCTCTCCAGAATGTGTGGCAGAATCTACAAAATTGTAGAGTTGTTGCTTCTTCCCGCTGTCCAGAATGTGGGAAGCAGAAACAATCGATCAACCGCTGGTGATGCTTCAGGTTGTAGAGAGATGATGCTGCTTTCAAGTGCTCCAACCACACCCTGAATTCACAAACATATGCACACACATTAGTGTTTTAAATCAAAGCTGTCTTTTCTACCGTTGAAAAGGAACGAACTTACCCACTCAGCGGGGTTACAAAGGATGACGGCACATCAGCTCTCCTGAACGCTGGACCAGGACCACCTTCCCAGCAAGACGGTTTCCGCTCAACATCACTGGGTCCTGACTACACACTCTCCTACTTCAACCTGTATTGACACACACACAACAAAGCATTAGTCACAACATAAGGGCCTCACAAACAAACAAACAGTGAACAAAGCAAAAATAATGCAGCTTGTTAATGCTTCTGACAGGTTAAATGTAAAACTTGAGAAGAAAAGCAAGGCAGGAGGTTGCAATAACTAATGAGCCTGGGGCTGGGGCCAGCAGACTGAATCTGTACACCGTTTCGTCCCTCTCTCTCGCACTCACACGAGACGGCTGCTGGCTGCCCAGTGCAAGAAAGACAGTGTGACGAAAGGGATGCTTGGAATAGCAGTGCTATGGTAACATCACAAAGGCGATATAGAACATATTCGCCTCCGGAGTGCCATTCAAAAGCAAAGCAATTCACGTGATTTTTTTTTTTTAAATGCGGGACAAACTTACGTTCTACCGCGCGAAATGCAAAGGTAACCGATTCATGTTGAACCATGGATGAACGCACCACGGGCACGAAAGATGCCGACACTGACGGGCCTAACCTTCTGAAACCACTAAAAGACGGGCATACGGGATCAGTAAGGTAGATTATTACCGAAAACTACCTCACATCCGATCCATACCACAAATCTGATGTACTTTTCGTTAAAAAAAAAAACCTGTGCGGGCCAGACAACAAACAACAGCGACGGCCTGCGCCAGCAACAAGCCCGTCGTCTGCTCGTCGCTGGCGGGCTGCACGTTATTGGCAGAGTAAAATGCCACTAAAGAAACTACTTTTACTTTTCAACATTTTGAGTCCTCAACTCTCTGTGCAGCGGAGAGGGTTCGCGCACGCCGCTTTTCTGGTCCTGATATGCACAGGCTGTTAATTATTCCCACAAAGATATCTAATTCTCGAACTCGCAGTTGGTAGCGAAGGGTTGGTACTGTGGAAAGAAAAACAAAAACATCACAAACAAAGGAAAGTAGATTGTGTTGTTTGCTGCAACAGCAAAACAGTTTGCATCTTGCTAAACTTTCTCAATCCTCGACTAATTTTCAGTAAATGCTTTGAGAACATGAGTGTGTCATGGACTGTCTTCACCACCAATCCATTGCGGCCCGCTGCAGGAACAACAATGGAAACGAGGATGTGCCATTACGGTGTGTTGTCGGTCAATCAGTGCGAAAACACTTGGACGCCTCTAACCTTCATTTCTACCATCTTTGTGGTGGCACAATCATTGTGGACTACAGTGAAAGTTTCATATTCGCTTATGTTGGTGGACGAAATGTGTAAATGTGTAAATGTGTGGAGAAACTTCACTCTCATTCAGCCTGAGTTGATCTTTCAAACATGAAACGTATGAACAAGTTGCTGAAGCGTATTCCATCAAGAAGTGCCTATGGGATAGGGCATGCAGACAACAAGGCTCATCCTTCCTGTCCCTGCTGCAGCTCCTTTGCTCCAGGGTAAACAGTTGGTAAGCGACATCAGCTTCTCTATTTAGACAAAGATCCCGCTGTCCACAGTCAGTGTGAGATTTAGCCATGGCTCTTGCCGTTCCCTTCAGTCACAGACCCCCTCACCCCCTGCGAGACTATTCATTTCCTTTCTCATGACATTATTGACCCTGGGGTGCAAAATGGGGTACGGTGGATCCTGTCTCTGGCAGTACGGTGAATCTTGTCAGGAAGTACGGTGAATCCAGTTAAAGGAACTACGGTAAATGCTGGCATAAAAATTAACTGGATTTGCCGTTGTTTTTTGGGACAGTGTGGACCGGAACATGAACTTCGAGGCGCACGCCACGCACCTCAAGAAGACGGCGGCTCTGAGCAAGTGGGTCAAGTGTAGGACCGGCATCTCCGCCGAAACCAAGCTGGTTTTGTACAAGACGCTCATCCTCTCCAAGCTGCAGTGCGGCCTGCCCGCCGGGCAAGGCATCAGGCAGACGCACTGGGAGGCGCTGCTGACGCAGGAGCGGCTGTAGATCCGCTACATCACGGGCCTGCCCCACGACACCAACCGGCACGACCTGTACGACGCTTACCCAATGCCCTTGAAAATTATGCTAGTACCATTCTGCGCGATGTTATCGAATTCTTGTCTAAACTAAATCTAATTTATAATGTCACCAAGACAAATTGCCTTTACCCTGAAGAATAGAATGGACAGTCATAAAATATCTTTGCAAATTGAAAATTCTAATATCCAAGAAGATGACTTTGTTAAATTCCTAGGCCTTTATCTTGATAAAAATTTAAATTGGTCTGCTCATCTGGATGAACTCACCAAAAATATTAGATCTAGTATCTTCCTGCTCAGACAGCTATCTCAAAGCCTCCCCCCGAATTTATTACTTAATGTGTACTATGCTACCTTTTTCGCCCATATGAGTTACGGACTACTAAGCTGGGGGAGTGTAGCTTCCTCTAGGTTTATGAAAATATTTAAACTTCAGAAACGAGCTATAAGGGTACTCGCAAATTTGCCATTTGATGCTTCTTGTAGAACTATTTTAAGAAATTTAAAATCCTTACACTCCCTTCCTTATATCTTCTTACGTGTTCTGTATGCTAAAAAAATCAAATTCTACTATTCTAAACTCAGATATCCACTCTTATGATACTCGTAAGAAAAATGACATCCATACTAAGTTTTATAAGGGAGATTTTGGTAAACATGTTGCCTTAATGAAGGCTCTTTCTAAATAATCTCCCCCCTAGTATATTAAAAATATCCTCGATCCCAAACTGTTTAAAAGATCTCTCAAAAATTACCTTATGGAAAAGGAGCTGTATCAAATAAGTGACCTCTGACTTGTTCCCTCTCTACTTGTGTTTTAACATCCATTTATTCATCTTCCTGTTTGACGTACATTCTGTCTGTAAGTTGGTACAAATAATGATTTGATTTGGGTTTCATTCTCAATTTTGACTAAAAATAGAACTAACCTCTGTTTTTTCTGGTGATGTCATAATCTTTTTTATTTTTGTTTTGCCCAAGTTGCGGTAACTCAACTTAATCTTAATTTGGAGAGGGGCTTACCAGTGACCCATACTGTGAATTAAATGTAATAAAGGGGGAAAGCTGGAGTGGTATTTGGGGGACAGGACTTGGAATCACCAACTGTTTGTAGTGGAGGGAAGTCGGGGCCAAGGGAACTATTGTCAGTGTACTCATCCTCTCTGTTTGTCTGTTTCAGGTGCTGATCTCATGAGTTACTTTAAAATGTTTTTTTTTTATTTGTAAAAAATAAAAAAAAGGTTTAAAATTGTTTTTGTGTTTTTCCCCCTGGTATTCCTTTACATTAGTTTTGTGTTTGATTATCGACTATATGTGTAAGATTTTCAATGCTATTGGTTCGTGTATGAAATGAACTTTTCACAAACAAACTGAAAATGATAGCAGATCATTTTCATTTTAATTGAATAGGGAAATGAGGTAAATCTAGTTTGAAACGCATCTTCTAATTCTGTGTCAGTGGAGGCTCAGGGTTTATGCAAAAAATAATTAAGAATTTCCCTGACTTTTCCCTGACTTCCCTGACGCGAAATTGCGAATTTCCCTGACATTTGACCGCATCGAAACATTGATTGAGTTGAACTCGAACGACGGTGTCTCGCGCTCTCCTCAGCGGTTGTCCAGCAACAGGTCCAGTGTCGCAGTAAGTATATTTTTCCCTGACATTTTGCTGTATTTTGCGAAATTCCCTGACATTTCCCTGATTTCCCTGACCTCATTTTTTTCCCTGACTTTTCCCTGATTTCAAGGTTTTCAAGGTTCGTATAAACCCTGAGGCTGTGTCACAACACTGTTTACGAAGCATATTTAACCAGTGTTCTTGTGCTGTGGTACGTGTGGAAGCCACTTGTGGTAACTTTGCATCCATAAGAGCTTTGGCTCTGTGGAGCACACTGGTAATACTAAAGCGTAGTATTACCTCTGTTTTCAAGCGTACACTCAAGACTCCTTACGGACAACCATGTATCCGCAATACGGACAGTTTTGTGCAAGCGTAATTACGTATGGATTTTGGTTGTAATACAGATGATCTTACCCGTAATACAAAGGTTTTCGTGTCCGTCACATACAGACGAAAATATTCGTATGGTACGGACGTAAAACTCTTTGAAATACGGATGATTTCATCCGTATTACAAGCAAAATCTATCCGTAATTGCAATTGCACAAAAATGTCCGTAATACAGATAGGATGTATCCGGAGAAGTTTAGTGTGTAAATAGTTTACGCTTGAAATCAAGCGTAACGGGCTCTTTCCTCACGATTCCCCCTATCTAAATGCTTGGGGAAATTTCCACAGTTTGCTTCATTTCAAGCGTAACGTCTTCAAGCGTAACCTTATGCTTGACTCAAGCATAGAGGTTACGCTTCAGTTTACCAGTGTGGTTCCGTAATGCTCTATTGAAGGATAAGAGTGGTACCAACTTTCTGCCAGGATGAAGAATCTTTCCCAAATCCTGCTCAAGATCTTAAAACTTTCAAACTGTGGCTGCCCCGGAGCGCCGAGTAGAACATTGTAATAGGCAAAACATGTTTGAGTACTTACTCGTTCGAATGAGAAGACGAGGTGAGCGCAGTGTACAAGACTAAAAGTGAGCGCGAACTATCAGGAGAGACGAACGCAGTGGCTGTGACGAAGCACAGATCAATCGATGCTGGAAAGCCGTACATGTGCCAGTGGGTCTTCCCTTCAGAAGTGCAAGATTCTACTAAATTCTTGTCTAACGTACCTGTTCAGACTATAAATGGATCAAAGAGCGGACAGACGCTCCGAGGCAAGCAAGGTTCAGTCTTCTCTCTTCTAAACGGAACTCTCTGAAGTCCTTCCAGGAATACGAACGAATAAGGACTTCCAGCAAGGCACTTAGTGAGGCAGGAGACTAAGGTAAATGTCGCGGAGATTCTGCCAAGATTTTATCAGAATCTCTGGTAAAAAAAACAACGAAAGGTGGGGCTGCTCATCAACGACGTGCTCGAAGTTTTGAACTCTTGTCACCGATACGTTGCGGGTTACGCTAGCCAAGCCCCTCGACTTAACGTTGCTGTAACTTTTTATGGCTGAGCGATAGCGAAGCCCGTTACTCAGGTGGGGTTGAAAAGTTTTTCCTGTCTGCGTGCGTGTGTGTCCGCACTACTCCTCCTGAACGGCTCGGCCGATCTCGGTGAGATGTTGCACACTTTTCCGATATGCCCTTGGCTCGGCACACGCGAAATTTCACTGTCCTAGCTCAACTGGTTCAGTTTTTATAGTCGAAAAACACCTAAAAAACGGCGAAAAATCGCGTTTTGTGCAGATAGATCACTTCTGTCTTAAAGAAGGGGGGGGGGGGCTCTGGAGGGCAGAGCCCCCCAGCCCCGACAAGTTAAAAAGTTGCAAGGGTCAAGCTCGTGTTTTCTGTAGATAAAGCATCTCTACCTAGAATGTAGGGGGGTCGCCCCCCAGCATGCAACAAGTTAAAAAATAACCGACAATGGACGGACAAGTTACAAGGGTCAAGATCGTGCTATCTGTAGATGAAGCAACTCTATCTAGAATGAAGGGGGGTCTGGGGGTCGGAGCCCCCTAGAATGCAACAAGTTAGAAGTAACCGACGATGGGCAAACCATAGGGTATTTCGGAGCAGCCCTGGCCCGGAAGAAGAAGAACAAAAACGGAAGTTTGGAAACGGCAGTTTTTATGAGAAATATACGCTGCGGATGCTCATCTGGAGCGTATATTTCTCATAGAAACTGCCATTTTTAACTTCCGTTTTTGTTCTTCTTCTTCCGGGCCAGGGCTGCTCCGAAAGACCCTATTGCCGCGCCGCAGGCCAAGGTAGGTACGCCAGGCGCGGATTGGAGGAACAGGCCGCGACACATCGCGAAACCTGTTTCGACAAGACGCGGTCTGGCGTACACCTACCTTGTATTCTAGAAGTGACACTTAATGCCAGTGATTAATCTGCACTTACATGTTCTGCCTGCGCCAAGGGTGGGTACATTTGCAAAGACACAGACAAGGGGTTTTCTGGGTTTGATAGAAATGTCACTTAATTGTGGTGGCCCTGTTCATCAAATCAATGATCATGTTTTTGGCTGAGCGATAGCGAAGCCTGTTACTCCAGTGGGGTTGAAAAGTTTTTCCTGTCTGTGTGTGTGTGTGTGTCCGCACTACTCCTCCTGAACGGCTCAGCCGATCTCGGTGAGATTTTGCACACTTCTTGGGTAAGGGGTAGTTCTTTCTCAAATCGCACGACCCCCGAAATCGATGTCTCGGATTCGGACCAAACTTGGTGGACTTATTGCTTGGGTCACCAAAACCAAGTTTCTGACCCCGAAAACATTTTTTTTGCTCTAAAAATATTTTTTTCTCCTAAAAGTGTTAAAAAATGGACCAAAAATCGAATATTCGTCCAATTGACCCTACATTGTGCAAAGTTGTTTTTTCAACGTCTTTTGATCTTATTTTATCCTATTTTATCCTATCCCACTCAGAAATGATTTTTAACAACACTAAAAACCTTGAAAAACGACTAAATTTTAACGTTTTCTTGAATACCCAAAAAATGCATCCGAATTTTTTGATGAAAATTTGTTTTTGAATTCATCTTTTGGTCCTCTAACATGTGTCAAAAAATTGGGAGAGTTAAATTTGAATTGCCTTTAAAATAATTTTTTTCCACTTTTTTCAAAGAAAATTTTCACTGAAATGACTCAATTTATCAAGTTTTCAGCAAGACTATTCAAGTCTGATGGCTCCTGGGTCCTCCCGGATGGGCAGGGATGTTGGAAATGTATTACTGAGTAGATAGTAGCTTCAAGATGTTTATTTTTAATTATTTTAGATGGTTGACAGGCAATACCGGTAAGTTGCTCTAGACTCCGACGAAGTCCCGGCCTATAGGCCCCGATCCGACCCCGACCGGGTCCCGACTTGGCCCCGACCCGGCTCCGACCCGGCCCCGACCCGGCCCCGACCCGGCCCAGACCCGGCCCAGACCCGGCCCAGACCCGGCCGAGACCCGGCAAAGACCCGGCCGAGACCCGGCAAAGACCCGGCTCAGACCCGGCCAAGTGGCCGGGCCGGCCGACACCCGGTTCGCCCGATAGGAATCCGCACAGCCTTGCTGAGCCCCGGCAGATTCCGACCCGACCGGCCAAAGTCCGGCCACGGTGTAAGAGTGCAACACCGAAGAGTGGTCTACCTACACTGTGCCCGGCGGAACCCGCCCCAGTCCGGACTCACGGTGTAGGGAGGTGCACTCTTACACCGGGGCCGGACTCGGTCGGACTCTGCCGGGGCTTAGCCAAGGCTTTGCCGGATTCCATGGGGCGACCGGGTGTCGGCCGGGGTTTTTTGACGGGTCTCGGCCAGGTCTTTGCCGGGTCTGGGCGGGTCTGGGCCGGGTCTGGGCCGGGTCTCGGCCGGGTCGGGGCCAAGTCGGACCCGGTCGGGGTCGGATCGGGGCCTATGGGCCGGGACTTCGTCGGAGTCTAGAGCATACCGGTATGCCTGTCAACCATCTAAAATAATTAAAAATAAACATCTTGAAAGCTACTATCTACTCAGTAATAATTTCAACATCCCTGCCCATCCAGGAGGACCCAGGACCCATGAGACTTGAATAGTCTTGCTGAAACTTGATAAATTAAGTCATTTCAGTGAAAATTTTCTTTGAAAAAAGTGAAAAAAAATTATTTTAAAGGCAATTCAAATTTAACTCTCCCAATTTTTTGACACATGTTAGAGGACCAAAAGATGAATTTAAAAACAAATTTTCATGAAAAAATTCGGATGCATTTTTTGGGTATTCAAGAAAACGTTCAAATTTGGTCGTTTTCATGGTTTTAAGTGGTGCTAAAATCATTTCTGAGTGGGATAGGATAAAATAGGATAAAATAAGATCAAAAGACGTTGAAAAAACAACTTTGCACAATGTAGGGTCAATTGGACAAACATTCGATTTTTGGTCCATTTTCCCGTTTAAAAATGATCTTGCCCGAAATCGTGCCGGATGACGGCAGGATTTCGGGCATGCCCGGCCGGCACGCCCGAAATCCGCCCCGCACCAGGAGTCCGGGCTTGCCGAAAAATGATCATTTTGTTGGAAAACAAACCGATTTTTCGGCATGCCGGACGCTTGCCGGCATTGCCGAAAACGTGCCGAACCGTCCTCCCATTAAGCTGCAGGGGAGGGGGAGGTACCTGGATGGCGGATCCTATTCACTCTCGCACACAGGCACACTCCTACACACACAGGCGCACATTTACACACACACATACACACACACGTACACAGAGCGCTGAAGGAGAAACACTGGTTAGTATTGGAACCCAGAACGACCGTCTTTGTGGACCGAGACGCTGCCAACTGCACCACGGAGGAGACCTGGGGAGGAGGCCTCAGGCTCCCGATGTCTTCCAGCGAGCCCGCTCGACCCCGAGCGGCACTGGAGGGGGCGGGGGAGACACGCTGCTGGCGGCGAGCCCTGTGTCTTGACGAATAAGTAACCTCCGCGAGACACTTGGGTTACTCGCGGAGAGCCCCTCGACTTTTGGACAAGGTGCGCGGGTTCGGCTGGGCACTTGGATCTAACAACAGACTCGGGGAACTTGAGGGTAGGTACTGGAGCACTGCGTGTGGACTGGTCAACCCGCGGATCCAGGCCCACTGGAAACCCAGGTCTGAGGCTCCCAAACCCGGTTATTTGGGTGCTGGCTCTTACACGCAAACCCGGTTCTTCGCTTCCTTATAATCCACGCACTCGATGTACCCCTCATGTTATAGAGGAGCCCTATAGGGCCATTTCTTTAGGATGGCAAGCTAAAGTTACTATTTAGGTATGCAAAGGCTGTTAAGCATCAGAAGCTGTACGGTTTCAACGGCATTCATTCAAGTACCCGTATCAAAGTGTTCAATTTGATTAGAGATTTGTTCAGTCAAAGAATTCAAAATTGTCCTACAATCATCTCGTTTGCACGGAATTTTCTAATTTTTCACGCCGGTTTTGATAGACTTGGTACTTAAGGAAGAATTTCATTATTTTAACTTTTCAATTTTGTACGCAGGTCAAAGACATTTACTTGACACTTCTTTGATTAGGGTCTCGATGCGCCCCGTCACTCGGGCATGCCCGGAATGATGCCGAAAGGCACGGGCACGCCCGAAATCCACCCGGCCGGGCAGCGGTCGGGGTCGCGGTACGATTCCGGGCCGCCCGCGACAGCGGGGCTCATTTCGGGCTTGCCGCGTGCCGGCGGCGGGTGGATTTCGGGCTTGCCGAGCGCATTTCGGCATCATTCAGGGCATGCCGAACACTTCGGCATCATTTCGACATCATTTCGACACATTCTCGGCACGATCTTTTTTAAACGGGTTTTAACACTTTTAGGGGAAAAAAATATTTTTAGAGCAAAAAAATTTTTTCGGGGTCAGAAACTTGGTTTTGGTGACCCAAGCAATGAGCCCACCAAGTTTGGTCCGAATCCGAGACATCGATTTCGGGGGTCGTGCGATTTGAGAAAGAACTACCCTAAGTCCTTGGCTCGGCACACGCGAAATTTCACCATCCTAGCTCAACTGGTTCAGTTTTCATAGCCGAAAAACACCTAAAAAAGGGCGAAAAATAGAGCTATCTGCGATACATCACTTCTGGCTTAGAGAAAGATAACCGACAATGGACACAGCCATTGCCTGCCGCAGGCATGCTAGCGCCGCAGGCCAAGGTAGGTACGCCAGGCGTGGATTGGAGAACAGGCAGCGAGACATCGCGAAGCCTGTTACGACAAGACGCGGTCTGGCGTAAACCTACCTTGTATGCTACGAAGGCTTGCGTGTGAAGTCCCTTCAAACTTTGTTGCCCAAGGAGCTGTCCTGGACCAGTGATATTTAACATGGAGTGATATTTATCATGGCATGTGTGAGCCATGAAGGCCTGCGTGTGAACTCCAAGGAACCGCCTTGGACCAGTGATGTTTGGCATGGAATGTGTGAGCAAGATGGGTATGCTTGATTGGACTTTTTTCAGGAAATGATGTTGTCAAACTCGCTTATCCAAAGAAAACTTCTCATTTCAAGAGCATCAGCTTGGAGTAACTCACATGAAGGCTGTGTGTGAAGTCAAGGAACCGCCTTGGACCAGTGATGTTTGGCATGGAATGTGTGAGCAAGATGGGTAGCTTGATTGGACTTTTTTCAGGAAATGATGTGTCAAAACTCGCTTATCTAAAGAAACTTCTCATTTCAAGAGCATCAGCTTGGAGTACTCACATAAAGCCTGTGTGTAAAGTCCAAGGAACCGCCTTGGACCAGTGATGTTTGGCATGGAATGTGTGAGCAAGATGGGTATGCTTGATTGGACTTTTTTCAGGAAATGATGTTGTTAAAACTCGCTTATAAAGAAACTTCTCATTTCTAGAGCATCAGCTTAGAGTACTCACATGAAGCCTGTGTGTGAAGTCCAGGAACCGCCTTGGACCAGTGACGTTTGGCATGGAATGTGTGAGCAAGATGGGTATGCTTGATTGGACTGTTTTCAGGAAATGATGTTGTCAAAACTCGCTTATCTAAAGAAACTTCTCATTTCAAGAGCATCAGCTTGGGAGTACACAAAGCCTGTGTGTGAAGTCCAAGGAACCGCCTTGGACCAGTTGATGTTTGGCATGGAATGTGTGAGCAAGATGGGTATGCTTGATTGGACTGTTTTCAGGAAATGATGTTGTCAAAACTCGCTTATCTAATGAAACTTCTCATTCAAGCATCAGCTTGGAGTACTCCATGAAGGCCTGTGTGTGAAGTCCAAGGAACCGCCTTGACCAGTGATGTTTGGCATGGAATGTGTGTGCTACGAAGGCTTGCGTGTGAGTGCTGACCAACTTTCTTGCCCAGTGTGTTCTTCAAAGTAAAAAATATTGCATTTAAAAAAATTATCTAGCATCAAGGATAGAAAGTATTATATGGGTTGGTTCGTCAAAATGTGGAAATTTAAAATCAAAGATGTTTAGCTCATCACCACTTGCACGGACTTCCTATCAGCAAATACCCCTTATGTAACAACAAAACACCTTCAGAGAAAGGCATGTACATGTATTCAGTCAAAATTTTTGACTTCTTGTACCACATATAGCGCCGGAAAGGTACAAAAATGGCCGTTTTGTCGGTGTCCGAATCCCCGATTGAAACACAATGTGAAGTCTAATTCCTTATAACGCCGTTTGAACACCCAAAGTTTTGTGTGTTTTCGAGAGTGGACACTATAGTCTACATTTTAACCTAAGTCCCGAAACCTTGAGTCGATTCGTTCGTTCGTAAAGTGAAAGAAAAGTTTTGTCCGCAAATTGCGTCACTTGCTACCGGCATTTGTATTTCACGGCTCTAAGCGTCTTTTGTGCCTGCACCGAACCAAGCGCCAACCCTATTCGGCTTCGAAATTGATATTAAACAAGGTACGTTTACGCCAGACCGCGTCTTGTCGTAACAGGCTTCGCGATGTGTCGCTGCCTGTTTCTCCAATCCGCGCCTGGCGTACCTACCTTGGCCTGCGGCGCTAGGCTGCCTTCGGCAGACAATGCTTGTCCATCACCAGTTACTTCAGAACTGTTGCATGCTAGGGGCCCCCAGACCCCCCTTCATTCTTGATAGAGGTGCTTCATCTACAAATTCCACGATCTTGACCCTGTAACTTTTTTAACTTGTCGTGGCTGGGGGGCTCCGCCCCCAGACCCCCCTTTCATCCAGACAGGAGAGGTCTTACCGACAGAAAACTTGATTTTTCGCCGTTTTTTAGGTGTTTTTCGGCTATAAAAACTGAACCACTTGAGCTAGGATGGTAAAATTTCGCGTGTGCCGAGCCAAGAACGTACCTAATAACCCTGCGAAATCTCAGCCAGATCGGCCGAGCCGTTCAGGAGGAGTAGTGTACACACACACACAGACAGACAGACAAAACTTTTCAACCGCACTGGAGTAACAGGCTTCGCTATCGCTCAGCCAACAAACTGCAACGGTGGAAATACTTCTACAGGAGTATGGCAGGTTCAAAACAATGATTGGCTGAGCGATAGCGAAGCCTGTTACTCCAGTGGGGTTGAAAAGTTTTTCATGTCTGTCTGTCTGTGTGTGTGTGTGGTCCTGTGTCCGCACTTCTCCTCCTAAACGGCTCGGCCGATTCTACTGAGATTTGCAGGGTTTATGGCGGGTATTGAATGTAACCCTGGTCCATCATATCCTTGTGCGAACTGCCCTGAAATGTCTTCAAGTGCTGAGAAATACTTCGTTCATCAAAAGGAAAAACATCCATCAATCAAATGCTGCTTCTCTGAATGCTCTAACTATTTTATGACATTGAGTGCTTTTCAGTCCCACTTAACTAGATCCCATGAACGAGGAAAGGTGCGTGTCAACTCAGCAATGTACAGTGTCCAGTTCTGAATTGTGATGTGCCTCTTACGGGAACCTTCAAAAAACACCTGGAGGACCACTTAGATGCTGGGGACACATTCGAATGTCCATACAGTGATTCATGTAAAACTGTTCATTCTAAGAAGTCATCATTCAGAACACATGTTTCACAAAAACATGCACCGACTTCCAGCCCCCCATTTCAAGACCCGAAGTTTTACCATCAACCAGCAAAACCGTAGTTTCTCCCCCAGTTGTCTCAGCCAATCTTCCACCTTCCAGCAGTGCTCCAAAGGAAGTTTTACCATCAACCTGCCACACTGCAGTTTCTCCACCACTTGTCTCAGACAATCCATTCCCACCAAATGTCATCAAGAGTAAAGTTGTTATGTTTTATTTGGATCTGGAAGGATTGAAAGTGTTGCCGTCATCGACAGTGCAATTCATTAGTGACAACATCGCTGTATTTACAGAATTATCACACCATAACATGAAGCGAGTGCTCCAAGATGAATTAACTTCTGCTGGGCTTGCAAAGAGACAAATTGATATTATTGTAAATTCAGTGTTCAAATCAAATCCTGTTTATAATATTCATCACATTGGTCATGACAGGGAGCAAGTGACAAGCATCCACCTCCGGCAACAAGAAATGAAGAAGAGAGCACCGTATGTCCCGGCAATTGAAGTTCAGCTTCAAGCTTCGACCAATCAAGGCAAAGCACAAGTAGCCCATTATGTACCTTTGAAAGATACTTTAGATATTTTATTGAAAGATGAAAATGTGAAGAGAGAAGTATTAAGTTCTTTCACAAGGCAATCCAATCAGTCAAACCCTGAAGTTTTGGAAGATTTTTGTCATGGCTCAGCTTTAAAACAGCACTTGGAACAGCACAATAATCACAAGTGTATCCAGATCATCATGTTTCAAGATGCTTTTGAGTTCAGCCCTTTTGGCCCAGCCTCAGGCTTGTACAAAACTGATGGTTGGTATTTCGTGGTTGGAAACCTCCCTGCTGAGTGCAGGTCCAAATTAGACATGATAATGCTCAATTTTCTGATCCAAGAACAGTTTCTGAAGCCATCCCTGCAAGAGCTACTTGACATGGTTAGCAAACCTGAAGCAGCATTGGCTACCATGATATCAGAATTTCAGCAGTTAAAGAAACCTCAGGTAGTCATTGATGATATTGCCTACCCAGTATGTTTGATTGTCATGACTGGAGATAACCTTGGTCAACACCAGATTGGAGGATATGTACAAAGTTTCTCAGGGAATTATTGGTGTCGCTACTGCCCAATCTCCAAGGATGAATTTCTCAAAGAGCCTCATGTATGTAAACCACTGCGTTCTATTGAGCACTACGAAGAATGTGTAGTAGAGGCCAGGAAAAAGTTCATTGAATTGAGGGAAAAGGCAATTTTAAATCAGAAGAAGAAGAGAGAAAAAGCAGAGCGGGATTTAGCTGCTGGGCTAGAAGTAGAGGTGCCAACATCAGTAATTTCTAAAAATGCTCAGAAAGAGCTACAAGCAGTTCACCATCTAGGCATTAAACCACTTCCATCACCTCTCAACAAAATTCCTGGATTTCATGTCAACCTGGCCATGGCTCCCTGTCTTGCCCATGACCTTTTTGAGGGAGTGGTAAATGATGTTTTGGCAAAAATCCTTGAACAGTTAGTTGCCAAAAAATGGTTTGATTTGCCCACTCTAAATCGGAATATTGTTGGTTTCAAGTGCAAAGGAATGGATGCCGCTGATGCACCAAACAAAATACGCTCATTTGATGCAATTAAAGGACATGCATGTGAGAACTGGACTCTCTTGCGGCTGCTCCCTTTTATGCTGGACAAACTTATCAAGGACCCAGAGGATCCGTACTGGCTGCTGTATTTGCAGCTAAAGCAAATCGTTGAATACATCTGTGCTCCAAAGATATCTTTGCCTCAGATAGATTGCTTAGAGATTTTAATTCAGGAGTTCTTGTGTTGTCTTAAAAAACTCCTTCCATCCTGTCTCACTGCGAAGAAACATTATTTGGCCCACTATTGCACTCTAATAAGAATGTGGGGCCCGTTAATAAGGTTGTGTGGTCTTCGCTTTGAAAGCCGTCATGTTTTTTTCAAGAAGGTGGCTGAAGAGAGCAAAAACTTCATAAATATCACAAAGACGCTGTCTCAAAAATATCAGTACAAGTTTGCTTGTGATCATCTTAATGGCTTCTTGCCTGAAGATTTGGAATTTGATAAGGTAATAGAAGAATTGGTTGTGCCACCAGAACCTTCCATGCCTTCCATCGCTTCCGGCTCAAAAATCAAAGCAGTCAAAAATGCAACTTATAAGGGAACAACGTATGCAGTCAATATGTACATGTTGCTCGGTAAAGTGGGTGTTGTAGACCTTTCTGTTGGTTGCATCACTAATATCTTCATATACCCTGATAACTCAGTTTATTTTTTACTTAAAATTCATAAGGCCTCAAGTTCTGGAAATGGTTACTATGTAATAAATCAAGACTCCAACAGTACCAAAGCAACAAAGCTTGTGGATCTACCAGACTACTTTCCACTTCCATCTTACACCATCAACAATGGACGGTCCGAGTGCATCAGCTTAAAACACACAGCAGTGTTTATGTAACTTTGTTTTTGCCCACTTAGATTGCAAATGTCTATTGAACTTGTCCTTTTAGTTAAATTGTATTTGTCACAACATATTTCAAAGTGCATTTAGTTCTGTTATAGAAAGGTATGTTTTCTAGGCTAGAAATAGCTTTCTATTCTTTATAAGTCAGGTGCACCACCATTAATATTACATTGTAAGAGATAAATTTAAATTAATGTAAAGAGACATCACTTGATTTTCTCAGCACACGCGAAATTTCACTGGCGTGGATTGTCGTAACTGGCGCAGCATCGCGAAGCCTGTTACGACAAGACACGGTCTGGCGTACACCTACCTTGTTATCTGGTGAGGCTGCAGACCACAATTCCACTAAATGCACCCTCAACTGCTCCTGAAGGTCTTCTCCATCCAATTCCAGGATGTCTTCCGATCCGATGGACCTTATAACAGCCTGAAATTTGCAACGTATTAATTCATGTGCTCATGCATTATTGAGAATGTTCCAGCTGAGCAGGCAATACCTGGCACAGCTGAGCAGGCAATACCTGGCATCTTCTCTCCTCCCTTAAATTGGGGTTGTAGGCGTAGGCCCTTGATCCCCTGTGAGCAGGTGTATCTCCAGTAGAAATCACAAGCTTCTTCCGCAGTGCAGCAAGCAATGGGCACTTCTTAAAATTTGTACGCCTCCATCTACGAAAAGATGTGGACAAGGTAGGTTTACGCCAGACCGCGTCTTGTCGTAACAGGCTTCGCGATGTCTCGCTGCCTGTTCCTCCAATCCGCGCCTGGCGTACCTACCTTGGCCTGCGGCGCTAGCCTGCCTTCGGCTGGCAATGCCTTGCCCATCGTCGGTTACTTTTAACTTGATGCATGCTGGGGGGCTCCGCCCTCCAGACCCCCCTTCATTCTAGATCCCTTGTAACTTTTTAACTTGTAGGGGCTGGGGGGCTCCTTCTTCAAGACAGAAGTGATCTGCCTGCAGAAAACTCGATTTTTCGCCGTTTTTTAGGTGTTTTTCGGCTATAAAAAGTGAACCAGTTGAGCTAGGATAGTGAAATTGCGCGTGTGCCGAGCCAAGGACATGCCCAAAAAGTGTGCAAAATCTCACCGAGATCGGCCGAGCCGTTCAGGAGGAGTAGTGCGGACACACACACAGACAGACAGACAGGAAAAACTTTTCAACCCCAATGGAGTAACAGGCTTCACTTTCGCTCAGCCAATGACCACACAGCTGCTCACCTCAACATCCACACGGTACAAGCATTTTTAGACAAGGTAGGTGTACGCCAGACCGTGTCTTGTCGTAACAGGCTTCGCGATGCTGCGCCAGTTCCGACAGTCCACGCCTGGCGTTACACCTACCTTGGCTTGGCCTGCGGCGCTTGCCTGCCTTCGGCAGGCTAGGTCTTTTCCAGGCATCCGCATACCAATTTGCGTGATTGAAGGTCAAAACAGCATTTGATTTCGTGCCTAGGGCTGCATTGGCCTGACTTTTTAACTTGTCGAGGCTGGGGAGCTCCGCCCCCCAGACCCCCCTTTCTTCAAGACAGAAGTGATCTGCCTGCAGAAAACTCGATTTTTCGCCGTTTTTTAGGTGTTTTTCGGCTATAAAAACCGAACCAGTTCAGCTAGGATAGTGAAATTTCGCGTGTGCCGAGCCAACCCAAAAAGTGTGCAAAATCTCACCGAGATCGGCCGAGCCGTTCAGGAGGAGTAGCGTGGTCACACACACGCACGCAGACAGGAAAAAATTTTCAACCCCACCTGAGTAACAGGCTTCGCTATCGCTCAGCCAATAACTCGGTTACCCACGTTGACTGTACAAAGAAATCACAAGTACGTAAAATGAAAGCTGTAAAGAGGAAAAAAGCAGCATTTTTTTTCAGTTTTAACGTTTACTTGTCCAAGCACGTCTGGGTGATTCCGCGCGTAGAGGGCGTTTTCGTGTCCACTCCCTCCCCAGAGCGAACTTTTTCGAGTGCAGTCTATTTATACACTTGGGAATCTTGTTTGGCACTGGAATAGCTTGTTCCCTTTGGATACGGACCTTCAAAGCTAACATGTGACGCGGGAGAGGGGCCAAAAGGGTCGATTTTGTAAGTTCCATCATGTCCATTCGCACCTTTCACCAACTTTGCGGCTCTATAACCCTTCGTTCCATTCAAATCTTCGAATTCCACACACATCCATCAAATCTCTAACTAATAGTGACTATCTTGCTTGAATTTAAAGATCGTATATTGACTGGAACGGTACTTTCAGAACGCGTACTAAATGTCCACCGTACTCCGACTTTTACCTTAGCGGTTTCAAAGTAAGCACCAAAAAAACTACTAGGAGTGCTCCCTGCTCAAAACCACCGCCGTATTTAGAATCAGCACGGTCTGTTTACCATGTGAACGAGTTTCGGTGACGAAACAGTGAGAGGGGTGAGTGTGCGAGTGGAAGTTGTGTGTGAAATCGGTGGGTTGCAACAATTGTTGTAATTTCCGTATGCCCCTCTCGCTCCTCGTCTATTGGGTTTTGAAAGACATCCTACACGTGAAAAGATGTGTCTTGACGTCAAACTATTGTGCCAAACTTATGGCATATTTCTGTGGCGATATGCAGTTGCAGTGAGCCAGAAACACCTGTTTGCACGGTAAAAACGGTACCTGGTTTTCCCAGGAGCCCTATGGCGAAGACATAGGCGATTTCCAGGGGGTTCCTGGGAAAACCAGGAACCGTTTTCACCGTGTGTAATTTCCGTGAAAGCGTAATTTCCGTCATATTTTCAGTTAATTTCGTCATATTTTATAGGGGGAGAAAACGAAAGTCAACTTTTGCTCGCCCACGCTCAGAGTGTCTTCCTGGGTTCAATTGATGCCATCTAGGCCAAATTCCGGCAAACAAGCAAGATTAATTTCTTGACTTTCGAAGGTGGCTAAACCGGCCTCTACGCACGGAATCACCCTTCGAGGCTCATCACGGAATTTTAGAAACCCACGCCGGAAGCGGAAACGCACGGCGGACATTGTTCGTCACCGACGCTTTGTTTTGATGTTTTCTTGAGATCAAGGTACTTGACGGCGCTTGGAACAGGCCTAAAATGCTCCTCATTTCTCTAAAATAGTCAACTGAACAGTTCTTGAACGTCAGATGCAAACTGTTTAGACGTTTTCAGCTCTGCCAGACGGATCTTAAAAACGCAAGCGGAAGCGGAAGCGCATGGCGGACACTTTTGGTCGTCAGTATGAGCACCAAAACGGTCAGAAGTCAAGACGCGGTTCGGATCTCCCCTTTAGGGCCTTTAGGACTCCACCCTTGGGAGCAGCGGCACTATTTTGTTCATACACGAAGCTAGTCTCGCGCAAGCTACCCCGCGCCGCCGCCCAGGGGACACCACCAGGCGCTCGCTCTGCGTCCCTCTTGTAGCGTTTCTAGTGCGGTGGGTCTCTGCTGAAGGAAGGTACCGAGGATGGTGGTCAGGAAGGAGTTTATTAGGAGTGAGGTTTTGAGTACGTCCGCGCGGCTCGAGAGCTGGGTGCCGTCTTGACTCGGTTCTGGTTGCTCCCGGTTGCTACTCTCTGGGTGCCCTCGTACCGACAATGGTTACTCGTGTGGGGCGATAATAATGGCACGGGCCGGACGGCTTCGTCGGCTGCTTCGGGGGCCATCGTGAAATCCTACACTCTCACACGAGGCCCCTATACACGGGCGCGGATTGTCCGCCTTCCCGTCGACTTCTACGGCCCTGCTGGCTTCGTACGCCTTTCGGCGCTCGCAGCCGCAGTCTGTGAGGCCGGTTGCGATGCGACCGCACTTCTGCGGGTTGTCCCGCCAGAAGTGACACAGCCCCACGGCGCCGTTCAGCTCGGCGACGGCGTGCACCTGCTGCAGCCCCCGGATCGCCCAGCCTCTTGCTTCTGCGAATCCGCAGCAGTGCACGCACACTGAACATGTTCGAGATGCGTTTTCGCCGTCCGTTTCTAACCTCGTCCCGCCGACCGAGCAGTCTCACGTACTCGGCGAATCACCCACTGGATACCAAAGAGCTCAGATATCTTGGATCTCTCATTGGGGCACCATGACCACTTTTTTTTTGTGCCTCCCTCTACTCCACCGTGTGGTTCGAACAGTTAAGTTTCTAGCATGAGGGGATTCTTTGACCTCCAAGGACCTCTTCCACCACCCATTGGAACTTGTCTGCAATGCACGGCAGCTCACAGAACACTTGGGAAATAAAAACGCAAAGTGGTCATGGTGCCCCACCTATGGGGCACCATGACCACCCCGTGGGGCACCATGACCATAGTAATTTTTTGGCCCAAAAAAGTGTACTTTCTACCAGTATTCTCATTGAAATTGTTTATATCGCTGTCATTACCATCAGGCCAGTCAACTAAACTAAAAAACACTGTAAAACCTTCGTAGTATCAAACGTTCTAAGATGCCTTGAAATGGACGGTTTAAAACAGTTAACGCTCTAAGGCTTTCAAATTTCACATCCAAAGCTATGACATGTGTTAACATTTTATGTTCGTCTTGCTAAGACGAGTCCAAATTCGTATGCAGATTTCAATTTGGTAAATTTTAAGAAAATTATCGCGGTTACTACACTGCAAACAAGTGAATTAAATGCTGTTTCTCATAATGCCAGAGCCATCTTGGTGCAAAGTAGCCACGGATCGCCTTCGCGGCCAACTTTTGCGGTTGGAGCTCATTTAGTGCAAGAGAAACCACCATATCAAGTCTCAGTTTCAGAACCATTCTTAATCATCTTGGTGATTCACAAATTATCACAAATTTGTGATAAAACTATCTATTCTGCAGCAATTATTCAACCTTTAACATTTCAGAAGCAAAAAGCAAATTTTCGACGAAAATAATCATTATCAGGCCAAAATATGAGAAAAAAACACTCAAATATGTGTGGTCATGGTGCCCCACTAAAAAGTGGTCATGGTGCCACACAGTGCAGTTTACGACTCTAAGGCTCCCCGAGCAAGCAAACAACTACTTAGAATTAAATGTGATGTTGGATATTTTGCCGAAGAGCCGACATTTTGAGGAAAACCTAAGACATCGAACCTGTCTTCTCAAATGTGAGAGTGAGAAAAAATATCCCAGATTTGAAAAACGCCCAATTTAGCCAAAACGCTGTAACAAAAATTTTGGCGAGGTGCTATGGTCGTACCTTAAAGCTAGAAGGTAGGGTTCTGGCTGAAAATAGTTAGAATTCTATTCTCTCGAAAGTCCGGTCGACCGGTTGCCGTCGGCAAAGTAGTTCCCGAGAGCGAGGGGGGTGGTCATGGTGCCCCAGTGGTCATGGTGCCCCACCCTCCCTTACATCAAGGTTCCAAGCCTGGCTGACTGCCTCCACAATATCAGTGCGGTCACAGAAACTCGCCTGGAATTCAACGCCATGCTTCTCCTGAAACAATTAAATAACAGTAATGAAAAAATATCAACGTTTCCCACATTATTTGCAGCAACATGCATACCAAGATCTCGCCATGAATTGCAGTCAACAAGAAACTAAGAAATTCTTGAGGATCTTGTTGGCTATCTTTTTGGTACACCAACCAACTTTCAGCAACAATTTCCTGCCAGTTACATAAGATACGAAAAAAGATCACAATTAAGTGCCTCATTAAAAAATAAATGCATAAATTAAATGCTTAAAAGGTTTGAAGACGTACCATTAAAAATTCACAACGATAAGAGGAAACTGACTGGGACAATTCATTAATAGTAATATTTAGGGCCGCTGTCAATGGTTGAGAATCATCACAGTTAGTAATCTGGTCCAACATCTGTCGCACGTTCTTTGATGACAAAATACATTGCAAGATTGCATTGCAAAAGCAAACATTTTTGAGTTCATTCTTATTATTTATCAAGCCACAAAGGCCTTAATAACTCGCTTCACCTAAAAAATGGAAAAGAAATTGTATGTAAAGTGTCAAAACCAACTCTAAAATAGATCAACAAGATACATGAAATAAACCAAAATTCATTAGTAACTTACTGGACTGTACAATGACATCTTTCTTCATTACATTCAAAAGACTTTCAACACCTATTTCACTCCTGTACGACAGGCAATATTAAAATAAGTAAACTATTCGAGCCGGTAAGGTTAACCGATACCCGTTAGAGATGTTCCCGGCTCTAAAAACAATGCATTATTGCAAATAAATTACGCTCACCTTAAATATTCTTTCTAGGATACGATAATATTAAAAAAATTCCAATGCTAATCGCATTGCAAGGTGTTCCCATTTTCACATTTGGCTATTTTGAAATAGCCATGTATTGGACCGTGCCAGTGTCAACTCTTCAATGATTAAGAGAAAAATCCAAAAATTTCAAAGTAACCAATTCAAACTAACCAATAGAAAAGAGTTCTGGTCAAATCTGATTCAGTTAACACCATGACCACCTCACTTCATCTCGCGACTTACAGTGCTCATGTTCGCCAAACGAAAGTCACCAGCGTTCCGAAATTACCCCACCCGAGTTTGTCAAAGTTTGTCAAACCAACCATCGTGCTGTTTTTACGTTGAGAGTAAGAACTGTTCTACAGAATTGAGGAAAACATGACAAGACAACCGCAGCCTTTAAAAGCATGCCAAACAATCCAACCTCAGCAACAATGGAGGGGCAGTTTCAATGCGCGCCTACTCGTTTTTTCAGCTTCGCGATTTTCGAAAGGGCGCAGACGTCAAGCAAATCGGTGCCAACCCACGAAAATTAATTTGATGCGTCGTTTCTGCTACGAACTTGTTACTAGTGACAGACTTTAAAGATGTTCCAACGTCGGGACACCGTGCAATGCGTTAGCATTAGCATTTTCGAATTTCACGGCGTTTCGATTTCTCTATATCGGCGACTTTGAATTTCGACAGATGGTACGATGGGACCATGCTGTTGCCACGGAGATTTTTTTTCATGTTTTAACCATTTGCTCAGAACACAGACGATTTCTTGTTAGTTTGATGAGCGAGGAGGTTTAGTTTTGAGGAGTGTCACATTTTTTATTTGAGCCATTTTTTCATATCATTAACGGTTCTCGTTTTCGATTGTTGCAAATTTATGTTTTTCTAGTTAACGGAAAATTTCCACGATGAATTTTCGAAAAAAATTGGAATTTTCGTTTTTTCCATGGTTGAAATAGTTAAGCGCAGTTTATTTGAAAATCGGAAGGGGGGGGAGTAATCGGACCTCGGACAATAGGGGTTCTTGGGAACCCCTAAAAACAGCAAACTTCACGAATTTACAACCCCCGCACGACGATCGTTCAGGCACCCGGCACGCCACGGCGCTCCGGCGTGCCTCACGTTCGTCGGCATCCTGGGCGCACCGGTGGTCCGACGGCGACCCCTGACGGGTTCCTGGTAGTCTAGGACTACCTTAACACGATGCTGAAGTCAAAAGTCCCGGACACCCAAGTGGAACGCAGCCAGAGGCCGATGATGATTTTGGCCTCCAACTAAAAAGTTGCTTTGACGGACTCCTTGTGGTACGTCCTCGTATCTCCGGAACCGCTTGTCCTAGAGCGTCAGCGACCGCGGCGTTGGACGGACTCCCCGTGTCCTGGGGACCTCGAGGACACCATCGGGGACCACCTGGGTGGTGGCGACAATGGTGTTGAACCGTGTGGCGGCACCGTCGGCATCCTGGGCGCACCGGAGGTCCGACGACGACCGCTGACGGGTTCCTGGTAGTCTAGCACTACCTTAACACGATGCTGAAGTCAAGAGTCCCGGACACCCAAGTGGAACGCAGCCAGAGGCCGATGATGATTTTGGCCTCCAACTAAAAAGTTGCTTTGACGGACTCCTTGTGGTACGTCCTCGTATCTCCGGAACCGCTTGTCCTAGAGCGTCGGCGACCTCGGCGTTGGACTCCCCGTGTCCTGGGGACCTCGAGGACACCATCGGGGACCCCCAGGTGGCAAATCCGTGGACCTCGGCGTCAAGGCCTTTGTTTCCAGACATTATCTGGGAAATTTCCAGGTATTATCTGGAAAATTTTATTTCCAGATATTATCTGGAAATGCTTTTTTTTTCAGATATATATTCCCAGATATTATCTGGAAAAAAACAGCCATTTCCCGGGAAAAAATATCTGGAAATTTCCAGACATCGGTTTCACCGTGCACCATAATAAAAATAGTGACTAAATTGCGACAAGATTAAAATAGAAGTGTCTCGACAAAAAACATAACGCAAACGGTTACTTAAAATTACAACAAATTAAAATTGACGAGACACAAGAATGATGTTACAATGACAAGAAACTATCACAGAAAAACAAGACGATTCTTAAGTTGTACAGCAAATTTTAAACAGCATTTACAGGTCTTTTGATGGAGGTTTTGATGTCCTCCCCGACCTAGTGGTGTAAGAGTCTTGTTTGGGGGGTTGAAAGTTCTTAGAGCCAGGGGGTCGCCCAGGACGCCTCACAACTTCCTTCACCACTTCTGAAGACAACGATTTTCTTCCCCTGCCTCGACCCATCCCAGTGGTTTGGGGCGGAGTCGTTGGAGGTTGCTGCCAGCTTGGTGATGCCTGTGGAGTAAGGACAGGTGGAGCCCTGTCACATTTTTAGTAATGTGATGATAAAAGCCAACTTCCTGGGACTTAATTCGTTTGTCAACAAATTCTTTATACTTCTCCTTCCCAACCTGCTCCAAGCTGAAAAGAGTTTTTACTGCATCGGCGCTTACCCCTTCCCTTTTATCTAGTGTTATCAGATCAGCTCCAAGCTCCGCGAAAGGGTTCTGAGCCGCCAGAAAACTGTTCTTGAGGGCTTTGCAATGGTCTTTAAATTGCTTTTGGTAAGCAGCATATTGTTCTGTTCTGTTTGTTCCCATACGTTAATTTTTCCTTCCTCAGTGGTGTTATTGTTCGTGATTCTGATCCTGACCCGCCTAATTTTGACCTGGGTGGACTTGGGCAAGGTTAAGTTGCCCAAGGTGAAGTTGCCCAAGGTGAAGATGCCCAAGGTGAAGTTGCCCAAGGTGAAGATGCCCAAGGTGAAGTTGCCCAAGGTGGAGTCGCCCAAGGTGAAGTCGCCCAAGGTGAAGTCGCCAAAGGTGTAGTTGCCCAGGAAACATCAAGCATATCGCCTCAGCCTCCTGTCCGGCAAGTCCGGCAGTCTGTTGACTGAGGTGCATGACCACTTAGGAAGATAAACCTCATCGTGCAATTTATGAATCTTGTAGGAAGTAAGTTATTGCATGCTATTTAGCAATCAGGGCATTTTATAATTTGCCATATGTTTGTTCCTATATGTTAATTTTTTTCTTCCTCAGCAGTGTTATCCGTGATTCTGACCCTGAAGTTGATATTGATACAACTCTTATTGGCTGAGCGACAGCGAAGCCTGTTACTTCAGTGCGGTTGAAAAGTTTTGTCTGTCTGTCGGTCTGTCTGTCAGTCTGTCTGCGTGTGTGTGTGTGTACTACTCCTGAACGGCTCGGCCGATCTGGCTGAGATTTTGCAGGCTTATTAGGTATGTCTTGGCTCGGCACACGCGAAATTTCACCATCCTAGCTCATCTGGTTCAGTTTTTATAGCCGAAAGACACCTAAAAACGGCGAAAAATCAAGTTTTCTGCAGGCAGATCACTTCTGTCGTGAGGGAAAGGGGGGCCTGGGGGGCGGAGCCCCCCAGCCTCGACAAGTTAAAAAGTTAGAAGGGTCAAGATCGTGTTATCTGTAGATGAAGCAACCCTATCTCATGAATGAAGGGGGGCGGAGCCACCCAGCATGCAACAAGTAACCGGCGACGGACAAGCCAATGCCTGCCGAAGGCAGCCTTGCGCCGCAGGCCAAGGTAGGTAAGGGAGTGGGGCGCTTTCGGAATTCTCTATACATAATTAAGAACATTCTGCATATCGGTGTCATACTTGTGCCAGTTGAGCAGTCTGGCCCTTCATCTAGACTGTGCAGCTCCATTGGATCAATCTGGAGTCCGTAATCTTTGAAATCTAAGACGTTTCCCAAACCCTTGTGTCAGGGGAGCTAGTCGTGGTGTTCCTGAAAGACTGGAGGGGGGTTCGTACGGCAATGAGGCCCCGTGTTGGGGTTTGGATAACCTCCCACTCACCAAGCTAGGTCCGAAAGGTGCTGCCGCTCCGAGGCTCAGCCTACGACACGACTCGCGGCCAAGCCGGACGCCGCGAGCGCGTCTGCAAGATCAGCATTTCCTTTTTTCCCTATGTTGCCTTGTGTCTATCCCTGACATCCCCCCCCTTTTGGAAAATAAGCGTCCTCGCTTATTAAGGCACTTTACTTAACCTTAGATTAGAGCCTAGTCGAACTTAACTAACGGTGTAAAAAATGTTACCTAACTTAACTTTCCAAAAAAAAAAATACGTAGTATATATAGGAAAAGGCGAAATGCTTATCAAATTAAAAAAAAAAAAATTAAAAAGAAAACAAGAATAATTTAGATCATTTATAGCTTGGCAAGCAAGAAGTATTGTTTACTTCAAAGTTCTGAAAAATTTTCTTTTCTTTTCAGTCAACCCAACAGGCCTAAAATTTCTAAAGTTCCAAAATCATTCATGTTGCCGCGAAAGTTCAATAAAAATCGAAATAATAGATCAAAAGTTATGAATCAAAACAAGATATTTAGATGTTCTGGGCTGTTTCGATGTTTTTGATCTCGAAGCCGGTCACGTCCTCAACCGCAGGTAGATGTGGTTCCCGCGATGGAGTGCGTCTTCCGTGACGCTGTGCACTCATGATGGCTGCAGGAAGATTTTTTTTCCCACGTTGGAGTGCGTCTTCCGGACGCTGTGCACTCATGATGGCTGCAGGAAGATGTTTTTCCCACGTTGGAGTGCGTCTTCCGGGACGCTGTGCACTCGTGATGGCAGTGATGGCTTCTCGCACTTTGGCACTCCCTACTCAATTCAGGAGTACCGCCATGCTTTCTGCGTCCTCGGAAAAGCAGGGCGGCTGATGGAAGTTGACGTTCGCTTTGCACTCTCTGTGCACTCGACCATCGATCGTTCAGGTCGGCAGACTCGATGCGATGGGAAAATCGAGATGACTGGATCGCAGCGTGCCTGATGGTGTGAGGCAGGCACTGCTGACGGACTGGGCGGGCGAGCGCTTGCCCCGCTGCTTGACAGCGACAGCCAGCTGACGAACTCACGTGTGTCGAGCAAGGAGTATCGCCGGAGGCTGGGGTATCGCCGTGCCGTCTTGTTGTTGCTGCGGCAGCCGTGGCAGCGGAGGTGGCAGTGCCCCGTCCAGGCGATTGCTGACGCAGGGGTGTCCAGTGTCGAGGCGGCGGCGAGACGCGCGGCGTGGCGCGGCGTGGCGCGGCGTGGCGCATGATGTCGGGCGTCCTCAGCGCTGGCCACGTGGAACGAGGCGCAGAACACGCGGTCTCACAACACAAATTTAAACCACAAAACACAAGTCCGAAAACTGTTTCCGTGAGTCAAAGACATTTGCCCTCGCGGACAACACCCACAGAGCCAGCAAGGCTTGTGGGAGGGTCTCCTCCCCCAGAAAACGAGTCCTCCCGCACTCTGCCATGCTCCTCCGGAAAGCCGTTCAGTCACTCTGCGCGTCTTTTGCCTAAACAACCATTTAAACATCCTTTGGCCCCAAAAAAATCGACCGCAAAACTTAGCTAACTATCTAGACTAAATTTAGAAATCGAGTTTGTGGCACTTCGAGGGCACTTTCGCTCCTCAGACAGCTACTAAACGGTCGCTGACCGCAAACCCCCCAAAAGGGGAACCGGAAGCGAATTTCTACGGGATGATGCATTTAAAACTCGATCTGCACTATCACAGTCAAGTCTACACCCCCCCGCAGCAGAAACACATTCGAGACCACGCACAACACTCCTAAGTACGGGCTCACAACCAAATTATTGAAATTTTGGCACCAGCACCTCCACCATGTCAGGGGAGTAGTCGTGGTGTTTCCCGAACGGCATGGAGCGGGGTTCGTACGGCAATGAGGACACAGTGTTTAAGGGTTGGGTAACCTCCCACTCACCAAGCTAGGTCCGAAAGGTGCTGCCGCTCCGAGGCTCACCTACGACTGACGACTCGCGGCCAAGCCGGACGCCGCGAGCGCGTCTGCAAAATCAGCATTTCCTCTTTTCCTATGTTGCCTTGTGTCTATCCCTGACACCTTGCATGCTGTCACGAATCGCCCCAGCATGGGGTGATTTGTAACAGCCATGGGGCTTTTCATAACATCCTACACATTGAACGAAACATCCTCAGGAATGTTATCTCCTCCACCCGTTGTTCTTCGGGTGTCCTGCAGACGTCTAAAAATCTACATTACAAGCTGCCGTTTACCGCCTCAGCATTTAAATGATAGGCTAGTCAATCCTAACCTCACTTTTTCGATTTTAGAGGAAAGCATAGAATAACTCGCTTTAAAATGCATTTCGAGCTGTGTAAATTGTTGGAAAAAAAACAGCAGATGATTCGAGAAATAATTCAAGCATTTAACAGCAAAAACTTCCTATATTTCAGACCCCCTCCAAGACTATACCTGAGCACCGATCACATCCGCTTCGATTGTTCAAGGACCCTGTACTTGAAATGAAAGAGGGGCCATACTTAGATTTTCCCCTGCTCCCTCCACTTAAATTTAAAAAACGCATTTGTTACGAATCCCCCCGTTACAAACAAGGTAGGTTTACGCCAGACCGCGTCTTGTCGAACAGGCTTCGCGATGCTCGCTGCCTGTTCCCCCAAACCCCGCCTGGCGTACCTACCTTGGCCCGCGGCGTAGCCTGCCTGCGGCAGGCAATGGCTTTTTCCCTTGTCGGTTATTTTTTTTACTTGTAACGTGGGGGGGTCCGCCCCCCCGACCCCCACATTTTAAAAAGAGTTTTTTACCTACGGACAACCGCTTGACCCTTTTCACTTTTTAAATTGTCGTCCTGGGGGCTCCCCCCCCCAGACCCCCCTTTTTCAAAGACAGAAGTGGGCTATCTGCAGAAATCTCTTTTTTTGCCCTTTTTTAGGGTTTTTGCCTAAAAAAATGAAAATTGAGCTAGGATGGTGAAATTCGCGTGTGCCGAGCCAAGGAATACCCAAGAAGTGTGCAAAATCTCACGAGATCGGCGGAGCCGTTTAGGAGGAGTAGGCGGACACACAACACACAGACAAACCCACAGACGAAGACAAAATTTTTAACCCCACTGGGGTAACAGGCTTGCTATCGCTAGCCAATCACCCCATACTCCCCTTTCGCCAGGCGCGGATTGGAGGAACAGGCCGCGAGACATCGCGAAGCCTGTTACAAGACGCGGTCTGGCGTAAACCTACCTTGTCAACATAATTGTAAGTGCCCTCCCATGTTAAGTGTTCATCGTTGTTATCAGTTTTTATACTGAGACATTTCTATTTCTAGACGAATGCACTGGAAAACATGGGGAAGGCCGGAGGACCAGCTCTGGAAGTCAGTTCTCAGAATTGCAGTGCTATGGGGGTCACTTTGTGTAAAGATGACTTCAAGAGCCTCGACAAAAGCAAGATGCTCACTGATGATCTTATTTTTGTAGTCCTGAAGATGGCTGCCAAAATAATTGGCTGAGCGATAGCGAAGCCTGTTACTCAGGTGGGGTTGAAAAATTTTTCCTGTCTGCGTGCGGGGGTGTGTGTGTGTCCGCGCTACTCCTCCTGAACGGCTCGGCCGATCTCGGTGAGATTTTGCACACTTTTTGGGTATGTCCTTGGCTCGTCACACGCGAAATTTCACTATCCTAGCTCAACTGGTTCGGTTTTTATAGCCGAAAAACACCTAAAAAACGGCGAAAAATCGAGTTTTCTGCAGGCAGATCACTTCTGTCTTGAAGAAAGGGGGGTCTGGGGGGCGGAGCCCCCCAGCCTCGACAAGTAAAAAAGTCAGGCCAATGCAGCCCTAGGCACGAAATCAAATGCTGTTTTGACCTCCAATCACGCAAATCGGTATGCGGATGCCTGGAAATGAAACCTAGCCTGCCGAAGGCAGGCAAGCGCCGCAGGCCAAGGTAGGTGTAACGCCAGGCGTGGATTGTCGAAACTGGCGCAGCATCGCGAAGCCTGTTACGACAAGACACGGTCTGGCGTACACCTACCTTGAAGGACCAACCCGTAAATGGTTTTCACCTAGATTCGCTTCTTTTTGAGTGAACATATTATTCTCCAATGAAGAAGACTCGTAAATGGTGTTGGTGTAATATGGTGATGGTGTAAAAGCCATAGATTGGCTTTGATGTAAAATAAACAAGGGAGGTGTACGCCAGACCGTGTCTTGTCGTAAAAGGCTTCGCGATGCTGCGCCAGTTTCGACAATCCACGCCCGGCGTTACACCTACCTTGGCCTGCGGCGCTTGCCTGCCTTCGGCAGCTAGGTTTCTTTTCCAGGCATCCGCATACCAATTTGCGTGATTGAAGGTCAAAACAGCATTTGATTTCGTGCCTAGGGCTGCATTGGCCTGACTTTTTGACTTGTCGGGGCTGGGGGGTTTCGCCCCCCAACCCCCCCCCTTTTCCCCAAGACAGAAGTGATCTGCCTGCAGAAAACTCGATTTTTCGCCGTTTTTTAGGTTTTTTTCGGCTATAAAAACCGAACCAGTTGAGCTAGGATAGTGAAAATTTAGCGTGTGCTGAGCCAAAAACATACCCAAAAAGTGTGCAAAATCTCACCGAGATCGGCCGAGCCCTTCAGGAGGAGTAGCGCGGACACCACACACGCACGCCCCGCACGCACGCACCAGACAGGAAAAAATTTTTTAACCCCACCTGAGTAACAGGCTTCGCTATCGCTCAGCCAACAACCACGGGAACAGAAAAGTTCAGACAGGAATACAGAGGCCAGGATTGGGAAAGGGCCACAGTGTCCCACATCTGTTCACCAAAGACACCCTGGGGCGGCTCGTGCGGGACCACATGCCAGGGAAGACTTTGCCCATCAAGAAAGCAGCCCGTGCACAGCAAACCCACGCAATAACACAAATTCATGCAACCAAACATGTTCAAAAAAGTGGTATGAAGGTAATACTCACATATCCTCCATGCCCATTCTCTCCTTGGGCAGCACAACAACAGGAGGCGGCATAACCCGCGAAGTTCAGACGAACCAGCATGGTCGAGGACGACGGCGCGAAGAAGCAGACTCAATGCCCACACTGTCATTCAAAGGTGTTCTGACAGTTGGCGTCTTTTGACGCTTTTGGCCAGGTGGCGCCTATAGGTGCGTCATTGCGAGGCGCCTTAGGCAGCAAGCTCCGAGACACCTTTAACAAAGTGGCTGCTTACTTGGGTTTCAAGTTTGGAATCAGAAAGATTCCTGAATGTGGATCTGTGTCTTTTGGCGCACCCTGGAAAACTTCTGATTTTGTTGGCACGACGCGATGCAGTCGTTCATATGACCCACCGTTAAAAAGCGGTCAATTTCAATAACTAACAATTTTTCAAAATATGTAATTATTGGGACGATTTAGGACGGGGACCACTTGGGTTGGGACGGGATAACCCCGGGACGTATTGAGCCGGGTACGAGTGGGTCGGAACGAGTTGTCCTAGACCCGCCCTTCACCGGTACGCTTGAAGACTTCACGCTTGACGTCAAGCGTAGAGAAGAAATTCTCCCATGCCTTTCGATAGGCGGGGGAGGGGCAAAATGGAGAACTATGCTTGAAGCCGGTCCATATCAGCGTCGGGATCTGATAAAATTAAAATTCCCTCATGACCCACTTGCTCTTTTTAAACGAAAGCCTCTCACTTTTGCTTCAACACGCACCTGCAAGGCACAAGGGCAGGTGGTAGAAGTCAACCCGTCCCACAAGTTTCAGCGCCTCTGCTGGGGTGAAGTATTTGACAGCGACCAGTCGTTCAGCATGGTCCGGCAGCAGCCCAAGAAGGCCCTTCACCAATGCGGCCACGTGTCGGACGCAGCCAGAGCGCGCGCGCTAGGATGGTCAGCAAACGGACAGCAGTAAGGCGTAAGGACGTATGCGCGCTCTAAACTTTACCTGTCCTTAGTACTGGAACTGTTTTTTAGGGGTTCCCAAGAACCCCTATTGTCCGAGGTCCGTGGATTCTTTCCCCCCCCCCTCTCCGATTTTCAAATAAACTGCGCTAAACTATTTCAACCATGAAAAAAACGAAAATTCCATTTTTTTTCGAAAATTCATCGTGGAAATTTTGCGTTAACTAGAAAAACATAAATTTGCAACAATCGAAAACGAGAACCGTTAATGATATGAAAAAATGGTTCGAATAAAAAATGTGCCACTCCTCAAAACTAAACCTCCTGGCTCATCAAAGTAACGAGAAATCGTCTGTGTACTGAGCAAATGGTTAAAACATGAAAAAAAATCTCCATGGCAACGGCATGGTCCCATCGTACCACCCGTCAAAATTCAAAGTCGCCGATAAAGAGAAATCAAAACGCCGTGAAATTCGAAAATGCTAATGCTAACGCATTGCACGGTGACCCGACGATGGAAAAAAGTTCGTAGCAGAAACGACGCATCAAATTAATTTTCGTGGGTTGGCACCGATTTGCTTGCCGTCTGCGCCCTTTCGAAAATCGCGAGGCTGAAAAAACGAGTAGCCGCGCTTTGAAACTGCCTCTCCATTGTTGCTGAGGTTGGATTGTTTGGCATGCTTTTAAAGGCGGCGGTTGTCTTGTCATGTTTTCCTCAATTCTGTGGAACAATTCTTACTCACAACGTAAAAACAGCACGATGGTTGGTTTGACAAATTTTATAAACTCGGGAGGCGTGATTTCGGAACGCGGGTGACTTTCGTTCGGCGAACATGAGCACTGTAAGTCCCGAGATGGAGTGAGGTGGTCATGGTGTTAACTGAATCAGGTTTGACCAGAACTCTTTCCTATTGGTTAGTTTGAATTTAGCGCATGCGCACTTTGAAATTTTTGGGTTTTCTCTTAATCATTGAACAGTTGACACTGGCACGGTCCAATACACGGCTATTTCAAAGTAGCCAAATGTGAAAATGGGAACACCTTGCAATGCGATTAGCATTGGAATTTTTTTTTCATGCACTTCTTTTCAGTTTGTATTCTCTTGTCTTCTGATAAAGAGCTCTTTTTGATCTGTACTGGTTACGGATGGACCTAAACTTTTTGGTTTCATCGCCTGGAGAGACACCAACAGTATTGTTCACATTCAAAATCCCCTCGTCCCCACTCGTCCCCACGTTGTTTTGACACACAGCTGCAGCAACTCTGAAGGGCAAGGCCTCTGATCCAGCATTAAATTTGCCTAGGCAAATGCTTCAAATTACAATCCAAGCACACCATTGGAAAGGAGTGACTCTGACGGTCATTTTGAGATATCGCGGGGGAAAATCGGTTTATAACTGCCGAAGATACAGTTGCACAAAGTTGCAATTAGGGCCTTGAAAAACACAAACGTGGCTCTGTAGCCCAACAAACGACTCCAATCCAATTTCTGGCAGCAGATTCTTGAAGTACAGCTCAAAACCTTTCAAATGAGCCCAGAATGGTCCAAATCGGTCAATAATTGACGATTTCAGCATTTTGGGCTTAAGGGGGCAGTAGCGTCATTTGCACGTGTTTTGACGATTTTCGAACCTCCTGTTTAGACGTTAATATAAAGATAAGTATGAATGCCAGAGACAAACGGCAGGCACCATTTGAAAGATAAAAGTTTTTACAACATTTTCAAAAAAAATATTTTGTTTTAGCATTGAATTAGGATGTTTTGTGTTCTATGCAAAAATGGTCTGCAAAATTACATGGTGTCACTGCGCGCACGATTGCAGCCAAAGTTTTTAACTTTTTACCAATCGGTAAAATGCATCTGAAAAAGCATGAAATTGCCCATAAAATGACCCTTGGGTTTCAATATTGGGCAAGAAAAACTATTGAAACGCTCATCTTCAACTTAAGATGGAAACGAACCACATTTTTTCTGGCCCAATATTAAAACCCAAGGGTCATTTTATGGGCAATTTCATGCTTTTTCAGATGCATTTTACCGATTGGTAAAAAGTTAAAAACTTTGGCTGCAATCGTGCGCGCAGTGAAACCATGTAATTTTGCAGACCATTTTTGCATATAACACAAAACATCCTAATTCAATGCTAAAACAAAATATTTTTTTTTTGAAAATGTTGTAAAAACTTTTATCTTTCAAATGGTGCCTGCCGTTTGCCTCTGGCATTTATACTTATCTTTATATTAACGTCTAAACAGGAGGTTCGAAAATCGACAAAACACGTGCAAAAGACGCTACTGCCCCCTTAAGAAAAAACAGCCTAAATTTTTCAAGGGCGTTGAGCGACCTCTAATTTTGCGAAATTTGGAAAACCCCAAAACACGTGTTCCTTTTTTTTTTATATATATAAAAGATCAATTTTAACCCGGCAATCATGAGATTTCGAAAAATTTTGCAAAAGTGAAACACCCTAGTGTCATAGGGGTCCAAGAAGTAAAGGACCCATTAGATGTAAGTAGCTATTCTCCTTATGGTTGTACACAGTTATATAGAATGTTTCAGTTTACAACAGACTATTTTGCAGATCAATCCATACGAAAGACGAAATAGAAATCAGTCTGCAGGTAACTCCCGTCTTATCAGTTATCACAGTCTCATGACTATCTTTGCATGAACTATTTATTCCTTTTTATTTTTCTATGGTTGGTCTATGGTCTATGGTTGGTCTATGTTGCTTCTTAACATTGTGTTCTCAGAGAGAAGGTTTAGGAACCGATCATATAGCAGGAGCAGATCAAGCAGAAGGAGATCAGGACGTAGGTCACATAGAGACTCTAGTGATAGGAGAAGGAACAACAGACGTTCTTCGTCAGCAGGTAATGACCTTCTCTGACTTTTTATTATTCTAATTTCTTTCTTTCTTTAAATTTTTTTATATTAACATTGTGTTTTAGAGAGAATACGGTTTAGTATTATTTTCCACGAAAGAAACACCGTGTCTATTCAAAAATGTCATACCACCACTGTGATGGCAAGTTCTCAGTGAAGAAAGAAGTGTGGAACAAACTTTGGAATTGGGAAACGAACTCGTTCACTAGTCGCAGAAAGTGGGTGTTAGTTTCTAGGGAGTATATCCCGAAATTCAGGCTTCTGTGGAAACACACGTTTGTATCCTCCGGAACTAAGTACGAAGATGTCTCGGGACTCTTTCGGCTGCATTCTTATACTTGGTGTGGAACAGGTGATTGCAAGCGCTACGCTTACGAATGGTTTCCCGAAAGAAATGAAGACTCGACCATATCAGTACACTCGGCAGGAACTGAAAACCATGCCAAAGCACTTAGCAAAACGACTCAGGTGCGTGGTTGAGAAAGAGAGCTGCTAAGAGAGAAAAAACTTGCAGTACTGGAAGTCCCACTTTTGGGCCAAAACTCGCGGCCGCGACGTGGAAACCACCGCCGTGCGCTGCGGGTTGCCTACCCGAAATTCCCGTAAGGCGCCATGTTAAATTTAACCCTTCATAACTTTTTTCCTAAGGGATAAAAAAAATGCGTCTGCGGGTCAAAACGTTTCTTTTGGCCTTAACTATCGATGTGCAAAGCGGCATTGCATGCGGAAAAAGTGCAGGGTCATTTGACTAACACCGGCCACTAAGTAACAACGGTACACAAAGACAAGCTAGAAGTGATTACAGCGTTGAACCCGAAACTTGTGGAGGAAAATATCTGGGGTGGTTTGAAAAGTGATGAAGCGTATCGAAAGATGAGATCAGAGCAACTTCAGGCCAATGATCTGCACAAAGATGATTTCATTGACATTGTTCTCATGCGCCGAAAAGAGCTGCTGATGCCTTCAGAGGTGAGATATATCCAATCTGTTGCTGAACCTCTTGTCGTGCACCTCTTTTCTGAATCTGTTTTAGAAATTGTTTTTGATTACTTGAAGTATAAATCAAAAATGACCGTCCACTTTAACGCCACCGGAAAATTCATCAGATCATCTTTATACTCTGGCAACACGATTTATTTGTATTCATGCGTGGTTCAAGTGAATCAAGTTTTGATTCAACTTTTCAGCATGATTAGTTGTAAACATGATCAATTTGCGATCGGCTCAATACTTGGACACTTTAGGAAGTTCTGTGACAACCAACTTAAAAAAAAGTGGCCTTGTGTGGGAAGAGTAATCATAGACTGTAGCTTGTCACTAGTGTTAACAGCTAATCGTATGCTTTGCATCATGTGTGTTTCTGTCAGATGCTTTTTCTAACATTGGTTTATGAGTGTCTCGTCTTCTTGATCTGTACTTTCACCTACCTAAACTGGCAGTTTGGCTTATAAGCTTCCAATTTTGGTTCCTGTTCTGTCATTCTATTTCTCATGAAACTTATCGTGTTGAACCCTTAATGTTTCAGTCCAGTGAAGATGAAGGGCAGGAGGGAGGACCCTCATCTCCCCCAGGGGGTGGCAACGGCCTAGGGAGAGCGTGAAGCGATGCTCGCGCCGTCAGTGCAGAGGTTGCGCACTTGTACGAGATTATGAAAACTAGACTGTGATTTTCAAAACGCTTTGCACCGATAGAAAGGGCTTGAAATCTAGGGTGCATTAGGCTAATTGCTCTTCTCGAAACTCCCCCCTTACCTAATGTTAAGGTGCGGGAAAAAAACGATAAACATAATCATAAAATTGAGGAAAAAACTCGATTGCGCCGTGTTGATGTAAATGATTTCGCCCTCGTGTTCGGTTGAATTGGAAGTATCGGGCAGTCTACTAGGCCTAATGCACCCCAAATTTTGTGCCCTTTTGATCTGTGCAAAGCGTTTTGCAATCAACGAGCTAGATCTTACAACCGAAGCAAAATAAGTTACCCCTGCACCTCACTCGCGCATGGCTTCACGCGCCTCTGAGGCCGTTGCCGCCAACGGGTGGGTGCTCTTTGTTACGGAGTGCGATTTTTGGCTGAGTTGGCTGAGCGATAGCGAAGCCCGTTACTCCAGTGGGGTTGAAAAGTTTTGTCTGTCTGAGTGTGTGTGTGTGCACTACTCCTCCTGAACGGCTCGGCCGATGTGGCTGAGATTTTGCAGGGTCATTAGATATATCCTTGGCTCGCCACACACCAAAATTCAGCTTTCTATCTCAATCCATTCGGTCATATTAGCCAAAAAACAGTTAAAAAACGGCAGAAAAAAGACAACTTTTTGGGTACTTTCAACTTTGTGTCAAGTTTCATATCGTTTCATATGTTTTTGAGGCTGCTGATGACGAAAATAGAACCCGTTCGGACCCCCGACCGAAAGTTGAATCCGATTGGTGTAGATTTTGATGACCAAATGTTATTTTTGAGGGGATCACGCCCATTTCCACGGCCTGCCTGGAAAAGCAGCCTGCCGAAGGCAGGTTAGCGCCGCAGGCCAAGGTAGGTACGCCAGGCGTGGACGGTCGAAACTGGAGCAGCATCGCGAAGCCTGTTACGACAAGACACGGTCTGGCGTACACCTACCTTGTATTTACCGCCTCAGTATAAGGGCGGTATTGCAGCGAAGTTTGTAAGAACGTAAGAAACGTGAAAAATGTGTAGAAATCGTCGTTTGGTCTGACTTCAGGCAGCCACTGCGTCTAATCTAAGGCATGTAATCGTTCTCCCCCAACGGGTAGGTGGTCTTTAGGCCTTCCTTTAGAACACCTTTGTTACGGAGTGCGATTTACCGCCTAAGTTTGGGAGCGGTACAAATCAAAGTGGATCAAAACGATAATAATTAACTTCACCCAATTATACCGTATACTACGGTAAAATACCGTATTTTACCTTTTTTTACGTATCTTTGAATCTTACCGGTATTTTTACATACCTACACTGGGCTATACCAACGTCATACAGCAGCCAGCGAAACGCTTTTTGCTACATCGGGGCAAATATTGTTCGCTGTTTCAGCGAAAACAAAGTAGCTAACACATTTCGGAGCCAATATTCCATGTCTGCCCTGCCCCGGCGTTTAGGATTCGCTGTTCCAGCAATATTTGTTCGCTATTCCACAGCGAATTTGTCACTCGTCTCAAATCTAGAAGGCCAAAACTTGCTGAAACAGCGAATTTCTTTTTTTCCCGTGCCAGCGTAACTGGCGCAGCATCGCGAAGCTTGTTACGTCAAGCCACTGTCTGGCGTACACCTACCTTGTTCTAGTTAGACCCGTCGAAATGTCTTGCAATGAAATTTGAGCCATGTTACAGTGGCTTCGACGCAAGCGTAGGACGTACCGAAATTTCTTCATTCCATAACCGAATCTTTTTTATTGTTTTCGTGTAAGGTGAACTTTCTTCAATGACAATAGGGAATTTTAACGAATCCCCGGCCCGGAAGTCAAAGAATAAAAGTAAGAACCAAAACGGCTTCTGCGCATGCGCAGACGCTGCCTCAGAGTGGAGGGGGGACCTCTGCGCATGCGCAGAAGCCGTTTTGGTTCTTACTTTTGTTCTTTTATTTCCGGGCCAGGGATTCGTTAAAATACCCTATTAGAGCGTAGCGCTGCGTAACACTTGCGTTGGTGTCTTTGTGTATGTGTAATTCAAACCAAAAATTTATGGTGGAGGAAAAAGAGCGATAATTGTACAGGCCCTTGTGAAGGGCGTGAACTGTGTGTTTCAGGTATCAAAACGCTTTACGCCTTTAAAAGGGGCAGTGTGTTTGCCTTTGTCTTCCCCTATCAATCTTGATACGCATGTTTTACGGACGTTCCAATGATAATGTGATTGCGCACACCGAATCAGCGAGCACAAAAGTACGTACACTGTTAAAACAGTGTCTGGAAGGGCCTGGGAAACCCGGACTCTGGTCTTGCCGTGTGCTGAGTACTTAAAAACAGCACTCACGCGTGTACTGAGAACACATTCAATTTTTCAGTGAAGACCAGGGGGCCAATAACCGCTTCCGAATAAGATATTTTGACGAATCCCTGGACCGGCAATTTAAGATCAGATGTAAGAACCTAAAGCGCTTCTGCGCATGCGCTGATGTACCCTCTCCGCTCTGAAGCAGCGTCTGTGCATGCGCAGGAGTGGTTCTGTTTCCTACTTTTGCTCTTTTACTTCCGGTCCAGGGATTCGTTTAAGGGGGCTCATACATGTTAAAAGCACTTCGCAAAAAAAAAATTTTTATGTAGAAGGATCAAGATTTTATGGTTTCTGTATTAAAACCTGGTTACATAATTGAGTAAGTAAAGTGACTTTGAACACTTTTTGGAAAATTAGTAGAAGCGTTTAAAATTTTGGTGCTCGTAAAATTTCGATCGCATACTTGTTCAGATCTGTGGGGGGGAATATCAGGGAGACTCATCCCTAGTAGTGTCATAGAATTGACTAGAATGGGCTTCTTATCTGCAATAGTTTTCACGAAAAAAATAACCATTGTTTGAAGTATTTTTTAAAATAATTTTGAACAATAACATGAAAAGTAGCGATATACATCGGCAACTTTGGCCCGTCCCGTACATTAAGAAACGTACGAATTTCTCCTATGTTTGACCCTGACGGGAATTAAATCTGAGTCTGGGGTTAAAATAAATGTCGTTTTCGTCATCAGCACCCTCAAAAACATCAGAAACAATGCAAAAACTCGAAAAAAAAGAATGTTCCAAAAATACCCCGCTGGGATTTGAACCCGGGTCCGAACTTCTCCGATTTGCGCGAAACTGGCACCATTGGTTTTCTCTCGTCGCCCCGATTCCAAAAATACCCCTACATGCCCTCCTAGCTGCATCCGTTGCCGAGTTCCTCCTCGACCCCATGTAGACCATGATGCACCTGCAGCAGCGCCCCGGGGCTCGGATCGGATTTGCTGCCACCGGGCGGTTCTTAGGGTCCCAAGGAGGCTGCATACCAAATTTGGTCAAGATCGGACCACGGGAAGTCCTCGGACGAACGAACGAACGGACGAACGAACGAACGAACGAACGGACGCACAGCATGCATCATACTATATGCCCGTCCCTCCGTCATTTTTTTACAAAAAATAAACGGGACGGGCCAAAAAATTGTTTTTTTTTTTTTGAAAACTATTGCAGATAAGAAGCCCATTCTAGTCAATTCTATGACACTACTAGGGATGAGTCTCCCTGGTTTTTCCCCCACAGGAAGTATGCGAACTTACGAGATCCATAATCTTAAACGTTTCTACTGAATCTCCAAAAAGTGTCCAAAGTCACTATACTTAAGCCAAAATGAAGCTTACTCAATAGAAACCATAAAATCTTGATCCTCCTACATCAAAAAATATTGTTGCAAAGTGCTTTTAACATGTGCGTGCTTCCGGTCCGTGGCAGCGGCGGAGTTTAGAACCCTGTTTGAGACTTTGCATTTCGCAGCAGAATGCCTCCCAAGAAAAGAGCACAATCGAGCGCTGCAAGTGATGTCAGCAAGAGGTCCAGGCAGGGAAGCAGTCCGTCTCAGCGCCTAGGAGGATCTCCAACTGACAGGTATGGTGGCGAACACTTTATTACTTCCCGTTGGTTCCTTACCTTCGCTAGTTTTCTCTTCTTCTCTCAAAGTCAATGGGGTATTTCTGAGGGGGTAACCACTCGCGTAATACCCTGTACACGAAAATCGTGTAAACGCGTAATACACGTGATCGTAATACCATCTGTGGGTCAAATGTGCCAAATTTTGGCATTTTAAGGTCGTAATACATGTGAAATACCCCCGTAATACAGCGTAATACCGAGTAGTCTGTACACGATTCTTGAAGTGTTTACCCCCTCGGGTATTTCGAAGGTGGCGTTGGACCAGAAGTAAGAGAAATTAAAACGCCATTCCAATTTGACCCTCTCAGGCGGATTTACGTTTGGCAGAAGTATGACGTACGTCCGCTCAGATATAAACCGAGCGCCCTTTGAGTGATCATCTGCCAGAACAACGTAACTTCACAGGGAATCCTACGGTAGATGCGAATGCCACACATTTAAAAGACGCGCAGTCAGTCAAGCCAATATTGGCTCAACCGGGAGAGCATTTCTATCTTCTGTGCTTGTTTCTCTTCCACCACAAGCCACCAGCGAATTAAGATACTTTCGTGGATCATGGTCCGTAAGTCAACAGATGCCATATTTGCCGGAGCCTTATCTCCTGCCAGAGCAACCAAGCGTTGCAAATTGTGAGGAAAACCAAAAGTAATTATCATGGGACTTAAATGTTCAATTTTGACCAAATTTGACTATGCACTTATAAAAGCTTGCAAAGAAAGGCGAAGCAAGCACCGGGTCGGTCAGAGGGCCAGCTGACCCCCCAGTTTTTGAGCTGCCCCGGGGCAATCCCCTGCGAGGTAGGCAACATGCAATACATTGACCTCCCAACTTTTTTGACGTTCCTACGCGCCTGTCGTAGTATGGTAGTAATTTGTCAAATAATCACCGTATGTACGACTCTGACTCGAATCTGGGCATTGGAGCAATTAAGAGAAGGGATTTCGCAGAATTTCCCTTTAAAATTATGGAAGATTTCACGGAAATTCACCAGATTTTGAAGAAATTTCGTGAGATTTCGCCAGACTTAAAAGAGATTTCATGACATTTTTACCAATTTCTTCGCACAAGATTTCTGTCACTGACGTGTACTCAGGATTTCGCGAGTGGTTGCACCCTTGGACCTGACCTTACACATAACTTTGACGTACACTGAAAATAGAAAGGTCAGACTTCTGACCCCTATAACGGTCCTACTGAAATGTACGACCGAAAAAGGGTCATACTGAAATGTAAGACAGAAAAATGGTCATACTTTGTAGTGTATCACAGGCAAAGGCTGATATATCCCTAAACAATAGCCAGTCTTGCTAATGTCTCACCTTTTTTTGGTCATACATATAAGTCTGACCCTTTTTCGGTCATACATTTGTGTATGACCGTTTTTCGGTCATACTTTTTGTATCACCGAAAATCGGTCAGATGCCTCACCCTTCGAATTTTAGTGTAGTCATTCCTTCCTCTTAGAGATGGTTCTTGCAGATGATCATTGTGTATTTTTAGTGCTAATCTTCCCGCGTCGCAATTTGTTGGTGTTTGATATTTGCAGACTGTCGATGGAGTCGGAGGTCGTGACAGTGAAGGAAGAGTCCTCGGGTCCCGAAACTACCAACATAAGTGGCAGCACTCCACATCCCAAGTGAGTAGAATGAGTGCCGTTCAGAAAATGCCGACAGATTACACCTAAAAAATCTTGCAAAGAATGTGATTGCAATGACAAGAAAATTCTCTGTACGCTGCATAGAAAACAGGACTATTGTAATGCAAACATTTTTTGCAAGTTTTTATACACTGGTAAAAATTTTGTCGCAACTTAGCAACATATTTATTGCTAACTTTTTTAGCTACTAAATATGTTTCAGAATAAATAGTTTGCTAAACCATAGTCGTATCGGAACTGAAGGGTAATTTCACAATGAATTACTTGTCGCAATGTATTGACAGACCAGCTTCAACATCAAGTCGTTGACCACCCACAAATGTTGTTAGTCAATGACAAGTGTTGTTAGTCAAAAAAGATTTTGTAATATCTGTGTCAAATATTCTTTGAGCACTTTTGCCGCAAATCTTATTTTTCATGGTTCTACTTCCTGTAACAGTAATCTCCCTATGACTTAGATGAATAAAATAGCTGATATTATTCATCACTTAATTTGATTCAGAAGTTAATGGCAAAAGATATTTGCGCACAAATTACATCAACAAGAATTTTGTTTTTTTTACGACAAAGTGTCGCTTTCTAGATTCAACGACATTTGTTTTGCTATGGTTCTTGATGACATTGTATGTTTTGGAATGACTAAATTTACACTCGTCTGATCGTTTCAGTACAACCATTTTCAAGAGTGTACGAAGAAATTTTTTTGTGAGGCTACGTATAAGGTTTTGTGTAGACTTTTTTTAACAATAATTCATCAACTTGTGAAAAACGGACTGCCCGCCCCTTTGTTAAAATGACATGCCATATCATTGAGTTGTCAAGGAGACGGATAACATTTTATTCTCAAAATTTGTTCTGGGGCGTTACAATTAAACTTATTTGTGGATGCAAATGAATACTATACGACGCCGCAATTAGTTTTATCTGTAGCATATGTTTGCAAGGTGCACATAAATTTGTTCGCCTCTTACGACGCCTTATTCAAAATTACGACGCCTCATACAAAAAGTTTTCTTTGCTGAACTTGCAAAGAGGTTTCTACTGCAAAGGCGAACATTTCACCGCAGCCAGGCAATATGTTTCCTTTGCAGCCTTGCAAAGTAACTTTTTCCATACAAAGGATTTTCTTCGCAAGGTTGTTTGAGTGTAGTTTCCACTCAGCCAAGAACCGCTGTCAGAGTTCTCATGTCCATGTGGATTGTGTGTCGCGCAGGTTCTGGTGCCGGGACTGCGGCGAGGATGCCGCGGAGGACTGCAAGGACTCTGGCCACTCCGTGTGCTCCCTCCGCCAGCTTCGCACAGAACAGGCCGCCCCCAAACTGCAGCGTCTGGACAAGGTGGCGACGTCGGCGCGCGAGGTGGTGAAGGCCCTGCTGGACGCCAAGGGCGTGCTGGAGGCCCAGCTGGAGCAGTGGCGGGGCAGGCTGCGGCACGTCGAGGAGGCCAAGAACGAGCTGTGGGCGGCGGCGGACGAGGGCCGGGACCTGGAAGAGCCTACACTAGAGGAGGGCCTGGAACAGCTGCTGCAGGACGCCACCACTCTCCTCCAGGCCAAGTGCCAGCTGCAGGTGGACTCGCCCTGCTCCACCTGGAACGCCAAACTTCAGGTGACGGCTGCAGGCTCCCAACCCACGTTACTTGGCCCACTGGTGCTGCAGCTTCACCAGGACAGGACCCTTACCAAGGTACGTAAGTTCGGAACCCTAGCCCACAGACTGATGACTGTTCACACGGGATGCGAATTTAGACAGGTCTACAGTGTGATAAAAGTCATTCGGGTGTTTTCATGTCAAAGAAGCACACCTCCTGCTTGATTTGACCTGATATTTTGGTGGGAATTCCTTTTAATTGCTTAAACTGACACCCCAAGGGAAGGGTACTCAGCCTTCTTATTCTGGCTATCAAATTAGATCTCTTTTGAAATAGAAAAAAGATAGCGTCAGGGCGGCACACTGCAATGCTAGTGGTAAGTTTACTTGCCACGAATTTAGCAAGCCGTTTTGAATGCCAAAACGGACGCTTGGCCCGCAAATACTTCCCAGCTTGCCAATATTTGGCAAGCTTATGAAGAGGGCCGACCAAAGCTTGCCAAATTTTGGCATTCAAAACGGCTTGCCAAATTTGTGGCAAGCAAACTTACCACTGGCTTTGCAGTGCACTTACAAGGCGGCTGCTCAGCGCTGCTTATCGCTGTCGGATTGGGTATCCGATGCCACTGCCTATGCCACGATTTCTACTTCTCGGTACACCTGCTTAATGCTATGTGCTCTTGCTGCATTTGCACTTGCTTTTTAGTATACGTCTGATTTGCAAAACTGTTCTGCGATCGAGAGTTGAAGGTAGCTGATTTAAAAATGATCTGCTAAAAATGCTTTTTGAAATATATTTGACGGCATACACTGGGCCGAAACTTCCGAATGCGGTAATGGTATCGTTTTCTTACGTCTTACAAGGTTGAATTGGGAGAATATGAAGGTGAGGTATCTTTTCCTTTGTCGCAAGGAGAATGTGGAGAAGAGACAACTAAAAGTATATGTAAACCTCCATAACTCAGAGAGTTTCAACCACCAAATGAACCTTTTCTACTCTTCCTTATGTAGGACATCAAAATTTCTTTGTACAGTATTCAAGTATACAGTATACAGTATTTAAGGTTATAGTACAGTGTTAAAAAGTGGCTACGGGGCATTTTTTAAATACTTGTGTCAGATATCTCTATTAAGGGGTAAAAGTTCCTCTTTTACATAAACTCATACCCTTAGACTAGGGTCCCAAGTCCTTAAGTTTCTGAGTTGTGGAGGTTTACGTATACTTTTAGACGTTTCTTCCAAATTCTTTTCACGGCAAATGATTATCTACCCAGTCTTCAGATTCTGGCAATTTTATCTATTTTTGAAAAGGAAAGAGATAGCGTTGCACTTTTTTTTTATATCTGCCTTAGTTTTCCTGAAAAACCAAATACAAGACCAAAATGGGTCAATATCTCACAAATTGGAAGAAAAATAAAAATAGGCCTGGTAAAATAGCTTGTACAGCCTTTTCTGGACTGATATCTCCAAATCTGCCAACGCTATCTTTTTTCTATGCAAAAATAGATAAAATTGCCTAAATCTGAAGACTGGGCAGCTTATCCCTTGTCGTGAGGAAAATTTGGGAGAAACGACTACAAGGCAGGGTTACGCCAGACCGCGTCTTGTCGTAACAGGCTTCGCGATGTCTCGCTGCCTGCACTGCAAGAAAAAGTGTGGATAGTACAACAAAAAAACAACAAAAAATGTACAATAAAGTACAAAGGGGTTGTAGAAAGTACAACGAGAATTTTACAAACCAAACGAGCCCTGGACTGCACAGCACTCGTCATGCCGGGTCGATTGTACTTTGTACAACAAATTTTTGTACTTGAAAAGTACACTAAATTCCTGATAAAATTTGCCAGAAAATTGTGTACTTTTGTTGTGGTTATTTCCTGCAGTGTGTTCCTCCAATCCGCGCCTGGCCTAAGGGAGTATGGGGCGATTTGTAACAGATTTCGGAATTCTCTATACAAAAATTTAAAAACATTCTGCATATCGGGGTCAAACTTGTGCCAGTTGAGCAGTCTGGCCCTTCATCTAGACTGTGCCTCCATTGGATCAATCTGGAGTCCGTAATCTTTGAAATCTAAACGTTTTCCAAACCCTTTCATGCTGTTGCGAATCGCCCCCAGGGGTGATTTGTAACAGCCATGGGGCTTTTCATAACATCCTACACATTAAATGAAACATCGTCGGGGAAAGTTATCTCCTCCACCAGTTGTTCTTCGGGTGTCCTGCAGACGTCTAAAAAATTTCATTACAAGCTGCCGTTGACCGCCTCAGCATTAACTGATAGGGTATGTCAAACCTAACCTCACTTTTTTCAATTCAATTCAAAGGAAAGCATAGAATAACTCGCTTTAAAATGCATTTTGAGCTGTGTAAATGTATTGGAATAAAACAGCAGATGATTCGAGAAATAATTCAAGCATTTAACAGCAAAAACTAGCAAGAAATCCGTCCCTAACTAACACTGGACAAAGTAAAAGCAACTTATGCCACGTGTTTACATTGTAAAGGGGTCACGCTTCAATGCCCCAACGGTACTTCGATGGTGATTCATACCGGGGGAGCCTCAGACAGAAACTATCTAGAACTCAAAATGAAAGATTTGCCTGTTTGCCGAAATTTCGGTGTACCCTATATTTCAGACGCCCTCCAAAACTATACCTGAGCACCGATCACCTCCGCTTCGATTGTTCAAGGACCCTGTGCTTGAAGCGAAAGAGGGGCCATACTTAAATTTTCCTCTGCTCCCTCCACTTAAATTAATAAACGCATTTGTTACAAATCGCCCCATACTCCCTTACCTACCTTGGCCTGCGGCGCTAGCCTGCCTTCGGCAGGCAATGGCTTCTCCACCGTCAGTTACTTCTAACTTGTTGCGTGCTGGACCCCACTTCATTCTGGATAGAGTTTCTTCATCTACAGATAACACGATCTTGACCCTTCTAACTTTAAGGCTCGTCTGGAATGGGGGGCCTCGCCCCCCAGACCCCCCCTTGCTTTAAGGCAGAAGTGATCAGCCTGCAGAAAACTCGATTTTTCGCCGTTTTTAGGTGTTTTTCGCCTATAACAAGGTAGGTTTACGCCAGACCGCGTCTTGTCGTAACAGGCTTCGCGATGTCTCGCTGCCTGTTCCTCCAATCCGCGCCTGGCATACCTACCTTGGCCTGCGGCGCTAGGCTGCCTTCGGCAGACAATGCTTGTCCATCATCAATTATTTCTGAACTGTTGCATACTGGGGGGCTCCGCCCCCCCCCCCCCCCCTTCATTCTAGATAGAGGTGCTTCATCTACAAAATTTCACGATCTTGACCCTTGTAACTTTTCAACTTGTCGAGGCTGGGGGGCGGAGCCCCCCAGACCCCCCTTTCCCTCCAGACAGGTAGGTCGACCGACCGAAAACTCGATTTTTTGCCGTTTTTTAGGCGTTTCTCGGCTATAAAAACTGAACCAGTAGAGCTAGGATGGTGATATTTCGCGTGTGCCGAGCCAAGAACATACCTAATAAGCCTGCAAAATCTCAGCCAGATCGGCCGAGCCGTTCAGAAGGAGTAGTGTACACACACACGCACACACAGACACACAGACAGACAAAACTTTTCAACCGCACTGGAGTAACAGGCTTCGCTATCGCTCAGCCAAAAACTGAACCAGTTGAGCTAGGATAGTGAAATTTCACGTGTGCCGAGCCAAGGACATACCCAAAAAGTGTGCTAAATCTCACCGAGATCGGCCGAGCCGTTCAGGAGGAGTAGTGCGGACACACAGACAGGAGTAACTCTCCAACCCCACTGGAGTAACAGGCTTCGCTATCGCTCAGCCAAAAAGTTTACATAAACCTCCATAACTCAGAAACTAACAGGAGTTGGGGCCCCCAACTTTGGGAGTAAATTCATCTAATAGTAGCTGAATTTTGACCACAAAATGATCTTCCTGTGACAAATATTTCTAGGACATGCTAGTTTCATTTTACATTAGAGTCCTCGTAAAACAAAGGCATAAAAACTACGCCCTTCGCAAAAGGTAATTGGCTGAGCGATAGCGAAGCCTGTTACTTCAGTGGGGTTGAAAAGTTTTGTCTGTCTGTCTGTGTGTCCGCACTACTCCTCCTGAACGGCTCGGCTGATCGCGGTGAGATTTTGCACACTTTTTGGGTATGTCCTCGGCTCGCTACACGCGAAATTTCATTATCCTAGCTCAACTGGTTCAGTTTTTATAGCGGAAAAACACCTAAAAAACGGCGAAAAATCGAGTTTTCTGCAGATAGATCATTTCTGCGAGAAAGGGGGGTCTGAGGGGCAAGTGACAAGGGTCAAGATCGTGTTATCTGTAGATAAAACAACTCAATTTAGAATGTAGGGGGGTCCCAGCATTCAGCGAGTCAAAATCAACCGACAATGGACAGGCTAGCGCCGCAGGCCAAGGTAGGTACGCCAGGCGTGGATTGGAGGAACAGGCAGCGAGACATCGCGAAGCCTGTTACGACAAGACGCGGTCTGGCGTAAACCTACCTTGTAAACTATTGACGCCGTAAGGGCAATGCATAGTTTTTATGCCTCTGTTTCACCAGTCGGGTAGCTTTTCGGTTCCTTGTCTTACGTGGGCCTTAAATCTGCGAAATCGTTCGAGTCTATTGGCCATTTGTTGTCACCGACATATGACTGTCTACCGCTACACTCCTCAGGGCTCTTCGCCGAAGTTTTCACGGTAGAAAACGTACCTATGAGACGCTAGCACCCATTTTGTCTTTGTTAAGGGCATCGCTTAACGTTTTCAGTGTCTTGCCCCTTAATGAGCGCGGTCACCAAAGATTGCCGTACTGCTTCCAGGTTTTCCGTCCCGAAGAGTGTATGAATGTCACTAAACTGTGCACGGAGGAGAAGCACCGCAACGAGCTGGATGACACCTTGCGAAGCCCAGACCTGGACAAGGTAAGGCGCGGGACTTTTGTATTTCTTATCCTCGCAGCTTTGCTCGGCTAGTCCAAGTCTCATGAGACATGCACCCTAAATGTTTTTGTACACATTTTGTACGAGACATCACAGTGTTTTATTTTTGTAAACACGAACTTTTCGTACTAGTTTGTACGCCAATTTGCACCAAAATAAGGAGAAATATGTGCAGCTTTTCGTATTAGTATGAAAAGTTCGTGAGCCCTTAAAACCGATGTCGCGTACAAAGTAGAAAACATTTAGTGTGTGGTAAGGCCTGCTCCTCGTACATCTTGTGCAACAACGTTAAATCTTATCTCGCAGATGAACTTCATATGAGAAAAACTGCACATTTTTATCTACTTTTGTGGCGGAAATCACTTTTAATTTGTTACAAGTAGTTCATCTGCACTAAAAACTGTATTGTCTCGTGGAAATACTTGTGCTAATACTTGTGCAGGCAGTAACGCGGAGTGCGCTTGCATGTTGCAGTTGAGGAAGCTGGACGGTGTTTGGTGCAAGCAGCGGCCCAACTGGTGCAAGGTGCTGCTGCAGCGCGTCGCCGCGCACGTCGAGTGGCTGTGGGTCGCTAAAGCCGTCCGTGAGCACCTCGAGGTGATTCAGGACATGCCCGGGCTACGCTTCTTACGCGTCTACTTGTTGAATACTGTCGAGAACGCCCCAGGGCTGCCGCTGCAACTCGAGGATCTGCAGGTGGTGAATGTCTCAAAAGAACACCTCCAGTCGGTGCAGCGGATGTCCAGGCTGCGTAAACTCGTCTTGGACTGGTACTCCCCCGGTGCGCTGGACGTGGCGTTCCCCCCTCTGCCCGCGGGTCACTGCGGCCTGCAGTGGCTCGATGTCCGCCTCCGGCCGGCCTCCACCGTGCTGTCCCTGGCCAAGGCCCACGCCGCCACACTGCAGGAGCTGCGGATCCTGTGCGCGTCCGAGGGAGACGGTCCGTGGCACTTCAAGGACCTGGCCGAGGGGCTGCGCCAGTGCGGGCTGGTGGCGCTGCGGCGCGTAGTGCTGGTGCGTGGACCCGCTCCCGTCAACAACCTTCCCCACGCGCCAGAGTCGTGCCAGCTGCAGAAGGAGGCCATCTGGGACAGACTCTTGGCGAGGGACTCGGAGAAGCCAGTGAGAATAGTGAAAGTCATGTGCGCGGAGTGTGACAAAGACTGCCCCGCATATCCGCCTCTGGGGGACTTTACCTGGAATGACGATTGATACAGTGCTTCGTCTCAATTAGTCTTTCTTCTTTGTTTTCCTTTGAATCAAGACATCGTTTGTTCCTTTTTATAAACCTCCACGGCTGATTGTTGCGCGTTTGTCATGCTTCGTTGAGATGTCCACCAGACGTCATGTTGCCACGACTGTCATGCGGACTCGTCCTTGAGGCAGTCGTGCCAGTGTCAAGATGCATCTGTTCTTGTATGCCATGTGCAATGTGCAGCAATGTTTCTTCTATGTAATCTCAGACCATAAAATCCTTCCAAAAGGATTTAACAATTGGATTTTCTCAGCTTCATTTATTTGTTCAAAAAAAAACGTGATTTTATATAGTTCCACACAGATTCCGGTGTTGCTGACGTAATGAGATATAATTATTGGTTTGGTGAAATAGAACAAGATTACTGAGCCTCTTTTCTATTTGAATCGTGGCGTTGTTAGTTCTTTAATCACAAACTTGTTTGTCATGTTTGGTTGGCGCTTCAATTCCCACTGCCTGATGTCCAGTTCAGTGTTGAAATGTTATTTTATCTATGTGCTTTCATTCACAATCAAGGTCTCGTTTGTTATTTTACAAACCATTAAAAGCTTTTCAAACCATTAAACGGTTTAACTTTTTGAGCTTTCCTCAAAGTTTTCTAAGAAGTCTTTTTTGCTGTCCTTCATAGATTTGATTGTGTGGCTAGTGTCTGTGATGTCGGAAGGTTCACAGTACCTAGGGGTAGGTTGGGTAAGAAAAGTACACTCGAGGCTCGGGTAAGAAAAGAACACCTGCTATATCGCCGAACTGAAACTACTCTGAACCATCACCTTAGCGGTTTTAGAAAGATTGGTCATCCCGCTGACAAAAAATTAATTAAGCCCCGTTCTACATATAATATTTAGAATCAAACTGCACGGTTGAAAAAACACACTAAAAATGACTATGACAATCTTTTTTTAAACTGTTAGTACTTTCAAGTACAGCTTCCTGCAGAATCAGCCGACAGTCCAATGTAAGGTACCACCTTATAGCTTAGACAATCATCTTTGAAAAACAGTGCCGTTCGATGCTCTTAGGCTTCAACACAATTTTTTTTTAGTGTAAAAATGAAACGGGGAAGAAAAGTACAGTCAGCTGGGGAAGAAAAGTACAGGCATTGGGGAAGAAAAGGACACCCTGTAAAAAACTTAAAGCGGGATGAATATTGAATTGATCGCGGAAACAGGTTTGATTAGGCGAGACAAGCAAAAAATGTCAACACATGTTATAGGATTAGACCAATTGACCGATTTTGACGAAACTTGAACTACATTAATGGCAAGTGAAAACTCTCCACTTTAGGTGTAAACCTGTATTGAGCCAAGATTGGGGGTCCTCTGGGTTCGAAATCGCATTTCGTTTCGTTGTACTTTTCTTTCCCGGTGGTGTACTTTTCTTACCCTTTTCGAGAAGTACCGAGATCACATATATTTTGACATGTTGTACGTAATGTGGGGACCTACAATCATTGAACAGTGATCCATTTCATCAGGAAGGGACTGGATTGTAAGTTCACGAGATCAGAATAGTTGAACCCTCATTTGGAACTGCTGTACAGTGCAAAGTACGCGTTTTGTACTTTTCTTCCCCACCCTACCCCTATCGCCGTTCTAAAGGCAATACTTTTCCGAAAGGCCGTTAATTGGCCATATTCAATTGTATCGCCAAAAAAGGTACTAAAAGTATTGCCTTTGTATTTACAGTGCACATTCGTTAGAATGTGAATTTTGTCACGTTCGTTTGAAGACGATGTCACATTCGTTGGAACGTGACACGGCCATCACGCGGCCATCTGATACGGGTGTCACATTCGTTGAAGCGAGGATCAACATTCAAACGAATATGACAACATCCACATTCAAACGAATGTGACAACATCCACATTCAAACGAATGTGACAACATCCACACTCAAACGAATGTGACAACATCCACATTCAAACGAATGTGACAACATCCACATTCAAACGAATGTGACAACATCCACATGCTAACGAATGTGACGTCACATTCGTTGAATTACAGTGGGTGGCGCCGAAGTGGCGCTGAGTTTCGGTGGCGACCCGAGTGGGGCTTTGGCCCGCCGAGTGGCGCTGGAGTGGCCACTTCGCGGAATCGGTGGCGATTTGCCTCGGCCGGCGGATTGGGGATGAGGGACTTTGCCGCGCTCCTCGGCCCCCGGCCGGCCGAACCTGCGCGCCGAAACGCAGTGGCAGTGGCGACTTGAGCGCTCTGGTGGCGATCGGAGCTCGCTCTGGTGGCGCACTGGTCTACTCAGGGTCTGGCAACCGCAGAGCACGGAGCAGCAGAGCGCCCGAGAGCGTCGCATGGTGTTGTTGTGAGCCGTGCCTTGGTCAGAGCAGGTACTTCGCCGGACCAGCAGGTTTTCTATGTTTTTGGCGTGGTGATCGTGACTGTGTACATCAACCTCTACGATTTCGCTGCATTGCTGGCTAACTATTGCTACAGAGGTACGTCGTTTCTACGTAATGAGAAAGCTTGACTCCGTAAATGAAACACGTGGGGATCGAACGGCAATATTGACAACCCTTCCAACAAAAGTGAAGTTAAAATGACCACACTGATCGTAGTGGAACGAGTTGATATAACTCGTTGTCATTTTCTCTAGATTTTTGGTTTCATCTTCCAGTACCGGTGTGGTAATATTTACCAAAACCTAGTCAAT